>NC_064618.1:652390195-653007862 GCF_023898315.1 Schistocerca nitens | reverse complement strand
GATGTCGACTGCTCAGTTATTTTAGTGCTGTTTCCGTGCTGATGTGCGGCAGTCGGTCGGTTGGTGTGGAGAAGGCCAGGAAATCTCCGCACGGCGCAGTGGGCCGGGCCCGCTGGCGATCTCGGAGTGTGTGGGAGCTGTTCCGATTGCTATGAGGTTCATGGCTCACCGACCCAGGTGGTGATTTGATTACCCAAGCTAGTCTGTTCACATTGTGCCGTTGGTTTTCGTGGTTATCTGTTGGGAGTATTCCTGTGATCAACAGCTAGTGTTGGAGTTGGCGAAAGTTTGGACACCATCTGGTGAAGTTTAACTGTATTTTGGTTATTTCAAGTCCAAGTGCACCAGTGGAATCTTCTGGCTTGTGGCCGTTAGCATTCCGGTTACCTGCCCTAGCCGCTGACGTAAAATTCAGGCAGTGTCGTTTCCTCACTGTGTTGTTGCTGTCATACACGTGTGTGTAGTTTAGACAGCTTATGCATACTTGTTTGTGGGCGGCTACGCCTTTTACGTTTTGGCTTTGGAGTTCCTTGTGTACTGTTCAGGTGGAAAGAAAGTCGTCTTGTCGTTGGGTCCGTTGGCTGTCTCTTGTTTGGGTTGCCGGCAGATCGGATGTATATAGTAGGGCCGACTACCTGTCTCCCCTAAGAAAACATTAACATTTCAAGTGTAGACCGACCCCTGGAAACCTCTGAGTACCCATGGCTATACTGCCTTTTCTTATTGGTGTTTGTGTATTTTAATGGCTCATAGCCGATGGTTTGAATTTGTATGCTTTTAGTTGGGTTTTAAATAATGGGCGTTCAGCCGTTTTAAAATTGATAGTTCCTTACTTGTCAAGTCTTGCATTGTTTGGGCCTTCAGCCTCATTTAAAATATTTTTATGGTAAAGCTTTGGGCCTTTTGCAAATTCATTGTAGTTGTGTTTTTCAATCATGGGCTTTCAGCTGCCTTAAAATTAAAATTCCTTACTTGCTAAGTCTTAGATTGTTTGGGCCTTCAGCCACATTTAAAATATTTCTTTCTGGATAAAGCTTTAGGCCTTCTGCCTTTTGGAAATTTATAGTAGTTGTGTTTTCCAATTAAGGGTCTTCAGCCGTCTTAAAATTTACATTCCTTACTTGTTAAATCTTAGATTGTTTGGGCCTTCAGCCTCACTAAAAAAAAATGTTGAAGGATGAAGTCTTGGGCTTTCTGTTTTGTAAAAATTTATTGTAGTTGTGTTTTGAATAATGGGCCTTCAGCCGTTTTAAAAGTAAAATTCCTTATTGCTAAGTTTTAGATTGTTTGGGCCTTCAGCCTCCTTTTGTAAAATTATTTAAGGATAAACCTTTGGCCTTTCTGTCTTTGAAAATTTATTGTAGTTGCGTTTTAAATCATGGGCCTTTAGCCGTTTTAAAAATTAAAGAGATTGTGCCCTTAAGCCATAAGATTGTGTGACATATTCAGTCGATAGTTGAGCTCGGAAATTTGCTCTGTAATGTTTGGGGAACTAAATAAAGCTATATGTGTTCGAGTATAACTGACAGCCGATCATTTTTGGCCCCTTTCCATAATTCCAACTACTTGTTCTGTCCTGCGGATTAAACCAGGCGTCTCAACATCGTAATGCCAACGACTTTACCACAGTGGTAACACTGGTTCCTGTATGCGCTGTCAGGCTTGGCTATCACTTGGGTGGGTCACCATCCAGGTCTACCCAACGCTCTTGGCAAGTGGGATGCAACCAGTCTTTGTGAAGCCAACTGAAGAGTTACTTGACTGAAAATTAGCGGCTCCAGTAACGAAAGCTGACAAAAGCCACGGGAGTGATGTGCTCAGCACATGCCCCTCCAGTTTTGCATCTAGTGACACCTGTCAGCTGAGAATTACACAGTGGTCGGTTGGTACCATTGGGTCCTCGGAGACTTCTTTCGACAGTGTTTTTATCGTATCATAATATAAATTACGTACTTTGAATCTGATTGTGTGATACAGTGTTTTAACAGCAACCCAAGGCAATAATATGATATTTTTCAAATATATAAGAACTCTTGGGCACCACCTCCTGAAAATATATGAAGAGACGGATAGATAGGGAGGTGGAGGACGAAGTGGGCAGAGGAAGGGAGAGGAGGAGATGGTCTGACAGAGAAGAGGGAGGAGTTGATCGACAGAGTGTAGGTGATGAACTGAGAGAAACGGACGTATGATGGATAAAGAGAGTGGGCAAGTGGTTGAATAAGAGTGAGATGGAGAAGGATGTGTATAAAGGGGAGGAAAATATCGTCAGAAACAGGAGGCAGAGAAGATGGATAAAGAGAGGGAGGAAGAGATCGACAGATGGAAGTTGGAGGACGAGGTGGACAGTGAGATTGGGGGGGGGGGGGGGAGAAGATGTTTGCAATATAATATGTTTCGAATGCAATGTGATGGGAACAGGGAAAAGACTAACATCTATATATAAATTCTGATGTATGTGAATGTGTGTGTGTGTGTGTGTGTGTCCAGCATTTCCTTCTAAAACTCTGGATCGGTTTCAGCTAAATTTGGTACACTTACTGTCTGATATATGACAATCAGTTCCCACAGGAGCGGAGATGTGGGCAAAAAAGTTTATTCTACTTGTGATGCACACGCTGCCCTGCTTGACAAGAGTGTTTTGCTGGTTGTATTGGCATTGATTGCAGTTTCTACACGTGTAGACGGGCACAACTGAGTTCAAAGGGTTGGGAGGAGGTGAGTATTGAGAGAGGGATCAGATGAGATGGACAGAGAAAGGGGGAGGAGATAGGAGATAGTTAGACAGAGAGGGAGAAGGAGGTGATGTACACAGGAGGAGGTGAGGTTGGACAGAGAAAGAGAGAGAAAGAGACAGAGAGAGAGAGAGAGAGAGAGAGAGGATGAGATAAACAAGATAGTGGGGAGGAGGAGATAGACAGAGAGAGTGGAAGGCTTTCGCTTCGGTAGTATAGGGATGCCTTGCAAGGGCTATTTGTGTGGACAGGCAAGACTGAGTAGAGTGAAAAGGGGGGGGGGGCGGCAGAGGATGCGGAGGGAAAGATGAGGCGCACAGAGAAATGGGGCAGTAGAAAATGGACAGTGAGGAAGGGAAGGAGGAAATGGGAAGAGAGAGGGGGAGGTAGACCGAGAGAGTGTGGAGATAGAGGAGATGGACAGAGGGAGAGGACGTGATGGATAGAGGCAGAGGGAAGGAGGAGTTGGACAGAGAGAGAAGGTGACGAGGAAATGTATGCAATATATGTTGCAAATATTTACGCTAGCATATAACACAGAGGCAAGGTTAATACAACCCTATATATATGATAAAAATTACCTTGACAGCCGTATGATATGCAGAATTCACCACCAAATGTCAGACGAGGTGAACCCACCAGTACAACAGGAGGTGGGGAGTGTTGAGAGCAGACCAGCAATAACAGTAAAATGGGTCAGTCCGGTGAGCGCCAAGGTTTCAAATGTGGAATAGTCCTTGGGAATCACAAGTATATCAAGTCAGTTAGGGGCATTCCAGCCATTCTAAATCAGTCCAGTTCAACTGCTGGTGATGTGACTGAAAAGTGGAGAAATGAGGGAGTTTTTCTCTTTTTTTTTTTTTTTTTTTTTTTTTTTTTCATCAATCTTCTGACTGGCATGATGTGGCCCACCACGAATTCCTCTCCTGTGCCAAACTTCTACATCTCAGATTAGCACTTGCAACTTACGTATTGAATTATTTGCTGGATTTATTCCAGTCTCTGTCTTCCTCTATAGTTTTTGCACTTTACGGCTCTCTTTAGTACCATGAAAGACATTCTTTGATGCCTCAACAGATGTCCTATCATCCTGTCCCTTCTCCTTGTCAGTATTTTCCACACATTCCTTTCCCCTCCGTTTCTGCACAGAACCTCCTAACTCCTTACCTTATCAGTCCACCTAATTTTCAACATTAGCGTGCAGCACCACATCTCAAATGCTTCGATTCTCTTCTGATCCGGTTTTCCCACAGCCCATGTTTCACTAACACACAGTGCTCTGCTCCAAACGTACATGCTCAGCAATTTCTTCCTGAAATTAAGGCCTGTGTTTTATACCAGTAAACTTCTCTTGAACAGGAATGCCCTTTTTTCCAGTGCTAGCCTGCTTTTGATGTGCTCCTTGCTCTGCCCGTCATTGGTTATTTTGCTGGATAGCCAGTAGAATGCCTTAACTTCGTCTGCCGCCGTTGGATAAGCAGCTGCCAGCAGCAAGTCGTATACTCGTAGCTCACTTATTTGTTACATAGTTTAATTCTTAATCTCTGTGCGTGTTTTTGGGTACTTCCAATGTTTAATTCATCCATTTCGGGTGTATTATAGTATTTGAGAGTTGTAGCATCGCGTTTTAGTACCTGAATAGTGTAAAATCGCGTAGTCTCCTTCCGCCGCCAAGCAGTGTGAGCAAGTAGCAGCATTACTGCATTTACTAGGAAATCTTGTATTTTAATAACCGTTTAAATTTTGTGTCGAATTGTTTGTGCTCTCTGTAAATTAGTTCAAACGTTCTTTGCACAATAGTTTTTAGCATAGATAGGGACTGTAACTGCTGTGTTCGGATGCGGACTGAGTTGGCATCCCATCGCTCCCAGCTTCAGGCAGTGTTGGCTTCAGTCACACAGCTTGAGGCTGTTGCCAATGGGCATCGCTGTGGGGGTCCGGATGGGGGTTTGTCGGGGACGGCCAGCTCGTCCCACGCATCCCCCGATGTGGAAAGGGTCCTCCCGGATGCCATGAACGGTACAGGGTGCACCCATCTGCAGGTGGTCGCTCATGTCGGCACCAATGATGTGTGTCGCTATGGATTGGAGGAAATACTCTCTGGCTTCCGGCGGCTATCTGATTTGGTGAAGACTGCCAGTCTCGCTAGCGGGATGGAAGAAGATCTCACCATCTGCAGCATCGTCGACAGGACTGACTGCGGACCTTTGTACCAAAGGATGGGAGTGGAGGGTCTGAATCAGAGGCTGAGACGGTTCTGCGACCGTGTGGGCTGCAGATTCCTCGACTTGCGCCATAGGGTGGTGGGGTTTCGGGTCCCTCTGGATAGGTCAGGAGTCCAGTACACACAGCAGGCGGCTACACGGGTAGTAGGGGTAGTGTGGCGTGGACTGGGCGGTTTTTTTAGGTTAAATGGCCTCGGGCAAGTACAGAAAGGTCAACAGCCTCAAAGGGTGTGGGGCAAAGTCAGGACATGCGGGAACCAAGCAGCAATCGGTATTGTAATTGTAAGCTGTCGAAGCTGCATTGGTAAAGTACCGGAACTTCAAGCGCTGATAGAAAGCACCGAAGCTGAAATCGTTATAGGCACGGAAAGCTGGCTGAAGCCAGAGGTAAATTCTGCCGAAATTTTTACAAAGGCACAGACGGTGTTTAGAAAGGATAGATTGAATGCAACCGGTGGTGGCGTGTTTGTCTCTGTTAGTAGTAGTTTATCCTGTAGTGAAGTAGAAGTGGATACGTTAGTAATTGGCTCCTTTTACCGATCTCCCGACTCAGCAGCATTAGTGGCAGTACAACTGAGAGAAAACCTGGAATACATTTCACATAAATTTTCTCAGCATGTTAAAGTCTTAGTTGGAGATTTCAATTTACCAGATATAGACTGGGACACTCAGATGTTAAGGACGGGTGGTAGGGAAAGAGCATCGAGTGACATTATACTGAGTGCACTATCCGAATATTACCTCGAGCAATTAAACAGAGAACCGACTCGTGGAGATAACATCTTGGACCTACTGATAACAAAAAGGCCCGAACTTTTCGACTCTGTAAGCGCAGAACAGGGTATCATTGATCATATGGCCGTTGCAGCATCTCTGAATATGGAAGTAAATAGGAATATAAAAAAAGGGAGGAAGTTTTATCTGTTTAGCAAGAGTAATAGAAGGCAGATTTCAGACCACCTAACAGATCAAAACGAACATTTCTGTACCGACACTGACAATGTTGAGTGTTTATGGAAAAAGTTCAAGGCAATCGTAAAATGCGTTTTAGACAGGTACGTGACGAGTAAAACTGTGAGGGACGGGAAAAGCCCACCGTGGCTCAACAACAAAGTTAGGAAACTCCTGCAGAAAGCAAAGAGAGCTTCACTGCAAGTTTAAACGCAGCCAAAACGTCTCAGACAAACAGAAGCTAAACGATGTCAAAGTTAGCGTAAGGAGGGCTATGCGTGAAGCGTTCAGTGAATGCCAAAGTAAAATTCTATGTACCGACTTGACAGAAAATCCTAGGACGTTCTGGTCTTACGTTAAATCAGTAAGAGGCTCGAAACAGCATATCCAGACACTCCGGGATGATGATGGCATTGAAACAGAGGATGACACGCGTAAAGCTGAAATACTAAACACCTTTTTCCAAAGCTGTTTCACAGAGGAAGACCGCACTGCAGTTCCTTCTCTAAATCCTAGCACGAACGAAAAAATGGCTGACATCGAAATAAGTGTCCGAGGAATAGAAAAGCAACTGAAGTCACTCAACAGAGGAAAGTCCACTGGACCTGACGGGATACCAATTCGATTCTACACAGAGTACGCGAAAGAACTTGCCCCCCTTCTAACAGCCTTGTACCGCAAGTCTCTAGAGGAACGGAAGGTTCTAAATGATTGAAAAAGAGCACAGGTAGTCCCAGTCATCAAGAAGGGTCGTCGAGCAGCTGCGTAAAACTATAGACCTATATCTCTGACATCGATCTGTTGTAGAATTTTAGAACATGTCTTTTGCTCGCGTATCATGTCGTTTGTGGAAACCCAGAATGTACTCTGTAGGAATCAACATGGATTCCGGAAACAGCGATCGTGAGATACCCAACTCGCTTTATTTGTTCATGAGACCCAGAAAATTTTAGATACAGGCTCCCAGGTAGGTGCTACTTTCCTTGACTTCCGGAAGGCGTTCGATACAGTTCCGCACTGTCGCCTGATAAACAAAGTAAGAGCCTACGGAATATCAGACCAGCTGTGTGGCTGGATTGAAGAGTTTTTAG
Source organism: Schistocerca nitens (assembly GCF_023898315.1). Classification (NCBI taxonomy): domain Eukaryota; kingdom Metazoa; phylum Arthropoda; class Insecta; order Orthoptera; family Acrididae; genus Schistocerca; species Schistocerca nitens. The sequence goes on along the minus strand of NC_064618.1, from coordinate 653,000,860 downwards.
CAAACAGAACACAGCATGTTGTTCTCAATGGAGAGACGTCTACAGACGTTAAAGTAACCTCTGGCGTGCCACAGGGCAGTGTTATGGGACCATTGCTTTTCACAATATATATAAATGACCTAGTAGATAGTGTCGGAAGTCCGATGCGGCTTTTCGCCGATGATGGTGTAGTATACAGAGAAGTTGCACCATTAGAAATTCTTAGCGAAATGCAGGAAGATCTGCAGCGGATAGACACTTGGTGCAGGGTGTGGAAACTGACCCTTAACATAGACAAATGTAATGTATTGCGAATACATAGACAGAAAGATCACTTAATGTATAATTATATGATAGCGGAACAAACACTGGTAGCAGTTACTTCTGTAAAATATCTGTGAGTATGCGTGCGGAACGATTTGAAGTGGAATGATCATATAAAATTAATTGTTGGTAAGGCTGGGTACCAGGTTGAGATTCATTGGGAGAGTCCTTAGAAAATGTAGTCTATTAACAAAGGAGGTGGCTTACAAAACACTCGTTCAACCTATACTTAAATATTGCTCATCAGTGTGGGATCCTTATCAGATCGGGTTGACGAAGGAGATAGAGAAGATCCAAAGAAGAGCGGTGCGTTTCGTCACAGGGTTATTTGGTAAGCGTGATAGCATTACGGAGATGTTTAGCAAACTCAAGTAGCAGACTCTGCAAGAGAGGCGTTCTGCATCGCGGTGTAGCTTGCTGTCCAGGTTTCGAGAGGGTGTGTTTCTGGATGAGGTATTGAATATATTGCTTCCCCTTACTTATACCTCCAGAGGTGATCACGAATGTAAAATTAGAGAGATTCGAGCGCGCACGGAGTCTTTCCGGCAGTCGTTCTTCCCGCGAACCATACGCGACTGGAACAGGAAATGGAGGTAATGACAGTGGCACTTTAAGTGCCCTCCGGCACACACCGTTGGGTGGCTTGCGGAGTATAAATGTAGATGTAGATGTAGATGTAATTCGTGACCATCAATCCTGATGTTAAGTTTATCGCAGTGTTTCTTTCTGCTACTTCTGATTACTCTCGTCTATCTTCGGTTTACTCTCAATCCACATTGAGTACTCATTAGACTGTTTATTCCATACAGCGGATGATGTAATTCTTCTTCGCAATCACTCAGAATTACAATGCCATCAGAGAGCAGGATCACTGATATTGTTTCACCTTGAATTTTAATTCCATACCTGAACCTTCCTTTTATTTCCGTCAATTCTTCTTCGATGTATCGAAAGAATAGTATGGGCGAAGGACTACGTCCTTGTTTTACACCCAATTTAATCCGAGCACTTCGTTCTTGGTTGTCGACTCTTACTATTCCGTCTTGGCTCTATTACATAATGTATTTTAACGGTCTCTGCTTATAGCATAACCCCATTTTTTGAGAATTTCGATCATCTTGCACCATTTTACATTGTCGAATCATTTCCTAGGTCGACAAATCCTATGAATGTGTCTTGGTTTTCCTTTAGTCTTGTATCCATAATCAACCGCGGCGTCAGAATTGCCTTCTGATGCCACGTTCTTTGCTAAAGCCAAACTGATATTCATCTGACACACCCTTCATTTTATTTTCCGTTCTTCTGTATATTATTCTTGTTGGTAACTTGGATGCATGAGCTGTTAACATGATCATGCGATAATCCTCGTAATTGTCAGTACTTGCAGTTTTCGGAATTGTGTCGACTCGACTATATTTTTCCGAAAGTCAGGAAGTATGACACCAGACTCATACATTCTACACACCAATGTCGTGAATACGGAATTGGTTTTCACTCCGCCCAATGATGTTAGAAATTCTAATGGAATATTATCTACCCCTGCCGCCTTATTTGATCTTAATTCTTCCAAAGCCCTCTTAAAAATCTGATTCTAATATTGGATACCCTATATCTTCTAAATCAACTAATGTTTGTTTTTCTATCACATCAGATAATCAGATATATCTTCCCCCTCATAGAGGCCTTCAACGTACTCTTTCCAAATATCCGCTCATTCCACTGCGTTTAACAGTGGAATTCCAGTTGCAACCTTAATGTTACCACCCTTGCCTTTAATTTTACCGAAGGCTGTTTTTATTTTAACATATGCTGACTCAGTCCCTCCGATAACAATTTTTTTTCGATTTCTTCAGATTTTTCATGCAGCCATTACGCCTTAGTTCCTCTGCACTTCCTATCTATTTCATTCCTCAGCAACCCGTAATTCTGTATTCCTGAATTTCCTTGAACATTTTTGTACTTCCTTCTTTCGTCGATTAACTGAAGTATTTCTTATGTTACCCACGGTTTCTTCGCAGTTGCGTTCTTTGTACTATGTTTTTCTTTACAGCTTCTCTGACTGCGCTATTTAGAAGTGTCCATTCTTCTTCAAATGTACTGCCTACTGAGCTATTCCTCGTTGCTGCATCTAGGGCCTTAGAGAACTTGAAGCGTATCTTGTCATTCCTTTGTACTTACCTATTCCGATTCTCTGCATATTTATTCTTTCTGACTAATCTCTTGAACGTCAGCCTACTCTTCATCACTACTAAATTGAGATCTGAGTCTGTATCTGCTACTGTGTACTCCTTACAATTCGGAGTATCTGTCTGGCCATTATGTAATGTAACTGAAATCTTCTCATATCACCTGGCCTTTTCCAAGTATTCCTCCTGCTCTTGTGATTGTTGAACAGAGTATTCGCTTTTACTAACTGAAATTTATTAGGGAACTCAATTAGTCTTTCTCCTGTCTCATTCCTTGTCCCAAGCCCATATTCTCATGTAAACTTTTCTTCTCCTTCCTCTAAAACTGCATTTCAGTCCCCCATGATTAACAGATTTTCATATCCTTTTACGTACTGTGTTACCATTTCAGCATCCTCTACCTCTTCATCTTCAGCTGCGACGTCGACATGCAGACCTGAACTATCGTAGTCGGTGTTGGTATTTCTGTCTCTTCTGGTAAGAGCAACCCCATGACGGAACTCGTCATAGTAACAAACTTTGTGGCCTACTTTCCTATTCATAACGAATCCTACCCCATCATACCATTATCTGCTGCAATTGATATTACCCTATACTCAGCTGACCAGAAATCCTTGTCTTCTTTCCGTTTCACTTCACTTATCCCTACTGTATCTAGGCTGAGCCTATGCATTTCCCTTTTCAGATTTTCTAGTTGCCCTACCACGCTCAACCTTCTGACATTCCACGCCCCGAGTCGTACAACATTATTCTCTCAATGGTTATTCAATCTCTTTGTCACGGTCACCCCCGATTTGGCAGTCCCCTCCCAGATATCCAAATGGGGGACTACTCCGGAATAATTTGGCATTGGATGGTTCATGGCGAAACTTTTTCAATTACAGACCACATGGCCTGTGGATACACGTCCCTTGTCTTCAACGTGGTGGTTTCCATTGCCTTCTGCATACTCATGCCGTTGATCATTGCTGATTCTTCCGCCTATAGGGGCAGTTTCCCACCCCAAGGACGAGAGTGCACCCTGAACCTTCGTCTTCTCCTCCGCCCTCTTTAACAAGGCCGTTGGCAGAATGTGTGACTTCTTACACCGATAGTCTTCGGCCGCCAATGCCGATTGTTAACCAAAATTTAAGCAGTGGCGGGTTACGAACTCAGGACCGAAGACGTTTTGATTATTAATCAAAGACGGTACGCCTAGACAACAGATTCAACAACCACACTTAACTCAAGGCCATTTCGACCTAAAGTTTTGACAGACAACGACTATCGATGATTGAGAATTGTGGCTGTAAAAAATCGCTTTAAATATACGGAAGACGACACTCGTGAATTTCAAGGTGCTACCAGGAGTCCATCAGGTACAATGACTGCATGATGGTATGCAATTTGAAGACGTAAGCAAAGCAGTTCTACAGCTGACCGATAGCTGCTGATGGTCAGTGGGCTGCGACATGCACAATCTCGTGTATTTGCAATTCATGGTGTACTAAATTAAGAATGAATGAAGTAGCCATTTGTGGACTATTATTTACAGTTAAATAAAAAAGTACACTAGTTTTACTAACTGCTTCAGTTGTCAATAGGTATCTGGGTTCTGAGTGACGCAAAAGATCGTATTGTTTCAATTGTAATACTCGTAAAAAGAAAACTCTCTCTCTTTCTCTCTTCCCCTCCCCCCCCTCTCTCACTCTCTTTCTATCTCTCTCTCTCTCTCACACACACACACACACACAGACACAGACACACACACACACACGAATACACGAACACACATACACACAGCCAAGCACACAAGATGTTCAGGTATATGTGGGAAACTTTGAAAGGAATCTCATTTACACAGAAATCAAAATTAGAATTTTCTCTTTTGTCAGTAGATTCTTCAAACATAATAGTTAAAAATGTTCCGTAAAGGGTAAGTGGGAGTGAATAACTAATAAAAAATATGGTATTTACATAATTTTAACTGAAATTTAAATTGAGAGATTGTGTTTTGTTCTTAGTTTTTTAACTACCTGCTACGTCTTTTACTTGTGCTGTGTTACTGACGTTCTCGGTACGATTATTTATCTTTACTTTGGATGGTTGGAAATTAATATTTTGCTGTCTATCCCTCGAAGTTCCTTAACATTTAAAAATGTTGTTTAAATGACTCTCAACAGGATCATAGCACTCCAGCTGCAGGCTACACATTTTTTATAAAATTTAAAATTGATGTAGTTACAAATGAAGCTACTTTAACAACTTTTCAACAATAAGCAAACGTGAACTGTTATCATAACAGCATTCTTAGTGGTAACTGTCAGATTTCCTTGATCATTTCTTCAGTGAAGTGTTTTGGCATGGGTAATTCATTTTCGTTATCAGGTAGGACCCAAGGATTACAAATCTTACAGGTTTGAAGAATAAGTTTCTTTCCATACAGTCTAACCAGATATGTACTTCAATACAGGCAGAATACTTTCTGGCACACTTGATTTTCAAAATTCTCTCTTATTATCACAGAATATTTGTTGACATTCACACACTGACCAGACGTACCAGAACAAGGAAGCAGAGTCCTTAAATGGATGTTTATACTCACAGAATTAATCAGCTTCACGTCTTTGAATCTGAATTTTTTCGCTCTCGAGAATTTGAACAAAACTTACTTCCTGATATGTACCTTCCTGATTTTCAGCTTACTCAACAATATGTAATATGTTCTATAACGTACAAATATACATGGAATCAAGCCAAAAATGCATCAAGAGCATGGATTAATGAATAGAAAATCTGAGGACTTAACGAATACTGGCTATGAATAGTCTGCCTCCTGCTTTTACAACGATAGTGACATTTTCCTTCAAATGTCTAATTTTAAGGAACTATTTAGTAAAATAAGTTGCCTGTAACCAATTTTAAACCTTTTCCCTTTTTAAGTACCTCCTAAATTCATAATGGGCCAGCAGTTACAAATAATTTGTGTGACTGGTACTGTATGTTCCGACCCTGTAACATCTGGGTCTCTAGAATCTAAGACCTTTAAAACAACTACAGATCTTTCATTAAAAACCTAGAGTGACAGTATAACATTTTGCTTCCGAATATTAGAAGTAAACGTGGCCTTAACTGACAGAAAATGTCTGTATTTTACTAGTGAGCTCTTTATTCTCCTGTACATCAGTTCCAAATACTCAGAAGCTGCAGTAACTAAAGATCGAATTGGTCAATATCTGTAAACTTTGACATTCTTTTGCGTTTAGCAATCCAGATGTTATGAATTAATTTCAGTGTATGCAAAATATCAAAAATTTTGAATACTTTCGAGTGCTGTTAACAAGATGTCCATTACATCGCTGCGTTACACCTTTAGGAGCAAGCAGCTTATACATTTTTCAGTTTGCTGCTGTAGTGTTTCCTTTACTCGTGGTTTTGCCGTGAAAAATATAAAATAGAAAATCTGATTGGGTTTTGAATTTTGGTGGTTTCAGTTACGGATAAGGCGGACTTCGTATTATTGATTGAGATCGTGCTGTAATTTGACCGTGCATGGCATACCGGGTCGGCAGCACTACAAAAAGCGACTGTACGGAAATAGCATCAGAAACTAATTGAAATTTACCTTATAATCTTGTTAGATACGCAGTATTAATTACAATATAGTCTTCATGGCTGTCCTCCTAATTTCTCTTGGAGGACGACCCGTCTTTCACTTTTCTCCGTCTGTTGAAAACTTTTTCAAGTTGTCACTGTCATGATCAATTTACAAATTTGGCGATAACCACCTCGAATCACTATTGAAACAAACTCGCTTTGTAATATTATTTTAATTTCCACCCAAAAGTACATTCAACACATCGCCGAAAAATACACGTCTTTCGTATGAAGACAAGAGAGAGAGAGTGTAATCAATTAGTTGTTAAAAACAAAAAACCTACGCAAAAAATAAAAAGACGAACAAAATTATTTATAAAATCGGTCGCTGGCGCAGCGCTCTTCTGCGTGCGCGATCGTAAATTATATCTTTGTATTGGCGGAGGCGCGGTAGTCAAAGTACCATTACACTGCATCACTATCTGATACTGAAGCTAACATGGGAATCCCACATTCTCTACCTCATTAATTACGTGTAGTTACATATAGATTATCTGTGGAGGAGTTAAAATGCTAATAGGTGGAATAGTAACATCTTTGAATTTTAAAAACACATTGGGCACAATGCAAACATGATCTATTTACACCATTACTATCAGTTTTAATTGCGCCATAGATTCATCTTCTCTAAAGATGAATCAAGGCTCAATACAAATTTCATCCAGGAGGACATTTACCATAATTTCAGGATATCTCAAAAATTTCTTCTTGGTCTTGAGATACTCTATACTTTCACCGACATTTACACAAATGAAAAATAAATTTGGCTAGCATCTTTTCTACATTGCATGGGTTGGCAAATAGAGATAACCACTCTTCTGCACATCAGAAAATGCTGAAGGTTAATGTACTTAAAGAGAATCAGCCAATAATGTTGCGTTCCCACTACACCTGCAGCTGTTACCGTTTTCAGATAGAAATGGGATTCGTTTAGTTATAAGTTGTAGCTACAAACATTTGTCTCCTCAAAAACCTTCCTCTAACATATTCGGCACTTGTTGAACCACAAAATTATTGTTTAAGGTGTCTTCTTTATACACTATTGATTAAACATATTTAATTATACTATAAGACACAAGCTTGGATTTTACTAACACATATTAGTAAGATGCTTTGTTCTGGCGTCTTTTATAATATCTGAAGGAAAGGAAGATACGTAGCTCTATCTTAACAGATACTGAGCCAGTAGTGTTGGATATTTCATCACCACTATCAATAAATCACAACACTGTATTTTGTTCACTTTCCATTCTGCACCACTCTTTCTTGTTTATATGGGTAGCAATTAAAAATATATGTATGGGTTTCCCGAATTGTTAATAGTATTCTGCTTATCACAATGCATATAATCTTCCAAGCTTCTTACCACTTTCTTTTCAAATTTAGCACTTTCGCCATCACATAACCTTCAGCATGAGGATCCAACTATTGTCAAGTACTGTGACAAATTAGGGAAAAATCATGGCACTATACTGGGTACAACTTTCTGTGACTTCTTACAAATATCTTATCCATCGACTACAAATTATTCTGATCTTACTACGCATTCGTCACTAAAATACTTTATACATATTACAGGCCTCTTTAACTCTGAGAAATCAGAGGGAATTTTTCTTAGCCATTTTTTCTTTACTTCTTTACTGTTGAAAGAGGAAAATATTATGACTGTTATATTTTGCGGTTTCTAATTTCTTTGATTGACACCCACACTACAGCAGTTTTAGTATCTTAAAAAGCAAGTTCAAGGTAGCTATTACAATACACAATAGCAACGGAAATATTTTCGACGACAGTGCTGCCAAAGCAGGTACGTAACACAGTCTTCCGAAATTCCTTCAGCAAAGAAGACGAAGTAAATATTACAGAATTCCAATCAAGAAAAGCTGCCAGAAGTAGATATTCTCAGAGTAGTGAAACAACTTAAATCACTTAATAAAAGCAAGTCCTTCAGTCCAGACTGTATACCAGTTAGGTTCCTTTCAGTGTGTGCTGATGCAATAGTTCTTTACTTAACAACCGCTTGCTCAACGAAGACCGGTACCCAAAGATTCTGAAGTTGCGCAAGTCACACCAATATTCAAGAAAGGTAGCATGAGTAAATTACAGGCTCATATTATTAACGTGGATATGCCGCATGATTTTGGAACATGTAATGTGTTCGAAAATTGTGAATTACCTCTAGGAAAAAGGTCTTTGACACATAGCCAACATTGAATTAGAAAACATCGTTCTTGTGAAACACAACTAGCTCTTTACACACCAGAGGTGTTGAGTGTTGTTGACGAGGGATTTCAAATTGATCTGGATTTAAAGAAGGCTTTTGACACTGCACCTCACAAGCGACTTGTAGTGAAATTGTGTTCTTATGGATTGTCGTCTCAGTTATGTGACTGGAGTCGTGACTTCATGTCTCAGAGGTCCGTGGCAGTCGACGGAAAGTGATTTCTGGCGTTCACCAACAGGTGTCATAGGCCCTCTGCTGTTCGTCATCTATATAAATGATTAAGGAGGAAATCTGAGCACCCGTCTAATGTTATTTGCAGATGACGTTGTCGTTCATCGTCTAGTAAAGTCATCAGAAGATGAAAACAAATTGCAAAACGATATAGAAAATATACCTGTATGGTGCGAAAACCGGCAATTCACCCTACGTAATGAAAAGTGTGAGGTCATTCCAGTTCAAACGTCCCCTTAGAAAAATTTATACATGACTGTGCATAAACTGACACACAATATTTTTTAGCGCAACGCAATCTGACTTTCAAAAATCCCTACAAAAGAATGGCCCTGACTAACATTAACCTATACGTTTCACAAATCACTTACCTCACAAAAATCATGGTTACTCGAACTACTGCAATACAGCGAGCACCACTACTGCCAGCTAAATAAAAGATTCAAACTACGGAAGGCACTAACTACTGATAGGGATAGTTAGCAAATGAAAGATATTAATAGAGAACAAACAATGTATTTACCTTAATATCATCAAAAGTCATAATATATATAGGAGTTCATAACATCCATTCTTACAAATATCAAAACTCCGCCATTTCTCTCTCCACATCCACCACTGCTGGCGGCCCACCTCCAACTGCGCAACGCTATGCGCTGTTCACATCCAGCTGCCGCTGCCCAACACTACAATGGCAGACAACAATGCAAACCAGTCACAGACTGCACACAGCACAGCCAGTGATTCTCACACAGAGCGCTACGTGGCGTTACCAATAAGAAAACCTAAACAGCCTACTTACATAGCCCCCATGCTCCCCACAAAAAATTTTACAAATTGTTTTGGGCTGTGGCCAATAATGATTTGATAAATTTTTTATAATTACAATAACAAAGATATCAAATGCACACACTTATTGATACAATGTTGGTCAAAAGCTAAAATTTTCTCACAGTCCATAAAGACAGTCCTGATCATTCATCACAGTAAAACTGCCGTTTCTTTTCTCAAAGTCTGAGCAGTAAAAGACAATGCACACAGAAGTAGTGGATTTCCATGAAGTCTTGAAGAAATAGTGTTGTCCTTCCCACAGAAAGACAATGCTGACTCTTGACATGCAGACAGGTAATGGGTCACAACAGAGCAAACCCACAGCAGAGTCAGTCGAAGTTTTGAAGAATATTGGTAGGTAGGTCATCACAGAGCATACCCATTGTAGTCCTGGTAGAGATTACGATATTGGTGGGCCACCAGAGGTGCAGACCCACTGTAGTCCTTGTAGAAATAATGGTATTGGTAGGCCATCAAAGATGCAGCCCAAATGTAGCCCTTGTAGAGATGGCCAGCAGCCATCTGCTGCGACTGTGCAGATGCACAATCACCATCGAAGAGTCTTGCAGAGAAGATAGCAAGTCCATAAACCACCACTTGTGCACGCACAAAGTTTTTGGAATTGTCCTTAGAACCAGCAATGCTGTTATCCAGTCCCTTGCTGAATTATTAACACACGTGCAAACACTAACAGTCCCTACGTGTCACATATTGTCCATATACTATGACCAACAGAAACGTGTGCAGTGAAATGAAACTTACAAGTTACTTAATATGATGAACTGGTGTCAATTACAATTTTATAACATAAGAATACAATAACAAAGGTACAAAATACATCATTAAAGAACATAACAATACAGATAAATTTGTAGTAGTACAGGCTTTACAAAGGAATAGAAATAAACAGATACATCAGTGTTACAGGAATTATGACATAAGTACATACATAAAAGATCAGAATAACTTTTGAAACATCAACTTCACACATGAGCATTAAAACAAAACAGAATAAATAATGTCTAAGCATATTTACAAAGTAAATAACACATTATCAGAAAAATTCTACGACGTAAATCTTATTAGCTAAACACATAAAGACAAGAAAAACACAAATTCACAAAGTGTAATAACACAAGGGGAAAGGACAGGGATTGTTTTACTGGAGTATTTTGCAAAAAAAAACATTCTTTACTTCTTGGAGATCTCCCTTCGTTCTTCATTATTCCCAAAAAGTCCTACCTACACCTCCTTTCTGTATTCTATTCACATTTCTTTCAAAATAATTATTTCTCATTGTACAATACTCATTCTGGCCCAAATCTTTGTCATATAACTTCTCAATGCATTTCATCACAACTCATTCTCTTATATAGTCTACCCCTGTTAAGCTAACTTAAATCTACTGAGCTCAGATACTAAACTAAGGAATGAGGCAATGCAGCAGCACAAAACAATTAACAGAAACAGCAATGATAAAAAATACAAAAGGCAAAGCAAGCAGCATAAATTACAACTAATATAAGGCAATGAGCAGCAAACAAGAAAAATAAATCAGTAGTAAACTGGCTTAGCAGAGTAACACAAAGTCAAATTCAGTAACACTATGCCTGGCAAACAGCAGAAGCAAAGGCAATAAATTATATCTAAACATGACAAAGCTCAAGCAGAAAAATATTACAGTAAAGACAACAATGCAGACAAGGGAAATGTATATTCACATCTTAATGTCTATGTAATTAAAGTGGTGCACCATAAAAACTTATTCTATGAAATAAATTACCAAGTATTGTAAAGAAAATTATGTATGCAGTTCCTGTGAAGGGAAATGTCTTTTTGTGCTCCCTCATTTTTTTGGAAATATATCACAAAACTATTATTTACTGGATCTGTAGACAGAAAATATTTATATTAGTACATCTATAAAATTTTATTTTAACCAATGCTGCAGTGCAGCTAGAAACTAGATATTAAACGAAATAGGCAAAGCAAGGTGGGAAACGTCATTCATTAGCCATATGGCATTTCATAAGTTAGTAGAAATTCTCTCAACTCTCGTAGAAAGACGCTTGTCATAATCAGGTGTGCAGATGTAAGAATATTTCCCATCAATTCATAAGCATTTCAGTAAGTAGCACAAAGTACGATATGTTTCCAAGTAATGAGAGGTCGTATTTGCGATGCTTTCTACAAAGGAATGTCAGAAGCAATGTTAATGGCCTCTCTTTTTCTCCACCTAATGGCTTTTTCTCCAGGCGGCTGGCCCAGCTGGGCGCCACAGCGCATTACATCAAGGTCACTTAGCTTTCTTACCGAAATATTTACGACAGCAGTTTCCGCTACAGTGACAGTCTTATATAAAAAACTTCACAGGTCGAAAATTTTCGTTGAAAATGTGTAGATACCAAATCCTATGAATATAACAGTGTTCAAAACGTTTTCGTCGGCATTGTGATACATTCATGCATTTACACACATTTCATAACTCTTAAAGTACGATTCTTGGTTACCAACAACCTTTTTCACAAATCAGCGTCCCTAACCACTACTCATTATTTCTTACCTTATTCGTCGACACTTCTTCAATATTTCATCATCACAGATACGTAGCATAATCAAATAACTCATACAGCATCAGCTTATTGATCATAAACATACCGCAACAGCATAATACACATCATCATCGTAATAATAACATCATAAAACCTCAGCCTAATCTCAAAATCATCGTAGCTTCCTCCAATAGTTTCAAAACCTAAAAAAATTCTCTGCTCATGTCAAAAGTGTCATCTGCCTCAAACGTACTTTAAAAATCGTGATCCCATACCAAATACATCATTCAAAGCTCTCATAGTATCACAATGGTTCTGAAAAAATATGAACAGTTCACAAAGTACAGACAAAATACAATTTCATAAGTGTGAAGTTATCCAACTGTGTAATTACGTAAACATCTGTCACTGATCTAGTAAAAAAAATGTTTATCTCTCAGTTATATGATCAGATAGCTGTGTAATTTGTGTGTTAGAGAAATATGGTACCGATGTGTAAAGTTGTATAAGCAAATACCATATTAGCTAGGGCTCCTTGTGCTTGCCAAACACATGGTACACAAAGTAGGCGTGTACCCCCCTGAGGATTAATGTATAATACCCTCAGGTGTTACAGATTACAGCAATGGAATGAAATGTATCATGGAAAACCTTTGTATCATTGTAATTCTAAAATCTTTAAAAATAAATGTTTTAAGTACAAAATTAATCACTCAAATACGTGTACTGCAGCGCTAAACTGTGCGTCTTGTTGCAACATAATCTGTGGAAGTGTCGTAGTTATCGTCCTTCGAAAGCTAAGTTCTGCAGAAGTCAATGTACTTACCTCATGATAAACAAAGGTGAAATGCTTTGCGTACAGATATCTTAGTTATTACGCTTATTGGCGTGATGAAGAAAGTACTGTACAGTAACGTATTGTTGTGCTACGAAAAAGGCTGTCTCATTGTTGCTATACCACAAAAGTTACTACTAAAACATGTTTTACTTTCCAGAATAATACAGAAAAACTATGCAGATATAAAACAGAAACAGCGCAAAAGCAATAATATAAATTGTGTCACTCATTAGTAGCATCGTGATATAATCGTGTAGCTGTCACATAAACTAACCACTGTGTCATCTGGTATCTCACAGAAAGTACTTTAAATCCAGAATGTATTTTCAAGTAAACCAAAATGTTGCATTGAAATCTCATTAGCAGTATATGTTCTAAGTATGTAAGCCTTATGGTCGTTACGTAATTGTGCAACTAACAAGCTAGAATGTACACACACAATAACACTGTGACGTCTGTTCACTATAACAATGCATTCGTAATTTCTGTTTAAATAAGTTCTCTTGGTTCTTGATTGGATATTTAACTTCAAAACATTGTTGCATGTTAACAGTTTCTCAGTGTGACAAAGCGTACTAGTAGCGTCAATTGAAAAGTTTTATGGCAAAGACAAAGTTAAAAAGCAGATTATCTTTCAATAAACGGTTTTACATGTGAAATGTGGTGTAAACCTTTACTCTTCCTAGTACGCAGAGTTTCAACTTCAACGCAATTATCATGTGGTATACGTCGGATTCTGTAAGGTCCATTGTAAACTAGAAAGAATTTGTGACTCAAGTGTTTCTTCTTATGTGACAATGAATGAGCTTTAATGAGAACTTTCTGACCAATATACAATTTCTTTGCATTTGCTTTACCGTTTAGTTTTCTCCTTTTGTCTGCTGCAGATTTTATATTTTTAAGAGCCAAATCAATTATGTCTTTGAGTCGAAGTTTACGCGTATTCGGGAAAGGTACAAGCTCTCTGATTCTGTTCGGTGGTTCTTCATTCTTCAGTACAAGAGTAGGTGGTAAAGCAGTGGAGTCATGAGGCATTTCATTCAGCACGTTTTGAAATAAGTGTAAATATCTGTCCCAATGCTGATGCTTTCTGTGACAATAAAGTCTGCAAAGCTTATTGATTTCTTTCATAATCCGTTCAGACGGGTTACAATGTGGTGAGTACAATGAAATAAAACAGGTTTGATTTTATGATTCCGAAGTGTGCTTGACCAAACAGCAGATCTGAATTGAGGTCCGTTATCTGAAATGACTTTGCTAACGTGTCCAACTTCACGTAAGAAATTTTTAACAAAGGCGTTGGATACAGACCGTCCAGTGGCTTTACGTAACGGTGTGAAAGAAACAAATTTTGAAGTAAGTTCAACAGCGACTAGAACGTACGAAAATCCATTAGATGTTCTGACAAGCGGTCCCAAGAGATCAACAGCAGCAAATTCTTTTAATTTAGAAGGAATAATAGGAAACAGCGGAGCACGATGGGAGATAGTAGATGGTTTCGCCTTTTGACAAAGTTTACAAATAGACAAGACTCTTCGAATTCTCTTTTCCATATTGTTAAAATAACAAGTCGTTCGAAGAATATGATAACATTTTCGTGGGCCAAAATGTGCATAGCTGAAATGAATGTACCAAATGAGCTTATTAACAAAATCGTCAGGAATGCAAAGTACCCATAGCTTGTCATCAACAGTGCAGCGTTTGAACAGTATGTTGTTTCTAACCAGATAATAATGCCGAATCTGTGTGTGTGTCTTTCCATGCCATTTGCTCTTGATGTCTTTCCAAATCGGATCTTTATCTTGTTCATGAGCAATGTCCTTTAAATATGTGGTGATGAAGTTTTCAAAGGCGACTTTCTGAATGTAAAGAATACTGAAATTTTTTTCGAGGTTGCCTTCTGTGTTACTTTTCTCAAGCTCAGCCGGTGCGCGTGACAGTGCGTCCGCAACAATGTTCTCCTTGCCGGGAATGTAGACTATTGTGAAGCGGAATTCTTGCAGAAACAATACCCAACGTTTTAACCTGTCATGATTTAATTTTGAAGACATAAGAAATTGTAATGCACGATGATCACTGTATACTTTTACGTGCTTACCAGAAAGAAAGAAACGGAATTTGTTAAATGCCCAAACGATAGCTAAAGTTTCTAATTCAGTAATGGAATAATTTTTTTCGGATTTTGTTAGCACTCGGCTAGCAAAAGCAATGGTTTTCTGAATGGTAGTGTCATTTTCTATGGCTTCTTGAAATAAACAGGCACCAAGACCGACTTTAGAAGAATCCGTGCTAAGGCAGAAATCTTGTGACAGATCTGGATGAGCTAGTATTGGCGCGTTAAGTAGCGATTCTTTCAAAGAATTGAATTCCAACTGTGCTTGTTCGTCCCAGTTCCAAATAGTATTTTTTCCAATGAGAGAACAAAGTTTTGGTGTAACAAGAATTTGCATGTTCAGAAAACGACGGTAAAAATTTACGAGACCTAGAAAACTGCGGACTTGTCTTTTTGTGGATGGAACTGGAATGGCTCTGATTGCTTCTAACTTTTCAGGATCCGGCTGAATACCTTCAGAAGAAATAATATGTCCCAAAAACCTCACCTTTGACCTACCGAATTCAGACTTTTCCAAGTTAACTGTAATTCCAGATTCTGCAAAAATACGTAACAAACTGTTGAGGATGCGATTATGTTGTTCCCATGAAGCTTCTGCTATTAGAATATCGTCCACATATAAGGTGATGTGACGTTTTAAGAACTCAGGTAATATGGAATTTAGCCCGCGAATGAATGCTGCCGAAGAAATGTTCAAACCAAAAGGAAGTTTCCGAAACTGATAACAAACGCCAAAACAAAGGAAAGCTGTGTATTTTCTACATTCTGGATGGAGTTCGATCTGATAAAAGCTGGATCTGAGATCAATGGAAGACAACACTTTTACACCATTGAAATTTTGAAGAAGTTCTTCCAACGTTTGCGGCCTGTCTGTTTCAGGAATGATGATAGTATTGATTTGTCTCGAATCTAAGACAAGCCTGATCGATCCATTTTTCTTCTCAACAACATGTAATGGATTGTGGTATGAGCTTACTGCAGGCTCAATAATGCCCTCGTCAAGCATAGATTGTATTTCTGTTCTAACACATTCCCTATAATGTGCTGGAGTTACGTATGGTCTAACACAAAATTTAGTATGCTCACGAACACGAAATTGGTATTGAAATCCCTTGATTGTTCCTGTTTTGTGAGTAAAAACTGTGGAATGTTCTTGTAAAATCTCGAAAAGGTCCTGTCTATCAGTGTCATTACAATTCTCAATTGCTTGAATTTTATTCTGAATTAACTCATTAATTTCAAATATGCCGTCGATATCATCCCTGTCAGTACTTGCAGAGTGATTGTTAGTGTCTAGTTCCGTAGAAAATTCCGAACTGTTGTCCAACAGAAGGTAAAGCCGATTAATTTCTTCGTCATGGTTTGAGAGCCAATCTTCAAATTTCAAAGCTATTGACGTACCTTCCTTCTCTAAACTTATTTCAGCATCGTGAAAGTTTAAGATTGCTTTGTATTCATTCTAAAAGTCTACTCCCAATATAATTTCCGTCGACAATAATGGAACAATAAGAAAGTTCATAGAGAAGCTGTGGCTTTGACAAAAGAAATCTAAGTTGGTTTGTTGGCGTACATCTACACTTTTTCCAAAGATTGCACCTTGTAATTTAATCTTACGTAACAGAAGTGTGGGACAATCGTTCGATTTGTTGCATTTGCTAAAAGCTGTTTCACTAATTACTGAAATGGGACTGCCAGAGTCAAGTACTGCCGTAAATTTTACGTCATTTACAGTAATGTGAATCACAGGATATGCAATGTTGTTATGTTTTACGTCATGTTCTTGGAGTAAGATGTCCCTAATGTCTTCCATTTTTACGTAATTACTAGCTACAGCAGCTGCGTCGTTAGTTTCATACGTACGTTTTGTGGCTGCCAGCGGTGTGAGTCATTGCGTATTGTCTCTTTGTTGGCGCGCGTCGTTATTGGGATTTGGAGACCTAACTTCTACAAATTCACCGTGACGAGAGGGCCCTGCCCTGTTTAAATCCCGCCAGTTCTGATGCAATTCAGGTCTGTCGTTACGATCACATCGTCTGTCGTCATGTCGGTAGATTCCATAGTTTCTTTCTTGCCGGTAACGTGGTGGGGAATTTCTTCCTGAATCTTAACTGCACGCTGAACTGTTGCGTCTGAAGTTGTTCTGTCTCCCTTGATAATAATTGTTTTGGTTCCCATATTGTCTGTTTCTATGGTAATCTCTGTCATATTCGTTACTACGGAAATGCGATCTTACTCTGTAACTATTATTACTCTGCCAGTGGTTGTCATATGGGTGGTGTCTGTTTTGTTCACGATTTGCGTTGTAAGAATAGCCTTGTCGTGTCCAGTTATTATTTCTGTCGTCACGGAATTGTGACGGATGTGACCTGTAATTGTTGTATACCTGTTTTCGCGTTCCACGATTGTCAGTGTCAATTTCTAATTCTTGTAACAGTCCCTGAAAAGCTTCAATGTCGTCTTTGCAACGTCCTGCTAAAATAATATGTCGTAAATGTTCAGGCAATTTCATTAAGCAAATGCGGATGAGTTCTGAGGGGCTGTAAGGGTTTGAAAGATACTGATTCTTATGCAACATGTCTTCAAAATATTTGACAAGACTGGAAAATTCAGATTGTTCGAAATGTTTCATCATTATGATGCTATGTCTTACTCGGTCTTGTGTGGCTTGAGACCAATAGGCTGAGAGGAAGGCATGGTAAAATTCTCCCTCATTGTGGCAATCGTGAATGACCGATCGCATTCTTACAGCTGGTTCATTCTCCAAGTAGCGACACATAAATTCTAACCTGTGCTCCAATGACCAGTTTGGAGGAAAACAATGAGAGAATTGATGGAGCAATGCTTGAGGATGAATGTCGTTGCCAGAATTCTTAAATGTTTTGAATTTACGTGTGGTAATGAACAGCTTATAGTCAAAATCATCATGTCGGCGAGTCGCATATCGGTCATTGTTACGTCGTTTCGGCGGTTCCATTTCAAAATTCGGTGCACCTTGCCAATTTCTTTCATAATTTCCGAAATGCGCTGTGTTATTATTTTGTGGCTGTTCCGTATTTCTATGTCCCTCTTCCCGTACTGGAGCGCGAGTGTCCTCTGAAATATGTAATTCTTGTATTACCTGCGTCAACTGATCTTGTACTTCCCGGATTTCTCTTTTGTACTGTGTATTGATTTGATGTTGATTTTGTTTGAATTTTCTAATTTGTTCATACTCTTCTGTGTCAGTGAAGGCTACAGGTATTGTGTCATTCAGATCATCATCTACCTTTGTAGATAAGTTAGTGACCTGATCCGAAAGTTCGGCTACTTTCTCCGATAGTGAACACACTTCCTCAGTGTGATTTTCTGAACCAAGTTTCAGAGTGTCCATTTGTGTTGAAATCGAATCTACTGTGTCCTTCAAGATTTCCTGAGTTTTTGCAAGTTGCGTAACCGAATCGGTAGATGCAACTGAGTCAATTTTAGCCCACAAGGTCTCATGATTTTCATGAACAATGGTTTGCAGTTCTTTTATGGCTGCTTCGTGATTCTGTAATGCATTTTCATGCCGCGAAAAAGTAGGTTGAAAATGCTCACAAATTTGCGTTTTTACGTCGTTATAGACTTTTTGACATTTCTATTCAATGTTATGTAACTCAGTAGTTAAATCTTCACGTGTTTGCTCAAGTGTGATGTCTAACTTTTGAAGATTTTGTTCCATTGTGTCTAACTTTTTAAGATTTTGTTCCACTGTGTCTAACGTTTTGAGATTTTGTTCCACTGTGTCTAACTGTTGCTGTGTTTGTCTCTGGTGTTGTTCCATTGTGTCTAACTTTTGAAGATTTTGTTCCATTGTGTCTAATTTTTGTAGCTTTTGTCCCATTTGTTGCATTAACTGTAATAACAATGCACTGGTGTCTGAAACATGTTCCTCAGTGCTTTTCGGCAGTGAAGTTGCACCGGCAACATTCACATTTTGACAAGCAGAAAATGTTTCTTGACTCATTTGAGAAAACGGTGAGAACCCAAAACCTGAGTCTACAGTATTTGCAATATTGTGTTCTGTCATTCCCGATTCCTGAGGCGAGCTGTTGCCGACCGATCGATCGATAATGCTTCCCTGTTCACTACCTGTTTCACTGTCTACACCATTATTTGACGCCCGCTCGATTTCCCTATGCACAGTTACTAAATTACTACTTTGAATGTCTGTTAATTCATTACACAGCGGTGCTGGTAAGCTACACTCGTCGTCACTATTATTTCTCAGTTTACATTGGAGCCTAGTGTTACGTTTTTCACACGCCATTATTGTCACAATATTTCACACGATAACACATAAAAACACATTTTGAAGAGCAACAATAAGAGAACACATTAACATAGCACTGAAAATAATATCTCGTTAATTGCAAGCACAGCTGCGAAATACTTGGTGCAAATCTACATGCATGCCACAACTGTTTTACTGCACAAGAATGAAAAACTACAACTACAAAGGAAATTCTCTCTACAATTTCGCGCAAGCAATAAACAATAGCTACACTAATTACACAAACAACAAGAAAAAAATCAGAAGATTCCAGTGAGGTATCCTCGGCTAAGGGTCGACATATGAAACGTCCCCTTTTTAAAGTTTATACATGACTGTGCTTAAACTGACGGGGGCTATGTAAGTAGGCTGTTTATGTTTTCTTATTGGCAACGTTACGTAGCGGTCTGTGTGAGAATCACTGGCTGTGCTGTGTGCAGTCTGTGGCTGGTTTGCATTGTTGTCTGCCATTGTAGTGTTGGGCAGCGGCAGCTGGATGTGAACAGCGCGTAGCGTTGCGCAGTTGGAGGTGAGCCGCCAGCAGTGGTGGATGTGGGGAGAGAGATGGCGGAGTTTTGAAATTTGTCATGAACTGCTATATATATATATATGATGATATTAAGGTAAATACATTGTTTGTTCTCTATTAATATCTTTCATTTGCTAACTATCCCTATCAGTAGTTAGTGCCTTCCATAGTTTGAATCTTTTATTTAGCTGGCAGTAGTGGCGCTCGCTGTATTGCAGTAGTTCGAGTAACCAAGATTTTTGTGAGGTAAGCGATTTGTGAAACGCATAGGTTAATGTTAGTCAGTGCCATTTTTTTTGTAGGGATTTTTGAAAGTGAGATTGCGTTGCGCTAAAAATATTGTGTGTCAGGTTAAGCAGAGTCTGGTATAATTGTTCTAAAAAGGGGACGTTTCACAGTGGCTGATACAGAAAAACCTCAAGGAGGGGGCGCTAAAGGTATCTTGAGCTACCGTAACTTTTACTGTAATAAAAATAATCATGTCACTCGTATTACGAGTTGCTTATGGGAAACTAATGTTGCATTACTAGTAAAAGTATTGTTACGAGCCTCATAACTATAATTTTACTGAGAAATTACTATGCATTACTATTATTAATAGTTCACAATCAACTGATTACTCTCACTAAACTAGCTTCCTATTCAGTGAATAGTCCGTTTTTGTAGCGCTATGCGACGAAACTTCTCTGTACAAGAAAACAGTAGAATATTCGCGACTTTTTCGAACATATGCCAGACAGAGTAACGTACCGAGGTCACTAGAATGGCCGCCACTTTGCTGGTAGGTATATGTTAGCTATCTATGTGCCATTCAGAAACGTATAAAATACGATGAGGTGGACGTGCGTGCTATATAGGAAAGTACAGCTACTCGATAACTCGTGTCAGTCGAGTCGAACTTCGTTTAACGATAAGGTAGTCAAATGTAAAGGCCGTAAATTCAACTACTTACCTATGAATTACAATTACGAAAACTTAAATTGGAAAGAACACATAGAAAATGTTTTGGGTAAGACAAACCAACGAATACGTTTTATTGGCAGAACACTTAGAAAATGTAACAAATTTACTAAAGAGACTACCTGCACTACGCTTGTCCGTCCTCTTTTGGAGTACTGCTAAGCGGACTGGTATCCTTACCAGATAGTATTAACGGAGTACATAGAGAAAATTCAAAGAAGAGCAGCAAGTTTTGTATTATTGCGGAACAGGGGAGAGAGTGTGACTGGCATGACACAGCGTCTGGGGTCGACATTATCAAAACAATGGCGCTTTTCGTTGCTAGGGAATCTTACAATCATAAAATTTCTTCTCCGAATACGAAAATATTTCTTTGACACCGACCTAGGTAGGGAGAAACGATCATCATAATAATATATGCGCGCACGGAAAGATATAGGTGTTCGTTTCTTTCGCGCACTGTTCGAAATTGGAATAATAGAGAATTATTGTGAAGATTGTGCGATGAAACCTCTACCAAGCACTTACGTGTGATTTGCGGAGTATCGTAATCGACACTAGATGGCAGGTGTGATAAAGATTCTAAACTTCTCTTCCTGATGTCAAGATAATTCATATTGCGGAAGAGGCTTCATACTGTAGTGCATGTTGAAACACGAATGGTGCAATTCTCAGGATACATACGTCGGCCCAACCATATAGTGAACGGTTTTGTTACTCAGGGAGTGTTTGTTTTTAGAAGTAGATAAGATTGTGGCGTTTAAGACTTACAGTTGGTAAAAATGGCAAAGTTATGTCAAAAGCCGTTATCATTTAAACCACGGTGACCACTTCAAAGTTTTTTTATTATTAACAGTATGAGAGTGCACCTGGTATATTGCACCTCTACAAAGTATAAATGATAATGGCGGTGTACTGTATAAATCTACCGTAATCGCAGAAAAGCGTCCGTCTTGGCTCGCTTCCAAAACAAAAAGGTGCCGTCCTCTCCACAACAACAACTGAGTGACGTAATTCTACATTTGTTTCTGCGGTTTTATAGTACACCCGATACAACCGTTCATAGTACTTAAGTTTTAATTGATACTTTATCTATTTATTTATTACATTTCAAATATTTTGTACGTAAAATCCGCTCTTCCAGCAGATGTGTCTTTGAACAATCTTAGCTATCTGCCGTAAAAGTCAGTTTTTTTCATTCCCACCTCCCTTACAATAGGCAAAATTTGGGAGCCGTATGCGATGAGCACAGTGAAAGCTTTCAGCATGATGTCACCACGATACTAACCATTGTCGAGGTTATTGGAACCCTTCGGTGATGGGTTACTACTTCTGGGGTGTTAGAGAGAGTGATGAAACGGCAAACAAAGAAGAGCATCGTTGTCACATTTTTGAATATCTAATAATTTCGACCACTATTGGCGTCACGTCCACATATACATATTACACATTATTGAGTTCTAAAGTTCTGAGTATATATTTCTTGATTGTTTGACGGTACTGGTTTTGATTCTGCTGTGTATTTTGGAAATGTGACATGATCAAGTTAAAAGGTTTTTACTTGTTAATTCAGTACCACAAAGTTAGGTAAGTCCGCCCATTTAGAAATCACATGTAGAAAAAAGATTAAATTTGTTGACTGGTGTAATCTAAGATATCCTTGAAAACACTCGTCGATCGTTAAGAATATACAATAGCCATTCATATTATCGGCTAAGAAATATTGTTAATAGAACTGCAACTTCATAATCGTCACTTTAGTTACTGAAGATAAACATAACAATTAACACACCACTCAGTTTGAAAGTTAATAATTTCAGAAAACACGTACACAAACAAATTAGTCCACTCCACTCACGTGCGTCACATCTGCTCACGGCCGACTAAAGATACACGTGTAGCCACTTTGCAGATGCCACAAACAAGACGGCTTCCTATTACGGGTCAGTGTCCTGAATAGTCTGTTGATACAGTGATCGAGCGGCTTCTTATAACCTACACGTGTCTGTTGTCAACGTTAAGCAACACTTAATGTGGTCTAAAGACGGACGAATCACGCTCTACCCTGTGGCTATGTATGTATGAAATCTGGGTTAGGCAAATGCCTGGAGAATTTTGTCTGCCATCATGTGTACCTGTAAAAAATGACTCACAGAGCAGGTGGTGTTAGGGTATGGAGGTGTTTTTTATGATCAAGGTGTGATTCCCTTATTTGGCTTAAGAAAACAATAAATTAGGAAGGATGTGAACACATTTTACAGGACTGTATAGTAACACAGTAGAGGAACAGTTCGGAGACGATGACAGGTTGATCGGCATGACAACGCATCCTGTCATAAAGCAGTACCTCCAGTATCTGTGAGGCTATGGTTTGTGGACAATAACATTTCTGAAATGGAGTAACCTGCCCAAGCCCGCATCTCGTGGTCGTGCGGTAGCGTTCTCGCTTCCCACGCCCGGGTTCCCGGGTTCGATTCCCGGCGGGGTCAGGGATTTTCTCTGCCTCGTGATGGCTGGGTGTTGTGTGCTGTCCTTAGGTTAGTTAGGTTTAAGTAGTTCTAAGTTCTAGGGGACTTATGACCACAGCAGTTGAGTCCCATAGTGCTCAGAGCCATTTGAACCATTTTAACCTGCCCAAAGTCCTCCCTCCAACTCCCCAACTCCATGGAGTTCCTTCCAATGTCATTAATTACATTCCCTGGTTTCGCCTCTTGAGGAAGAATGGACTGCCATTTTAACTACAAACATTCCGACACCCGACTGAAAGTGTGCCCAAGAGAGCTGATGCGAATTCACTAATAGCTTTTCAGATAAATTTTATCAGATAGCATGTACCAAAACTTGGTCCACACAGTGTGCTCTCCTCCGCCGTTGGATAAGCAGATGGTAGCAGAAAGTCGTATACGCTCAGATCACTTATTTGTTACATAGTTTAATTCTTAATTTCTTTGCGTGTTTTTGGGTACTTGCATTGTTTAATTCATAAATTTCTGGCGTATTTTTTTATTTGAGAGTTGTAGTATCGCGTTTTAGTACCTGAATAGTGTAAAATAGCGTAGTCTCCTGCCGCCGAGCAGCGTGTCAACAGTACACAAGTAGCAGCATTACTGCATTTTCTAGGCAATCTTGTATTTTAATAACCATTTAAATTTTGTGTCGAATTGCTTGTGCTCTCTGTAGATTAGTTCAGACACAGCTTGAGGCTGTTGGCAATGGGCATCACTGTGGGGGTCAGTCGGGGGTTTAGCGGGGACGGCCAGCTCGTCCCAGGCACACCCGATCGGACTACGGCTGTGGCTACCAGCGATACTGGCCACATTGAGGCTGACCCCTCACCCATGGTAGAGTGGGAGGTCGTCTCGAGGTGTGGCAGGAGGCGAAAGACATTTCGGAGGGCTGAATGGAAGGCCTCTCCAGTTTGTCTGACGAATCGGTTTCAGGCTCTGTCTCCAGCTGATACTGATCTTCGGCCAGACATGGCTGCTTGTTCTGTTCTAGAGGTTGCCCTTCAGTCTGCAAGATCCGAGCGGTCGCAGATGGTGGGCTTACTGGTAGTTGGGAGCTCCAACGTCAGGCGCGTAATGGGGCCCCTTAGGGATATGGCAGCAAGAGAGGGGAAGAAAACCAAGTCGCACTCCGTGTGCATACCGGAGGGAGTCAGTCCAGATGTGGAAAGGGTCCTTCCGGATGCCATGAACGGTACATGGTGCACCCATCTGCAGGTGGTCGCTCATGTCGGCACCAATGATGTGTGTCGCTATGGATTGGAGGAAATACTCTCTGGCTTCCGGCGACTATCTGATTTGGTGAATACTGCCAGTCTAGCTAGTGGGATGAAAGCAGAGCTCATCATTTGCAGCATCGTCGACAGGGCTGACTGCGGGCCTTTGGTACAGAGGCGAGTGGAGAGTCTGAATCAGAGGCTGAGACGGTTCTGCGACCGTGTGGGCTGCAGATTCCTCGACTTGCGCCATAGGGTGGTGGGGTTTCAGGTCCTTCTGGATAGGTCAGGAGTCCAGTACACACAGCAGGCGGCTACACGGGTAGCAGGGGTAGTGTGGCGTGGACTGGGCGGTTTTTTAGGTTAGATGGCCTCGGGCAAGTACAGAAAGGTCAATAGCCTCAAAGGGTGTGGGGCAAAGACAGGACATGCGGGGACCAAGCAGCAATCGGTACTGTAATTGTAAACTGTCGAAGCTGCGTTGGTAAAGTACCGGAACTTCAGGCGCTGATAGAAAGCACCGAAGCTGAAATCGTTATAGGTACGGAAAGCTGGCTGAAGCCAGAGATAAATTCTGCCGAAATTTTTACAAAGGCATAGACTGTGTTTAGAAAGGATAGATTGCATGCAACCGCTGGTGGTGTGTTTGTCGCTGTTAGTAGTAGTTTATCCTGTAGTGAAGTAGAAGTGGATAGTTCCTGTGAATTGTTATGGGTGGAGGTTACACTCTACAACCGAGCTAGGTTAATAATTGGCTCCTTTTACCGACCTCCCGACTCAGCAGCATTAGTGGCAGAACAACTAAGCGAAAATCTGGAATACATTTCACATAAATTTTCTCAGCATGTTAAAGTCTTAGTTGGAGATTTCAATTTACCAGATATAGACTGGGACACTCAGTTGTTTAGGACGGGTGCTAGGGAAAAGCTTCGAGTGACATTATACTGAGTGCACTATCCGAAAATTACCTCGAGCAATTAAACAGAGAACCGATTCGTGGAGATAACATCTTGGACCTACTGATAACAAAAAAGCCCGAACGTTTCGACTCTTTAAGCGCAGAACAGGAAATCAGTGATCATAAGACCGTTGCAGCATCCCTGAATATGGAAGTAAATAGGAATATAAAAACAGGGAGGAAGGTTTATCTGTTTAGCACGAGTAATAGAAGGCAGAATTCAGACTACCCAAGAGATCAAATCGAAATTTTCTGCTCCGACACTGACAATGTTGAGTGTTTATGGAAAAAGTTCAAGGCAATCGTAAAATGCGTTTTAGACAGGTACGTGACGAGTAAAACTGTGAGGAACGGGAAAAGCCCACCGTGGCTCAACAACAAAGTTAGGAAACTCCTGCAGAAAGCAAAGAGAGCTTCACTGCAAGTTTAAACTCAGCCAAAACGTCCCAGACAAACGGAAGCTAAACGATGTCAAAGTTAGCATAAGGAGGGCTATGCGTGAAGCGTTCAGTGAATTCCAAAGTAAAATTCTATGTACCGACTTGACAGAAAATCCTAGGAAGTTCTGGTCTTACGTTAAATCAGTAAGTGGCTCGAAACAGCATATCCAGACACTCCGGGATGATGATGGCATTGAAACAGAGGATGACACGCGTAAAGCTGAAATACTAAACACCTTTTCCAAAGCTGTTTCACGGAGGAAGACCGCACTGCAGTTTCTTCTCTAAATCCTCGCACGAATGAAAAAATGGCTGACATCGAAATAAGTGTCCAAGGAATAGAAAAGCAACTGAAATCACTCAACAGAGGAAAGTCCACTGGACCTGACGGGATACCAATTCGATTCTACACAGAGTACGCGAAAGAACTTGCCCTCCTTCTAACAGCCGTGTACCGCAAGTCTCTAGAGGAACGGAAGGTTCTAAATGATTGAAAAAGAGCACAGGTAGTCCCAGTCATCAAGAAGGGTCGTCGAGCAGCTGCGTAAAACTATAGACCTATATCTCTGACATCGATCTGTTGTAGAATTTTAGAACATGTCTTTTGCTCGCGTATCATGTCATTTCTGGAAACCCAGAATGTATTCTGTAGGAATCAACATGGATTCCGGAAACAGCGATCGTGAGAGACCCAACTCGCTTTCTTTGTTCATGAGACTCAGAAAATATTAGATACAAGCTCCCAGGTAGATCCCATTTTCCTTGAATTCCGGAAGGCGTTCGATACAGTTCCGCACTGTCGCCTGATAAACAAATTATGAGCCTACGGAATATCAGACCAGCTGTGTGGCTGGATTGAAGAGTTTTTAGCAAACAGAACACAGCATGTTGTTCTCAATGGAGAGACGTCTACAGACGTTAAAGTAACCTCTGGCGTGCCACAGGGGAGTGTTATGGGACCATTCAAAATGGTTCAAATGGCTCTGAGCACTATGGGACTCAACATCTTAGGTCATAAGTCCCCTAGAACTTAGAACTACTTAAACCTAACTAACCTAAGGACATCACACACACCCATGCCCGAGGCAGGATTCGAACCTGCGACCGTAGCAGTCCCGCGGTTCCGGACTGCAGTGCCAGAACCGCTATATGGGACCATTGCTTTTCACAATATATATAAATGACCTAGTAGATAGTGTCGGAAGTTCCATGCGGCTTTTCGCGGATGATGGTGTAGTATATAGAGAAATTGGTGCATTAAAAAGTTGCAGCGAAATGCAGGAATATCTGCAGCAGACAGGCACTTGGTGCAGGGAGTGGCAACTGACCCTTAACATAGACAAATTCAATGTATTGCGAATACATAGAAAGAAGGATCCTTTATTGTATGATTATATGATAGCGGAACAAACTCTGGTAGCAGTTACTTCTGTAAAATATCTGTGAGTATGCGTGCGGAACGATTTGAAGTGGAATGATCATATAAAATTAATTGTTGGTAAGGCGGGTGCCACATTGAGATTCATTGGGGGAGTCCTTAGAAAATGTAGTCCATCAACAAAGGAGGTGGCTTACAAAACACTCGTTCGACCTATACTTGAGTATTGCTCATCAGTGTGGGATCCGTACCAGGTCGGGTTGACAGAGGAGACAGAGAAGATCAAAGAAGAGCGGCGCGTTTCGTCACAGGGTTATTTGGTAAGCGTGATAGCGTTACCGAGATGTTTAGCAAACTCAAGTGGCAGACTCTGCAAGAGAGGCGCTCTGCTTCGCGGTGTAGCTTGCTGTCCAGGTTTCGAGAGGGTGTTTTCCTGGATGAGGTATCGAATATATTGCTTCCCCCTACTTATACCTCCAGAGGAGATCACGAATTTAAAATTAGAGAGATTCGAGCGCGCACAGAGGCTTTCCGGCAGTCGTTCTTCCCGCGAACCATACGCGACTGGAACAGGAAATGGAGGTAATGACAGTGGCACGTAAAGTGCCCACCGGCACACACCGTTGGGTGGCTTGCGGAGTATAAATGTAGATGTAGATAATGTACATCCCGGAAACGTGTAGTAGGGGATGTGATATTCCAAGTGTCGCCAGAGATGGGACTTAGGAATAGGAGGGTGTGTCATGCAAGAATAATTGAAAATGACCGGTATTTGTCGGTTACGTACAGTGTATGCTGTCAACAGATAGGTTGGTGGATGCCCCGGTAATATTTCAGGTGATGTTTAGTAATTTACAGTGGAAGACTCTGCAGGAGAGACGCTCAGTAGCTCGATACGGGCTTTTGTTAAAGTTTCGAGAACATACCTTCACCGAGGAGTCAAGCAGTATATTGCTCCCTCCTACGTATATCTCGCGAAGAGACCATGAGGATAAAATCAGAGAGATTAGAGCCCACACAGAAGCATACCGACAATCCTTCTTTCCACGAATAATACGAGACTGGAATAGAAGGGAGAACCGATAGAGTTACTCAGGGTACCCTCCGCCACACACCGTCAGGTGGCTTGCGGAGTATGGATGTAGATGTAGATGTAGAAAAGAATCCTGGATCATCTTACAGAATTTCCGAGAAATGGATATAACTGCTCACAAACTTTCAGAAGGAACTTACTTTACAGTACAGACAAATTTGATTCCTGTTCCTCTCAGTTTACGTAACGTTGTTTAAAAAAGATTAAGCTTTACGATTAATAAATTTCTGAACTGTGGAATGGGTTCTGAACTCGAATTATCGTGTAGCATGTTGTAACTGCAAGTGGTGTGTTTATACTGTGTTATTGTTAACAAAACTTTACACAAATTGATTGGGCAGTGCAACTCCCAATACCAATAAAAAAATACAGTCACTGCAAAATACATTCAGCTTCTTAGGCACTGAATCATGTGGCCCTGTTAAAAATTGATAACTTTAATCCCTCTGCACATAACAAATAAATTAAATTGTCTTACCTCTAAAGCAAACGGAGTAACGCGATGTATTCTGGTCTCTCATGAAAAACAAAAACATGCTAGCTACAGGCTCTGCAGCGTGCAGTGCTGGCGTTATACTTGGAATGCACATGAAATTCTTTTGGCTGACAAACGAGAACATTTAAGAAAATCCAACTTCTTTAAAAAACGTATGACGTGGACAAGGAGGCGGCACTTATTATGGTGGATTACTAACACTGAATTTTTTTAGCAAAATTATATTGCAAGTTAAGTTTGTTTTTCAAAAACCTCTGACAGTTGAAGTTCCCAGTACTCACAATGGATTCACAAACAGTAAGATTTAAACAGCAAGTATTAACTAAATTCCTTTAACAATCATAAATAAAAATTATCAAATTACACATAGCTCTGTTAACAGATCCCAAAAAAACATTACAAAAGTGAAATATCTAACTAGACTTTTTAGCAAAACGGTTTACATGCATTCTGGGGTTACTCAACAATCACAAATAATTAGCCAACTCATCTATACTACCGCGCTGGCAAAACCAAAATCATAATTATTTAACATCTTTACCCTGCTTGAATGAAGACTTCTGCTTCCAAGTTCAACAATACTGACATACCTAAATTAATCTGACACTTCGTGACTTCACACAGCACACCACAAAATCTCCCTACTCCAACATCTTTCCCTCACAGACAGCTACCTACAACTGACCAGCAAGCGCTCTCTTACAATCTCAGACCAGGAGCAGTATCTCTGGGTCTGCGGTCTTATACAAATGTGCCCCAGTATACTCCTTTCACAATGTATGGGCGAATAAACAACCGAGAAAACGTAGGTTATCAACCTGCAGTTACTAAAAGAGAAACAAAATAAACTATTGCCTGCCACTGCCTGATGCATTTGCTGCTGTGCAAGCAGTTGCGGGAAGTAATAAGGTTAATTTCTCGTTCTCTGTAATAGCGACGCGTTAGGATATCAATAGTAAGTATTTGAACATTTTGCTGTCAACAATGAACGAGAAATCAAAGCCAGCAACCGAAAAAGTACACTATTTACAGTCACAAAAGCCGGTAGATAAAAATCTGATAAATATAACGGCTGTAAAATCTCGAGCTTTTACAGCCGTTGTATTCATCAGATTAGTGACATAATTGCAACGACGGAAAACAGAAAGCTTGATAACATTTCACTGTTCGTAAACCCATATTTCAGAAAGGGAAGTAATGTGTAAAGCTGAAGGAGAATTAGGTACATAACATACTGTGCATGCGGATAAAGTATGATTGATGATGAAAACCAATATTGGCTCTTTTTGAGGGAACCACATCCAACTGAATATAGTTCTGAGTGACGTCTAGTCCCGAAGCAGGTGCCTGCAGGGCCACGGGTGGGGGCAGAGATGGCGCTTGTCCCTTTCTGAAAACCGAGTACAGGCTTTCAATTCATTACTGAATCCTCACCAATTTCTAGCAATCATTGTCTGCAGCTGTACTAAACTACAGATCTAACATTGCCGATGAAATACTGCAGCTTTAGCAATCGCTATAATTATATCGTGAGTTTTCTTAATTGTTCCTGTGTACACGGGAAAGTATACCAATTCTTTGCTCCGCTGCGGTTTCGGCGTTGACGGACAGTCATGATGGATAAGAACGTTTATGGATACGAATCTTATCATAACAGTGTGGAAATAATGTTTTCAATCGTTCTTTCGCTTCCTCGTTCAACCCTTACGGAATTGCGGAAAGGAGCCGGTCAAACGGTATGCAGCACGGATCGCTTCGAAACATAACAAACATGGCAGGAATATTCAAATGGTTCAAATGGCTCTGAGCACTATGGGACTTAACATCAGTGGTCATCAGTCCCCTAGAACTTAGAACTACTTAAACCTAACTAACCTAAGGACATCACACACATCCATGCCCGAGGCAGGATTCGAACCTGCGACCGTAGCAGTCCCGCAGCTCCGGACTGAGCGCCTAGAACCGCGAGACCACCGCGGCCGGCGGCAGGAATATTCGTGCCACTCATACATTCCCAGTTTTCCTAAGGACCCTCTCCCCTCGATGCACAACGTAATTATAACAGTAGCATACCGTTTCTCTGCGAAAAAGGAAACTCCGTGACGGATTACTATTTCTTCTGTCGATTTTACACACCAGAGCTATTTTACAAGGGAGAGTACAGCCATGCTATACGTAGGTTTCTACATCTGTATTTAATCAAAAATACATTAATTAAAAGATGAAAATACCATGTTCTGCGTTAGAATAGAGGAAAAATGTGCTCTCCCGGATTAGGATCTGATCAAGGTCTATGGATGCAACACAGCGCCACATGCAGAAACAGAGCATGCTGCGCTGGACAGATGAGGATCGCTGCTGAATGTCGATTCTACATTTTGGCTGCACTTTACTTAAGCAACCTAAAATGATATAGCTTTGAAAATGCAAATTTTGTTCAACTTATGTTATGCCAGTCGACACAATAAAGTATGAATCTTGACAGTAATACAAAAAATTCATTACTGCAATCAGATTTAAACTTTTTTTTAAAAAAAAAAAAAACGTTATAGATGGGGTCAAAAGTGAATAACCCTTTTTCTCAAGTTATTTCGTGTTTCTCCTCTCTAGACGTTTTTGCTATTTCAGATTTTTAATTATCTATTTCAGTCCAATATCACGGGAGTGTGAATACATTTAGAGGTGCGACAGTGAAACGGGCGATTTGCCATCCCCGGAAATAGAATGCTACGTTTGTAATAAGAAAACGGTAGTGATGCGATCTGCACTGCAAACCTTTGCCATTGACCCTGATATCGAGATTCTGATTGCATTGTGAAGACGTTTTACAAGAACAATGTCAGTTACGTGATCGCGTAGCGCGAATTTCGCGCTCGTTACAATCACATATGTAACGCTCCACCCTAGTCAGCACATACTATCAAAGTGTGAGTACAGAACTTTGAGGACGTGGGTGATACGCTGCGAAAGAGGGGTGGAATAGCAAACCGCGTATGCACACTGGAGAATGTTGCAAGATTGGTAGAAGTCTTCCGCCGAAGTCCCAGGCTTTCTACACGCAAGCATGTACTGCAACTTGACATATCGCATTGCAATGCACGGTGAATATCGCACCTGAAACTACACTGAAGCGCCAGAGAAATTGGTATAGGCACGCTTATTCAAATACAGAAATATATAAACAGGCAGAATACAGCGCTGCGGTCGGCAACGCCTATATAAACAACAAGTGTCTGTCGCAGTTGTTATATCGATTGCTGCCGCTACAAAGGCATGTTATCAAGACGTAAGTCAGTTTGAACGTGGTGCTATAGTCGGCGCACGAGCGATGGAACTCAGCATCTCAATGATAATGATGAATTGGGGATTTTCCCGTACGACCACGTACCGTGAATATCAGGAATCCACTAAAACATCAAATCTCTGAGATCGCTGGGGCCAGAAAAATATCTTGCAACAACGGGACCAACGACAACTGAAGACAATCGTTCAACGTGACAGAAGTGCAATCCTTCCGTAAATTGCTGCAGATTTGAATGCTGGGCTGTCAACAATTGTCAGGGTGCGAACCATTCAACGAAACATCATCGATATGAGCCTTCGGAATATCAGGCCCAATCGTGTACTCTTCATAACTGCATGGCGCAAAGCTTTACGCTTCGCCTGGGCACATCAGCATTGAAATTGGACTGTTGATGACTGCAAACATGTTGGTTGATTGAAGGTTTGAAGCCGTCGATCGAGGAGGTGGCGACAGTCACTCATTGTCGGCCGTCGCTGTTGCAGAAGCTGGATGTTGGCGCGCCTTCTTCTCGACACGGTCTCCAGCCGAAACGGGCTCTTGATGTGTGCCAGCTAACGCTTCCCGTCTGCGACACCATGTCCGAAACTATCATAGCAAGTCGAGCGCAATTACACGCTGGCAAACCCCGAAAGCGCGGCAACTCGCGGGAGCGTCACACAACGCACCTGCTCCACTGCACTACCCCCACCAGACTCCCTCTCGCTGCCCGCGCTCCACGCGGCAGAGTTAACACTACCAAAGATCCTACACACTTTCGTTCTTCACACGACCTATCGATGTATTCGTTCGATAGCATAGTTTTCCCTAGGCAAGACCCAGCGTAAAATACAAATAATACTTACAAAACAAACCAATTATACATCGACATAAATGCATAAATATAAATATAAATATATATATATATATATATATATATATATATATAAATATTAAAACAATTACAATATATAAAGACACAGAAATGTTATATCTTCAGGTAACAAAATAAGGAAAAAATTATGGTACAATAGATGGAAATAGGAGGATATGCATTTCCGGCGTTACACGTGCCCCACATTGTCTGAGGATGCTCGTGTAACCTAAACAGACTCATAAAATGTCCCAAAAAAGAAACAGCGGAAATGCATATGGTCAAAACATCATCAAAATTTAGCATTCGTCTAATTAAGCATAAATCAATTTTTAGACCATAATAATTGAGTGGAGACACTCCTAATCTTATTCCACTCTGTCATCTTGCACAAAATAAAACAGGTTGACAACATATTAAAATTCATAGATAATAGAAAATGGTTTAGCTATTCTAAAATCGTCAAAATTCGTAACACTATCAAGAAACGGAATATTATTTACAAAATTAATCAGAGTACATGGCCATAAAAACAGGTAGATCAAAATACGCAAATTAATTATTAATTACATATTATACACATTTTTATATAACCTTTTCATAATTAATATTCTCGTCATGAGAGTCCAATTAAAGCTAAACAAGAAAATAATATTCAGCATATCGACAAAAACATAAATATTGAGAGCAGAATTCTTTCGCATCAGCTGTCCGGGAAGAAAAACTATTCCGCCTTTCGTACCCGCAAGTACAAAGAATGCCGAGAGCGGCACAAGAGCCGACAGCGGCTCCGCCTCGCCAGTATTGTTGCGCTCGCCTGTGCGGCACGCTTGATCTCACTCGCCTGTGTAACGGCATTTCCAGAACGTCCGTTTCACTGAGTTCTTTCGGAACAACTCACTCCCGAGTAATCTCAAGGAGTCCATTAATTCTATCACAGTGGATAACTCAACACTGTCCATCATCACACGCATGTACTAGCCTGAAACTTAAAACAGCGTCTAAGTACATCGGCAGTGACTAGTAAATCACATATTAATGAAATCTTACAGCTAGTTACAAAATCATATTTACATTCCTTAATCTATTGTGACTCTGCTGAAAACTTAAACTAGCAGCTAGGATTTTTCAATTGGTAAATAATCACTCTCTCTTAAATCATTTAGTAAAAATTAATTACTTATTTATTACAACTTCTTTAATGTCCTCTTGCTCAGGCATAAGCATGGCAATCTAGCAAAACTTAAATCTTACACTCTATATTTACATACTGTACAAATTACCCATTGTGTGGTATTA
The DNA here is from genome assembly GCF_023898315.1 of Schistocerca nitens. Classification (NCBI taxonomy): domain Eukaryota; kingdom Metazoa; phylum Arthropoda; class Insecta; order Orthoptera; family Acrididae; genus Schistocerca; species Schistocerca nitens. The sequence goes on along the minus strand of NC_064618.1, from coordinate 652,966,627 downwards.
ATCAATCCTTGGTTGGTACAATTTCAAGTCTACAATGTTCCGTATACCTAATAGTTTTCCTGAGCTTGGATACTGTAAGCAATAAGCATTTGTGTGAGGTATACCAATGACTTTATATGGTCCATTACAAACAAATTTAGAGTTTTCATTGTCTATCTCGCTCGATTTCTAATGAGCTTTTACAAGTACTAAGTCTCCCATTGCAAACTTAGCAAAACGCGCTTTAGCGTCATGACGACGTATGCGAGCATCGGCTTTTAGCTTCATTACTTCTCGCAAACGATCTTTTTTCACACCAATACTAATGTCAATCCGTGGAGGGAATTTGATTATCTCTTCCAGTTCACTTTCTACACTTTCGTCAATGCCGAGATTCCTCACGTTACGGTAGTCCAAATTCATACCTACGTCAATGGCATCCGGCCAGTTAACAATGTGTATAGGCTGGTATTGCCTATGCACACCGTCTCCTGTCTCGTCAAAAGTAACTACTATTGTTTTATCTTGTGACATACATGTCGAAGTTTTGTTTTCGCAATTAATCACTGCGCGGTACTTTAATAGCCAATCTAACCCGATAATTACTTCCGTAGTCAAGTCTGGCACGACGACAAACTCTTGTTCAAATCGTGCCCCACATATCTCTAAGTTGACAAAAATCTGTTTTGAGACCGGTTTACTGGCCTTCCCAGTAGCACTGCTAATTTTCACTACTGTTACTGGCATAACTACGATACCAGGTCTGTCTTTCAGTAACTCAAATATTTTCCCAGACACAGCACTCAATTCTGCACCGGTGTCAATCAACACGTTTAGTTGTAGGTCGTGCATATTAACAGACACTACTATCTGTCTACACCTGTCCTCGACTGTTTCTTTATTTTCCCACAGTAAATCCTCGTCTATATCCAGGTCATTCCAGAAAAACCCATCCGGCTTTGATCGTAAATCCGGTTTATCTGGCGGCTGTTTCAGCCTCTGTGCACATACAGAGTCTGTAGCTTCGCCTCCAATACCGAAACCTTTTCCTGTAACTCGTCAACTAGTGAGTGTTGCTTTGCTATCAGTTCACTAATTGTCACCTTCGTTGATTCCTCTTTGGCCAGATTGATCTCATCTGCCAATCTACCTGGGGGAATGTGCCCAGTAGCATCTGAAATTACTTCCTCTGGATCTGCGCAACCCACACTGCTACCACCTGACCGTATAATGTCTGCTCTAACCTCATATACGCTGTAATCTATGTGCTTTTCTACCAATCGTGTCCGGCTATCACTAAAATTTTTGCAATCTTTCGCCTTAATACTCTCGCAATGTTTAAACTGGAGGTATGCGTCGGATGTGTCGGCTACTTCTACCACTATAACTTTCGTTAAAGTCTGCCGGTTAGGGCCAGAACTTCACAAACACTATCTTCCTGCGGGACGAGACGCGGCAAATCCTGCCCGCGCTCCCCATAAACACTTCTCCCGTACAGGCCCCTATAATCTCTTAGTTCGTCGTATAAGCGACCGAACTGCCTTAACCAGACCTCATCCCTCTCTGCATCCCCTCGCTCGATGACGGACGTTTTATCCGACATCTGATCTTCTCTCAACACTTGCGAATCATTCTTAAACTCAATCTCCAGTTCCGCTGTGGGTATTACAGCTGGCACCTTATAATCGATTTCCGGAACACTACTTAAATTGTTCTCACTGACAGTGAATGTACCTTCTACTGTCGTGTATACAGCTGATCTACTACTTGTGGGCGCACTCCTTCCTGTTAACACTGGCACACACTCCCGCCGTTGAATATTCCATACGGAATTTTCATAACGACGACACCTGGGTTTTCTCCTGTTTATTGGGCCGCCAAAATTTCTCCACGCCCGGTCGGCCCCTCACCGGCGCGGCTAATGGTTTCCCTGTCTCGTCCCAGCAGATACGCTCCCCGGATGCTGCTGACGCGGCTGATCACACCCTCTGGCGTTATTACTATTCTGCGAAGCCCGTATCACGCTAGTATAATACTGGTTTCCGTCATTCCTGTTATTATTTGCATTGTACCGATTGTCATTACGGCCCGAACCACTACTGTTATTGCTGCCAAGATTGCGGTATGCATTATTCCCATAGTTATGATTGTTGTGGTTGCTGTGGTACCCGTTGTTGTTACCACGGCCTCTACCAGTATCGCGATTATTGCGCCAATTGTCCTCGTCCTCAACTCTTTCCAGGAAATCATTGATTGTCCTGTAATTGCTTCCTACGTAGCGTTTTGTATCATCTGGAAGCTTCTTGTAGAGTACCCAAACTATTTCGGATTCCGTGCGGCGATCACGCCAATATTCCAAGTTGCGGATCCAGCCCTCACAAAACTCCTTCATCGAGCCGCGCGAATTCGCATCGAAAGGCCTCGATACGACAAATTCGCGCCAGACGCTTTGCTGTTTTTGCTCTGACCAGTATTCAGCCAGAAAAAAATTTTTAAACTCGTCAAAAGTCAGGTTCGTAATGTTGAGGTTTAAGCCCCAACGCTTGGCATCACCAGCCAACACATCAATAACCGCATTAATTTTTCTCTCATTAGTCCATGATCTGGGTAAAACTCTTTCACAATTTTTAATGAAATCCGTCGCGTGTATACCGCCTTTTTTCAAGGGGTCGAACCGCTCCTCTTTCGTCAACAATTCCGAACTATGTGCACAGATTGGCACATAGCTCTGTTTTTCGTGAAGTTTCTTTTCTAATTCCGACACTCTCGTAATTACTTGGCAAGTGGTTGTCGCAAGCGTTTCTACTTCCTTTTTTTTTCTCTTCGCAGGTATCAGCCTGCTTCGTCACTTTGGTATCTACTTCGGATACTAAGGCCTTTAAAGTTTCCACCTTCTTTTGATCCTCTTCTTTCACTAATTGAATTTGTTCCGTCACCTTATTCTCGATGATCGGAACAACTGCTTCTCCTACACTTTTTTCGATTCTGCTAATTTCGGAATTAAAACGCGTATTTATGCTCGCAATTTCCGCCTGAACGCCTATCATTTCCTGTTTAAGATTACCGATTTCGGTATTAATAACAACAATATCTTCTTTGATTTTATCAACTTTTGCGTTAACAACTCCAACATTGTTGTTAACAACATTAATAGCTTTGTTCTGATCGTCTAGCTTCCTGTCAATTTTTTCAGACTGAGCTTCTTGCTTGGCAGACTGAGCTTCTTGCTTGGCAGCCTGAGCTTTAATTTCTGCCGATTGAGTTTCTATCTTGCTAGACTGAGCCTTGATTTCGTTAATCAAAACATTCAATAAATCAGCAAAATTCCCGGAAACTACCGGTTTTACTTCCGTAGCGGCTTCCTCTATAACTGTCCCCGCGTATTCGTCATCAAGGGGTTCAGATTTGATTTTCACTTCCGATTCCGAAACATTTTCTGAAGTTTGGAATTCCATTTCTGCTCTTTGTTGCGTTTCGGCGGTCGCGTCTTTCACGCTAGCCGCCTGCCCCTGAACAATGGGTACCGCGGTGCGCGTTTCCCACTGTTCGACCGATTGTTCCGTATCCAAGTCTACCAAATTTTGGTAATTGTTGCCTTCACTCATTTTAATAAGTTTCAATATAAATAAAAAATCTCAAATCTAATTAGGATTCCTCCCACTACTTAATCTCGCTGACGTAACTATCTGTTCGTAACCAATACTTTGTTACGACATTTGCACCAAACAAAATTCGTGTCCAGAACAACCTGAAATCTGAAGATTGTCCTGTCACGGTCGCCACGTGTAACCTCCCCCTCACTTATCGACCTTAATGACAGTGAAAATTTAAACCGCGTGTACCTAATGGAAATTTGGGAAAAGCAATCGTCACCGAAGTTAATTTGTCGGTAAAGAGGGAGGAAAGGGTTACATCTAAATGAAAGGAAAAATGCAAATGAAACTGGTGGAAATTAATTTCGAAAAGGGGTAAAGTTAATAAAGAAAGTAAATCTGCGGCCGTTACGTCAACAATTAACCAGCGGTAATTAGATATTTGAGATTTGAGGGAAATTACGGTCGCCAGTCCTAAGGACAATTACTATAGTAACTGAAAAAGAAAGGTTATTACACATATAATTAGCACTAGAAGCGTAGCAACTGAAGGTTGACACGTGTAGTGTGAAAACTGAAAGTTTGTCACAAGTAATAAATTTCGCTACACTCTGACTTAATTTAGCAAAAGAATTAATAAAACCAGAAAATTGAAAGTTAATTTAGTGACTGAAATTAATAGTGAACTTTGTTTCTGAAGCATATTGAAATTCAGTAAAATACAGTTAGTCTTGGGCTACCTCAACAATCATTTCAAAAGCTACTTGAATCTACACAATTTAGAAATAAGAGATTTAACTTCGAACTTGAATTAAATGATTCTGAACAATTAACAATAGTAAAATTTAGTACGTACCAAGCCGAGCTGCAGTCACAGGTAAGCTAAAATATGCTAACAAAACTCGCACTCTTAATTTGTGCTCGTGTAATCTAAATATTGTAGCCAGCTATGAATAATTTAACTGAACTTTGAAATTAAGGCAGTGAAATTGAATTATATTATTTTAATGCTGGCGTTTGAATTTCAACGACACTCGGGTTCATTTCGGAAAGGGAAGGGACCCTGCTTAGCAATGCAATTGGGACAATGAGCAACAAAGGTTCATGCTAAGTTGCTGTAATTTTGTGATGCAACAATTTTAAAAGCTGAGGTCTGCCATACAGTTCTGAAACTTTACGTGCTTCCAGTCTTCCTTGTTGGTTGATTGAAGGTTTGAAGCCGTCGATCGAGGAGGTGGCGACAGTCACTCATTGTCGGCCGTCGCTGTTGCAGAAGCTGGATGTTGGCGCGCCTTCTTCTCGACACGGTCTCCAGCCGAAACGGGCTCTTGATGTGTGCCAGCTAACGCTTCCCGTCTGCGACACCATGTCCGAAACTATCATAGCAAGTTGAGCGCAATTACACGCTGGCAAACCCCGAAAGCGCGGCAACTCGCGGGAGCGTCACACAACGCACCTGCTCCACTGCACTACCCCAGCCAGACTCCCTCTCGCTGCCCGCGCTCCACGCGGCAGAGTTAACACTACCAAAGATCCTACACACTTTCGTTCTTCACACGACCTATCGATGTATTCGTTCGATAGCATAGTTTTCCCTAGGCAAGACCCACCGTAAAATACAAATAATATTTACAAAACAAACCAATTATACATCGACATAAATGCATAAATATATATATATACAAATATTAATACAATTACAATATACACTCCTGGAAATGGAAAAAAGAACACATTGACACCGGTGTGTCAGACCCACCATACTTGCTCCGGACACTGCGAGAGGGCTGTACAAGCAATGATCACACGCACGGCACAGCGGACACACCAGGAACCGCGGTGTTGGCCGTCGAATGGCGCTAGCTGCGCAGCATTTGTGCACCGCCGCCGTCAGTGTCAGCCAGTTTGCCGTGGCATACGGAGCTCCATCGCAGTCTTTAACACTGGTAGCATGCCGCGACAGCGTGGACGTGAACCGTATGTGGAGTTGACGGACTTTGAGCGAGGGCGTATAGTGGGCATGCGGGAGGCCGGGTGGACGTACCGCCGAATTGCTCAACACGTGGGGCGTGAGGTCTCCACAGTACATCGATGTTGTCGCCAGTGGTCGGCGGAAGGTGCACGTGCCCGTCGACCTGGGACCGGACCGCAGCGACGCACGGATGCACGCCAAGACCGTAGGATCCTACGCAGTGCCGTAGGGGACCGCACCGCCACTTCCCAGCAAATTAGGGACACTGTTGCTCCTGGGGTATCGGCGAGGACCATTCGCAACCGTCTCCATGAAGCTGGGCTACGGTCCCGCACACCGTTAGGCCGTCTTCCGCTCACGCCCCAACATCGTGCAGCCCGCCTCCAGTGGTGTCGCGACAGGCGTGAATGGAGGGACGAATGGAGACGTGTCGTCTTCAGCGATGAGAGTCGCTTCTGCCTTGGTGCCAATGATGGTCGTATGCGTGTTTGGCGCCGCGCAGGTGAGCGCCACAATCAGGACTGCATACGACCGAGGCACACAGGGCCAACACCCGGCATCATGGTGTGGGGAGCGATCTCCTACACTGGCTGTACACCACTGGTGATCGTCGAGGGGACACTGAATAGTGCACGGTACATCCAAACCGTCATCGAACCCATCGTTCTACCATTCCTAGACCGGCAAGGGAACTTGCTGTTCCAACAGGACAATGCACGTCCGCATGTATCCCGTGCCACCCAACGTGCTCTAGAAGGTGTAAGTCAACTACCCTGGCCAGCAAGATCTCCGGATCTGTCCCCCATTGAGCATGTTTGGGACTGGATGAAGCGTCGTCTCACGCGGTCTGCACGTCCAGCACGAACGCTGGTCCAACTGAGGCGCCAGGTGGAAATGGCATGGCAAGCCGTTCCACAGGACATCTCTACGATCGTCTCCATGGGAGAATAGCAGCCTGCATTGCTGCGAAAGGTGGATATACACTGTACTAGTGCCGACATTGTGCATGCTCTGTTGCCTGTGTCTATGTGCCTGTGGTTCTGTCAGTGTGATCATGTGATGTATCTGACCCCAGGAATGTGTCAATAAAGTTTCCCCTTCCTGGGACAATGAATTCACGGTGTTCTTATTTCAATTTCCAGGAGTGTATAAAGACACAGAAATGTTATATCTTCAGGTAACAAAATAAGGAAAAAATTATGGTACAATAGATGGAAATAGGAGGATATGCATTTCCGGCGTTACATACTTAAACCTAACTAACCTAAGGACATCACACACATCCATGCCCGAGGGAGAATTCGAACCTGCGACCGTGGCGGTTGCGCGGTTCCAAACTGAAAGCCCTAATAGAAAGCACTGAAGCACAAATAGTTATAGGAACGGAAAGCTGGCTAAAGCTGGAAATAAGTTCATCCGACCTAACGATGTTCAGAAAGGATATATTAAATACAGTTGGTGGTCGAGTATTTACTGCTGTCAGAAGAAATTGAAGTAGATAGGTCCTGCTAAAAGGTATGAGTAGAGGTTATACTTGACAATTAGACTAAACTAGTCATTGGATCGTTTTACCGACTCCCCAACTCAGAAGATATAGTTGCTGAACAGTTCAAAGAAAACATGAGTCTCATTTCAAATAGGTACCCCACTCATACTGTTATAGTGGGTGGTGACTTCAATCTCCCTTGGATATGCTGAAAAAATAATACGTTTAAAGCCAGGGGCAGGCATAAAACGTAATCAGTAGTTGTACGGAATGCTTTCTCAGAAAATCATTTTGAACAATTAGTTCATGAGCTCACTCGAAGTGTAAATGGTTGCGTAAGCATACTTGACATCTCAGCAACAAATAATCCTGGACAAATAGGGAGTATCATAATGAATACTCGGATTAGCGACAACAAGGCAGTTGCTGCTAAGCTGAATACCGTAACACATACAACCATCAAAAAGAAACGCAAAGTACATCTATTTTTAAAAAGCAACCAATCCCTTCACTGCGTGATAACAACGGTTGAAGTCACTGATGACAGGGCCACTAAAGCAGAGTTATAAAACACGGTTTTCCGAAACTCTTTCAGCAAAGAAGACTAAGTAAATATTCCTAAATGCCAATCATGAACAAGATATCCCCAGTGTCGCAAAACAGCTTAAATCACTTAATAAAGGCAAGGCCTCCGGTCCAGATTGTATACAAGTCAGGCTCTTTTCAGAGTGTACTGATAAAATAGCTCCGTATTTAGCAATTATTTACAACCGCCGGCTCACAGAAAGTTCCGTGACTACTGGAAAATTGCTCAAGTCACACCAATAGCCCAAAAGGGAAATATGAGTATCCCGCTGAATTATCGACCCATATCACTAACGTCGATTTGCAGTAGGGGTTTGGAAAATATACTGTGTTCGAACATTACGAAGTACCTCGAAGAAAACGATTTATTGACACACAGCACGGATACAGATAACATCGTTCTTGTGAAACACAACTAGCTCTTTATACTCATGAAGTAATGAGTGTTGTTGACAGGGGATGTCAGATTGATTCCATATTTTTAGTTTTCCACAAGGCTTTCAACACCGTTCCTCACAAGCATCTTCTAACCAAACTGCTTGCCTTCAGAATATCGCCTCATTTTTAAGACTGGATTCGTGATTTCCTGTCAGAAAGGGCACAGTTCGCAGTAATAGACGGAAAGATATCGAGTAAAACAGAAGTAATATCCGGTGTTCCCCAAGGAAATGTTATAGGCTCTCTATTATTCCTGATTATATTAACGACATAGGAGACAATCTGAGTAGCCGTCTTAGATTATTTGCAGATGGTGCTGTAATTTACCGTCTTGTAAAGTCATCAGATGATCAAAACGACTTGCAAAATGATTTAGATAAGATATCTGTATGATGCGAAAAGTGGCAATTGACCCTGAATAAGGAAAAATGTGAAGTTATTCGCATGAGTACTAAAAGAAATTCGCTAAATTTCAGTTACGCGACAATTCACACAAATCTTAAGGCTGTAAATTCAAATAAATACTTAGGGAATACAATTACAAATAACCTAAGTTGGAACGATCACATAGATAATGTTGTGGGTAGTGCAAACCAAAGACTGCGATTCATTGGCAGAACACTTAGAAGGTGCTACAAGTCTACTAAAGAGACTGCTTACACCACGCTTGTCCGCTCTATTCTGGAGTACTGGTGTGCGGTGTGGGATCCGTATCAGGTGGGACTGACGGATGACATCGAAAAAGTACAAAGAAGGGCAACTCGTTTTGTTCTTCTCGAGTAGGGGAGATAGTACCACAGACATGATGCGTGAATTGGAGAGGCAATCATTAAAACAAAGAGATGCAACTTGTTCCATCAATACACAGACAAATACCTTAACCACAATCTGACAGTCCACAGGTGTACTGTCGGTCCATACTGTCCAACAGGAACAATATTTCGCCGATCAGACATGTCTCCATCGTCAGCTGCTCTGACGATCTGAGCTCCTGAGGGCGGGCGGCCATCTTAAATCCCCTCCCCCTGCGGGGAATTCTCTCCCCCCTCCCCCGTCCGAGCCCGGAGCCGCGCGTCAGCGGTCGCTGAGACGCTGGCGTCGGCATCTGTGGGGGCGTCGGTGTAATTGCCTCGTCCGCCCTAGTCGCCCGATCGTTTTCTTTGGTGAGCGTCTTTCTAATTAGATCAATGCTGGTTGCCATGCCTTGCTGAGGTTATAGCCGCAATCTCGGGTGATGAGTCCGTCCCTCCAGAGTGGCCGAGCGGTTCTAGGCGCTTCAGTCTGGAACCGCGTGACCGCTACGGTCGCAGGTTCGAATCCTGCCTCGGTTATGGATGTGTGTGATGTACTTAGGTTAGTTAGGTTTAAGTAGTTCTAAGTTCTAGAGGACTGATGACCTCAGAAGTTAAATTCCATAGTGTTCAGAGCCATTTTTTTGAGTCCGTCCCTGGTACGAATTTCGATAGCGTCTCTAACGACACTGTCTCAGTATTTAGATGTATATGCCAAGACCCTAGTCTGTTGGTAGTCCATTTTGTGGTGGTGGTGGTGGTTAGTGTTTAACGTCCCGTCGACAACGAGGTCATTAGAGACGGAGCACAAGCTCGGGTGAGGGAAGGATGGGGAAGGAAATCGGCCGTGCCCTTTCAAAGGAACCATCCCGGCATTTGCCTGAAGCGATTTAGGGAAATCACGGAAAACCTAAATCAGGATGGCCGGAGACGGGATTGAACCGTCGTCCTCCCGAATGCGAGTCCAGTGTGCTAACCACTGCGCCACCTCGCTCGGTGTCCATTTTGTGATTTTTGGTCAGACAGCGCTCTGTGACCGCAAACTTGTCGGGTACCTAAGTCTAGTGATGTTCTCGGCAACGATCTTCGACGGTGCGTAATGTCTGTCCAATATAAGTCTTCCCACACTGACATGGAATCTGGCATATGCCGGCCTCCCGCAAACCGAGATCATCTTTGACACTTCCCAATAATGCTCGTGTTTTATTGGGTGGGCAAAAGACAGTTCCGACTCGGTGTTTCCGCAATATTCGTCCTGTTTTCCCCGATAGCGCGCCAGTATATGGTGTATAGGCAGTGGCTATCTCCTCCTCCGTGACTTCTTCCGTCTCCACACGCTGTACTGTAGAGGTGGGGCGGAGAGAGCATCTGATCTGACATTTTCCGGAACACAGTTTTCAGGTGTTCCAGCTCATGGGGCAGGCTCTCTGCGTCAGAGATGGTGTGCGCTCTGTGCACCAGTGTTTTTAAAAAAATTACTCTGAGCACTATGGGACTTAACATCTTAGGTCATCAGTCCCCTATAACTTAGAACTACTTAAACCTAACTAACCTAAGAACATCACACACATCCATGCCCGAGGCAGGATTCGAACCTGCGACCGTAGCAGTCCCGCGGTTCCGGACTGCAGCGCCTAGAACCGCATGGCCATCGCGGCCGGCCCAGTGTTTTTAGCACCCCATTTCTCTGCGAAGGGTGGTGGCAGCTATCTGCATGCCATTAAAGGTTGGTGTGCGTTTTCTTCCCGTATACCCCGTGACCCAGGGTGCCACCCACTCTTCTTTTGACTATAACTTCCAGGAATGGTAATGTCCTTTCCGCTTCCGGCTCGATAGTGAATTGGCGGTACTTCGAAAATGACGGTGTTCTTTCTGGGTCTCTAATCCTGATCCTTCTGCACAGAAATCCCTAATGCACTCCCTCCCCCCTCTTCCCCTCCCCAAACAAATGGAAACTGATCAGACGTATGAGAGGAAGGTTAGGTTAGTGAACTTTATATATTTTGGTCGTGAAACTGAAGTACATATCGGTCCTAATTACGTAGTTAGCCTAACGATCGGTCCTAATTACACAACTATACCTACAGCGCTACACAAGTAGTGCCTAAAATCGAAAATTGACTATGTCACACAACTGGTGTTAACCTACTGGGGAAAAGTTTCACAATAACACTCGAAACCGGTGGCAGACGCACTCAAACTCTACCCTTCACCTACAAGCTAACGGCAAAAGTTAAGGAGTCGAAGGTACTATATTTTTGGAGGGAATTGTGTTCAACTGACATTATGCTGGTATTGGACAAAGATGAGTTCAGTAACTGTATTACATGTAAGCATACAGCTGAGGATTGTATCTCTTGCTGTTTGACGTTATAGATAGCTAAAGACGCCTCTTGGTGCATTGCTCGACAGTCACCCTGTAGCCCAGGTAATCCAGACCAATAGACACTACCACAACGGACTGAAAATGCTTCACTGATCTAAACACACATCGAAATTGTCACGAAAACAAACAGCACTCGTAAACAACGGGTGACAATCAACACATGTACCGGAGATCGGAGAAAAAAATTATCGTAATGAAACACTTACCGCACAAACCGACTCCAGAAGATTGCAGAGGGGTGGCAGTTGCAGCTGTGTCCTCCTTGACAGGCAGTCACAAACTAACCAACTTGGAGGCAGTCTTACCTTCCTTCGATACCACTTCTTCAGCTACATCTACATCTGCACGGATACCCTAAAAATCACATTTAAGTGCCTGGCAGCGGTTCATCGAATTACCTTAACGAAAACTCCAATCACGAACAGCTCACGGAAAAGAAGAACCCCTTTATCTTTCTGTGTGAGCTCCGATCTACCTCATTTTATTACGATGATCGTTTCTGTAGGTCGACGTCAACAAAACATTTTCGAATTCGGAGGAGAAAGTTAGTGATTGAAATTTCGTGAGAAGATTCCGCCACAACGAGAAACGCCTTCGTGTTAATGATGTCGACCCCAAATCCTGATCATTTCATGATGCTCTGTTCCCTGTTTTGCGATAATACAACACGTGCTGCCCTTCTTTGAACTTTCTCGATGTACTCCATCAATCCTATCTGATAAGGATCCTACACCGCACAGCAGTATTCTAAAAGAGGATGGAGAAGTGTAATGTAGGCAGTCTCTTTAGTAGATCTGTTACATTTTCTAAGTTTCCTGCCAATAAACTCAATCTTTGATTAGCCTACCCCAAAACTTTTTTCTGTGTGTTCCTTCCAGTTTAAGGAGTTCATAATTGTAATTCCTGGGAATTTAGTTGAATTGACGGCCTTTAAATTTGGCTCATTTATCGAGTAATCGAAGTTTAACGGATTCCTTTTAGCAGTCATTTGGATGACCTCACACTTTTCGTTGTTTGGGGTCAAAATTCCAATTTTTGCACCATACAGATGTATTTTCGTAATCGTTTTCCAATTTTTTTGATCATCCGATGAATTTACTAGTCGATAATCGACAGCATCTTGTGCAAACAACTTAAGGCGGATACTCAGATTGTCTACTAAATCAGTTATATAGATAACAAACAGCAAAGGGCCTATAACACTACATTGGGAAACGCCAGAAATCACTTCTATTTTACTCGATGTCTTTTCTTTGATTATTACGAACTGTGACCTCTCTGACAGGAAATCACGAATCTAGTCATATAACTTAGAGGATATTCGATAAACATGAAATTTCGGTACAAGCCACTTGTGTGGTACAGGGTGAAAAGCCTTCTTCAAATATAGAAATACGGAATAAATTTGAAATTGTCAATACCAATCAACACTTCGCTGAGTAAAGAGGTAGTTGCGTTTCACAAGAATGATGTTTTCTAAATCAGTTTGTACTGTGTGGCAATAGACATTCTCTTCAAGATATTGTATAACGTTCGAGCACAATATATGTTCTACAATCCTGCTGCATATCGACGATAATGTTATAGGCCTGTAATTTAGTGGATTACTTCTACTACCTTTCTTGAATATTGGTCTAACCTGTGCAATTTTCCAGTCTTTGGGTACGGATTTTTCGTCGACCAAACAGTCGTATGATTGTCCAGTACGGAGTTATTGTATCAAAATACCCTGAAAGGAACATAATTGGTATACAGTCTGGACTGGAGGATTTGATTTGTTTAGTGATTTAAGTTGCTTCACTATTCTATGTTACTTATGTTGACAGCTGTTCTTTGTTCGAATTCTGGAATATTTACTTTGTCATTTGTGGTGAAGGAATTTCGGAAGGCAGTGTTTAGCAACTGTATCTTGGCAGAATTGTCGTCGATAGTACTTCCATTGCTGCCGCGTAGAGAAGGTATTGGTTGTGTCTTGCCACTAGTATACTTCACATCTCCCCTTCTCACCATAGACAGGGACAAAGCCTTTTCTGATGGGTCTGCAGTCGGCAGAAATCAGTCTCACATAGACAGGACGTTTCATGCAATCTATTAAACGTATTTCTCGGAAAGACTAGACCTCCTGGAACAACAACGAAATTCCAGAGGACCCTCCTGATCTCTTTTTCAAATTTCTGCTGCTTGGAGAACAGACAGCTCACTGACTATGCCGTTTGCGGCCCCCAGAATAGCCTCCCTCCGATCTGGTGGCGTCCCCTACAAGCACGCAGCTGGGCGGTCAGCACTATTGATGCCGACAAAAGCTACACATACAATAGGTGGTGACGCCGGCGTTTCTCAGAACTAAAAGCTACATAAATGATGGCTATCCTGAGCGTTGGTTGTTGGTCTAAAAGGGCAACTGCGATCTCGTATGGAACACATGCACCTAGTATAGCTGCAAGTGAACTCCGTTCTGAGGGGCAAAACAGTTGTATTTAACGTCAACACACTTCCTATAAGCGAGTAGGTATTAAAAAGGAAAACACAACTGGAACAATAATAAATGCCCTCTTTCCACGAAAGTAGGTGCAGTCCATTTTCTTATAGCGTTATGAGCAAAATCGGTATAATTTTTACCTTCGACTGCAAGATACAATTCGCATCTCATTATTTTGCGACATCCAGCGAAGTGGAAAAAATACAGGGCTGCCATCGATTACAGATGACCAGACTGCAAAGGTCGGCCTATACACGATCTATAAATGTCCATTGTGTATAAAATCTGGAAAAAGACCTTTAGTATTTTGCTGTGAAATCTACCGATCACGACAGAATGTTCTCATTTTGAAACCGTTATCGGAATAAAGAGAAAGATTAGAGGACATGGAAGCGCTCCGCACATTTAAGTAAGTGTCTATAAATAAACTGTCATGCACATGTGAATTACAAACATTTCAGACACGTGAAATAACGCTAGAGAATACAGCGTTTCACGCCATTTCCTCAGATGTCGGAAAAGGACACAATCATTTTACGTTCGACAACAACAAGCTACAATCAAAAGGATGTTACTGTTTTGTACACTATAGCATGTTACGTTTATCCAGTGTGAAGCCACTGGCCTTTACAAAACAAATCGTGAGAGCCTTTCTTGTAATAGAACCTCCTAAAAGATTTTACCGCTCTATCTCATTCTCTCCTACAATACATCGAAACCAAATACGTCTGCGTGCTTACATTTAACATTTTGCTCCATAACTCCCCTCAAACAATCTGCCTGTAAAGATTCTATCATAAAGCACACAGTCATTCGCAATAGCAGCATATTCTTGCGTTGTAGTTTTTTGAGTAATTCGAACGTCACAGCCTGTTTCACGCAGTCTACTCACATGTCGGGAAAAACACTCTCACTTGTAGGTTCCACAGTGAGCTATAATTCAAGCGGAGTCCAGTTTATAATAGAGGTTATGAAACATGAATTAACACAGGACTTGTGGTAACAACTTCTTTTGCACACGCAATCATGGCGATATTAATAAAAACAGTCATGATGCCACGAGAACAGATACAGCCGATTTCTAATAGCTTACAAATAAAATCGGTGTAGTTTTGAGATCCCTGTTTGCATCCACTCCTTGTAATGGAATTCCCTATAATATTTTACCAGCTTTCTCTCTTACATTACATCGAAAAACAAATAGAATCTGCATGTTGACATAGAGCATATTACACATTCATGTAATGCTCGACTGGAGCAGGCGACCAATGGTCGAAGTTGCTTGCGTGGGACTGTATAAAGTTTCTCTACTGTCCTGAGGGACACCATATCCAACAGACTATCCATAACAAGAGAGGGTTCCTGTGTTGTTCATTCGTAAGTAGTTCAATACATTGTCTCTGAGTCGTAACACATCTAAGCAGAGTATGACAACAGCTTCGTACACCACCATGCACCTTGTTTTTCTGCCATGACTTCGAGGTCTGTGTCAGGTGTTGAACTGACATCACCACATTTCGATCCATTGCCTCTCACAGAAAGCAGAACATCGCACTGTGTGAACTATGCAGCTCCCACAACAACACAGGGTGGTAGAAATAAAACAGAGAACCGATTTTTCTCATTGATAAAATGTGGAAGACATTGCAACATGGGGCAACTGGAAGTGTTAGCGGCATTGTGGAGCGTTTCCAAGAGCTATCCGAAGGTGACGACCTATACAGTTAATTTCATCTTCCGCAGTGATGGGGTAGCAGCTGTCTCATTGTTCCGTTTGAAACACCATTGTTTCCTCATTTCAAGCAATGTGCATGATTACTGTTCTGGCGTAGACCAATGACAAAAGGTGACGCTCACATGCATGAGGTAGTAGAAATAAAAAGAGATACTGTTATCTGATTGATGAGAAAAATGTGGATGGCATTGCAGCATATGGAAATAGTACAAGTCTTCAGCATTGAGGAAAGCCTCCAGTTAACTGTCTGAATGTGGTGATCTCTACATCTAATCCCATGCTCCACAGTGACAAGTAACAGATACCCGGTGTTCTGCCGAGACTCTCTCTCTCTCCCTCTCAACCAAGTGGTGTCAGTCAATCATTATGGGGTAATCAATAGCATACAGTGGATGAATGGGATGGGAAAGAAACAACTAACATCGACAACATACTGTAATACGCATTGCAGGTAGTAATGAGATCAGTTTTAGCAACTTTACCAGTTGTTCTCTAGTTTCATCGCCAGCCAATGATACAGCAGAATGCATCCCAGTTCCTGTATCATCGGTAAACTACCGTTCCACTACCTTGAAAGTAACATATACTAGATTGCAAATGCAGATAGATGACCGTGTAACATGTCCTTTCAGTCGTATATACCATACTAGACGGCGAATGGAGCTACATAACTGTACAGCAAGTCCATTACATCATATAAACCAAAGTATACCATTTGTTCCATTATTCCAATGCCAACCAGTTACACAGCAGAATGCTTCAGAATTTCTGTATCAACGCTTAATCACCCATCCACTCCTTTGCAAGTACCACATACTAGATTGCAAAACCATATAGATGACTGTGCAGTATGTCCATTCCGCCATATACATCATACTGTGCGAGACAGCGTCCTATACCGATGCAGCCCGCATCTCGTGGTCGTGCGGTAGCGTTCTCGCTTCCCACGCCCGGGTTCCCGGGTTCGATTCCCGGCGGGGTCAGGGATTTTCTCTGCCTCGTGATGGCTGGGTGTTGTGTGTGATGTCCTTAGGTTAGTTAGGTTTAGGTAGTTCTAAGTTCTAGGGGACTGATGACCATAGATGTTAAGTCCCATAGTGCTCAGAGCCATTTGAACCATATACCGATGCAAATAGGTAGTCTACATATTTCCAGCACATTGATCATAGTGCAGAATTTATGATTACGACTAGTCATCTTTCCCTGCGTAGATGGGCATTGCAGAGTATTCTCACATTCATAGGATGAAGTCGGACATTGAAAGATCCTTCCCACGTTGTCCTTGACCTGTTATCCCTGCAACACAGTGTCAGTTAATCTGCAGCTGATGGGA
Source organism: Schistocerca nitens (assembly GCF_023898315.1). Lineage (NCBI taxonomy): Eukaryota > Metazoa > Arthropoda > Insecta > Orthoptera > Acrididae > Schistocerca > Schistocerca nitens. The sequence continues at coordinate 652,949,850 of NC_064618.1, read as the reverse complement.
AGTATGATTGTCCTACACCCACTACACTCCACATCTCGTGAAGGAGTAGAGCGAGCTGTGTCCATAAGCGTAGTTTCGCGAAGACAATCTTACCTACGGCACAGATCTAAATGCACAATATCTCTTCAGATGCGATTATGTCGAGGAGGGTGTATGGTAGTCATGATAGGGTTGCGGTGTCATAAGAGACGGTTAATATGAAACGTGTGGTTTATAGACGATGGAGCTCCAGACAGTTAGAGTTTGAAACATTTCACAACTTTACTATAATTCTGAAGTATTATTCCACTGTCTGGAGCCAGTACCAGGAAGGTACCAGAATGAGAGAAACGATCGTAGAGCATAAACACACACTGCTATGACTACACGGTTCCACACCTAAAAACGCTGTATTGTTAAAGCCATATAGTTTCTGAAGCATTAGCCGTGCGGAATGCAGTGCTCTTAATAATTTAAGCCAGGATGAATTTGTCCAACATCAGACCTACAACCCCGATCACTATGGTCACAAACTTTAAAGTGATAAAACTATTTCCTTCTGCACTATTCTGGTGTGCTAGGAAGGATTCGTCAGTGCATATCAACCGCTTCAGCTGCTTACAAACCAACTAGAATGAAGTCTGGAGACTGCTGTTCTGTGGCTTAGGAGGTTAATGGACTTTTACATATTTTTAAGTCGGAAATGTACATACTGTCACTCATACTTCCTGCGTCAGTCATGCTTATTATTAGTAGTGTCATCCACAAAACATGCAGAAACATAGACATACAAAAAGTAGAGCAAATGTATTTCATCCGTCGAATATTTGGTTTTGAGTGACTGGCTGCATTCGAGTACAGTGCTATACTATACCGCCTGACTAATGTGCTATTCTATCTTCTGCATAAGAATAATGATTACGAAGGACTGTCTTCATCCTTCCGACAGACAAATAGCACACAAAATATCAGGAGTGGGACGATCAGGTGCTCTCGTCATGGATCTTTAAGAGAATAAAAGGAGGTGTGATAGGCGCCGCTGGATTCCATAGTTTCTTATTATTATTACTGGAGAATCTAGACAATATTGTTACGAAAGCTCGGTAATGTAACTTGCACCGAAGGTGTTATGCTCTCTAGCAGGATGAATTTAAACGTACTTACATCCCCTACGGAATCGGTTTGCGAAGAGTTTTTCGCTATTGTCGGTGCTGTAACACTGTCGAAAATAACATACAAGTGGTTGAAATCGAGACTTCGCGATGGGTAATATGCATGGGTAGTCCCTATAAGCATGTGCTTTGAGCTGTCTGCAGCATATGGATGCGATTAGAATGCATAATTCCCTAATTGTTCATCTATAAATTACGTTACCGGGGTGCACACTCTATAGGTACATAGAAGGAAAACTCTCATCTTCCAAGATGCCAAGTTCAGTCGACACACTGTCAGCTAATGTTATTCATTTACAGTTTGTAGATGTCTTGATATGGCTGCGGGGACGTATCAGAGTTGAAAGGTGTGAAAAAATGTAACGAAACTCATCTGGTAAGTAAGATGAGCATAGACTTATGGGGAAAACTCATTGGAGCAGGAGCAGAAATCAACTCGCTTCTGCAGATTCCTACATGGTAGAGTGGAAGTCCGATGAACGTCTAAAACTGTATCAGACTTTTGGTTACCATCAGCTGCATCGCTACATGAATCTGTAGACAAGCGTCTGATGTATCATGGCAGTACATGGATTTTCTTCCAGACTACGAGTTTGCAATATGCACCACACGTTGAGCCTCATCTACGTATGAGGCGAGTTTTACTGAAGAGGGGCATTCTTATGATTATTTAGATGGCTGCTGTAAAGGACACACAAATATCCTCGTACAGAATCAAACAACGTACGAGAATGCCAGCAACGCGACCAAATACATATGTAAAACTATCGAAAAAATATGAAAAAATAATATAAAATTGGTAAAAATCGGGGGAAACCTTGTATAGTTACGACAAACTGATGCGAAATACGAAAAAGTGGAAGAAATACATCGAAATGTATTAAATCGAGAAAAATTGCAAAATTACGTAAATTGACTTAGAATATATAAAATTAGAGAAAAAGTATCATGAAATGAAGGGAACTGAGGTGGGTTGGGGGACACGCAGACATTAAAGACAGAGAAAAGCTTAAAAATTATGCTCTGGCTGCATTCAGTTTTAACCCACTCCTTCCTCAATAGATTACGTTTGTTTTCATAACACTTACTTCAATAGAGTAATATAACACAGAGAAACTATATTAAAACAGGCGAAACATATGTATCCCAATTCATAACAGGTTTCTCACACATGCAGTCGACTATAGATATTACTGAATTATGGTTGGTTCCCACAAGCAATGTCACTCCTTAAATATTAAGGAGAAGAATTAACGCGTTTATTAGACTTCATCCATTCCCTATACTGATCTGTAGGAGAGTTGGGCTGTGCCACATTACCACCTTCAATAGTGTGAGGAGGGTGTAGTAGAGAGATGTGGTGTTAGGACGAAATTGATATAATATCCTACACATGAGCAAAACTACCTAACAACAGAGCTGGACTTCTCTGTGCAGGAGGAATGCTACCAGATCCGTGCTGAAGCTACTGTGAACAGCAATAAGACTGGCGAAGAGTTCTCGGGCTTCCAGCCGGGTGGCGGTGTCTTCAAACTGCGACGTTTCGACGAGTGACATACTCATCATCTTCGCCAGTTGAAGACACCGCCACCCGGCTGGAAGCCCGAGAACTCTTCGCCAGCTGTATACGCCGGGAAAGCATACATTCACATTTTAGCAATAAGTCTGTTATATTTCCTTTGGCTACTGATCGTGGCACTTCCTAGGGCAGCAGGTGGTAACTCAATGTATCAACTATCGAAAATATTCATGTCGATTTCTCCTCGCTCCATTTCCTAGTGAGACATAGCCACATTCGTCAAAATCGGAAGTGTGGTTGATTGTACATTCGTTTCCGACTTAAAAAGACGTATAAGTCGACTAATTCGTTTTAGTTGGTTTATAAACAGCACGAGTGGTTGATATACACTGACAATGGCTTCCTAAGACACCAGAACACAGCAGATAGTAATCCTTTTATCATTTTAATGTTTGCCATCACAGTGATTGGGGTAGGAAACTTGCAGGGTCGTTGTATGTCTGATGTTAGACAAAAATATGTCTTGGATTAGAGTTGCGGCGGAGCGGGTTAGAAATGAGGCGTAAATGTTTGATCACTGTCTCTCTTCGTACTGTTCACTACAAAAGTTCCACCAACCTCAGTACGGCGTCAGATCACCAGCCCGTTTCTCTGCATACGTGGATACTATTCAGACCATGTTAAAAGCAGCGTTGAAGAAAAACGCCGTCAACACTTACGTTTGCAAAGTCCACGTAAACTCTGGCGGCAAGCTATCCTGCAATATCTTATAACACAATTTTCGGGTGGAGGGTTATTGCTTCATCTCTTTAGAAAAATGACAAAGTTCTGCGGTGAGTTCATTTATTTTTTTGGTTCAAAATTAAACACTTGCTATCAGCACGAATTTAATTAACGAATAACGCCACTGTCCTCAGCTCACAGTTCATGCAACCCAGTACACACGCTAGGCAGCCAGAAATTTACTTAAGTCCAACCCGAATTGTTACGTGATCTGCAGTCAGTACTCTGCTACAGTATATGAGTTTTACTTTCGGTTCTTTTCAGTGGATTTCTATTAATAGAAATTGCTCACAACTATTCCATAAACGGGTATGAAACATGCCACGCGGAATTCTACAAAGGCCGAAAGTTCACACGTGTTTATCTTTCGAGCAGATCACTTCACAAAGCTCAGATTTTCACAATCTGTCCGTAAATGCAACTGCTTTCACGGCAATACAATCCGGACTCGAGAAACCAGTAACTTCTTCATTTTACTCATGATGTCGACGGACACCTCCAACATGACCTGCACGTTCGATAGCTAGCCAGCGACGGTCTCTTTGCCATTCCTTCCAGGGCCTATAACTACTTGCAATGCACGGGAAATGCTTAACGCTGATTGGTTGACCAGTCAATCAAAACAATCGTCCGAGTTCTTTCTCGCGCTAAAACTGTCTTACGCCAATCAATATTCACATGTGCATTTACGCCACTTGATGACGCAAATATTAATAACATGTTTAACAAAACCAAACGAAAAGAAAACTAATCTTGAAATAACTTTAGAAAACTATTAGTCTGTAAACGGCTATTCTGGCTGCCTTCTTACAAAAGCAAGTACCATTAGATATACATCACTAGGAAGGTGGGAAATTACATTTTTCATTGCAACTTGCTTGCTTAACACTTTTCCATGATACAGTTACGTAATGTTTAACCGGAGATAATATCGAATCTTTTTGTATGTCCCACATACACACTCTTACTCAATCTCATTTACTCACACAACAACACATTAAATAAATACTGATATTTTCTGAACTTTTTTATTAGGAAAATGAAAAATAGTTAACGTTTTTAATTATGAAAATTCAAATAAATTGACCTAACACTTCGTGAACTTCAGTAATGATTCCAAATGATACTAAATGACAAACTGTTATGAATCCTAACTGACTTTAATCTTACAAGTGTCGGTTTGGGGTGTTTTATATAATTTTCTCTAACTCTGAAAGTATGCCAGCTAGAAAGCTGAGATTTTTACACAATCTTCTTTTTAACAGCAAAGGGCAGCATATTGGCTTTTAACTAAATTGAATAATATTTAATATAGTTTATTTGGATTCTTAGGGGCTTGTAACTCGAATTGACACAGGTACCGCTTCCCATAGGTGCGAATAAGCCGCGCTAAGATACAAGCGGCTGTTTATATCACCGCCAACGGCTCCAAAGCTACGAGCCGTACTGTAAAGTAAGTGGAATAAATGCTATTCCGTATTGACTCGCGACGTTACAGACTGTCGAGAGGCACTGCATGCCGCACGACTAATACTTCAGAAACTATATGGCTTTAACAATATAGCGTTTTTAAGTGCATTTCTCCCACGCTGGTACCTTCCAGCATCTGACACCAGAATTGATAGCACAGTTGATTTATGTTGAATGTTCCAAACGCCATCTGCCTGGAGCTCCAACATCTATGAACCATACGTTTCTTCTTAATCGTCTGTTATATTACCGCAAAACTTTCATGTCTACTATACACCGATAAGTGGTGCTACCCTCCTCGACAGTATGCATCTGGAGAGATGCTGTACATTTAAATCGGCGCCGTTGGTAACACTGGTGGAACAATGAGACATCTGCTGCTCTATCACTGTGGAAGATGACATTAACTGCTTTTTTTCTTTTTTTTTTATAGAGGTGGAGTGCCTCCACGCCCACACTGGCACGATGGCCAACTCAAAAGGTCTACCGCCATCTCTGCATAAGGGTTAGTTTCCGCTAAGGTCAGGTGTCACAGGATGTGGGTACTGCGATGTTTGCGTACGTCTGGTTAAGATTAACCATTAATACGCTCTCATCTGTAGATAGATTGGGTCGAAAGTCGAACGAAGGGTAGCGGTTTGAAGGGCAAAGGGGAAAAAAGTGCCAAGGCAAGAGCCAAGGGAAAAAAAAACCTCTGCGATAATTCGGTCGGGTAGTAAGAGCAGTAGCGGATGTCTTACTGCCTGCGACAGGTCACGCAAGGGTAGGCTTTGTTAGTAGTGAATATCATGCATGTCGATACCTTTGACGTTGTGCGGTGGTGTTACTCGGCGGCTGCCGCTGGGTGCCGGTGTTGATCTCTCTGTAAGCGTCAGCATACCTGTAACAATTAAGTTAATCATCGTTTTGCGTCCGATAGGTCATACATCAGATGCACAGTGTTGGCAATTTATTTGTACCTTAGTGAGCGAGCTGGTCGGTTTCCCTGCAGTAGCCTGTTGGTGGGATTTAATAGCATGTGGCTTATCCAGTCAACGTTGCTGATGTGCAGGGGCTGCCGTCGCTCGTCGCTTGTTGGTGTAAGTTAGCTTACCAGAGGTAGTTATGCCCTAGCTAGTAGTGTCTTTGGCCGCTTATGCTTCTACCTATGGTTGTGAACATAGTTTCCCAGAATAAGGATGAAAGGATTGTTCGAGTGTCTCGAGTTCCTGTATAGTCGTGTGGCGTGGTTTTTGAATACTTCCTTGAGGATTTCAAGGCGATATTCGTTGTGAAGATCCACGGAGCGTGTGTAGCGAGAGCATTGCTAATGGTATGCAGCACCGATTTTCTGTATGATCTGCAGACGGTGCAGGCGTGTAGGAGTTGCATAACCCCAGACGGGAGCTGCGTACGTCATCAGAGATCTAATCAGTGTCATGTATATGGACCTCGACACCCTCTTATGGAGTGAGCATTGGTTAGAGTGGTTCGAGCCTCGCGTGCGCTCTGTTGGCAACGTATTCGATGTGGTCCCCCCATGTAAGTTTCCTCAACTGTATAGGTCATCGCCTTCAAATAGCTCATGGAAACACTCTACAATCACGTAAACACTTCCAGTTTCCGTATGTTGCAATGTCTTCCACATTTTTGTCAATAGGAAACATCAGTTCTCTGTTTTATTTCTACCACCATGTGTGTTTTAGGAGCTGCATAGTTTACGCAGTGCTATGTTCAGCTTTCTGTGAGAGCCAATGGATCAAAAAGTGGTAATGTCACTTTAGTATCTAACATTGACCTCGAAGTTATGGTGCAAAAACAAAATGTAGGCGGTGTGCACAGCTGTAGTCAGTTACCGCTGAAAAACAACGTGTTTAACTGATTACGAATGAGAAATACAGTAACACTCTCTTGTGATTGATAGTCTGTTGAATATGGTCGTCCTCCAGTACCAGATGACAATACTTTACTCATGTCAATGCAAGCGACTTCGACCACTGGTCTTCTGCTACAATGGAGCATTATGTGTATATGTAATATACTCGATGTCAACACGATATTTGTTTTTCTATATTCACAAGAGAGAGACGCTATAAAGTCTTATTGGAGGTTCTATTACAAGGAGTGGTATAACTGGTTAAAATTTGGAGGCAGATAGTACTCTCAAAACTACACCGATTTTACATGTTAATGTAATAGACATTGGCTCTATTTATTCTCGTGGAATCATAACCGTTTTTTTATTATTGTAATGGTTACTTGTTTAGAAACAGGTTTTTCAACAAGTACTCTGTTATTTCATACTTCATAATCTTTGATTATGCAGTAGACACCACTTGTATTATAGATCAAATTGTTCAAATGGCTCTGAGCACTATGGGACTTAACTTCTGAGGTCATCAGTCACCTAGAACTTAGAACTACTTAAACCTAACAAATCTAAGGACATCATACACGTCCATGCCCGAGGCAGGATTCGAACCTGCGACCGTAGCGGTCGCGCGGTTCCAGACTGTAGCGCCTAGAACCGCTCGGCCACACTGGCCGGCTATTATAGATCATTGTGGAACATAGAAATGATAGTGTTTTTCCCGTCATGTGAGTAAAATGTGTGAAACAGGCTTTGATGATCAAATTACTTACTAGAGCGCAAGAATCTGGTACTACTGCGAATGATTGTCTGCTGTGTGATAGGAACTTTCAGTTGAGAGGATTATGGAGAAAAAAAATGTGAAATGTCCGCATGCAAGGAATATTTGATTTCGATATATCGAGAAAGGGGGAGACATGGTAAAATCTTATAGGAGACAGGCTCTTGTCATTATTTTTGTAAACGTCGGTGTGGCATAGCTGCACATTTGTAGACCGGGACATGCCGTAGTGCACAAAACAGCAAGGTCCTCTTGAAGCCCGCATCTCGTGGTCGTGCGGTAGCGTTCTCGCTTCCCACGCCCGGGTTCCCGGGTTCGATTCCCGGCGGGGTCAGGGATTTTCTCTGCCTCGTGATGGCTGGGTGTTGTGTGCTGTCCTTAGGTTAGTTAGGTTTAAGTAGTTCTAAGTTCTAGGGGACTTATGACCACAGCAGTTGAGTCCCATAGTGCTCAGAGCCATTTGAACCATTCCTCTTGAATTATAGCTTGTGGTTGTTGAACGTAAAATGATTGGTTTTTTCCGAAAGTAGGAAATGGCGTGGAAATGATATTTCACGTTTCTGAAATGTTTGAAATACACACGCACATGACAGAGTATTTATAAACACTGATTTGAATGTGAGGAACGCTATCAGAACGCGTAATCTTTTTATTTACATTGGTAACTGTTTCAAAATAACGACAACATTCTGAAGTGATTGGCAGTTTTCGCAGCAAAATAGTGTAAGCTTTTTTTCCCAATTTTATGCAGGGTGGACATGTACAAGTGGCGTATAGCCCGACCTCTGCAGTAAGGTTATCTGTGGCCGATGGCAGTGCTGTTGTTTTTTCACTTCATTGAATGTCGCAAGAAATTGAGATGCAAATTGTATCCGGCACCTGAAAAACAGAAACTGTATCGATTTTGCTCACAAAACTAACAGAAAATGGACTGCACTTATTTTCGTGGAATGAGGACATTTATTGTCGTCATGATTGTGTTTTCTTTCTTAATAGATGCTTGGTTATAGGAGATGCGTTGACGTTAAATACAACTGTTATAGTGAAGTGTTATACCCCTCAGTATGGGATGCACCGTGGGTGGAGCTACTACAGGAGTGCTGGGCGCGTTTCATAGGAGATCACAGCTGCTCTGTTTTGTTCTGAGGGACGGCAGCGTCACGGTCTGTTGTATGTGTAGCTTCTGAAAGCATCAAAGCGCTGACCCCCAGTCAAGTGCTCATTGGGAACACATTGTACCGAAGACTCCGCCACTAGACTGGCGGGAGGATGCTCTGTGGGCTGTGGTCGGCATGGGAGGTGAGCTGTCTGTTCTCCAAGCAGTGGACATCTGGAAAAGTGATCTGGAGAGTTCTCTGGAATTTCGTTGTTGTTCCTGGGGTCCAGTCTTTCCGAGAAATACGTTTAATAGATTGCATGAAGTGTTCTTATCTTTTGTCTATCTGTGACTGATTTCTGCCGGCTGGCGACGAATTATCAATGACACCAGTAGGATCTCTTTGATGACCTTCAGCAAGAAGATAGAAGAGGCCTCAATCCTTACCTACGGTGAGCTGAGGGGTGGCAGGGGTGACGTTAACACTGCCTCCAAGTTGGTTAGTTTGTGGCCACATGTTGAGCAATACACAGCTACAATTACCGCCCCCCTAAAATCTTCTGGGGTCAGTTTCTGCGGTAGGTGTTTTATTACGATTTTTTCCCAATCCCCAGTATATGCGTTGCATTGTGACCCGTGGCTAATGAGTGCTGTTTCTTTTTCGTGACAATTTCGATGTGTAATTAAAACAGTGAAGCATTTTCCATCTGATATGGAAGTGTGTGTTGGCCTCGATTGCCTGGGCTATGGGGTGACGGTCAAGCAATGCAGCAAGAGGTGTCTGTAGCTAATTCTGATGCCAAACAGCAAGAGACACAGTCCTCAGCTGTATGCTTACACTTATTAAACTCCGACCGACACTAGCATCTCGTCAGTTGAACACGATTCCAGTTTCTTCCACTCCTCCATTTTTCCTGCCACCTTGCAGGTGAAGCGTAGAATTTGAGTACGTCTGCCACTAGTTTCGAGTAGTATTGTGAAACTTGTTCCCTGCAGGATAAAAACAGTTGTATGATATCGTCAATTTTTCAACTGTATTGCGATTTTAGGCACTCCTTGTGTAGCACTGTGCATATAGCTGTGTAATCTTTATGATACATTATGTAATAAGGACTGATCCTATACTTCAGTTTCCCAACCAAAGTAAATATACTAACCTAACCTTCCTGTCCTGCATCGGCTCCCATGCGTTGTGGGGTGCATTTGGGTTTTCTGTGCAGAGGGAATTTTTAATTTCCGGCTAATTTCCATTTGGGCTGTTGGAGTAGGATATCAGCACAGCCTTGGGACAAACAAATTCTCCACAAAATATGAAGTTCCCCCCAAAATTCGAAATTCTCGAAAGAATGCGAAATTCTCACCGATAGGGTAGGTGGGGGAGGCGGAGGTGGAGGGGTGAGATGGTGAGATGGAGAGGGGGCTAGGACCGATGTGCAGGCAGAGGAAAACACGTAACATCATTCAGGAGGGAGTGGAATGCGGGGGTAATTGGTAGATGAATTTATTTAATTTGCATATGTTCGATATCAAAATTGCACCGAGAGCCCCTGTACCCTGCTCAGAAAGAAAGATATCAGACTCAAGTAACCACCTGATGCCCACTGCCAGCCTATCATCAGATGGACATCTTGTCTCGGCCGATGACAAATACGCATTTGCTGGTGACAGATGGGCGATGTGGCATTTACTGGCTCAGGAGACTGCAGGACACCTCATTGTAATATCCAGTGATTTGGTGTATTGCATAGGTACAGTCAGTGTCAGTGGGATTAGTTTCATGATGAATACCGAGCTGTTAAAGGTTATTACTCCGGCCACGGACACTGACAACATATTCTTTAATGGTATGATCTGGTCCTTAATGTTTATGGATTCACTTCTTATGGCAAACCAACTACCAGTGGTAGTGGTGGTGGTGGTGGTGGTGGTATGGCCATACTAATACCAGAGGGCTTAGAGAAAACGGAATTCAGTATTTGCCATCAGTGTGAGGTGATGCGCTCGCCATTGGCACAGTTTGCATAGTTAATCTATACACCCAGTCTGGACCAGCGAAACGCCCAGAGCAAACAGTCTATTACTTTACTGAGGTTGCTCCACACCTCAAGGCACCACAGAGCACATAGTGGTGTGCAGGCACCTTTACAGCATCTTATGCCCTGAGGATCAGATCCATCAACAAGCCCTTCACACTCGGGTACGGACAATCACCCACAGTGGACGACTCGGGTACATCTGCTTCACCAGCCACTTGACTCGCATGTTGGACAGATTTTACGTCTCCATAGGTCTTCGGGAAGTGACTGTGGATGCTTAGTTCAAATAAATGGATCAAATGGCTTGAGAACTATGGGACTTAACATCTGAGGTCATCAGTCCCCTAGATTTAGAACTACTTAAATCTAACTAACCATGCCCGACGCAGAATTTGAACCAGCGACCGTAGCAGCAGCGTGGTTCCGGACTGAAGCTCCTAGAGCCGCTCGGCCACAAAGGCCGACATTGCTTAGTTGCGGCGTGCGACAACCACTGACCATCAGGCCTACATCTGTGCTGTGACTCTGCGACGACAACACTCGAGCCTTAGTAGAGGACCATGGACTGTTAACGTAACTTTCTATTGGAAGAAGCCTGAAACAAATGTTAACGGCGACGCCATTCACGCCGACCAAACATAACTAGAAGGTGGCAGTAATATATACACTACGTTAAGCTCTTATAGAGCTGTGTTGGCGCTCATGCTGGCGTATCGTTTAGAAGATGCGTTCGTGGTGATTGACCTAGCCTACAAGCTCGACCGAATTGAGCACGGTTTGTTGCAGGTTGTCATAGAGAAGATGGATCTATCCCCACTGCCTGCTGGTGTAGTTCTTCGTCTCATTCGCGGACCCCTTTCCACTGATCTGGTCAATACCTACCGCTCACCACCATTCACTTTTCAGCACTCGGTGCGACAATGCCGCACTCTGTCAACCTTTCCCTTCGCTGTCACCATCGAGCCTGCACTTCTAGGTCTACGTTAACGTTTGAAGGGCATTTACCGCTCAAATGTGCATTTCAGATGTTGCGCCCACGCGGACGATGCAGTTTTTTTGCTGAGGTGGGCAGATGTATAGTCAGCGATCAAATGCCTTCAGCACTCCGGCGAGGTGGCCGGTAGCCGTACCAATCTGCGAAAGCCGCACTGCGTGGATGTGGACAGAGGACTGGCTGTCAGTACGACGGTGTCTGTTACCAAGGTTCCGAAAGTGACCGTCCATGGGAACGTGCAGCGTACTGCAGCAGCTACGTATTGCAGATGCTTTATTATTATCCGCACGCAAGTTCGTCTCGATACCTTTCGTACGATTGACTTGATCATGCAAGTACATTTTTGAAAGTCTATCTCACCCTGAAACATATTCATTACACACACGTTCCCCCATTGCCCGCTATAGTTCTAGGCTGCCTTTGGCCATTTCGTCAGCGACAGTAGGTTGTTCAACACCGGTTACGAGAACCCGTTATGAGACACTGACGTTGTCCACAAATGTGGGCGGCATTGGGATGTTAAAAATGCAAAATAGGACTCGCGCTTTCTTTCTGCGAACGATGCATCACCTACGTGGTTTGGGTAAGGACACTCTCACTGACACACTGATTGAGGGGACGGCGCCTCAATCCCTCCGGCCGCGAATTCCTGTTGGACGTATTGCGCCGCCTCTACCTATTCGCACGTATCAGTTGGATGTCCTACGGACCACGCGGTAGCCTAGAACCAAGAATTTCTAGCGGGATTTTCAACTGACACTACCTGCTACTGTGATTGAACTCCGACATCCGGCTGTTGACTGGAAGCGGGTATGGAGTAACATGCCTTTCCTTCCCACCGCGGTAAAGGCATTGTGGTATGTGATAACGACTGAAAATTTCCCCACGCGACAACGTTTATACACTGTACATCTTTCCGAGGACCCTTTGTGACCCAGATTCCCCACTGTCGACACCGACAGGGATTGTTTCGTTTGTGATACGACTGCCGCTATTGTCTCGTCTAACGTCATATGTTAGCACTGTTGCTGCGACGGACCCCTTAGTCCGTAGAGACCACCTACGTGACCCAGCCTGACGTCACTTACCACCCTGCTACTCGACATAGTGCCACGGCGTAGGTTAAAGATATAGGGTTGATATACTTTTTTAATGAGCGCTGTAACGTTTTAGCTTTATTTTTGGTATGAAAGCGTTACTGCTAACCAATAAAAGCGGGTTGAAAGCTGTGAGCTGTCTGGGGAAGTTAACCGTGGATTACTAAGCAACTGTTTCATCAGGTATCTAGTCCAGGTTTACCAAATTCCCAAACAGACTAACATTAATGATAATCTTTTAATAGTCATACAACAACCGGTAATATATATATATAAAAATGAGAATTTAAATAAAAAGAAAGAAATCAGTTTATATTTGGAAATTTAGTTTTAAGATTGGTCATGAAATTTCAGCATATTAAATTTTATTCGTAACAAGCTGGTGCCTTATTTAGGATGGTGAAAATCTTACGGAAGACATCAAATATGGAGCCAAGATTGGGAGTCTGCATACAACACCGCATTCATAAAACAACACACAAAGAACGTTGAAACGCATGCAAGAGAAAGTTAACCACTACAAACAGATTCAAATTTTTACCCAAAGAAATTACGTTCGAAGCACAATCCTGTCCGTTATGTAATTACCACACACTGGTATACTAAATTCATATTAACTCTTTGTGAAATCTTCGCAAAAAGAATAGCTGAGGGCTACTTTGATGATTACACCACATGCTTCACGTGGTCAACTTGGTTTACACAAAGCGTATAACTCCACAATAATTTCGATAAGCAAAATAAATGAGATCAAAAAGCAATTTACAAAAGAAAAACCTCGACTGGTTACTAACGTCTTACTGTTAACCTGACGGGTCAAACAGTTATATAAGCACGTGGTACTGGTCTCGCAAAGTACACCCCACGTGGGTTGAACATAAAGAAAATTGCTATATTGAAAATATTGTTAAGGCGAGACGTTATAATCACACAAGCGTTCGCATTTAAGATTGATCTTAGTTAGAGTTACTGATCAACACGTGGTTCCACTTTACTCATAAAGTAGTAACAAAGCAACTACCGGAAAATGATATGAACTTCACACGAGAATTACACTACGCTGCAATTTAAGATAACCTTAGATATTTTAGAGCTAACCCGAAATAAAGGTGATTAAATTCTCAGTTAGGCTGAACTTAACAAATCCATTGTCCTACGGACTTAGCAGACACGCGCTTAGCCGGAGATCTTACCATTTCAGACGCTCGCCACCGCCAGACTGCAACTGCCTACTACCGAGCGTGCTTCCTGAGGGTGGCTCACAAAGACAAACGGAAGGGACCAGAGGGGCAGCTTCCTATACCAACATGACAACGGACGGACAGGACCATACAAAGGATGGAAACCTCTCTGCTTTAAGAAAGCGTAGCTACCTGTTCCGACGTTGGTCCTACTGTTCTCTAGCAGACAGCCTTGTCTGCTACCCTCAAGCATGCAACTACAAACACATTTGATCATTCATCCTCTCACACAGAAGGGAAGGGGGATGACAGTATCTTATCATACACAGTATATAAAAGAAAACGGATGTAGGTTCCGTATGAGACTGTGTGACATGAATTACATATAAACTGTGTTTTAAAGTGTAGTAGTGTGAGAGATCGTTCTTGTTTATGTGTAAAAGTAACACGTTCCACTACTCAGTCTCCTCCCAGATAGTCAGAAACGCCACAGTAAATTTAGAAGAGGAATTTATTCCATAAATGACAACAGATTTAAGAAATCAAACATGAAAGGAATCCAACAGAGACCTTTCATAACCCCAACGCTCCGGGAAAAGACTGTGCAGGGAATTTTCTGGCCATGCTAGGACATTCCCAAGCAGGCTTCTCACACCCTACTTAAACCAAAAGTGTAAAGAAAAGAGCAAAAGGTCACCAGCTACTTGCTAAAACACAATAATTTCAACTAATCTTTAAAATCTACTAATTTCAAACAGGAAAAAAAACACAATCTGTGACACCTATTTAAAAGATAGTGTAGACCTAATTCGGTCAGCAAGTAAAAACAATGGTTCCTGTGTCATTCATATGAAAACAATTTCTGGTTGTTACCCTTATGGAGTTCACCAGTATTTGCTCATTGCAAGAGCCAACTGATCACAGGAAAATTTATGACTGTTTATTAACAAGCAAAATTTATGAAAATAGCAAAGGTGCCACAGCAATTAAAAAAGAACATGAAATAACATCAGTATTATAAAGCAGAACATTACAATGCACAATTCGCAAAAGCAAAAAAATTGATAAGAAAAAAAAACATGTTTTACAAAGTGGTTATCGCAAAAAAAATTCTATCTCTTATAAAAGTAATAATTTGTAGAATTACAATAACTTTGTGGCACTAATTTAATCACTCTACTATATTTCAATTAGTTAGCAAACAATGAGCACTGTGTCGTTATACTGAGGCTACAATAATCATGTGATTGTTACCCTTAAGGGGTTCCTCACAATAAATATGCCCCATGCAAAGGCTAATCGATCACAGTCCAATGAGAATGAATAGCTATCTGACTGATAAACAAAGCAATGCCACTTGAATGAATTTACGAAACAAAATAACACAAATCTAATACATCACACAAGAACAAACATTGATCAATAAAACAGTACAATAGTCAACATCTAAAAAAAAACAATAAATAAAACACCTGCAAAATACAAGAGTCAAAGTCTAAAAAAAAACAATAAATAGAACACCTGCAAAATACAAGAGTCAGTCTAATGAAGACCAGTAAATCGAATCCCTGCAAAACACACGAGTCAAAGTTTCTGTGACAGAAACACACATATATGCATTGAAGTAAGAACCGTATAATCACTGTTCACTGATACACTCACTAGTTCTACTGTTCCGAGGCACAATATAAGGGGTGGGGGAGGGGGGTTCGTCGCCGCAGCTGTCAGTAGGGATTTTTGTCCATCTGTTGTGTGCGATCCTGCCGTCTCTGCCCTCTCATGAAGTTTCTCTTGATGGCCCGTGTCACGTACATCTCGATTTGGTTCCATGTTTGTGTTGTCAAATTCGTGTAGTATCCTCGTTTCACACGCCAGGTTGATATTCCTGGGCAAGGATGACACTTAATGGCTCTTCTTTGTGTCACCCTTAGCGACCAGAGAACATCGAACCATGATTTACTGTCGCTTGACAGTGGGCATCCATCAGGAAATGTCGATAGGCGTCGTTGATGTCTGCAAGTTTCTCTGGTCAGTACCTGTCAAAAGGCTCCACGCTCCTTGTGTTGTTTCTCCGCAGCCGTCTCGTCACGGTCGCGTGCGTGTGGTGCGTTGCCAGCAGATGGATTTCCGCGCGGTGGACCGCTCGCCCATCTCAGGTCGTCGCCTTCAAGAAGGGTCGCACGGGGCGGCCGCCCATTAGCTCCAGGTGCAAGGGAAAGTGTTTGCCGCGTGCCCTTCTTTTGTGGTCGACCGCGCTCCCGAAGTGGCCCGGTTGACAGTGTCCCCCGCTGGGAAACTATCCAGTTTACAACTAGTCTGGCTGCTCCCGCTGTCTCGTAAGAGTTTAGCCGGTTTGCTTTCACGTTCTCAACTGCATTCACAGAAAATTTTTTTATCGTAGTTATGTGATTACACAATGTCATACATAATACCAGTTAGTATTGTCTTTCACAATTTTTAAGAACAAACGTGAGACTTAATTTTTTTTAAATAAAAAAAATTAGATGAATCGACAGTATAAAATAAAATTTAAATGACTTGACAATGTAAAAAAAATAAAAATGAAATGACTTGACAATGTAAAAATAAAAATTAAATGAACTGACAATATAATATTTAAATCCACATCACTAATGTGGTTCACTTACGTTCTAATAAATCAAATGCTATTTATTAATTCACTAAAATGAATAGGATTATGCCTTGTGCAAGTACAGGTCAGGACAGCATAGGGTTTACATGTTATTTACACACACACACACATGCACACCTGTTGTCTATTCTACAAACTAACTACCCATAAACATGCATTACTCATAATTCTACTTCTATCCACTACTAGTTAAGCCAACAAGCTACTTCAATGCTATTTCAACACCGTGTATATACCACTACAACATTGTTCTAATTCGTCCTCTTCTTGACGCTCGCGGCATACGTCTTGTCACATGATAAATATGGAGAAACTTTCCTTAAACATACACAGTAAAAAGAACAATGGTTATTTACACGCCAAAACATTTATACCAGTTCACACACCTGATAAGAGACTCGCAATTATACATTTATCATACTCATATATTCACACATAAAACAGTAAGAAAATTTCATCTAAAATTACGTTATCACAAGAATTAATCACACAGATGGCTCTGAGAAGGTTGAAAATATCTGCATTATACAGGTTATGCTACATTTTGTTAACCATTTTGCTGCGATTTCGTTCCTTCTTTAAGTTACCTTTCGCTTCCAAATCAGTTATTTCGCCTGTGGTGGTTATTCTAGATTCATTTCTCATGAATGGCAAAATTGTGGTCACCTCTATTCTGTAAAACAGTATCATCTTAACATATTGAACTTACAACAGACACAAAAGATCCGAATCCTCCTGTACTTTAAATGACA
Organism: Schistocerca nitens; assembly: GCF_023898315.1. NCBI lineage: Eukaryota > Metazoa > Arthropoda > Insecta > Orthoptera > Acrididae > Schistocerca > Schistocerca nitens. Next base: position 652,932,488 of record NC_064618.1, on the reverse strand, counting down.
AATGTTTTCCTTCATCCTTATTACCTTAAACCAAGCTTTCCTTCGTCCCATAATCAAAATTATTTAATCATCCTCTACCTTCAAGAGGGAAACTTCCTCAGTACAAATCATATAGGCTGCAGTGCATCCCGCACCAAGCTTTCCTTCGTCCCATAATCAAAATTATTTAATCATCCTCTACCTTCAAGAGGGAAACTTCCTCAGTACAAATCATATAGGCTGCAGTGCATCCCGCACCAGCGAAAACAGTAAGCTGTAATGCTCACAGCATCAGCAAAACACATAAACGTCGCTTTTCTAGGACAAGTATTAACGCAGAATAATTTTTTAGGCTTTGGCTCAACATCAATCAAGACTACAAAAAGGATCCACATTTCCGTTCCATTCTCCATTTGCTGGAAAACTGCTCGTATTTGACTACCACAATAATATTTCAGGGCCACGTAAATTACACAAACCACAATTCTTCTTTCACCTTGAAGGGAATCAATATACTTACGAAATCCACAGACAGCACTTTACGTACTCAGCTATAAAGAACAAAAAAGACGTATATCATCAATATTAACATATCATCGCATATTGGGAAGCCAATGGTTAAACAATCGTATTATCGCATCCTGTTTTCAAGATTCCAAACTTCCTTTCTCAGAGTTCTCCTATCTTAAAATATTCATACAGCACGCATACTATAGTAAAAGATCCTCATTTATACTGACAGATATAGAATAGTAATAGATAGATAGTAGCACTGAAAGCAGAAAATCAGAAACAAGGCTACTAACAGCTGGGGACCTGGGTTTGCCAGACCCATAATACCCACAGATCGGATATTCCCTTGAGTTTTTGCACTAATTCAGCAACGATCTTGCTTCTCTCAGGAGCGACTCTTTTCAATTTACACACAAAAAAAAAACAGCATTTCACTCGTTCACAAGGAAACCTTTTATGTTCACATTAGAACCAACCTAAATCCTAATTGCACAAGGAAAGAAATAAAATCTAGAAACATCACATAGAAACATCTTTATCATTATTTTTACCAACGTATTATTGAAAATGCATATGTCACAAATTTAAGTTATCAATTCATTCTCCTCTCTATAAACCCTATGTACTCATTTGCCATGTCACACATTTGTTCCGATTGGGCGCCTTCTGCGCTAATCGTTTGTCATTGCCGGTTTCGTTCATTTCCATTTGCCGGATTATGTCTAGGGTTGGCCGGCCGAATTTCAACATCATGTGGGGCTCCGCCTACAATCCTACTCTCACTGTGTTCATCGTAGTAACGATGCTGGTTGCCGTACCTGTTGCGTTCACGATCTTGTCCACGTCCTCGATCATTTCCGTTGTTCCACCTGTGCTCGCGAGTGTTACCCCTGTTTCTATACGGCCGGTCCCGATTATTGTTCCGTTCGCGTCGCGACGACCGGTCACGCCGTTGATTAATACTACGGCCACGACTGCGATCGCGCTGCTGTGCCCCGTAATAACTTTGTGCCTGATTAGGCGGGCATTCTGCTGTATTATATTCCAACTCTTGGAGAAGTGTTTTAAACGTTTCCACGTCCTCTTTGCATCGTCCCGCAAGAATGACGTGGCGCAAGTGCATCGGCAATTTGGTGATGCATATCCTAATTAGTTACACAGGCCCGTATGGGTCGTATAAAAATTGATTTGCCTGCAGCATGTGGTCGAACAGGCGTGCAGGGCTGCCGAAACCAGACTGGTTCAAATTTGGCAGCATAATCATGCCATGTTTGACCCTATCTTGTGCCGCTTCCGACCAATAGGCGGAGAGAAAGGCTTGTCGAAACTCCCGAGTGGAGTTGCAGTGACGCGCTGCCGACCTCATGCGACTCGCCGGTTCACCTTCCAAATAGCCACACATATATTCTATCTTATGTGAACTTGCCCAGTCAGGAGGAAGACAGAACTCAAATTGCTCGAGCCATGCTCGTGGATGTATTCCTTTTTGCGAATTTCGGAATATCTCAAACTTTCTCACCGTAAGGAAATGTTTGAAATCAAATCCCCGCATTTCCTCCTGGCGAGGCCCTTGTATGTTTCTATTCGTCTCATGTCTGCCCCTCAAAATACATTCTTCCCTGTCGTCAAAATCTCCTTCGTGGCCGGAGTCCCTCTCTGCACTGTTCGTACGGCTATTTTTAGTGCTATTGGCGAGTTCGGAATCACACGCCATGCTGTTTTCCAGATGTGCCACGCGTTCTTTTAAGTCGCCTGTTACAGCTTTGTTTTGCCTGTTCACTTCGAACTGTCCCTTCTGAAATCTCAGAAGCGAACGCACTTCTTCGGTCTCTGCGGCCGCTACCGGTGTAGTATTGTTCTCGCTTTCCGTCAGCTTCATCGTGCCTACAATGTCCGCTAATGCCACAATCTTATCATCTATTTGTCTCTTGTCCTCCGCCCCAGTCTGCTTCAATTGTTCCATTTGCTGTTCCAACGCGTGGATCGCTAAACTGTTGTCCGCTATTGTGTTGCTAACGGACGTGGGACAATGCGTTTCCGCCTCTTGGACCCTGGAGAGTACCTGCTGGTGTTCCCTTTGGCATTCTTCTCTCAGCGCTTGGAAATTCCTAAGTAGCTGTTCTTCGTTCTCTTTAGACTCGGCATCGCGACTCCGCTTGCTCTGTTCTAAGGCTTGCAGACGACCATCGATTTGTTCAAATGTACGGCCTAATTCTTTCATAATATCACTTTTTATTTCACTTGCCAGATTGTTTATTCTTTGTGAGATATCATCGGACACTCTCTGCATCGACTTGTCGACTTTATTTGTCTGCTGGATTAGTTTTTCGTCTATTTGTTCGCCTAGCTCTCGGATCGATTTTTCTGATTTCTGCGTCATTTGTTCGCCTAGCTCGCGGATCGATTTTTCTGATTTCTGCGTCATTTGTTCGCCTAGCTCGCGGATAGATTTTTCACATGATTCTTTTTGTTCTCGGAACGATTTTTCTGATTTCTCTGCGTTTTCTTTATTTTGCTGCAATAAGGCTTTCATGAGTTCTGCCAAATCAATTTGGTTAGTAGGAGGCAAATTTATTTCTGGCTCTGCTGTGAGCCCGTTCGTCCTGTTTTGCATTTCGTCTGAAGTATTTCCCATTGTATTTTCGGAACTGTCTGACGCGTTAATATTCGAAATCAAATTATCCCCATGGTCCATGTTGCTTAAGTTGTCGGACCACTTACTTTTAGCTTGGTTACGTGTCAGCATTAGTGCAATTTACACCCGGTACGCAACACACTAATCTCAATAAATGTGTCCTCCAAAAATTACGACAGTCACACGAAAGATACCCAACCTAGTACGCACTTTTTCACACGCAAAACAAATTTTTATCTTTGATCGAAACAGTGGAATTTACAAGCGAGAAAAAAAAACACACATATGAACACACACATATAGAATACACAAATATAGAAAACAAAACAAGACAAACAACACAACGCCGCTCAATAACGCCGTGAATCTTTTGAAAGTCTGCTCAGAAACAACGCAGAAGTTGTTTGAGCGCTGTAGGGAAAAAAATTAAGATTATAACACGCTCGCAAACTACGTTTCAGAGATTCCAGAGTCTAGCCTAATCACAGAACAGGGTCGCCATGTGTAACGTTTTAGCTTTATTTTTGGTATGAAAGCGTTACTGCTAACCAATAAAAGCGGGTTGAAAGCTGTGAGCTGTCTGGGGAAGTTAACCGTGGATTACTAAGCAACTGTTTCATCAGGTATCTAGTCCAGGTTTACCAAATTCCCAAACAGACTAACATTAATGATAATCTTTTAATAGTCATACAACAACCGGTAATATATATATAAAAAGGAAAATTTAAGTAAAAAGAAAGAAATCAGTTTATATTTGGAAATTTAGTTTTAAGATTGGTCATGAAATTTCAGCATATTAAATTTTATTCGTAACAAGCTGGTGCCTTATTTAGGATGGTGAAAATCTTACGGAAGACATCAAATATGGAGCCAAGATTGGGAGTCTGCATACAACACTGCATTCATAAAACAACACACAAAGAACGTTGAAAGGCATGCAAGAGAAAGTTAACCACTACAAACAGATTCAAATTTTTACCTAAAGAAATTACGTTCGAAGCACAATCCTGTCCGTCATGTAATTACCACACACTGGTATACTAAATTCATATTAACTCTTTGTGAAATCTTCGCGAAAAGAATAGCTGAGGGCTACTTTGATAATTACACCACATGCTTCACGTGGTCAACTTGGTTTACAAAAAGCGTATAACTCCACAATAATTTCGATAAGCAAAATAAATGAGATCAAAAAGCAATTTACAAAAGAAAAACCTCGAACTGATTACTAACGTCTTACTGTTAACCTGACGGGTCAAACAGTTATATAAGCACGTGGTACTGGTCTTGCAAAGTACACCCCACGTGGGTTGTACATAAAGAAAAGTTGCTATATTGAAAATATTGTTAAGGCGAGACGTTATAATCACACAAGCATTCGCATTTAAGATTGATCTTAGTTAGAGTTACTGATCAACACGTGGTTCCACTTTACTCATAAAGTAGTAACAAAGCAACTACCGGAAAATAATATGAACTTCACACGAGAATTACACTACGCTGCAATTTAAGATAACCTTAGATATTTTAGAGCTAACCCGAAATAAAGGTGATTAAATTCTCAGTTAGGCTGAACTTAACAAATCCATTGTCCTACGGACTTAGCAGACACGCGCTTAGCCGGAGATCTTACCATTTCAGACGCTCGCCACCGCCAGACTGCAACTGCCTACTACCGAGCGTGCTTCCTGAGGGTGGCTCACAAAGACAAACGGAAGGGACCAGAGGGGCAGCTTCCTATACCAACATGACAACGGACGGACAGGACCATACAAAGGATGGAAACCTCTCTGCTTTAAGAAAGCGTAGCTACCTGTTCCGACGTTGGTCCTACTGTTCTCTAGCAGACAGCCTTGTCTGCTACCCTCAAGCATGCAACTACAAACACATTTGATCATTCATCCTCTCACACAGAAGGGAAGGGGGATGACAGTATCTTATCATACACAGTATATAAAAGAAAACGGATGTAGGTTCCGTATGAGACTGTGTGACATGAATTACATATAAACTGTGTTTTAAAGTGTAGTAGTGTGAGAGATCGTACTTGTTTATGTGTAAAAGTAACACGTTCCACTACTCAGTCTCCTCCCAGATAGTCAGAAACGCCACAGTAAATTTAGAAGAGGAATTTATTCCATAAATGACAACAGATTTAAGAAATCAAACATGAAAGGAATCCAACAGAGACCTTTCAGCGCATTATAGACTTGTTAGATGTTTGGAAGTATTTAACGAGCAACTACTCGGTTTCACTGCGCAAGGCGTCCGATGGCGTATCTGCTAATTACTTGGGGTTATTGTTTACGAATCTTCTAGAGCCACAGGGGTGTACATGGTGTGAGAACCGATTGAAGATACAGCTCACGATGGACTGACGAGAAAATTGACGGTAATTGCAGAATATTTAACCGTTAGTGAACGAGAAGACATATAGACACCCTACCCTCGGGCTGTTGTGGACACACCTCCTTTATTATTATTATTATTTTATTTGAGTGCTACTTGCTACCCTTGCTAGTTTCGCACGAGGGCTTCTGTGAAGTTTGGAAGGTAGGAGACGAGGTACTGGCGGAAGTAAGGCTGTGAGGACGCGTCCTGATTAATGCTTCGGTAGCTCAGTCGATAGAGCATTTGTCCACTGAAGGGAAAGGTCCCGAATTCGAGTCTCGATCCGACACACAGGTTTAATCTGCCAGGAAGTTTCATATCAGTGCATACTCCACTTCAGACTGAAAATTTCGATCTGGAACCATCTTCATTCTGTATATGAGGAGAGATTAGGCAGTAGGTTTCCAATTTATATACCACTTCTGAGAGTCTGATACTTATGAGAAAACAACGTTGTTACCCGAGTGAGAAGGAAAACCGCCTACCAGATCCTGTCGGAGTTCGAGCATGGTAAACACATTGAGATTGCAAGATTAAGGTTTCCTGATCTTTCGGCTTGTGTAATTCGGGATCCCACGACTTTCATATAGACATAGTGACGATGGAATCAAGAAGATTCTGCAGAGCAGTTTCCCACGAATCACAAAGGTCTCGGGTTTGAATCTCGGTCCGTCAGACAGTTTTAATCTGACAACAAGTTTCAGAATGTAGATGGCACTGACCTTTCGTTAACATCGTCTTCATTAAGTTGCAGTTTCAATTTTCAAGAATTTGCGTAAGTGATGTCTGGCATATGACGTCTCACTGTGCAGTTGTTTCTCTACATGACTGTTCGCTCTCACTTAGCTATGTACAACACCGTTCACATTACTGAATCACAGTCCCAAGTTCAGGCACAGACTATCGAGCGTGATCCACCGCTCTCGCTGCACTGTGAATAGTTGGAAAGCTGCTTCCCCCATCGTGTCCAGATGTAACAAATCTGTACTTCAATTGAAACAAAATTGTCATGGAAATTTGGGCGAGTGGCACAGTAGTGGCCAGCCGCTAGTAAATGGCAATTCTTTCTCAAGCGCCACATACTCGCTTTTCCGTATTGCCCGTTTGGTTTTGCAGTGACGTACGGAGGTTTGTTAATTATAACTGGCTACACGCCGCTAACATTGTTCCGCTACTTCCCCTCCATCCACTGTAATCCCCCACAAAGTTATATGGCAAAGTTATTTCATTCAAACTATGTAGCAACATCGCTGTTGGCCGGTGTTACTACGTTTTGAGCTGACTGAATATATTTCTAAAGTGTTGTGGCCAATAAGCGTATTAATTCCACGGCATTTCGCACTAGCAAAATTCATTACTACGTGTCGTGAAACTGTTCGCGGGACGGCTGACTGGTAATGAATAAAATTCGTGAAGCGTGCAGAATGTTACATATACCTCACGAAACAACTTCGCCGAATTCCTATCAACGCAGGATCCGCGGGCATACATTACAGTTTACTAAATTTACCACTTTCGCTAAGAATTCTGCTTCATGCACGTTTCGCATCTCCCTACTAGAACGATCCATCAAACAATCACTCTCCCCTCACGAGCTGACGCGGTGTTAGTGGTTCAGGTGAAAAGCAACGATATTACGTTGTGTTTGCCCCTACAGTAAGTTAAATGAGTTTCACAATAGTAACAGTAAATCCGCCTCAGTACTGAGTGAATAGGAAACTGGTTGGACGGTACTTAGTAAGCTCAAGGGTTGTTGTATTTTGCTTTGCATGATTGCCAAGAAACTATCTTGAAACGAGTGGGCGAAATAAGAATGGAACTTAGAACTAGGTACAGCTTGTCAAAAAGGCGTAAATACACAAGTTTTAACACCATGCATACGAAACAGTACTGTAATTTAATTCTGAATGAGATCTTTTTACATTAGGAAATACGCAAATAACTGCAACGAGCCACGTTTATACAAGTTAACAGCACCAGCACGTTTTCAGGAAGGGTAGTCCTCCATTAATTACAGTAACCGAACAAAGGTGATCTTTGCAAGCAATTTGTTAGACAATGTCAAGCATGAGACGAAAAGCAAACTACAATAACCCCACACTAGTTCGGACTTTGCGATAATTTTCACGAGTGAAGTGCAACGTCGCCTTACTGTTCCGTACTGGACATCATTCGTGCTAACATCACAAAATATAAAATATTGAACGCTTTCCCCCCCCTTCCCATTCAGCCATGACCAAATACGAGTAACGTCAAGTTTGTTGACGTGAAGTTAGTCGATCAACTCCCATTCCTATATCGGAAGCAGTCGGTAGACTGAGTTAGCTAGCTAATAGTATCGTGTGAGGTAGTCATTGCTGCGTGCTGTATTACTGTGTAGCACTTCACTCTGTCTCGTACTCTTTCCTTTTCTGGTGATAAGTAAGCGTAATTGTTACAGTCAGGATCTTCATTAAACATCTCAATACATAAACGATTTCAATTTCGATTACGAACAACTTTTAAGCATCCTTATATCCGTACATGACTTCCGCTTCCGCAAAAGCTTGAATCAGAGGCTAGGTTGCCTATACTGCGAGACGCAGGTTGGGTGTGTTCGTCTCATGGCTTCTCACCATTAGAAGGTCTATTGTGAGGACTGAACTCAATTCTAAAAATCGAAAAACAAGTTCCTATATAGTGCAGACATTCATTTTTGGGAAAAAAACAATAATGTATACCTGGGATAGACTTGTTTAATGGAAAATTAGTTGCTTTTCAGCTATACTACACAGCATTTTACTTAATATTACAGTTCATCTACTTTCTATTTAGTCTCGATTTACGCTGTTGGCTATAATCCCAAATATAACTTCAAAAATTATTTTAAAAAATCGTTCCTATAATTCAGATTTGAATTGTTCGGACTAGGACTCACTTCATTCAGTCTGAATTAGTGACCTTTGAGAGTATCTTAGTACATTATACAAGGGCAGTCATAAACTTCTAATTATAAATTCGAAGAAATTAAGCTGCAGACATGAAACTTGGTAATGGTTTTAGTTATCATTTACAGCTTCATCATGCAGTCAGACAAATTTTTTGCAAAGATGGATGACTTGGGATACCTTGGATATAAAAGTGCGTTTTGGTTGTTCAGGAAACATCCTACAACGAAATCACTTTGTCTTGATTCTGGAAATGCTTGTCACACAAAGGTTTCTTCATCCGAAGAAAGAGGAAGAAGTCACTGGGTGCCTGTCAGAACGGGCAAAATTGGATATTCCTAAGCAGCAGCATCTGTGACTGTCCTGTGCAGAATGAGCTGAGATGTTGTCACGGAGCGAAAACAACCCTACGTGTGCTTCATCGTGACAGTCTCCAGTATCTTCGGCACGAGATTTTGGTAGTATGCTCCTGTCGCGGTTTGCTTTATACGAGCACAATATGTTAGCCCCACACCATGGAAATGAAAAAAACACTCAAATTTTATAGAAAATAACGAATAAATTAAGGAATGGAGAACACTGTGTACTAAAGATAAATGTATTTCATAAGGCATTTTGTCTTCAGTAATGCACGTGCGCCAATAAATAAATAAAAGTAATCAATTGGGCAAACAATTCGTGTTAAAGGCTTATAAAGGTTGTATACGGGGTTTTATAGATAAAGTCTGGTAAGGAGCTTTTAACCAGAAATGTACCGTTTGGATATAAAATAAGTTTGCAGGTCGAATCACTTTCAAATCTCCCGCTTCACGGTACACACACAAACTGAGAAGTGTGCAGTTTTCTCAGTCCCTATTGTAATTATGACATCACATACTGCTATCGTCTGACTGCAAGAGGCTGTTATGTTCGCAGCTAGGGAGGCTGACTCTGGTGGTCCACGTACGCCCCGAGCTCTCGACTTTCAAGACATTCACCGCCAAGGACAAGAGAATCCAACGAAGATACTTGAAGTATTTCCCATGTCAAGGTCAGAGCTCATTGTCTCCCCTGTGTGCGTACCATGAAGCAGAAGAACTTAAAGTGATTCGTTCTTCAAATTAGTTTTGCATGTAAGCCATACGATTTCAAATATTGGTCCCTCTTCGGATTCTAAGTCTCTTCTACAACCACGAGAAGCTTGTAATAGGAACTATGAAACACCCTATACATAAAAATGAAATATTTTCAAAACTTCTTTGAATTATTGTTTATTATTATTATTATTATTACTCACGTTACAGGCCTTTATCAGACCTGGTGAAGCTTTTATGACTACTTGTTCTTCCTGCTCTTCCAGTACTCTTTCATTCGTTCGCTGAAGGCCCTATTATTATTATTATTATTATTATTATTATTATTATTATTGTATTGGCTGTGAGCCATGGTAAAAAAAATTAAAAAAAGTTCTGTTTTGAAGAGCGCGCCGCAGCGCGTACTGTCAAGCAGTCGCCCTCCGTTTCTGGCGGTGGGGCCGCTGTGGCAATCGCAGCTTTGTTATCTCCCTCTGTTGGGAAAGGGGCAAACATGCCTGTTCACGTGCATTCAAGGGGCGCTATGAGTCTAAGTCTGCCTAGAGGGTTGGATCCCCTCCTTCGAAAGCGTCAGATTGCAAAGCCTGGGCTACTTTCAGGGTGGAATCTCCGTCTCCGAAGATTGTGTCTGTCTGTCAGTCTGTGTCTGTCTGCCCGCCCGCCGCTTGCTGCTGTAGCTCTATAGCTGTCCGTCCGTCCGCCTGTCTGCTCGCCGTCCATCGTCGTCGCCGCCGCCGCTGCCCGCTGTCCGTCCGTCTGTTCGTCGCCGTCCACCGCCGCCGCCGCCGCCGCCGGCTGCCCGTCCGTCCGTCCGTCGCCGTTCGTCTGCCATGAGTACTCCCACCTCCACTGTCATCTACACCTCCCCCTCCCCCTCTCCCACAGTTACTTCCTGGAGCGCCGCCCCTGGCCTCCCTCCTTACACCTCACCTCCCCTTCCCCCCCTTACCCATCCCCCTATCTCCTCCCCTGCTGTATACCCACACCTCTACACCCTTCCTCCAGCCTCCACACCCTCAGCAGCTCTCATTACTACCCCTGCCCTCACATACGCCTCTGTTGCCGACTCTGCTGCCACCCCTCAGGTTGTCGGCTTCCCCTCTCTCACCCACCCCGTCGCTTCGTCACCTGCATCTCCCGCAGGCATCACGTCGGGCCGAGCCACCGTCGCCACCACTGAACTGGCTGCTTCTCCCGCCACCTCCACTACGCCACAGGGATCTGTCACTCGCCACCTCCCTCTCCTCCCCGTCTCTCTCCCCTCCTCCCAGCCTCCAGTCTCCAAAAAACCCCAAAAGCGCCTCATTACCGACTCTGCTCCCGCCACTTCTCACAAAAAGTTCAACACCACCTCCCACTCCTCCTGTCGTCTCCATGGACACCACCACTCCTCCAGCCACCCATACCCCGGCCCCCACCCTCCACACCTTTGTCCTCTCAACTCCCGACCCTAAGTTCCTAGACGCTCGTACCCTCACCATGGAGATACGAAAGTACTTACCTGGTGCTCCCGTCTCATAACTCATTCCTCGCAGGGACTCAGTCCTTATCAAGTCCCCGTCCCCATCCTTTCACACGGACCTCCTTCATAAACTCCCACGAGTTATGTTTGGCCACCACTCCTCTCTGACACCCTTCCTTTGCGCTTCCACTCCCCGTCGCCCCCCCCCCCCTCCCCCCACCTACACCGTTGTGATCACTGAGCTCAGCCCGGTAATCACGGAGGATGAAGTGTTGGCAGAACTGAACTCCCACCCGGACTTGGAAATCCGCTCTGCCCACCACATCCACAATCGTGTCTTCTCCTACTCTGCCCCCTCCATTGACCATCTCCTCACCCAGGGTGCCGTGATAAACCACCATCGCCACCCTGTCGAATCCTCCAAATCCCCTCCCCAATCCTACCATTGCCAGCGGTGCCTGATGTACAATGACCACATGACTCCCAACTGCAACCCCAGCGTCTTCATCCCCTCCCTAACCAATACCTGTGCCACCATTTATGCCTGCTCCTCTTCCTTATGACTTCATCTCGCACATTGACCACACCTTCTCCACCTGTGTGATTGCCGCCGACCGCAACATCCATAGTCGCACTGCTGCCGCCCTTTGGTGGTGGCATCAGTTCCTCTCCACAATCCAAGGTGACCTTGTTCCCCTTCCCCAGCACACCCGGCCCGAAAGTGACACCACCCCCAATGTTGTCATTGCCTCCGCCAACCTCCTTGGGCGTGTCGCTGTCGCCGTCCTTGACCCCACAGGTAGGGATCACTTCCCTGTCCTACTCACCATAACGTCTGCTCACCGCCCCCCTCTGGCTCCGCACCCTGCACCCCCTCCCAAGGTCGTTCATGACTATCACCGTGCCAACTGGGATGCCTACCGGGACTACATCTCCACCCAGGTCGAAAGCCACCCTCTTACCTATCGCCATGCTGATGACATCATCCACGCCTCGTCCTTCCTTGAGAAGGTAATTACTGACGCTGTGGAGGCCCATGTTCCTACCAAAACCATACACCCACACCGTCCCACTCTCCCTCCGCAGGCTGTCCTCCTCCGTGAATCCCGCCGCCTCTATCGCTCCTTCCTGTGCACTCGTGACAGGATGCACTCCAAAGCCACCGGCAAATACAATGGCACGTACGGAACCTTATTACAGCAACGAAACGCCAAGACTGGCTCCAGACCTGCACACGAGTCAGCGTGAATTGCCCTCTCTGTTTATTGATTGTATAGCCACTGAATTGCTATTTATTTATATAATGGGATAATTATAGTTATTAAAAGGCGGTAATTTTATTTAAGCACTGTTTTTACTATTTCGATTGTTGCGAGTCAGCGATAGTGCAATGCTGCTCGCTTTGGAGAATACACATTTTATAAGAATTATTTGGTCCAGGAAACACTTTTGCGATCACGGTTGCGATTTATACGGTATTCGCATAATTGTACTGATTAAAAGTTATCGTTTCCGAAAGACGCAGGTTCGATTAAAGCTGTGTGCACTTTTGCGCGTATAATGAAAATATTCACAACACGTCGCGTAACAAAAAGAAACATGCGAATCCCAACCGTGATCAAACGAAGAAAATATATGATAACATAAATGTTCTTCGCTGTTATTCAGGACAGGCTCAGATTAGACCTTGCAATTTTTAGCTATAGGAAATCACAAGACGTTACTCTTTAGAGATATTTGTTTTGAATAACTTGTATTTACCTTCTCTCTCTCTCCTTTTTATAGCCTTTATACCTTCACATCGATTAAGGAACTTTTCCTTCTCTACCAACCACTACAAGAACAAAATTCAGACTCAACAAAATGTCTTACATCGAATTATTACATGCTTAACCCTTAACAATCATATATAGTTTCGTAGTACAAACAATGCTAATTTATTCTGTGCACTAGAAAGTCTTTGATACACTGAGCACAAAAATGAAAATAATAAAATTATAATTACATTTTTAATATCATGAATACTTCTTTAAATCATGAATATAAGGTTTGACATTGTCGTAATATTAATTTTCATCGTTGTAGCACTACATTGCCCCCTTTGGATGTACACTCACACTTGTTTGACTGAACATCCATGCAGGCTTATTTTCCTTGTCTGTTCTGTTTAAAGTTCACCGTGTTCTTTCACTTGGAAGCATGTGCTTTGTTTACTTTTAAGTCTCAGGGATTTTGAGTGACACTCCCCCATTCGGGCAATGGCCAATGGAAACACCCCGGAAAAAAAAAAACCACGGCAGAATGAGCACATCTTCCATACCCTCTTTTTTAATTTTCAACATTTGAATATTCACTTAGTATGACATTTAATAATGGTACAATTTCGTGATAGTGCTGCTGGTGACGACGGCTGGCGACTTAGTGTACTGCAACACCGATGTCTCGCCCCATCAGTAAGTCTGCGATGGACTGCGATGACGTGGCAGGGTGTGGCAAGGGATGACGGATGATGTCGCTGCAGTATGCTGCCCTCACCGACACGTGTGCTCAGCTTGCCAGCATACAGTCACATGAAATTCAAACAGCAGAGTCAGTTCCTTAAATTAACATCTAAATTACATCATATTTCATGCACTCTTTCACTCATCAAGAAGAATGTGTTTTTTGTTTTTTTATTTTTTTTTTGAGGTGTTCGACTGTTTGTGAGTTTTTTTATCATGATGCAAGTCCATTCGTCCTTCCGACGTGACTGACTATCTGCAATTAAAGGTTCATGTAATTACGTTCCAACATTGATACAGTTCTGCAATGGGTTTAATGATATAGTCAGTAGCAGTCCCCAACACTGTTACGACTCACCACTGTTGCTGACTGATCGATAAAAACACTTGCTCTTGAGTTTTAGTTTGCCTGGAATGTTACGTCCACGCATGTGGTTCCAATAACACTCTGAATACTTGGCATTACTAAACACTCGTAGCACAAAATTTAAAAACGAAATCATGGTAACACAACGCACTCATTGAGCGTACACTTTTGTGTTAAATTCCACTCTTTCGCCAGTGAAATAAAGTTCGTACGCGCAGAGGTTAATGTACACAGGAAGTCTTTGTTCATAGGTCATCTGTGACATGTTCACTCCACCACGTAGTCACTTGATTACAGTTATCAAGTCTGACAAGGTAAAGTCCTTGTGCTACCCATAAGAATGTCTTTACACAGTCTAGTTACATAATGATAAATAACTGAATGATTGTACATATCAAATGAAGTACATAATTGTAGTCATTTACAATATAAAAGCAAATCCTAAGTCATATATTTTCTCGAAAAGGTGCTCCTGGACTTACAAAGAATTGTGCAGTGATAAACACAAGTCTGTATATGTTTGTCTGTGTAATGATCTGTTCAGTCATGGACAACATCTTGTTCGACCTGGTTTATAGCTCATGCAAGTCCGAGCACTAACTTACGGTGGAAAATTTGTTAAACCTATACATAACTCGCGTAAACTTTACATGTTGTAAGTGTATCCCGTACACAATCTGAAAGAAAAAAAAAAAAAAAAAGAACATAACCTGCTCACCCTAGTGAGTTCAAAATAGTTAACAATCAACAAAATGAAACGTTTATTTTCTAAAGTCACTATATCCTACTGTTGTGTGAAATATGCAGTTTTGTTTACTGTTCGTAGTTTCACACGTATAAGTTCCTGATAGTTTACTAAATCTCAACAAGTTTGTAATATGTTTGATTAAGTGTCTTAGGGTGGAATCATCTTGAAGCAATTCTTCTTCTCCATGCTGCAGCTCGGCATCCTCTTCTCCGTCGAACTGGAGCTGAAATTTTCTTACAACTAATTGGTATTCTGAGAGTCTCTTCCTCCAAGCAGTACTGATGCTTCCAATGTTGTATGTTCCTATTCTCCCACACGCCACATCGCAGTGGGTCCATGAAATACTTATACACTAGTCCATTAATTAATAATTGTCACTTAGCCTACTCGCACATTACTTGAGTCTTTGATGTTTGACTTCACCTCATTACGACACACGTAAAAGGTCATCTACTGTACTTAAGATACATATCTTTTCAAGTCTTTGTGATTGTATAGTCCTTTCTGTCTATTTGAGTTGGGATGGACCAAGAAATAACTATTTTTATATGGTGTACATAAGATCACAAATGATCCTGAATATAACGGAAACCACTTCTTTATTTTTCTCTTTAATAATGACGACTTCGGATAATTCCTTACTAACACCATATCTCCCACGTTAAATTGTTGAGTATTCTGTAGTCTCCGGTTGTGTGATTCTTGCCGTTTCTGTGCATTCTTGTATAGTGTGACCAATGCTTGTCTAACTTTGTCCTCCCAGTCTTCCAGTTCGGTATTTAGTTTTGGAAGTGGGTTGACACAACTATTGTTCTCTTTTGTTTTTAATGTGAGTTCTGCTGGAGTAAAACCTGTCGATAAATGTGGTATCTAGTTTACAACACTTTCAAACGGCTCTATGTATTCTACCCACTTAGTTTGTTTAGCTGAGCAGTACGTTCTCACAAAGCGATTAAACTCGCGGAACACACGTTCCGTGGGATTACTTTGGGGGTGGAACTTCGAAATGAAAATTGGTTTTATATTATGTTTCTCTAAGAATTTCTTCCAGGTAACACTCGTAAAATTTGAGGCATTGTCAATGAGTAATGTTTCTGGCGTTCCGAAATGAGGTATGCAATCATTTTCCAATTGGTTTATTATCGTTCTCGTGGCTGTTGTTTTTGTAGCAAATAGCTTTACAAACTTAGTAAAGTTATCTAGGACTGCTACGAGGCATTTGACCCCCCTCTGACAGTTGGCAGAGGTCCAGCGATGTCAATACTTAAAAGTTGGCGCGAAGCAGTTGGAACAATTGACTGCATTAATGTCTGCGATGATAAAGCACACGGCTTTACGCGCTGGCAAATCTCACATGCTCGTGTCATCCGTAGGATCTTTCTATACATGTTATTAAAATGGCAATATATTCTTAGTTTCGCCAGGCACTTCCTTGAACCGAAATGACCCCAAACATTATGTGTATATAGTATTAACTTTTGCTCACATTGCTGCGGAATACATAATAGCCAGTTTCGTGAATCCTCATGTCTTCTAAAGAATAACACATCCTGATGTAACATGTAATATTTACGCAGTTTCGAAGTAGGATCCGTCCTCAGTTGATCCTTGATCTCGTGCCAAATATTATCTATACCCTGTTTTTGTGCCATATTTTTACACATGTCTAGAAAATATTTACGATTGCCCACCATTAGTAACACTTTAAATTCCGATGCTTGCTCTGTGAGTTCACTAAATTGAGGTAAACCTTGGGGTAGCCTAGACAAAGCATCTGCCACAATACAGGGCTATTACAAATGATTGAAGCGATTTCCTAAATTGACATATGGTCACGACACACTACAGATACGTAGAAAAACTCATAAAGTTTTGTTCGGCTGAAGCCGCACTTCAGGTTTCTGCCGTCAGAGCGCTCGAGAGTGGAGTGAGACAAAATGGCGACAGGAGCCGAGAAAGCGTATATCGTGCTTGAAATGCACTCACATCAGTCAGTCATAACAGTGCAACGACACTTCAGGACGAAGTTCAACAAAGATCCACCAACTGCTAACTCCATTCGGCGATGGTATGCGCAGTTTAAAGCTTCTGGATACGTCTGTAAGGGGAAATCAACGGGTCGGCCTGCAGTGAGCGAAGAAACGGTTTAACGCGTGCGGGCAAGTTTCACGCGTAGCCCGCGGAAAATTGGCTCATGCCACAACTGGAGACCGACAGCGCCGACTTCATCTTGCAACAGGATGGTGCTCCATCGCACTTCCATCATGATGTTCGGCATTTCTTAAACAGGAGATTGGAAAACCGATGGATCGGTCGTGGTGGAGATCATGATCAGCAATTCATGCCATGGCCTCCACGCTCTCCCGACTTAACCCCATGCGATTTCTTTCTGTGGGGTTATGTGAAAGATTCAGTGTTTAAACCTCCTCTACCAAGAAACGTGCCAGGACTGCGAGCTCGCATCAACGATGCTTTCTAACTCATTGATGGGGACATGCTGCGCCGAGTGTGGGAGGAACTTGATTATCGGCATGATGTCTGCCGAATCACTAAAGGGGCACATATAGAACATTTGTGAATGCCTAAAAAAACTTTTTGAGTTTTTGTATGTGTGTGCAAAGCATTGTGAAAATATCTCAAATAATAAAGTTATTGTAGAGCTGTGAAATCGCTTCAATCATTTGTAATAACCCTGTATTATTACTTCCTTTGATGTAAATAATCTGGAAATCATACTCATGCAACGCTAATGTCCATCTTGCCAAACGTGCATGAAGAAGTTTACAGGTCCGCAGGAAACTCAAAGCCTGATGATCACAGTATACCCGAACGTGTCTACCATAAACATAATAATGAAATTTGCGAAACGCCCATACCACTGCCAATGCTTCAAGCTCTGTAGTGGAATATGCGCGTTCGCATTCCGATAATACACGACTTGCGAAAGATATTATTTTTATTTGCTCGTGTCTGTCTACTGTTTCTGTTTGAAATAAACACGCACCTAACCCAGTACATGAAGCATCTGAGGTTAATCAAAAATCCTTACTGAGATCTGGATGGTGCAAGATTTCAGCATTTAACAAGCAATGCTTGATCGTGTCGAAATCATGTGCACACTGGTCAGTCCACGCCCACGGCGCATTCTTTTTCAGAAGCCCCAATAGATGTTCGCTGTTAAGCCATTGATTAGGCAGGAACTTTCGGAAAAAGGATACGAGACCCATATATGCCTTTAATTGTCTTTTGCTGGCCGGATATGGACAATTTCTGTTAGCCTCGAGTTTCGTACTATCCGGGAAGATTCCTTCTGATGATACTATATGTCCTAGAAACTTTATCTCCGTCTTTCCAAACTTGGACTTCTTAAGGTTAATCGTAACACCTGCAAGTTCAAATTTGTGTAACACCAAGTTAATTAGTTTGATACGCTCGTCCCACGTTGGTGAAGCAATCTAACAAATATGGGCCTAGGACCGTGTCAAGTGCATTAATAAAGACTCTGGCACTGACATTCAATCCGAATGGCAATACTCTGAATTGAGAGCTTCTTCCTCTATAAATAAATGCTGTATATTTCCTAGATCTTTGCGTTAAGACCACCTGCCAGTATGACGCGCGGAGGTCAAGGCTTGATAGATACTTTATCCCATGGAACTTCCGCAATAGTTCTTCTAGATTCTCAGGCCGTGTCCTGACAGGCGTAATAATGTGATTAATCCGGCGAGCGTCGAGAACCAACCTTACGCTTCCATCGGATTTCATTACCGGTAAAAGTGGGTTACTGTATGGTGATAACGAGGTCTCAATAATTCTCCATTCCAGCATTCGTTTAATTTCTTTTGTTACTGCTTCCGTTTTCGCGCTGGGTATTGAGTACGTTTCATGACAGTAAATTTCATGGGGAAACACTTGCATGTCGTACACGTAACCTTTAATTAGTCCAGGTTTTTTTCAAAAATACTTTATGATAATTAGTAAGTGTGTCTAATAATTGCTTTTGTTGCAGACTGTGAAGACCAGAGGATTGTTGTACTTTTTCTACTATTTCAGAGAGGTGGATATTCTCCTCGTCCTTCACATCTTCCATGACCGGGAATGTACTGCAATTGAAACTATCTTGAAGCCGCCATAAATTTGCGCGAATCGGTTCTATCTTTAAAATTTGACAATATTTGCCATGCAATTCTTTGGTCTTTACCAAGTCTAACCAGACTCTCGTGTCACCGAAACACATGCTGCATTTACCCTTTGCGAGATCGATTATAGTTTCCGTCTCTCGCAAAATATCTAATCCGAGCAGACAGTTCACGGCTAAATTCTTTACAATAGGGAAGGTGCACTCTTTGGCTCCCATTCCAAAATTAATACAAATTCGTGTCTGTTCCCGAACTAGTTGGGATTTCTGACTAATGGCCCCTGTAACTCGACAATTAGTGACTGGAAAAACCGGAATCCTTCTAATCTTCTTTAAGTGAAGAAAGAACGATTTCAGCACAGAAACAGATGCTCCCGTATCTAAAATCACCGTAGTTTGAATACCATACGTATCACAAACTACAGCTGCTTTTACAACTTCCCGTTCAAACAAATTACACTTCTTCCGCAAATCTTGACATAATTCCTCTCGTATATCGACTCCGTCATTATATCTTAACATCTGCATAGTGGAACTACGTTGCTGAGCAACATCCACAGAATTATTCCTACACACTGCATCTTTTGCGTCGTTCGACCCGAACGCTGCTGATTCTATGCGACACACATTCTCATTGTTACTACAGCTGGTTGTCTGCACGCTTGGTTGCTCGTTATTACTAACATCATTCATGCAAGTGCCCCCTAGACACCCTGCGACTGACACACGGGAGCAGAATGTCGTCGCATCTAGTTTGACTGACTGGTACTGGTTGATGGTTGCGGTTCACTTACCTGAATGATCTTGATATTTTCATTCGGTGGTTGCCATGGCTGCGCATTCATATGCTGCTGCATGTTCTTTGACATATTTGTATTGTACGGGGGTTGTACATGTTTGTTGTTGTGATATTGCGGTGGCCTAGGCTGCTGCCATTGCTGTTGTGTATAATTTTGTGTTGACCAGTTATGCGGTGCTTGCATGTTTTGTTGATTATTTGAAAAATTACCGTTATTGTAATTGGCGTTAGCTCTAAAATCTCGTTTCCGTTTCTTTGAAAAGTTCCCGTTATTGTTTTGTCCACTAATGTTCTGTGGATGAATAATTCGGACTATTCCAATGATTTTGATTCCCATAGTAGGTGTTTCTATTACTATTGTTCTTGTGGTTTCGCCCGTTTCCATTACCATTACAATTATTCGACGATTTATTCCCAAAATGGTGTCTGTCCTCTTCGATAACCAAATCTAAAGAGTCCAGTACAGATAGAAAATGTTCCACGTTGTCTTCAGGAATGTGAAACAATTTCTCCTTTAGATCACGCGGTAACTTCTTGTTTAATATCTTTAAAACATCACACTCAGGAATTGGTGTGAATAAATATTTCACTTTGTCCAGATACTTTTCGAAATATTTCCGCAAAGTACCGCCTTTTCCATTAAATGGCTCAGGACTATAAACTTCTTTTCTTAATCGTTCTTGTACCCCACGCGACCAGTACTTGTTTAGAAAAGCTTGTTCAAATTCATCGAAGGAGCTGCATTGTTCAGCTTTCTGTATCGCGAACAACGCTGGCTCACCTTGAATATGGGTAATGGTAAAGACAATTTTGTCCCTTTCGTTCCAACTTTTTGGCATTATTCCGCGGATCCCTTTGATAAACACAATTGGATGGGGCCCGTTCTTATCATTGGTAAACTTCTGAAACTGTGAATTCTTCACTAAAACATCCTGAGTCACCAATGATTGTGTATGGTCTTGATAAACGGATGTTACTCCACGTGTTGGATTGAAATTATTGCCCGTCTGCCCCCTACTTTCAGTTAAAGGCGTTTCAGAATGATCAGGGTGTGTTTCTGTGATACTAACACACTCCGGTGAACTGTTATGAGATGTTCGCATACGTGTTTCATTAAGCACTTTCTGCACGTTTTGTAATTCAGTCTGGAGTTCATGAATCTTTGTGATGTTTCCATGTATCAGTTGTGTTCCTGCTCGTTGTAACACCCCAGGTAGTTCCTTCTGTATAACAGTACTAATTTGTTTGTCTTTGTCATTTAGCCATGTGTTGAATGTGGTCACAACGCGTTCTTCTTGTTCTTTGCATTTTTGTTCTATTACGTTTTGATTATCAACCGTAAGGTTTTCTATCCGTGTACTTATGTTGCGTATTTCTGCTTCCAAAGAAGTGTGTGTTTCTTGTAATTTGTCCACATCCGGGGGTTACTTGCTTCACATTCTGTGGTAAGTCATGGTATGTTTGTTGCATACTTGAAATGTTGTTCTGTATAGCAGACAACTGGGCATCTATTTGCTGTCGCAGCTGGCAATCGTGTTCTTTTAACCGGTCTTCAAGCTTTTGACCTATCTCTTTTGCGCACTATGAAAAGCTTAACTGCGTACGCTCGTCTAATTGACTGATGCGTTCATCCAAGGTCCTAATCCGTTCATCTATTCTGCTAATACGTTTATCTAAATTATTATTATCTCAGTTGCAAGCTGTTTAGCAGTTTCTTGTTCACGCTGTATCTGTGATTGTTCCTGTATTTTAAACATTTGTTCCATTTTCATCATTAAGAGAGAAAATGGATCCATTACTGTTTGTGTTGGCTCTACCGGTGGTAAATCGATTGTAACTAGTGTTTCTTGTGGTTCTGCTTCAGTATGCACTTGAACTACCGTCTGTATTCTGCCTGAGTGTTCTACAGCAGATGGATCACTGACTTTAATATTAGTGTCCTGTTCTATATCCTCTGTCTGATCTGAAAAAATATTATCAATTTCTACATCACTAATATTCCTTCCTCCTCTGAATGTTCTACAGTTACTTCCTGCTGTGTAGCTTTTCTTACACGTCGCACTGTTTTCACCATGTTTGCAAATGTTTGGGTGCAAGTCTAATCGGGAAAACGTCACAAGCAACACATCAATTACTCCGTCACACAAAACATAAAATAATTACTACACTGCACTTGATTGGAATCAGTACTATAAATGTTCAATTTCGTTTGATTAAAATTCAGTTCCAATCTCGTTCAGTTAACCTCTACTGAAAACACTTGATGCTGTATTTTACTGATCCTCCTCGCAGTTATTTAAATATAATTGACTGTTATAGCTTCCTAAGAGGACACACACACACAAAATGTATGTTAATTTATTTTTCTTTTCTTCATAATGTACAGCACCAGGTTGAAGAAGATGTTGTGTCTACCTTATGCAGTGCTTCGTTCTGCTACCGCTGGGATGGAATGGTACAGCAAAAGTATCGTGCTTAGGGTCGTCGTAGATTTCCGCTCATTACAGCATGAAACATATAGAAAAAACACATATTAGCACACACATATAAGTTAGTCCTGTCAATAGGTTTCCACTGAATTGCCCTCTCTGTTTATGGATTGGATAGCCACTGAATTGCTATTTATTTATTTAATGGGATAATAATAATTATTAAAAGGTGGCAATTTTATTTAAGCACTGTTTTTACTATTTCGATTGTTGCGAGTCAGCGATAGTGCAATGCTGCTCGCTTTGGAGAATACACATTTTATAAGAATTATTTGGTCCAGGAAACACTTTTGCGATCACGGTTGCGATTTATACGGTATTCGCATAATTGTACTGATTAAAAGTTATCGTTTCCGAAAGACGCAGGTTCGATTACAGATGTGTGCACTTTTGCGCGTATAACGAAAATATTCATAACACGTCGTGTAACAAAAAGAAACATGCGAATCACAACAGTGATCAAACGAAGAAAATATATGATAACATAAATGTTCTTCGCTGTTATTCAGGACAGGCTCAGATTAGACCTTGCAATTTTTAGCTATAGGAAATCACAAGGCGTTACTCTTTAGAGATATTTGTTTTGAATAACTTGTATTTACCTTCTCTCTCTCTCCTTTTTATAGCCTTTATACCTTCACATCGATTAAGGAACTTTTCCTTCTCTACCAACCACTACAAGAACAAAATTCAGACTCAACAAAATGTCTTACATCGAATTATTACATGCTTAACCCTTAACAATCATATATAGTTTCGTAGTACAAACAATGCTAATTTATTCTGTGCACTAGAAAGTCTTTGATACACTGAGCACAAAAATGAAAATAATAAAATTATAATTACATTTTTAATATCATGAATACTTCTTTAAATCATGAATATAAGGTTTGACATTGTCGTAATATTAATTTTCATCGTTGTAGCAGTACAAACGCCACCCTGCCTATCAACTCCTCCAAGTACTGGTCCGCCTTCCATCTCCTTACTGGTTCCCTTTCCGTTCCCCACTACCCCCTTCTCCATAACGATCGCCCCCTTCCTGACAACCTCAGCAAGGCCAACCACTTCGCTTCCCACCTTTCCGAGGTCTTCTCCCTCTCAGATGATCCCCACTTTGATTATTCTCTTTTCCCCACCGTCATGGAACGTGCCGATACCTCGGTCGCTCCACTTGCTCCTAGTCTCCAGTACTTGGGGCAGTTGCCCCCCTCTGACATGAACACTCCCATCACAACATAAGACATTAAACTTATCCTCCGGTCCAAACACAACACGGCCCCTGGTCATGACTGTGTCACCTACCGCCACCTTCGAGAAAGCCCCTCTTCCTTCCTGACCGTCCTCGCCCATCTCTATAATGTCATCCTCTCTACTGGCCTCCACCCTGACCTGTGGAAGACCTCCTGCGTCCTCTTATTCCTCAAACCCAACAAACCCCCTTCTGCCACCTCTTCCTATCGTCCCATCTGCCTCACCTCCGTCTTCAGTAAGGTCTTTGAATCCATCCTCTCCCACCATATCCATCAGCACCTTACTCAACACCACCTCCTCCCCCTTACCCAGTGTGGCTTCTGACCCTCCTTCTCTGCTGAAGACCAACTCCTAAACCTCATTCACCTTCTGTCCCTCCAGCTCAACTCGCATCGGTCTGCCATTTTTGTTTCCCTTGACCTCCAAAATGCCTATGACCATGTATGGCATCCCGGTCTCCTCTTTAATCTCCAAACCTACGCCCTGTCTTTCAACTTTGTCCATCTGGTCACTTCCTTCCTCTCGCACTGTCCTTCCTATGTCACCCTCCACAACACCAAATCCCGTATCTTTTATCCCATGGCTGGCGTCCCCCAGGGTTCTGTCCTCTCCCCTCTCCTTTATCTCTTGCATATGGCTGATATGCCCAAGCCACCCCCACCAGTCCACCTTCTGCAGTATGCTGATACACTTGGTGTAACCAGTGGTTCCTCCGTCTCAACCCCTCCAAAACGCAGGCAGTCATCATAGGCCGCACCACTCACTCCTTTCGTCTCCATGATTTCTACCTCACCCTTTATGGTCGTCCCATCCAGCTCACCACCACCCTGAGATTCCTTGGCCTCACCCACGACCGACACCTCACCTGGACCCCTCATCTCCAGACCCTCCAGCAGAAAGCCCATTCCCGCCTCCACCTTCTGAAACTCCTGTCTGGCCAGACATGGGGATTGCATCCTTCTACCATCCTCCACACCTACAAATCCTCATCCGTCCTATCCTCTGTTATGCTAACGTTGCCTGGATCTCCGCCCCCCACCCGCTTTTACAAGGCCCTCCAAATCCTTGAACACCATGCGCTCTGACTTGCCTTCCATATCCGCCTTCCTTCCCCCACATGGCTCCTGTATGAACTGATCCCCTTCCCCCACCTCCTCCTGTTCCTCCAACATCTCCGCATCCTTTACATTGTACGCAGGCTTGATCCCCCCCACCCTCTGGTTTCCTCCTTCCTCTCCACCCCCGCTCGTTGCCGCGCCTCTATCGCTGTATCCCTCTCTCTCTCCACCTCCACACCCTCCATCTCCTTCATCAGGGCAATTTCCAGCACCTCCCCCTCCCGGATGACGAACTTCGCCGTGACATCTACCCTTCCTTCTAACTATAACCTGACCTTGTCCCCCCCCCCTCCCCAGGGCCCCCTTTTTCCTCTCTCCACCTGCTCCCAGAGCGGGTTTTCCTCCTCCCTCCCCCTGAGACCCTGCACCCCATACTTGCCTCTTTCCTTCCCACATCCCTCCCTACCTGGCCCTCTTCAGCGCGCCCCCCGCCTATCTCCCCCCTCTCTTCCCCTCCCTCCCTCCCTCCCTTCTTCCAGTCTCCCTCATCTCCTTGCGCCTGGCAGATCCTCCATTTTCAAAAATGGTTCAAATGGCTCTGAGCACTATGGGACTCAACTGCTGTGGTCATCAGTCCCCTAGAACTTAGAACTAATTAAACCTAACTAACCTAAGGACATCACACACATCCATGCCCGAGGCAGGATTCGAACCTGCAACCGTAGCAGCAGCGCGGCTCCGGACTGGAGCGCCTAGAACCGCATGACCACCGTGGCCGGCTCCTCCATTTTGATCATCGTCAGTGTGCCACGTCAGTGTTGTGTTTAGTGCTGTTTCTCCTGTGTATCAAGAGGTGTGATTTTAATTGTGTACTGCCTTGAGGTTCGCTGTCAGTGTTTGTTATGTGCTACGCCATCCGTCGATACTTTTTATGCTCCAGTCATACTGTGCCTTGTGTTCTTTTAATTGTCGCAGTGTGTGGCTTTTTGTGTGTGCTACTTTAACAGTTTTTTATCTCCATTTTACAGTCGCCCCTTTTTTTGTCTATTGCCTTCCATGTTTTTCCCCCTTTTTTATATCTATGTTCACCATATTCTCTCCTTTGTATATTTTTCACTGTCTTCTATTGTTTGTTCTATGTCTTTCGGCTGAAGAGCAGCGCATATGCTGCTGCCAGCCCTCCCCGATGGGGAATTGAAATACAATAAAGAAAAAAAAATCTAAGTCAGTCAGTCGGAGTGACTCTGGGGGTCAGTTTGCCAGTCTCGGCGATTCGGGTCAGTTGGTCAGCCGGGTCAGTGTGTGGCAGTCAGTGTCTGGCGTCCGGAGTGCTAGTATGTGTTAGGCCGCCAGTGTGCTCGAGTTTGTTCAGGCAATGGGCACTGGCGGTTGGATCGATCGGTTGGTCGGTCGCGCACTGGAACACAAGATGACTTGTCCGTCTTGAGCGTCGGCGCATGTGAGATCGCCACGTCAGTCCAGTGGGCCGCGCCGTATAGCGAGGGATAGTGGCTTCGCGGCCGACTGGAGAGCAACGGGAGCCAACCCACGACATCGGTCTGGCCGGTGCGAGCTTGGACGTCGTGAGACGGGATATCGGCACGCCTTCCTGCGTCCGTTGAAGCGGCTGGCAGCGGGCGGTTAGGGAGAGCGTTTTGGGGGTGCTGCACCAGGTCTTCGCCAGGCATAGCAGTTTATTAGAAGTTAAGTGATTCGTGATATGTTGTTTTATTTCCTTGTTAAATTCTACTTATTTTCTTGGTCAATCTCTCGTCCCCAGCTAGCTCGTCTGTCTCCCGTCCGCATTTGTTAGTCAGATAGTGTCTGTCTGTCTGTCTGCCATACGTTAATAGCTGCCTCTGTCATGTTTGTCGGATTCGGTGTTAACGAATTTGTTGCTTAAGGTGTAAAGGCCGAATTCCTGAAATATGTTTTTATCTTGCCTATCATCTTGCGAGGTGGTGTATGTGTAATAGAGCATGTTGGTACATTTTATGTAAATCTGCATTTCATGGATTTTATTTAAATGGTCATTTTAGTATATAAAGTTGCCACCCTTCCACCGCAATAGTTCTTTTAAAAACAAATTGCACTTTCGGTGGCAAATAATTTTTAACGTGAATGTTTTGTACCATTTCCATCCCTCTTACAAGGATGCATAGTTTATGTGTTTGTGTGAGCTGTTAAAATTCTTACTTTAAAGTAAGTGGTGTGTTGCAGATTTGCACCAGTGTAGTCTTTCAGAAGTTGTTGTGAGCGGTCGTGACTGCGGCCGTGTTAAAAGGGAGCGGCAAGGTTCTCAGCCCGAAGGCTCATACTATAAATAATAAAAAAAGAAATATTTCTGCCTCTGAATTAATTGTTACTTGATATTTACAGCTTGCTTTCTGATTATAATTTTAAATCTGTTTCGAGAAAAAAGGCTTTTAGGAATAAAAATTTTTTTAAATTTGTTTCTTCAGTTACCATTGGCAACTACTTCCACGCTCACATAGTGTGATTAAATGTGTTAATGTTCTTGATGAATCGCTAGTAAATAAAGTAAATTCTTAAGAAAAGGTTTTGAAACTAAATTCACGGTTCAGGCTGGTCTATCCAGTGAAATGCAGCTCCTGTCTCAATTTTCTACACGGTGTGATTCAAAGGGCTGGGTACAAACTCAAGGAGCATATAGAATAGTCGAAATACAACAACTCTGGATTATAAAACAACTCGGACAAGCAATACACACGCGTCTTTAAGTTCGGAAAAGATAATGTACTGTCCACTCAGCTATATTCTGCATTACAGAAGGTGTACAAAAGGGCGACCACCACTTTCAACACTGGGTAACGTCTTCACAGAAAATTGTGGCGCACTCTACCAAGTGCACCAGGCATCACCGAAATGCTGCAAGATTAGCGATCTCATACAGCAGCTCAAAATTTAGCGTGGACTTCAACGCAAGATGCTTATAATAGTTTCCACAATGAAACTTTGCCTCGAAACCTAGCAGAAAATCCTAAGAGAGTCTGCTCATATGTTAAGTATGCTAGCGGCAAGACACTATCAGTGCCTTCTCTGCACGATAGCAATATAAATGCTACCGATGACAGCGCTGTTTAAGCAGAGTTACTGAACCAAACCTGAAATTCCTTCACCAAAGAAGTCGAAGAACTGCTCACATGAGCAGATATCCTCGGAGTAGTGAGCAACTTAGATCACTTAATTAATAAAAGCAAGTCTTCCGTACCAATTATGCTCCTTTCAAAGTCTGCCGATGCTATAGATCCATACTTAACAATCATATACAACCGCTCGCTCGACGAAAAATCCGTACCCATAAACTGGAAAGTTTCACAGGCCACACCAATATTCAAGAATGGCAATAGGAGTAACCCACTAATTTACAGGCTCATATCATTAACGTCGATATATAAAGAAATGGCACATCATCTTTGCTGAACTTTCAGCAGGGGTGTGGTCTTGTTGTTCCTGATATTCCAAAACTTTCAGTTGCTCAGGATTATTTCCAGGAGCATAAGTTCCTATTCTAAAGTTGTTTTATTTCGACTTTATCAGTTCCTTCAGTTTGTGCGCATCTATTTCAAACACTCTGCGTATAATAAAAGAAATGAAACGCATCAATAGCACAAAGTCAAAGCTACTTGATTTGCATACCTCAAAATTTAGGTTCAGAGCAAAAATCAAAAGTTAAAACCTCGTACGAATTCATTAACATATTACTTTACACAAACGTAAACAACTTCATTAACGTCTACCTCAGGAGAAAAATAAATAAATTATTGTCTGAACCTCTTACCCTCTCCCCTTTCCCCTTTTAGCAAGAAAGATAATTCTGCACGTTGGGGAAACATGTCACCCGACGTCATCCCCAAGCGCTTCCGTGGAACTCCAACGAATTTTACAAATTTCCGACATGTTCACAGGTTTTCGTTTCTTCTTTTCAACCAGTGATACAGGACTGTAGCTACTTGCCAATCCAAATGACTTCCTTAGCCTCTTATGACCAAAACGTATTAGGTCCACTACTACGAACACAATACAGAGGAACAAGGTGAGTAGCAGAAACATGTGGCTTCACCACCACATAAAAAAGGTGAAGACACAGCCGTCAACATGATCACTATTTCGTAGTCGGATCGTTTGTGATCTCTGACCAGCAATGTGGGATGACACAATATGTTGCAGGGAATCCATTAATTGTTCTCGGTTTCTAGATGCAGATATGAAAGTTGTACGAAAGTCAACAGCACGCCGATCTTCCCATGTGCGGGTCAGACGTGGTCAACCGAAAACTGGACGACGGGTATTCCTGTCCTCGGTTTCGTGTGCAGTCCAGACTCTGGTCACTACGATTACTGAATGCTCCTCAGAGCTAGACATGAGACTATTCGAACAGTTGGCTAAATGGCTCCTCTGAATGAGCTCCCTTCAGATACTGTCACTCAGCTCGTGCTGATAACGCTGTCTGACACGGCTAGCATCTCCGAGCCCTTCAAAGCGCTCATTCAGCATCTCACGCTGTTCACATCCCTTATACAGGTTGGTCCATTGATGGTGACCGGGCCAAATATCTCACGAAATAAGCGTCAAACGATAAAACTACAAAGAAGAAACTTGTCTAGATTGAAGAGGGAAACCAGGTGGCGCTATGGTTGGCCCGCTAGATGGCGCTGCAATAGGTCAAACGGATATCAAGTGATCTTTTTTTAACTAGGAACCCCCATTTTTATTACATATTCGTGGAGTACGTAAAGAAATATGAATGTTTTAAGCGGACCAATTTTTTTGCTTTGTGATAGATGGCGCTGTAATAGTCACAAACATATGGCTCACAATTTTAGACGAACAGTTGGTAACAGGTAGGTTTTTTAAATTAAAATACGTTGGAACATTTTATTTCGGTTGATCCAAGGTGATACATGTACCTTTGTGAACTTATCATTTCTGAAAACGCATGCTGTTACAGCGTGATTACCTGTAAATACCACATTAATGCAATAAATGCTCGAAATGATGTCCGTCAACCTTAATGCATTTGGCAATAGGTATAACGACATTCCTCTCAACAACGAATAGTTCGCCTTCCGTAATGTTCGCACATGCATTGACAATGCGCTGACGCATGTTGTCAGGCGTTGTCGGTGGATCACGATAGCAAATATCGTTCAAATTTCCCCACAGAAAGAAATCCGGGGACGTCAGATCCGGTGAACGTGCAGGCCATGGTATGGTTCTTCCACGACCAATCCACCTGTCATGAAATATGCTATTCAATACCGCTTCAACCGCACGCGAGCTATGTGTCGGACATCCATCATGTTGGAAGTACATCGCCATTCTGTCATGCAGTGAAACAGCTTATAGTAACATTGGTAGAACATTACGTAGGAAATCAGCATACATTGCACCATTTAGATTGCCATCAATAAAATGGGGGCCAATTATCCTTCCTCCCATAATGCTGCACCATACATTAACCCGCCGAGGTCGCTGATGTACCACTTGTCGCAGCCATCGTGGATTTTCCGTTGTCCAATAGTGCATATTATGCCGGTTTACGTTACCGCTGTTGGTGAATGACTCTTCGTCGCTAAATAGAACGCGTGCAAAATATCTGTCATCGTCCTGTAATTTCTCTTGTGCCCAGTGGCATAACTGTACACTACGTTCAGATTCGTCGCCACGCAATTCCTGGTGCATAGAAATATGATACGGGTGCAATCGATGTTGATGTAGCATTCTCAACATCGACGTTTTTGAGATTCCCGATTGTCGCGCTATTTGTCTGCTACTGATGTGCGGATTAGCCGCGACTGCAGCTAAAACACCTGCTTGGGCATCATCATTTGTTGCAGGTCATGGTTGACGTTTCACATGTGGCTGAACATTTCCTGTGTCCTTAAATGACGTAACTATCCGGCGAACGGTCCGGACACTTGGATGACGTCGTCCAGGATACCGAGCAGCATACATAGCACACGTCCGTTGGGCATTTTGATCAGAATAGCCATACATCAACACGATATCGACCTTTTCCGCAATTGGTAACCTGTCCATTTTAACACGGGTAATGAATGTATCACGAAGCAAATACCGTCCGCAATGGCGGAATGTTACGTGACACCACGTACTCATACGTTTGTGACTATTACAGCGCCATCTATCACAAAGCGAAAAAAGTGGTCCAACTAAAACATTCGTATTTCTTTACGTACTACACGAATATGTAATATAAAATGGGGGTTCCTAGTTAAAGAAAGATCACTTGATATTCGTTTGACCTATGGCAGCCCCATCTATCGGGCC
This sequence comes from Schistocerca nitens, assembly GCF_023898315.1. Lineage (NCBI taxonomy): Eukaryota > Metazoa > Arthropoda > Insecta > Orthoptera > Acrididae > Schistocerca > Schistocerca nitens. Next base: position 652,901,842 of record NC_064618.1, on the reverse strand, counting down.
AACCATAGCGCCATCTGGTTTTCCCCTTCAAGGTAGACAAGTTTCGTTCCTTGTAGTTATTTCGTTTGACGCTTATCTCGTGAGATATTTGGCCTCGTCACGATCAATGGACCACCCTGTATACCCTACCAGCCCAGGTAACAACATGGAAAACGAACGACAATGATGCATTTAGGTGGCTCTTCTACCAATATCAAGGAATTGCATTTGTATTCACTTATATATTCACCGATGGTGTGTACGTGTATGAAGTTACGTGGACATCGACCATATCTTCTGGGTGGTTCATTGTTTCAGTCAATCAGTGTATTTATATGACAGTTTTAGTTAGGAGGTTAATTTTGGTATTGTGTAATTGTCAGTGGCGATGGGATTTACGTTCTACCTTAAGGATTGAGCTGTTTATTTCATATATTATATAAATTCATTTCTAAAGTGTACCGTATGTCTGAACTGAATAATTAAACATATTAATGTACATCAACATTAAAATTATTTCCTGCTTTTTTTTGAGTTATCAGCCTTTTGGCTCGTTTAATGTGGTCTGCCACGAATTCCTCTCCTGCTGTTCAACCATTTCATCTCAGAATAGTTCTTCCACCATACCTCCTCAGTTATTTGTTGGGCGTGTGGAGTACAGTTTCCCCTATAGTTTTTACCTTCTACAGTTCCCTCTAGTAATATGTCCTATGTCCTGTCCCTTCTATTTGTCAGCTACTTTCTTCACCAGTTCTGTTGGGAATCTCCCCGTTCCTTACCAAATTTTCAACAGTCTTTTGTAGCACAAAATCTTCAGAATTTCTCTTCTGTTCTGTTCCGGTTTTCTCACTGTCCATGACTCACGCAATGTTGTGCCCTAATGTACACTCTCAGAAATGTCTTACTCAAGTTAAGGTATATATTTGATAGCAGTAAACTTCTCTTTGCCAGAAATGCCCTCTTTGTCTGTGCTAATCTGCTTCTTATCTCCTCCTTACTTCTTCCGTCATGGATTATTTAGCTTCCGAGGTAGTAGAACTCATTAACTTCGTCTTCTTCAGGACCGCCCCTTTTCATGTTAACTTTCTCGCTATTCTCATTCCTTTTATTTCAGGATTACTCTTAATCAATATCCTGTACTCAATAGGCTGTTTATTCGATTCAACAAATTCAGCAGTTCTTTTTCACTTTCACCCAGGGTAGGAATGTCATCAGCGAAATCTATCACTGATATCCTTTCCCCCTGAGTTTTAATCCCTGTTTTAAACATTTCTTTTATTTCCGTCACCGCATCTTCGATGCATAAACCGAAAGTAGGAGCGAAAAACTGCGTTCCTGTCTTACACCATTTTTAATCTGAACAATTCGTTCTTGTTCATCCAGTCTTACTTCCCTCTTAGTTTACGTACATACTGTATGTCACCGGTCTTTCCCTGTAGCTTATTCCTTTTCTTTCAGAATCTAGGAAAATCTTCCACTATTTCACACTGTCGATAGCTTTATCTAGCTCGACAAATCCTATGATTATATCTTGATTTTTCTTCAGTCTTGCTTCCATTATCAAGCTCAAAATCAGAACTGTCTCTCTGGTGCCTTTATCTCTGCTAAAGCCAAACTGATCGACATCTAACCAATCCTCAATTTACTTTTCCATTCTTTCGTATATTGTTCTTGTGTTCAGTGTGGATACATGAGCTGTTGAGCTGACTGTGAGATAGTTTTAGCACCTATCTGCCGTTGCTAAATTCGGAATTGTTGGGCGAAATTATGCCGAAAGCCTGATAGTAACTCGCCAGTTTCACAGATTCCACACACCATCGTGAATAGTAGTTTGGTTGCCATTTCCACCGATTTTGAAATTACGGTGGAATGTTACATTTAAAAAAAGCGATGCATAATCATAAAGTTATCCGAATGTGACGGAAATCCGTAGATTTGATCTACATATCGACACAAACAATGATTATAGTTTCAGAAAAACTGGATGATTTGTTCAGCAGAAACAGCTTCACAAATTGATCAAGTCAATGACACGTCGATTCAGTTGGGTCCTTAAGCAAGCAGTTATTCGGTTTAACATTGATTGACAGAGCTATGGATATTCTCCTGTGGGATATGGTGCCAAATTCCATTCAATTGGCGCGTTTGATCGTCAAAGTCTCGAGCTGGTTGGAGGGCCTTGCCCATAACGTTCCATACGTTCTCAGTTGGGTAGAGATCCGACAACCTTGCTGGCCAAGGCAGGGTTTGGCAAGCACGAAGACAAGCAGTAGAAACTCTCACCTTGTGCGGGCGGACATTATTTTGTTGAAACGTAAGCCCTGAATGGCGTGTCCGCAGCTCGTGGTCTCGCGGTAGCGTTCTCGCTTCCCGGGCACGGGGTCCCGGGTTCGATTCCCGGCGGGGTCAGGGATTTTCTCTGCCTCGTGATGACTGGGTGTTGTGTGACGTCCTTAGGTTAGTTAGGTTTAAGTAGTTCTAAGTTCTAGGGGACTGATGACCATAGATGTTAAGTCCCATAGTGCTCAGAGCCATTTGAACCATTTTTGAACCTGAATGGCGGGCCATGAAGGACAACAAAACAGGACGCAGAATATCTTCGACGTAGCACTGTGCTGTAATGGTGCCGCGGATGACAACCAAAGGGGTCCTGCTATCAAACATAGCTGTAGGCGATGATATTGGATGCCCCGCCATGTTGTTCTTCGTGGCAAACTATCCTGGGCTTACATTTCAGCAAGATAATGTCCGCCCGCACACGGCAGGAGTTTCTCCTGGTAGTCTGCGCAATTGCCAAACTCTACCTTGGTCGGGAAGATCGCCGGATCTCTCCCCAAACTGAGAATGTTTGGACCGTTATGGGGAGTTCCCTGCAACCAGCTCGGGATTTTGAATATCTAAAGGGCCAGTTGGGTAGAATTCGGCACGGTATCCCTCAGGAGGACATCCAAGAACTCTGTCAGTTAATTCCAAGTCAAATAACTGCTTGCATAAGGGCCAGATGTGGACCAACGCACTATTGACTTCTTCACTTTATGAAGCTCTTTCTCTTGAATAAATCATGCAGTTTTTCTGAAATTATAATCACTTGTTTGTTTGCACATGTATTTCACATTTATTGATTTCTGTCCCCTCTGATAATCCCACCTTGGTGTGTCTTTTTTGTCTGAGAGTGTATATCCCATCTGATTTGTTTGTGCTCATATCTTCCACGCCTCTTTTAAATTAATACTGGATCTCCTATATCTTCCTTATCGACTCCAAGATCTTCTTTTAAGCAATCAGACAAGTTTTCCCCAGACTGAGGCCTTCGGTTCACTCTTTCCACCTATGCGTTCTGTCCTCTGCGTTTAACAGTGGAATCACCATTGCTCCTTTGCTTTTAATTTCACGGAAGGCAGCTTGACTTTTCCACTGCCGAGTCAGTACTCCCGACGATGGTTGCATTTTCGAATTCATCACATTTTTCCTGCAGCCGATTCGCTTTGGCTGCCCTGCACATCCTTGTTATTCCATTGTGAAGTGATTTATATTGTTGCAGTATTGTGTTTCCCTGAACGATTTTGCAGTTCCTCCTTTCGCCGATCTTCCATTACCCAAAGTTTCTCGGGAGTTAACTTACTATTACATACAGTATGTTTGCCTTTCCTACATCATGATTGCCCTTTTACAGATGTCCGTACCTCCTCAACTGAAATGTGTACTATGATATTCCGTATCCGAGTATCAACATCCTTAGAGAACTTCAGTTTTCATCATGTTCAGTAGTTCAGTATGTTACTTTCATCCACAGTGATTCTTCTCTATCGTTATATTAAATTTCAGTCTTTTCCTCATCATTAATAAATTATAATCTGAGTCTACATGGGCTCCGGGGTATGCCTTACAGTCAAATATCTGATTTCGGAATCTGTTTCTGACCATGAAGTAATCCAACTGGAATCTTCGGTGTTTCCGGGTCTTTTCCAAGTATATACCTCCTCCTCTTGTGATTCTTCAACTAATTATTCCTTACTGCCATCTGAAATATATTGCAGAACACAATTAGTCTTTCTCGTCTCTAATCCCTAACTGCTAGGATGTATTCTCCCGTAACCCCTTCATGTGTTCCACTAATAGCGCGTTGCAATCCCCCATGACTTTTAGATTTTCACCCCCATTTACCCCTTCCATATCCTCATACACTTTGTCTATCTCTTCAAATTCTGCTTGCGACGTCGGCACGTGTATCTGAACTATCGTTGTTGGCGTTGGTTTGCCCTTGGACCTGATACGAATAGTTCTATTACTGAACTCTTCACAGTAGCTCACTCTCTGGCCTACTTTCCTATTCGTAATGAATCCTAACCCTTTATTTCATTTTCTGCTGCTGTTGATATTACCCTATATCCATGTGGCCAGAAATCCTTATCTTCTTTCCACTTCACTTCACTGACCTCCATTATGTCCAGATAGAGCATTTGCCTTTCGATTTCCAGAATTTCTAGGACGTTCGAGCTTCTGACATTCCGTGCTCCGACTCGTAGAATGTATTATCTCTTCTTTGATTATTCCATCGTTGACACTTGATATACAGGCCATACGTCTTGCAGATACACTCATACGTCTGCAGTTCAGTGGTTTTCATTGCCTTCTGCATCATCATGCCGATGATCATTGCTGATTATTCCGTCTTTTTTGGGACAGTTCACACACAAAGAGTAAGGGAGTGCCCGCAAGCTCTGTCTGCTCCTCCGTCCTCTTTGACAAGACCATTGGCGGAACGAGGCTGACTTTTTATGCCGGAAGTCTTCGATTGCCATTGCTGACGAATTGTATTGAAAATTTTATCAATGGCAGAACAGAAACCTGGGACCCATGAAGTTTTTGATAACTAATCAAAGACGCAACCGCTAGATTAAGGGTTGACTAAGAATACTGATGAAATTTTCGATGTTATTTACTTTTTTAGCTCGGCCTGTTCGTCTAAAATAATGTCAGGGCTGTGTAGTCTGCAGCTATGAGCCAAACGTCTGGAGCTGAGCACAGATACACAAAGTGAGTACACGATCCCAGGAAAGAGTGATCGATCTGGTCTGAGGAGCACCGTTAGCCACAGCCGGCGGACACAGAGTCCCGCCACGTGACGTGATGTAAGGTGCTGGGGCGTGGAGCAGCTTCACGTCGCCGCTTGTGCTTAACACTCGTTGAGCCCGGCGACGCCGGTGGTGAGGGCTGCGAGCGACTGTTTCGTATCCCAATAAAGCGTGAAACGTCCCCTTAGAGAAATTAGTGAATTACTGTGCTGGTAAACCCCTTACGTTATTTGATTTTCAAACAGATGATCAAAACTGAACGTACTCAGACATTTCTCTATTTACTTATTCTGATCATCACTAAACTGACACACAATATTTTTAGCGCAACGCAATCTGACTTTTAATAATCCCTACAAAAGAATGGCCCTGAATTACAATAAGCTATACCTTTCATGAATTACTTACCTCACAAAAATCTTCGCTACTCGAACTACTGCAATACAGCGAGCGCCAATACTGCCAGCTAAATAAAAGATTATAACTACTGAAGTCACTAACTTCTGATAGGCATAGTTAGCAAATGAAAGATTTTGATAAAGAACAAACAATGTATTTACCTTAATAGTATTCAAAAGTTATAATTTATATATCAGTTCATGACATCCAGTCTTACAAATTTACTGTCTCTGATGGACACACGTCCAGATCATCCGCTCTCAAAACTCCGCCATCTCTCTCCCAACATCCACCACAGCTGGCGGCTCACCTCCAACTGCGCAACGCTACGCGCTGTTAACAGCCAACTGCCCAACACTACAATAGCGACTATTTCAACAATGCCAACCAGCCACAGACTGCACACAGCATAGCCAGTGATTTTCATACTGAGCGCTACGTGGCGTTACCAATATAAAAACCTAAACAGCCTACTTACATAGCCCCCATGCTCCCCAAAAAAAATTTTACAAATTGTTTTGGGCAGTGGCCAATACAGATTTTAAAAAAAAATTTCATAATAACAATAACAAAGATATCAAATGCACACACTTATTTATACACTGCTGGTCAAAAGCAAAAATTGTTCTCATAAAGAAAGTCCTGATCATTTATCACAATAGTAATCACAGATTTTTTTTTTACAAAGTCTCATTAGTAAAAGAAAATGCACACGGAAGTAGTGGATTTCCATTCTGCCTTGAAGAAGTTCCAACGGAAAGACAGTTCTGACTTTTGACATGCAGACAGGTAATGGGCCACAACAGAGGAAACCTACCGCAGAGTTAGTCGACGTTTTCAAGAATATTGGTATGTAGGTCATCACAAAGCAGTAAATTTGTAAGACTGGATGTCATGAACTGCTATATATATAATGACTTTTGAACACTATTAAGGTAAATACATTGTTTGTTCCTTATCAAAATCTTTCATTTGCAAACTATGCTTATCAGTAGTTAGTGGCTTCAGTAGTTAGAATCTTTTATTTAGCTGGCAGTATTGGCGCTCGCTGTATTGAAGTAGTTCGAGTAACGAAGATTTTTGTGACGTAAGTGATTGATGACAGGTATAGATTATTGTTAGTCAGGGCGATTCTTTTGTAGGGATTATTAAAAGTCAGATTGCGTTGCGCTAAAAATATTGTGTGTCAGTTTAGTGATGATCAGAATAAGTAAATAGAGAAATGTCTGAGTACGTTCAGTTTTGATCAGCTGTTTGAAAATCAAATAACGTAAGGGGTTTACCAGCACAGTAATTCACTAATTTTTCCAAGGGGACGTTTCAAGCGTTACACCTTGGTATTTGTATAGTATGCTATGACTATAGTCGTAAGGTATTATGGGTTTTCGTTTTGTGAAGTACACAGTTTTAAATTCCTGAAAATTTAAAGCAAGTTGCCAATCTTTGCACCAATCTCTGTTCGTCTGCTATGGAGACAACAGTGAAGATTTTGGGGCTCTCCTGTGTCTTCGGGATGTGACGTCCAAAGCTACAAAAACGGAAACAAAAGGAGTGATGCTGTGGAGCATTTGGCCAAAAGTAAGAACTGTCGCAACAGATCGTCAAGAAAAAATGTTCAATTTAACATTTTCATTTTTCTTCTAAAAATTGAATTGGTTCCATTACAGATGGCTCTGAGCACTATGGGACTTAACTCCTGAGGTCATCAGTCCCCTAGAACTTAGAACTACTTAAACCTAACTAACCTAAGGACATCACACACATCCATGCCCGAGGCAGGATTCGAACCTGCGATCGTAGTGGTCGCACGGTTCCAGACTGTAGCTCCTAGAACCGCTCGGCCACCCCGACCGGCGGGTTTCATTACAGCCAGTCACAAATTTTACTACAGAGGTGCAATCCAGGGGGACTTACTTGCACGACAATGAGAAATGTTATGCAAGTACACATATTCTGGATAAGAATTATATGTATACATATTAACTAGATTGCTATTACCGCACCGCAAAAAAGCAGCACGCTAAATAGAGAGCAGCTTCTTGGGACAACAACAAGTTCTTATTTCTGTACTGTTACCGACTCCGAAACTGTGGATATGCGACTTTGTATAGCGACAGACGCAATATAATGTTTTGCGACTCTCCAGATACAATGGCGCGAGACATTATAACTAGGTGAAGAGTTGCTGACCGAACGAACAGAAAATATTGTTAGCAGCCATATTTCTGTATCTTTGTAACATTAATACAAACATAGTAAAACAAATGAAAGACAATGCTGGTCAAAGTCGGGAAAAAGGGCAGCACAGTAGAAAAAGTGCAGAAGATACTATTGAGCGTTCGGGAGGATGCTGTAGATTTTATATCATCTCTGTGCGACTTCAGCGAAATAACAAAGAGAAAGAGAAAAAGTAAAGGTTAGGGCTGAAGGAGCATCGGCAGTTCATCTTGCGCTGAATCTCGAGCAAGCTGCTCTCAGATCTTTCGTGGAGTCCACTCGAGCGCAATAAGGAACTTGAAGTTAAAGTCGAGCAAGCAAATACATGTGATATACGAGTCCAGGAATTGGCGCGATTTATGAACAGTGTGTGCCGAGAGCTGCCGCATAAGGCAGTCATTCAGATGGTAATTGAGTAAACGACTTTTTATTTCAAGAACTCGGCAGTTATGTGCTTCAGCCATAAATTTCAGCACACTGGAGATCCCGTTATGTAATCGAGAAACAAACAGAATCCCATTTAATTAAGGAGCTCTCTACTGGCGGTTACTGCGCGTTATGAGTTTGTATTACTCTATTTACTGCGCTCGCAGCGAAATGTCCTCAATATTTCCTCGCTCCGAGACTACTTAATAAACACCGCGGGAAGAGAAGATAAACCTGTTGGCTGTGAGAGAACGTTTCACACTGCGGCGGCCCTTGCTGCGAACACGAAAGTGATGGTCATAAGTAGTGACACAGGTTACCTACAATAGCTGCCGTTGCGAAAATAGGTACCTCAAGGCCAATTCACCGTTCTACAGCATTGCTAGTTACTGATAATTTTAAATGTTTGCAAAAATTCCGAAAAGAATATAAGATATGTCAGGTATTAATCCAGATAAGATGGCGTACTTTCGAAAAGAAAATTCTTGCCAAATGCTACAAAAAAAATAAATAAATAAAAACTGATGTTACACGAAATTTTGAAGAAAAATATTTTTTACTTCAATTCTTGGAAAAAGAGAACCAGTGACATGTTTGGACTGAAAATAATATGTGAACATTCACAAGGTTTCCAGAATGAGATTTTCACTCTGCAGCGGAGTGTGCGCTGATATGAAACTTCCTGGCAGATTAAAACTGTGTGCCCGACCGAGACTCGAACTCGGGACCTTTGCCTTTCGTGGGCAAGTGCTCTAACCAACTGAGCTACCGAAGCACGACTCACGTCCGCTACTCACAGCTTTACTTCTGCCAGTACCTCGTCTCCTACCTTCCAAACTTTACAGAAGCTCTCCTGCGAACCTTGCAGAACTAGCACTCCTGAAAGAAAGGATATTGCGGAGACATGGCTTAGCCACAGCCTGGGGGATGTTTCCAGAATGAGATTTTCACTCTGCAGCGGAGTGTGTGACATGTTGCATTGTCGTGCTGGAAGATGCCATCGTGCTGAGGAAAAACAAACTGCATGTAGAGGTGGACACGGTCCCCAAGGACGCAGAGCTCTGTTGATTCCTTGTGCCTTCCAGAGTAAGGAGATCACCCAGGAAATCCCACGAAAACGTTCCCCAGACTGTAATGATCCCTCCTTATTTGCTTCCAGAAGCGCCGATGACCATCTGTGCGATAGAGCTTGAAATGTGAGTCATCTGAAAAGGCCACCTGTCGGAAGTGAATGGACGTCCATTTTCGGTATTGGCGAGCAAATTCCAGCCTTCGTCGCCAATGAATAGCAGAAAGCATGGGTGCATGAAAGAGGCAGTGCTGCGGAGGACTCTACACGCAACTTTTCGTAAACGGTAACTGACCAGACGCTGTTGGTAGCCTCTGGGTTCATCTGGGCGGTCATCTGCTCAACGGCTGCACTCTTATTCTCCCGTACACATCTTCGCAGCCGTTGTTCACCGCTGTCATCCACGGCCCGTGGTGCACCACAGATGACTGGGCGACGACTTTGAATAGCGTTAATGTGCTATGCACCATATACTTTTACCAAGTCGACCCGTGAACAATTTACAGACTTAGCCGTTTCAGATATGCTACCAACCTTGGCCCGAAATCGATTGATCATGCTCTTCTGGAAGACAGATAAATCGCTTAGTTTCCGCATTCCGGCGGCGACTGCAGTGTTTACCGCGTCTCCAGAACTCGTGTTATATACTCGCCACTGCTAGTGCTGCTACTTGCCATCTGTGAGTGGTCATTGCACGTTGTTGTCGAACATAGGTAGTGGTCACATTAATGTATCTACACCATGTATGTATACACTGCTGGAAAGAAATTGCAACACCAAAAAATAATGAAAGTAGGGTAATGGAATTTTGGGAATACGTTTGCCCAGGTAACATGCTTGCGTTATTAATGTTGCAATGTCACAGGTGAAAGTAAGCTCGAGATATGGCATCGCAAATATGAAATGCTGCTAAATTAATAAAGGATGTAACTGCCAAAATATTGAATGCAGGCATGCAAACGTGCATACGTTGTGTTATATAAGTCAGTTTGTGGGACTAGAGTTCCATGCTAGTTGCATTTGGCTGGTCAATAACGGATGGTTAATGCTGGTTGCGGATGACGCTGAAGTTGTCGTTCGATGGTCTCCCATATGTGCTTCATCAGAGACAGATCTGGTGATCGACCAGTCCAAGGCAACATGTCGACACTCTGCAGAGAATGCTGGTTTGCAACGGCTTTATCATGAGAGCTGTTAGTGAATGGCAGCGGAACAGGTCGAATGATTAGTTTGACGTACGATTTCGCAGTCGACGAAAGTGCTCCAACGTCATGTATAATCGCACCTAGATCACAGCTCCAGGTGTAGTTCCAGTGTCTCTGGCACGCAGACAGGTTGGCTGCTTACTGGTGTCCTCCAACACGCTGCCATCACTGGTACGAGGCAGAATCAGCATTCGTAAGAAGACGCAACATATCTCCACCCTGCTCTCGCTTGACGCCACTGAAGTCGCTAATGGCGGTGGTTTGGGGTCAATGGAATGCACGCTACAGGGCGTCTGGTTTGGAGCTGACCTTGAAGTGGCTGATCTGTAACAGTTGTCTTCTTGCTACCGTACATTCTACATCTACATCTACATCCATACTCCGCAAGCCACCTGACGGCGTGTGGCGGAGGGTACCTTGAGTACCTCTATCGGTTCTCCCTTCTATTCCAGTCTCGTATTGTTCCTGGAAACAAGGATTGTCGGTATGCCTCTGTGTGTGCTCTATCTCTCTGATTTTATCCTCATGCTCTCTTCGCGAGATATACGTAGGAGGGAGCAATATACTGCTTGACTCCTCGGTAAAGGTATGTTCTCGTAACTTCAACAAAAGCCCGTACCGAGCTACTGAGCGTCTCTCCTGCAGAGTCTTCCACTGGAGTTTATCTACGTATCATCTCCGCAACGCTTTCGCGATTACTAAATGATCCTGTAACGAAGCGCGCTGCCCTCCTTTGGATCTTCTCTATCTCTTCTATCAACCCTATCTGGTACGGATCCCACACTGGTGAGCAGTATTCAAGCAGTGGGCGAACAAGTGTACTGTAACCTACTTCCTTTGTTTTCGGATTGCATTTCCTTAGGATTCTTCCAATGGATCTCAGTCTGGTATCTGCTTTACCGACTATAAACTTTATATGATCATTCCATTTTAAATCACTCCTAATGCGTACTCCCAGATAGATTCTAAAATTAACTGCTTCTAGTTGCTGACCTGCTATATTGTAGCTAAATGATACGGGATTTTTTTTTTCTGTGTATTCTCAGCACATTACACTTGTCTACATTGAGATTCAATTGCCATTCCCTGCACCATGCGTGAATTCGCTGCAGATCCTCCTGCATTGCAGTACAATTTTCCGTTGTTACAACCTCTCGATATACCACAGAATCATCCGCAAAATCGTCAGTGAACTTCCGATGTCATCCACAAGGTCATTTATGTATACTGTGAATAGCAACAGTCCCACGACACTCCCCTGCGGCACACCTGAAATCACTCTTAGTTCGGAAGACTTCTCTCCATTGAGAATGACATGCCGCGTTCTGTTATCTAGGAACACTTCAATCCAATCACACAATTGGTCTGATAGTGCATATTCTCTTAGTTTGTTCATTAAACGGCTGTGGGGAACTGTATCGAACGCCTTGCGGAAGTCAAGAAACACGGCATCTACCTGGGAACCCGTGTCTATGGCCCTCTGAATCTCGTGGGCGAATAGCGCGAGCTGGGTTTCACACGATCGTCTTTTTCGAAACCCATGCTGATTCCTACAGAGTAGATTTCTAGTCTCCAGAAAAGTCATTAGACTCGAACATAATACGTGTTCCAAAATTCTACAACTGATCGACGTGGGAAATATAGGTCTATAGTTCTGTACATCTATTAGACGTCCCTTCTTGAAAAGGGGGATGACTTGTACTCTTTTCCAATCCTTTGGAACGCTACGCTCTTCTAGAGATCTACGGTACACCACTACAAGAAGGGGGGCAAGTTCCTTCGCGTACTCCGTTGACCACTGCTGCCAGCAATCATGTAAGTGGCACATTCCTACCAAGTCTTTCTGCGGTATCGCAGGAGGACATCAGGCATTCCGTAGCCCTCTTATAAAACTCAGTGAGGTACTGATAGTGGCATCTATATCGCCTTAAAGCATCCTTGACTATCATCATCTCACTACTACCAATCTCAAAGGTAACTAATGCTCACGACCTTGAGAGCTTGTACTTAAAGCAAACCCCATTGCATCCTCATAGTGGCTTTAACAGTGCCACTTTCACGCGTCTGGCGTGAAATTTTACTGGACATCATCTTTCAGATGTAGAAACGAGTCTACCAACTTTTGTGTATGTCACACAAAAACCTTACTGCGACTTTTCCAGCATTGTATAACATGCCACTTTGTTCCGAATTTTAAACATTTCGAGGCGAGAATGCTAGAGTCGTGTCACGAGTTTTTGAGAGGAAGAAGTGCCGTCTCACAGCGAACGAGACGTGGAGACGTCATTCCGGCTGGCTTCGGGGTCAAGAGGCGGCAGAGGCCTGTTGCGCTCGGCATTTGTCAACTCACTGTGCAGCGCTGTCAGCGGGCGGCAGACCGATCGGGACTGGCTGTGGCTGCCCAAGTGTTTGCGGAAGCGGCCGATTTATCACAGCGGGCGGGGCTTCCCCTGAGGCGGGCCGGGCCGCTGGATGGCTTGTCGGCTCTCATAACCGCGGCGACGACGTCTGCCCTCGGGGGACTCCTCCAGTCTCCCTAGTCCACTTACTGCACGCGGGGCTCCTGTCCTTCCCTTCAGATTTCTTGACTGAATGATTAATCTCCTGCTCTGACGTGCGCGGCAGATGAATTCAGCAGGGAATTGTCCAATGTATCAGTCACTGAGCAGAAAGGAGGAGTTTCGCCTGCTGACGCTGAAACCATGCACACTCGGCAACAGGGCGCATCCCTTGTAATACCGATGGGTTAAATCAGAAAAGACTGTCTGATCATAAGTCTGACACTTAGGGAAAGAGAGCAACCGGTTTCTAAACACAGCTGAAAAGAGACGAACGAGCTGAGACGTAGAAGCAGTATAACAAATATATCTGAAAATGTCGCGCGCAGAATCAAGGTTTGCAGGGTTCTTGCTGCTCGGTTCCTAGTTGAGCTACGAACATGGGGTGAAAAGGTTTTGGTTTAGCCCGGACCAGCAGCCATTTGCATAGCCATTCGAACAAATGTCTTATTACAACTATGTTACAAGATATTAAGCAAAGTTGGAACAAAAAACTGAAGCCGGTGCCTAGGAAAACTTTTTGTATCGATTAATTGTTCCCAGAAAGAAATGTAACTGCTTTGAAATTAATTCTCAGCTGATAGAACTATTGGTATGAGCACCGTTCGGATTTTACGTGCAAAAACATGCATAAAACACGTTTTCCTAGGAGATTTTTGAAGTGATCCGTTCCTATACTTTACATTTGTAGTAATCGGTTCAAACTTTGCACGCAGATAGGTAAATGGGTAAAATCAAAACGAAACCTTTTTATCCAATAATCTACATCCGTTGTCGACGTACGATGGTTTAACGTCGAGCTAAATGTAGTACGTAAAGAAAGACACGTGTTTCTGGGAGGTAAATAAAGGTAAATAAATGGGTAAAGTCCAAACGATTTTTTTCATCCAGTAATCTTTATCCATTGTTGAGATACAATGGTTTAAAGGCGAGCTAAATATAGCATGTTAATTGCGTTATTATGTGAACTGGATGTGCAGAAACGGTTTAAAGTGAATCAAATAAATAAAAAAAAGCATTTTTACAATAAAGATGAAAATTCGGTAGCAAAAGTCTACTAGCTTCATTCGAATCTTACGCTAAAAATTAAAATTTGAGCCACCCACTTCTACGTTTCAAACTCACGAGAATCGGTTTGAATTTTGTAAGAAGGTAGAAACACACACGCAATTAATGGTCGTCCTATTGTTTTGTGAAAGCTTTGTCCGTTTCCACGATAAAGAGAACATAGTTAGAAGGACAATAAAAAACCTCCACCACATCAGTGGTCACCTGAGTCAACAAAAATCTGCATCGGTTGCCAAGCTATGAACGTCTGATGTCAAATTTATGGTAGAGTAAAATGGCAAATATGTTATGGGCAGAGTTAGGCGTGTAAAAGAAGGGAAATAGCTTTTAGATCTATCTGGCAGCTTCTAACGTATTTAAATCAAAACATAGTCATATATTCGCGCTTTTTTTACGAGTTAACCCTACTTTTCCAGCGCAGTGCGTTATCTTAGCTGCAAGATGTCGGCACATCTGTATCTTGCAATTTGTAGTCTAAAGGACCTGATCCCGTGTCCACAATCCAGAAGATTCATCAGTCATAGTAAATGATATATAATCTCACACGGCTGAAGAGCATACATGTTATTGCTAAAAAAGTTTTTCTGCCGTGATAAAATTCCTAGGGGGTGGATCAGTTGCTGGGGGGACGCTAAAACAATTTCTTGATTTCTGGGTGGGGGGGGGGGGATCTAATGTTTTCTTCGAGGGCACCTTTTCTTCACCAGACTCATACCTTGTTAAATGTACCCTGGGGGGGGGGGGTGCAAGAATAAGTAGACAAATTTATGTAATTCTAGAGAATGGGGTGCATCTACAATATGAAGTAACCTAGAGTAGGGTGCATCTACAATAAATATCCCAGAGCCGGAAGCTATGCATCTTAAACTTCAGTGAGAGGTTGTGTTATTGCTCGACGGGAGATATGCCATGCTGGAGGACACGATGACATGTGCGTCGAGTTACTTTACTTGCCACGATATGTTATATTAAATAACATCGATACACATACTCACAAGTAAGAAAGGGCAAATATTCGAAGATGCTTAGTTTGTGATGTCTTTGAAGCTGCCAGATAAGCCGATAAGCTAGTTCCTTTCTTTTATATCCGTAACTCTGCCCGGGAAGTATTCACCTTTTTGTACTATGATAGGAACATTTTTCATTCTGGTGTATATCTGTGTTGAAACTCAGATTTACAGCTGTGGGCTGCGCGGGATTAACCGAGCGGTCTTAGGCGCTGCAATCATCGACTGTGCGGCTGTCCCGGCGGAGGTTCGAGTCCTCCCTCGGGCATGGGTGTGTGTGTTTGTCCTTAGGATAATTTAGGTTACGTAGTGTGTAAGCTTAGGGACTGATGACCTTAGCAGTTATGTCCCATAAGATTTCACACACATTTGAACATTTTACAACTGTGGTTAAGTACGTCGTACTTGCAATAAATGTAGTTCAAATCGGTACGAGTCTGGAACGCTACAAGCGCTCATTATTCGTCAAAAATAAAGACGAATAAAATATTTATTAAAGAGCAATGCGGTCGCCAGCACACTACGGAAAATACCGGTGTGTAACTAGTTAGTTGTTGCAACAATGGTTTTCACAGTGTAGATACATACACGTGTTTACTATTATGTAAATGCGTCGCGAATACAAAGCGGAAACTCTCTGTTAGATTCAAAATTAAAATACTTTGCAAACACAGGCACGTCCAGCTAGGGACAAAGCGACCGTTGTGAATACTATACATACAAAGCGACCTGAGATCACAAACATTATGATTTTACTAACTGTTCCGCTCGTCATAATGCGGCATCGTATCTCTAACATTTAGAGTATTAGCAACAACATCAGATAAAGCGAATCACTAAGATCGGCTGAAACACATAAAGGCAATTAAACACACTACAAATGAAAATTAATAATAGCATGAGTATATTCCAGATAGCAGATAAAGGATCGTTGTGCTAGAAGGACACGAGATATATACTGAAAAGATAAGAAACCCTCAGAATTGATTACATGAACAGGATGAACTCAATTTGAACTGGTTTACCGCTAACTTAAGTGTTATAAAAGGTTATGCTAATATTACTCTTACTATCGCAATCAAATGTAAGCGCCTCCACACTTGTGCTTTGGTCACACACCTGACCATGATAAGAGTAAACATTAGAGATCCAGCGAACAAACTTCGTGTTTGACTGTGGTACCAAACGATACTTTTAAGTTCTAACTTGTTTGAACCATGGCAACGATTGCAATTTACTGCTTCGTAAGCGGAATTTGTGTGATATATTTCACCTGATGTTGTTGCTGAACAACCCAATTTTAAAAATTTGATGATGGCCATGTACTACAGGCGAAGCCGGAAATTAAATCAAACTGAGGACGAACTGTGACTGTTATCTCAATATTAAGATACTTTGGCTCAAAGAAACACTCTTCTTGTCAAACTAAAAAAAAATAACTACTGTTATTCAGATAATACTAACATGACATGCAAGCGCCTCGCCACACAATAACGCTTACCTATACATAACTACACTATCTGTTGTTGTTGTTGTGGCCCTCAGTCCAGAGACTGGTTTGATGCAGCTCTCCATGCTACTCTATCCTGTGCAAGCTTCTTCATCTCCCAGTACTTACTGCAACCTACATCCTTCTGAATCTGTGTAGTGTATTCATTTCTTGGGCTCCCTCTACAATTTTTACCCTCCGCGCTGCCATCCAATACTAAATTGGTGATCCCTTGATGCCTCAGAACATGTCCTACCAACCGATCCCTTCTTCTAGTCAAGTTGTGCCACAAATTTCTCTTCTCCACAATTCTGTTCAATACCTCCTCATTAGTTATGTGATCTACCCATCTAATCTTCAGCATCCTTCCGTAGCAACACATTTCGAAAGCTTCTATTCTCTTTTTGGCTAAACTATTTATCGTCCACGTTTCATTTCCATACATGGCTACAATCCATACAAATACTTTCAGAAATGACTTCCTGACACTTAAATCTATACTCGATGTTAACAAATTTCTCTTCTTCGGAAACGCTTTCCTTGCCATTGCCGGTCTACATTTTATATCTCCTCTACTCCGACCATCCTCAGTTATTTTGCTCCCCAAATAGCAAAACTCATTTACTACTTTAAGCGTCTCATTTCCTAATCTAATACCCTCAGTATCACCCGATTTACTTCCATTATCCTTGTTTTGCTTTTGTTGATGTTCATGTTATATCGTCCTTTCAAGACACAGTCCATTCCGTTCAGCTGCTCTTCCAGGTCCTGTACTGTCTCTGACAGAATTACAATGTCATCAGCGAACCTCAACGTTTTACTTTCTTCTCCATGGATTTTAATTCCTTCTCCGAATTTTTCTATTGTTTCCTTTACTGCTTGCTCAATATCCTGCCCGATTAAGGGATCTGACATTCCAAGCTCCGATCCGTAGAATGCCAGTTTTCTTTCTCCTGATAACAACGTCCTCCTGAGTAGTCCCCACCCGGAGATCCGAATGGGGGACTATTTTACCTCCGGAGTATTTTACCCAAGAGGACGCCATCATCATTTAACCATACAGTAAAGCTGCATGCTCTCGGGACAAATTCTGTAGTTTCCCCTTGCTTTCAGCCGTTCGCAGTACCAGCACATCAAGGCTGTTTTGGTTAGTGTAACAAGGCCAGATCAGTCAATCATCCAGACTATTGCCCCTACAACTACTGAAAAGGCTGCTGCCCCTCTTCAGGAACCACACGTTTGTCTGGCCTCTCAACAGAAACCCCTCCGTTGTGGTTCCACCTAAGGTACGGCTATCTGTATCGCTGAGGCACGCAAGCCTCCCCACCAACGACAAGGTCCATGGCTCGTGGGGGTGCTATAACAACCAAAATCATTGAAATAACTTTATCGATTAACAAATAAAACAATTTTGCATTTAAAATGGTAATTCATAGCCGGAATGCTGCAAAACTATCCACAACAACGTCAGTTCCGTGAGAATCACTTGAAATTAAGAAACGTGACTGTATGATGTCAGAAAAATCGTTAGTTAACAAATACACTTTAAATTGCTTTTCTGGCACTAATTAGTTTCTGACATTTTAGAGTAAAATTTAGTATTAAATACTTTACCTGTTGAGCCAATTCAATGAGTAAGAAAGCTACTTTAAACTACCATTCCAGATTGGAATTTGTGGCTGACTTATACGATATAATGATACTGTTTATTTCGTTAACCAAACGACACTCGTTTTTGTCTCTGAAATAGATACAGGATCTTGCCAGCTTACCGACAATCATTCTTCCCAAGCACTATTCGCGAGTGGAACAGGGCTGGAAGGATCAGATAGTGGTACCGAAAGTACCCACCGCCACACACCAATAGGTGCCTTGGGGAGTATGATGTAGATGTAGATGTAGAATAACGGCAGACACCCCCTACAATAAAAATGACGCCATAGCATTATTATTATTATTATTTATTATTACTATTACTAATACTACTAGATCAGCACTTCCACTGGTGCAACCTTTTACTCGTTAAACAGCCGGAAAGACGTCCCTTACAAATTGTCGACTTCTCCCTGGCGTCTGACGGTAGTCATCTTCAACAATCCATCGGGCTCCCTGTTCATCTACCTGGCCCGGCGAACATGGAATAAAGCAGATCTGGCTCAAAGTCTTGCCAGTCAGCGCCTGGCTCGCTACTACCCCACAGAGATGTCATGTAATGCGTGTGTTGGCCGATTCGCTATTATTCAAGCGCCACTCGCACCGAACAGCGAGCGCTACGAGTCACTAGAACACTGCGTCAACAACAAAACAGCGCCGGAACAGGTCTCGCGCAGCAAAGGATCAGTTTGCCAAGAAACTACAACTAATAGTTTCACATTACATTTTATACCTTGACGAAGCTCATTGTATACCCATCTCAGTTATGAGGAATATAGTGTGAATTTAATTTCAGCCGCGCGGGATTAGCCGAGTGGTCTCAGGCGCTGCAGTCATGGACTGTGCGGCTGGTCCCGGCGGAAGTTCGAGTCCTCCCTCGGGCATGGGTATGTGTGATTGTCCTTAGGATAATTTAGGTTAAGTAGTGTGTAAGCTTAGGGACTGATGACGTTAGCAGTTATGTCCCATAAGATTTCACACACATTTGAACATTTTTTAAAATTTCATAATCACGTTTAACAAAATTCGTCTGTGGAAACTACAAGCGCATGAACCAGCTACCTGTATCCCTGGTTCGTTCTTCCTGAACAACTTGTACGCCCTGCACCTCCGTCTACCACTAATTAGATAATTTTTTGTTGCATCAAGATGTGTCCTATTCACTGAAAGCTTCTGACAGATTAGAACCGTGTGCCAGGCCGACACTCGAACCTGCAACCTTTGCCTCTCGCGGGCAAGTGTTGTACAGTGAAAAGTAGTGGTCACAGTTTAGAGTCCCGGTCTCACGACCAGTTTTAATCTGTCAGGAAGTTTCAAAACTCTGAACACTCCACAGCAAATGAAAATTCATTTTGTCTTCTCAACTGACTCCTTTTTTTTCGTCAAGTTGTGCTATATTTTTTTTTCTCTGTAATTCGACTCCGTGAATCTTTATTACATATTCGATGCACTCATCTAATCCTGATACATTTCTGTTGTGCTACGTTTAATATTCTCTAATTTTCTTATTCTCTGTACTGTTTTTTGTCATGTGTTCCTCTCGTAAAAGCCTAGAATTCGAACACTTTCGGAAAAGTCATAACATTTAAATTATATTAAATGTTTACATACTCAACATTTCCAGGCAAGGATTTCTTTATATGACCGATCTGCACTTTGTTTCCGCTTTACTTCTACCATCGTCATTTATTGTGCTACTAATATTGCAAAATTCCTTTACTACTTTCAGCGTCTGACTCCTATTTCAGTTTAATCAGTCCCACTTGCTGTAATTCTATTGTCATCCATTACCCTTGTGGCTACTACCTTTCTAACAAATGAAGTTTGACCTCGATTAAATATCAGTTGAGGTTTCTCTCCATCTCTGCTGCTAAGATTCAAATACTACGGTTCTTACGTTTTGTTTCGAATGACCTTCGCAATAACGGACCATGATAAAAATCCCCTGGGAAAATTAATTTATCAGAATAAAAATGAAACCTGTGGCCCTAGAATTCGCAGCTGACTTCACTGAATAACTAACCTTTTCCCTGTGGCTTTGCCCACCTATGCATTCGACACAAGTTCAATACCTCCTTCTCACCCTCTCATTGTGCACCTCTTCCTCTCTCTGCTAGTCTATCATCCTTCATCTCCATGTACGTTTCATCTCCTCCTCCATCTCTCTTTGTCCATTTCCTCCAACCCCTCTCCCTATCCATATCATCCTTCCCCTTCCAGCCGACTATGCCCCTCACTCTTTCCATCACCACCTCCTGCTCTTCCTTTTCCACCTACCTACTATCCATCTATTCCTCCAACCTGCCTCATAAACCCCCCCACCCCCCCCCCCACCCCCCGCCTCTGTCTATCTCAACTTGTCGACAGCAATGCTCATTGGCATGTGCAGCCTCGGCTATACAGCAGGCTGATTCTACTCCCACAGCACACATGTCATTCTAAACCGTAGGGCCCAGAAAAACTGTTTGATTTCCCTAAAACGATATACCCATCACTCAGAGAGCGTATACACCAGGGGCTGGAAAAATACGTTTTTGTCCATATCTCCGCTTCTATTGGAGCTAGTGGCTTATGAACCAAACAGTGATGATACTTGCTGGGCTGCTGTCTTTGTGGCGAATTTGATTGAAATCGAACCAGGGGTTTGGGAGGAGATAGCAGAGGCACACATATACACTCTGCTTTGCGTATATAACTAATGTCCTGCTACTGTGGACGCCACTAACAACCATGCAATACAAAGTGGTCAGTCGAAGAGTAAAAGTCTGTCTCAGCTTCGTGCATGAAATTAAAAACAGCATGCCACACAAACTGACTGAAATTAAGAAACCTCACATTCACATCAGTTCAGCTTGCAAAGGAAGTGATGGCCTATAGAGAACAAAATAGAATATTTTTCCTTAATAACGCTACAGGCCCTGCACCTTGTAATATTATACTTCCTAACAGAAATTCAAATTATGAAAGATAACAGTAACAGCCCCAGCCTGGCACGACTATAAACATGTCAGCCTAGAACGAATACAATGCAAAGACTAACTAAAACTTATACAAAACTTCCTGGCGGATTAAAACTGAGTGCTAGACCAAGACTCGAACTCACAACCAATGCCTTTCGCTGGCAAGTGTTCTACTGACGTTTCCTTTACAGCTTGTATTGGAACATAGCAGACAAAAACAGAACAAAATAACATATAATTATATAATATTACAAATTAAATCGTTTCCAGTACATCAAGACAATGAATAGAACTATCTTATCCAGTAAGAACTATCTTATTGTGCAAACTGCTCAAATACCAGAACGTGCTTGGAAGATTAGTGCAATTGGTTTCTAACAATAGGCAAGTTTATATTTGAGATGCATAAGGTTCCTACATGCAGGACTATACAAAAATTTCCTACTGTTGCGAAATACACATTTGTAACTTATGTAATAGAAAAAACTCTACTACAATTGCACAGCTGATGTTGTAAGTTGATGTATGGTTTATGAAGTGTAATTCCTGAAATACTTAGCAGTGAAACTTCATTTTTCTTTATTACCAGTGGTACTATGTGCTTCCCAAATGTACAAGAAATCAAATATTGAAGTGACATGTGGACAGTGTTTGGCAAAACTTCTTAGAAAGGAAAGTGTCTTCAGTATGCAAAACCATTCATGACGAACATTGTAATATATGCACCACTGACTTTATAGCCAATCCAAGAACCCATTCTGAACATAAACGCATTCTGAAACGTAAGGATTTCCTAATACACGTGTTTCAATTTAAGTGAACTGACAAAATAAAAATCATACGATCCGACAACTAACAATTTTCGTAGAAAGAAATCGCCTTTGCGACACTCTCGATAAAGACAACCCACAGTCACACTACTCAGTGGAATTATTACGTTGGTGACGATGAAGAACGACGCATCTTCTGGCCTCAGATGGATCCTCTTCGTTATGAGTAAGTGGAACTGGCCCACTGAATCTGATAGAACAACATATTTTGTCTTTTCCAGGTTCGAAGTCCTCGACTTCAGAGCATTATCCACTATGACCGGGACTCTATCCGGATACTTTCGTCTAAATTTCCCGCCTTCTTTTCTTTCCTCAAATGGATGTTCTCTGTATTGAATCATGCTCCTAGACTAATGTTCGCATTACACAATGGCGACTGCACAACCCAAGCACGACACACGACCCACGCTCACTGCTGCACTTCCGCCAGTACCTCATCTCCTGCCTCGATACTTCAGCGGAGCTCTCTTGCAAAAGTTGCTGCTGACTTCTAACAGCGACTGCGGTATCGCATTTTTTTCCTGATTCTTCATGAGACAAAGGCTGGTCGTGCATGTTGTTTTTCTTATACCACTGTTTCGTGACTCCTCTGCTTTCACGCCACGTTTCCCGTGTGTAGCGTTCCCCGTAACGCGAAGCTGGTTGGTGGCTCGGACGTTCTTTCCAGACTACATGAAAAATTTTGTTTCAAGAGTATTAACAGAATGATTTTCTCCCACTTTTCGCTCTTCTCCCACGATTCAAAGAAGTCTGATATACGTTACCCTAATTTTTTATGGTTCAAACGGTTCAAGTGGCTCTGAGCACTATGGGACTTAACATATCAGGTCATCAGTCCCCTAGAACTTAGAACTACTTAAACCTAACTAACCTAAGGACATCACACACATCCATGCCCGAGGCAGGATTCGAACCTGCGACCGTAGCAGTTGCGCGGTTCCAGACTGTAGCGCCTAGAACCGCTCGGTCACACGGCCGGCCCTAATGTTTTAGCTGGAAAAAACGTAAGCAACTGTGACTAATGAGGAAGTACTGAATATAATTTGGGAGAAAAGAAATTTGTGACAAAACCTGACCATAAGAAGCGATCGGTTGATAGGACCCGTTCTGAGACATCAGTGGATCACCAGTTTAGTATTGGAGGGAAGTGTGGAGGGTAAAAATCGTAAAAAGAGACATAAAAGTGAACACAGTAAGCAGGTCCAGAAGGATGTAGTTTTCAGTAGTTATTCGAAGGTGCTGAGGCTTGCATAGGATAAGACAGCATGAAGAGCTACATCAAACTAGTCTTACAACTGAAGATTGTAACAGAAACACACTGTGTTTTAATAGAGAATAAAAAAAACTTATGTAAATGACACATCTCACCCTTGTTGATATTTGTATTGTAATATGTTTCCAAGACACTATCCATTCCTTCAACAGCATTTACAAGTTATTTGAGGCCTCCGTCAACGTTACAAGTACACGGACGCGGATGTCCTACGGCATACTGAAGAACATTCGCAGTTTTGTGCCTTTAAATTATAAATATGGAGTAATCTACCAAGCAGCGACGGTGGAATGACTGAACATGTATTACATCGTTAGCGGACATTTTAAAGTCTTTATTTTTGTCTATGACCTTTAATTCCCTTTCCAAATTTCCCATTGGTTTTCTTCAATGCTTGCTCAATACACTTATTCAGTAAAGTGGGGCCAGACAACAACCCTGATTATTCCCTTCATCAGCACTTCTCCCTTTCATGTCTGTACGAGTTATACATAACATTTTCTCTCCTGATTACTTCAGAATCTCAATGAGTGTGTTGCAGTTAGTATTGCCAGAAGTTTCCTCTTGCCTATAAATAGTCTAAATGTAGGTTTATCTTTGTTCACGTTATCTTCACTATGTCTGTATTATCTTCGAAACCGAAACTTATTTTCCTAGAGGTGAGTATCTATCAGTTTTTCCATTGTGCTACAAACAATTCGAGTTAATATTTTCCATGCATGATTTATGAAACTGGTGTTTAATGTCATTTACACCGGTTGGCACCTGCCATCCGTAAAATCAACATTTATATAGTATTATCTCAGTCCTGTCTATCTTGCGTACAACGTGGAATTGTTTTAGAATGGTAACCTCTCTCAAAGACGTAAAAGGTTCTGAGGGAGAGTCGTCTACCCCAAATGCATTATTTCGAATTAGTTCTTGTAGTGGCCGGCCGGAGTGGCCAAGCGGTTCTAGGCGCTACAGTATGGAACAGCGCGACCGTTACGGTCGCAGGTTCGAATCCTGCCTCGGGCATGGATGTGTGTGATGTCCTTAGGTTAGTTAGGTTTAAGTGGTTCCAAGTTCTAGGGGACTGATGACCTCAGAAGGTAAGTCCCATAGTGCTCAGAGCCATTTGAACAGTTCTTATTGTGGTCAGTCAATATCTTCTCGAAGTACCGCGTCACCCATCTCATCTGCAACCACTTCCTCTCCCGTTTCGATAATATTGTCTTAAGGCATATTTATTTATAACATTATACATTTCTCTCACCTTTTAGCCTTCCCTTCTTTGTTTACCATTGACTCACCTTCTTAGCTTTAGATATTCGTACGTCCGCTGCTTTAATTATCATTTACCCGACATTTGTCTTTCACATGTATAAAATAATTTTTCGCTCGCTCAGTGCGTGAATGATATGGATTGGAACTTTGGTAATGTTGGTACGAAGTTCAGTGCGCCAGATGCTGCACAGTAGATTTGAGACTTGATAGTGTGTTCAGAAACACAGTGAACAAACTCAGACAGCTGCGACAGAGTCAATGACAAACTTATTTTGTTAAGGAATCTGGTGCCGAAAATGTATTTTTAATGAGCACTAAGCATGTATAACAACGCACGTGGCGAAGGAGATATTAAAAAATTCCCGTCTCAAACTTGGTTACACTGTTATTGATCTGAGGTACAGAGCGTAGTGTTGTAACGATCTGGCCAACAAAATACATGTACGGCCGGAGAACCCGTGGTCACGGGATAGCGCCTTTGATTAGGCACCCAAACGTCCTCGGTTCCGCGTTCGAAACAACTCACATCTTACATTTTGATTAATAATCAGCATTGGTGGCCGAAGACATCCGGCATAAAATCTCACTCTCATTCTGCCAACGCCTTATGAAATACGGCGGAGGAGCGGACAGACGTTTAGAGTACTGTCTTGTCCTTGTGGTGCGAAACTGCCCCTAAAGCCGAAAGAATCTGCAGTGTTCAACGGCGTGAGGATGCAGAAGGCAATGGAAACCACTGTATTAGATACACGTAACGTATATCCTCAGGGCATGTGGCCTGTAATTGGAAAGTATCATGAAGATCTCTCCATTGACAAAAGATTCCGGAATAGTCCATTTGGATCTCTGGAACGGGACTCCCAAGGGGGACGTGACCATGAAAAAAAGATCGAATAACCAACTAAAAGATAACGTTCTAGGCGTGTGAGTGTGGAATGTCAGAACTTGAACGTGGTGGGGATGCTAGAAAATCTGAAAAGCGAAAGGGAAAGACTCAATCACGATATAGTAGAGGCCATTGTAGTGAAATGGGAAGTCGACAAGGATTCCTGGTCAGATGAATATAGGGTAATATCAAAAGCAGCGTACAATTTTGTAACGGGAGTAGGATTAGTTATGAACAGAAAGATGGGGCAGAGAGTGTGTTACTGTGAACAGTCCAATGATAGGTTTCTTCTTATCAGAATTAACAGCAAACCAAAATCGACAACGATAGTTCAGGTACACTTGCCGACGTAGCGAGCTGAAGATGAAGAGACAGAGGAATTGTACGAGGATGTTGAAAGGGAGTACAGTACGTAAACGGAGATGAAAATCTAATAGTCATGGGACACTTGGAATGAGGTTCTAGGGGGAGGAATAGAATAAATGGTTACAGGGGAATATGGGCTTGGGACAAGGAGTGAGAGAAGGGAAAGCGTAACCGAGTTCTACAACAAATTTCAGTTTGTAATTACGAATACTGTGTTCAAGAATTACAAGAGGAGGAAGTATACTTGGAAAGGCCGAGTGATATGGGAAGATTTCAGTTAGATTACGTCACGGTCAGACAGCGATTCCGAAATCAGATACTGGATTCTAAGGCGTACACAGGGACAGATACAGTCTCAGATCACAACACAGTAGTGATGAAGAACAGGCTGAACTTTAAGAGGTTAGTCACGAAGAATCAATACGCAAAGAAGTGGGATACAGAAGTACTAAGGAATGGCGAGGTACGCTTGAAATTATCTAACGCTATCGGCACAGCAATAAGGAATAGACAGTAGACAGTTCAATTGAAGAGGAATGGACATCTCTAGAAAGGGAGTTCACGGAAGTTGGAAAGAAAAACATAGCTACAAAGAATTTAACTGTGAGGAAACCAAGGGTTGATTGACGAAAGAAGGAACTACAAAAATGTTCGAAGAAACCCAGGAATACAGAAACACAAGTCATCGAGGGATGAAATGAACAGGAAGTGCAGGCAATCTAAGACGAAATGGCTGCACGAAAAATGTGAAGAAATCGAAAAAGTAATGACTGTTGAAGAAATCGAAAAAGTAATGACTGTCTGAAAGACTGACTCAAAATTTAGGGAAGTCAAAACAACCTTCAGTGAAATTAAAACCAAGTCTTTTAACATTAAGAGTGCAGTTGGAATTCCACTGTTAAATGCAGAGGAGAGGGCGGATAGGTGGAAAGAGTACACTGAAGGCCTCTATGAGGGGGTAGATTTGTCTAATGTGATAGAAGAAGAAACAAAAGTCGATTTAGAAGAGATAGGGCATCCAGTACTAGAATCAGAATTTAAGAAAGACACCAAATAAAACAGAAGGGATAGATAACATTCCATCAGAATTTCTAAAATTGGGGGGAAGTGGCAACAAAACGACTACTCTTGTTGGTGTGTAGAATGTATGAGTCTGGCGACAAAACATCCGACTATCGGAAAAATATTATCCACACAATTCCGAAGACTGCAAGAGCTGACAAGTGCGAGAATTTCGCACAATCAGTTTGACAGCTAGCATCCTAGTTGCTGACAAGAATAATATACAGAAGAATGGAAAAGAAAATTGAGGATCTGTTAGATGACGGGCAGTTTGGTTTTAGGAAAGCTAAAGGCACCAGAGAGACCATTATGAATTGACAGTTGATAATGGAAGCGAGACTAAAAAATCGAGATATGTTCATAGGATTTGTCGACCTGGAAAGAGCGTTGGACAGTGTGAAATGGTGTAACATCTTCAAAATTCTGAGTGAAGTAGGGATAAGCTGTATGGGAAGAAGGGTAATATACAATATGTACAAGAAACACGACAGAATAATAAGCGCGGACGATCAAGAACGAATTGTTTCGATGGAAAAGGGTGTAAGACAAGGATGTAGCCTTCCTCCCCTACTGTTCAATCTGTACATCGAAGAAGCAATGATGGAAATAAAAGAAATGCTCAGGAGTGGGATTAAAATTCAAGGTGGAAGGATGTCAATTGTAAGATTCGCTGATGACATTGCTATCCTGAGTGAAAGTGAAGAAGAATTACATGGTCTGCTGAATGGAATTCACAGGCGAATGAGTACAGAATATGGACTGAGAACAAGTTAAAGAAAGACGAAATCAATTAGATGTAGCAGAAATGAGAACAACGAGAAAGTTAACAACAGGATTGATGGTCACGAAGTAAATGAAGTTCAGGAATTCTACCAACCAGGCATCAAAATGACGGACAGAGCAAGGAGGAAATCAAAAGCAAATTACTACTGGCAAAGAGGGCCTTCCTGTCCATGAAACCTCTACTAATGTAAAACATAGGCCTTAATTTGAGGAAGAAATTTCTGAGAATCTACGTCTGGAGCACAGCATTGTTTGGTAGTGAAGCAGGGACTGTGGGAAAAACGGAACAGAACAGACTGGAGATTGCATGCTACAGACTAATGTTGAAAATTTGATGGACTTACACGTTAATTAGTGTCAGTAAGTCGTTTCTGAAAGTATTTGTATGGAGTGTAGTCATGTATGGAAGTGAAACATGGACGATAAATAGTTTGGACAAGAAGAGAATGGAAGCTTTCGAAATGTGGTGCTACAGAAGAATGCTGAAGATTAGATGGGTAGATCACATAACTAATGAGGAGGTACTGAATAGAATTGGGGAAAATAGGAGTTTGTGGCACAACTTGACAAGAAGAAGGGACCGGTTGGTAGGGCATGTTCTGAGGCATCAAGGGATCACAAATTTAGCATTGGAGGGCAGCATGGAGGGTAAAAATGGGAGAGGGAGACCAAGAGATGAATACACTAAGCAGATTCAGAAGGTTGTACGTTGCAGTAAGTACTGGGAGATGAAGAAGCTTGCACAGGATGGGGTAGCATTGAGAGCTGCATCAAACCAGTCTCAGGACTGAAGACCACAACATCAACAACATTCGTTAATGAGGTGGTTCCGCACAGAATCGGAGAGGAAAGGAATTTTTTGAAAACAGTAATTAGTACAAGGGACGGGATGTTAGGACATCTGTTAAAATATGAGGGGATGACTTCCATGGAGTTAGAGGGAGCTGTAAAGGGCAAAATCTGTAGAGGGAGCCAGAGATTGAAAACATCCTGCAAATAATAGAGGACGTAGGTTGTAAGTGCTACTCTGAGATGAACGGGCAGGCACAGGAGAGGATCTCGTGTTAGGCCGCATCAAATCATTCGGAAGACTCATGACGAGAAAAAAAGAAGACCGCTGTACTGCCAATACGATGCAAGCAGCGGTCCACAATGTGACACCTCCGAGACGTGGCAGCTGAGGGC
This sequence comes from Schistocerca nitens, assembly GCF_023898315.1. Classification (NCBI taxonomy): domain Eukaryota; kingdom Metazoa; phylum Arthropoda; class Insecta; order Orthoptera; family Acrididae; genus Schistocerca; species Schistocerca nitens. The sequence continues at coordinate 652,873,086 of NC_064618.1, read as the reverse complement.
AATGGTCGGAAAGCTCAGCGAATGTACCACGAACGCTTCCATGCATGAAGACACCCGCATTGTTGCACAATCCATAGCTACAGGGAAATATCGGGACGTTGATGTTGCGGCAGCCCAATGTAATCTGACCACAGAGCATGTGTATATTTGCGTTTGACGAAGACGTGCTATTAAGCTTTGAGAACGCGCGCAGGTCAAGCACCTAGCAATTAACGCCGAGTTTGATGTTTATCATATGCGAACTACTCGCTGTTGAGAGGAATGTCGTTACACGTATTGCCAAATGCACTGAGGTTGACGGACATCATTTTGAGCATTTATTGCGTTAATGTGGTATTTACGGGTAATCACGCTGTAACAGTATGCGTTCTCAGAAATGATAAGTTCACAAAGGTACATGTATCACACTGGAACAACCGAAATAAAATGTTCAAACGTACCTACGTTCTGTATTTTAATTTAAAAAATCTACCTGTTACCAACTGTTCGTCTAAAATTCCGAGTCATATGTTTATGACTATTACAGCGCCATTTATCACAAAGTGAAAAAAGTGGTCCAACTAAAACATTCATATTTCTTTGCGTAATACACGAATATTTCATAAAAATGGGGGTTCCTATTTTAAAAAACGCAGTTGATATCCGTTTGACCTATGGCAGCGCCATCTAGAGGTCCAACCATAGCGCCATCTGGTTTCCCCCTTCAAGCTAGACAAGTTTCGTTCTTTGTAGTTTTTTTGTTTGATGCTTATTTCGTGAGATATTTTGCCCGCTCACGATCAATGGACCACCCTGTATATCGCATGTCGTTACATGTACAAAACTTCATTCACATAAGGAAACAAAACAAAAAAACTAAATTTTGATCCAAATGAGTGAACTACCAGTTCAGTCATAGGAATTCAGTACACAATCAATTCTTAAAACCACTGAGCTAGAAGCATATCATGAAAATTGGGGATCACGAATTAGAAGTTATGGAAAAAAAGAAACAATGGACAGAGCAAGAAAGGCATGAAAAGCAGCATCGATAAAAAAAGTAACACATGGGAAACACTAACAAGAAGGATAGGCTGATAAGGACGTCTGTTAAGATATCAGGAGGTAAACGCTCGACACCAGCAGACTTCATTTCACCGCACAGTCTCCAAACAGCGCGAGGCGCCATGGGCGGCCACCGCTGTTGACCCTCGAGCTCCGCGCTATTTGTCGGCAACGTGCAGCACGCACCAACTGCGAGCAGGTCATTGGTTTCCGGTAGCGGATGGTAGTTGCGAACGCTGCAGCTGCCAAAATTACATGGTCACTTCATCCATCCTGTTGCGGCACGAGTGTGACGCACGGCTTGAAAGGAATCTCTGAGGCGGGGCAATCGACTGCGCCTTTCGACCCAGCACAGAACTCGTTGCTTCAACACGTTTCCCCATTTTCGTCATTCTAGAGTCATAGTTTTGGATCAGATGATTATACACCTGTAGTTTGTACTACAGTTTGTGCAATAGGTTAATACCAAACCTCAGTTGCGGTTTACATAATGTGCAATTGTCATAATTTGTGCGAGATCTTCAGAGAAAATTTGTAGTAAAACTATGGGCCGGTACCATGGGTGACTTCTTGCTTGGGTCTCACATGGTGCCCTCTTGACTGTGGTCAATGCACAGCTTGTTCTTGCAAGAGCATTTTCTAACTTTTTTTGAGGGGGCACCCTACGCAGTAGAGGGAGAATGTTGTTCCAGGATGTGGAGCTCCAGTTCTTTTGGCAGTCGGCGGATCAGCCAGAAAGTTCCTGTACGTTGGCGTCATCCCAGTGGCAAAGTGCATTCTACCTGTGAATTAAGTGGAGAAATTGACTGTAAGAAATCTATCAGTGACTACACATACAAAGAACACTCCATACATTTTCCATTGGACATAAGAGACCATGATGCATGGGTACTGGGTCTGTGTAGGGGTAAACAGTATTCAATTTACAAAATTATAGCAATTTTGATCAGAACAATGAAGGATTCAGACTCATTCAACATTGTCAACATTCATTTGCTCTCAGTCACACCAATTGATCTCCTAGATACTCTAAAATTCACTCAAAACGCATTTTCAACGCCTCTTCGATTAACGAAATATATTTGCTGTTGTCTCTGCTATCATATGAACCCTCATCATATCTGTCAGCTTGGGCACCGACTTTTTGAACGCCATGTGTGTAGATGCAGATAGTTGTCTTACTTAAAACGAGCTTCTTAAATAGCGCAGATATTTAACTAAAGGTGGAAATCTTTAAACCTTACATTGGCTCCTGCTATTGAGAATCTCCCAAAGACAAAAATGTAGAAGTTTTCGCTCCTTCCTCTGCCAGCTCAGCATCACGCGTTTATACTGGGTTGCTGGCTGGACGGTGAACAGGAGGGAACAAATGGTCCTGCCTCTCCCTTCCAGGCTGGGATGACGGGCGATGCGTCAGCGGGGCGCGTGTCCGCGGCAGCCGAGCAGCGTGCGGAGCGACGCCGGGCGTCGTCTGGCGGCGCCTCTGCTGACGTCACGCGACGCCTGAGGCGTGCCTCCCGCGGCGCCAAGTCCCGCAGGGCTCACTGCGCAATCAATGTCCGCCGGCTGTCAGTGTAGCCAGCGCTGGGACCCCACTGATTGCACGAGCTACAAATGTATACCCGTTCAGCGAAAGAAAACTGCTCTACTGGCCATTAAAATAGCTACACCACGAAGATGACGTGCTGCAGATGTGAAATTTAACCGGCAGGAAGGAGATGCTGTGATATGCAAATGATTAGCTTTTCAGAGCATTCACACAAGGGTGGCGCCGGTGGCGACACCTACAACGTGCTGACATGAGGAAACTTTCCAACCGATTTCTCATACACAAACAGCAGCTGACCGGCGTTTCCTGATGAAACGTTGTTGTGATGCCTCGTGTAAGGAGGAGAAATGCCTGCCATCACGTTTCCGACTTTGAAAAAGGTCGGATTAAAGCCTATCGCGATTGCGGTTTATCGTATCGCGACATTGCTCCTCGCATTGGTCGAGATCGAATGACTGTTAGCAGCGTATGGGATCTGTGGGTTCAGGAGGGTAATACGGAACGCCGTGCTGGATCCCAACGGCCTCGTATCACTAGCAGTCGAGATGACAGGCATCTTACATGCATGGCAGTAACGGATCGTGCAGAAACGTGTCGATCCCTGAGTCAATAGATGGGGACGTTTGCAAGACAACAACCATCTGCACGAACAGTTCGACGACGTTTGCAGCAGCATGGACTATCAGCTCGGTGACCATGGCTGCGGTTACCCTTGACGCTGCATCACAGACAGGGGCGCCTGCGATCGTGTACTCAACGACGAACCTGGGTGCACGAATGGCAAAACGTCATTTTTTCGGATGAGTCCAGGTTCTGTTTACCAGCATCATGATGGTCGCATCCGTGTTTGGCGACATCGCGGTGAACGCACATTGGAAGCGTGTATTCATCATCGCCGTACTGGCGTATCACCCGGCGTGACGGTATGGGGTGCCATTGCTTACACGTCTCGGTCACCTCTTGTTCGCATTGACGGCACTTTCAACAGTGGACGTTACATTTCAGATGTGTTACGAACCGTGTCTCTACCCTTCATTCGATCCCTGCGAAACCCTACATTTCAGCAGGATAATGGACGACCGCATGTTGCAGCTCCTGTACGGGCCTTTCTGGCTACAGAAAATGTTCGACTGCTGCCCTGACCAGCGCATTCTCCAGATCTCTCACCAATTGAAAACGTCTGGTCAATGGCCGAGCAACTGGCTCGTCTCAGTACGCCAGTCACTATCTTGATGAACTGTGGTATCGTGTTGAAGCTGCATGGGCAGCTGTACCTGTACACGCCATCCAAGCTCTGTTTGATTCGATGACCAGGCGTATCAAGGCCGTTATTACGGGCAGAGGTGATTATTGTGGGTACTGCTTTCTCAGGATCTAAGCACCCAAATTGCGTGAAAATGTAATCACATGTCAGCTCTAGTAAAATATATTTGTCCAATGAATACCCGTTTATCATCTGCAATTCTTCATGGTGTAGCAATATTAATGGCCAGTAGTGTATTTTCAAATCAGTAATTACAAGGTGTAACCATGTACCTTTGTTTATCAAACTGAAAAAAGTAAAAATACTTAGTCAGTCAAGTTTGTTTGCAGGTGCATGTCGGCAGCCCTGGTACACAAGGAGGTCCCCACGCCTCAGTACCGTAGCACCCCGCTAGAGGGGCCAGAACACAACGGCGCAGTACGGCGGAGTATCGTGTGGAAATTATTTTTTTGCATTTGAAGAGGACGAAGGCTGCAGCACTCCATCCTGAAGGATGGAAGTTTACGGCAAATATACACCATTATTAAATGGTTTTGACGCTTCCAGTGTGGTCAAAAACATCGCAACGGCGACGAACAAAGTGGCCGAACATCTCATTGTGAATCACCAGAAATAGCACGAAAGTAATGGCTCTACGTACGGCGTACCACAGTCGAGGAGAGAGCGGAAAAAAGTGAAAATAAGTCACGGATTTCTGTTAAACAACATGCACAGTATTTTGAACACGACAATGGTCATTGGTTGCTTGGTTCCGCTGCTGTTAGTACCCAGTCAAAGGGCGCGTCATACTGAGGCAGTAGCGGAAATGTTGCCACCCAGATAATTTGTTTCGTCCGACGTGAAAGAATTCTGTGTGTACACTGTGACACCAAAACAAAGGCGTGAAGCAAGCAATGAAGCCATATTAATTTACTACCACAGAAAATTGTGAGTTCCCAGTTATTTTCGGCTAAGATGATGATGAGAGTGTTCTGGAACTGCCATGGTGTGGTGCCAACAGACTATGCTCCTAAAGGACTCCTGAATATTTTACTGCAGGGTGCCAAGAAAAAAATAAGGCGAGAAGCTGTACAAGGGGGCGTTTATGCTCCATGAGAACGCCGCAGCTCATTCTACACAGTACGGAAGAAATGGCTGTTCAAATGGCTCTTAGCACTATGGGACTTAACTTCTGAGGTCATCAGTCCCCTAGAACTTAGAACTAGTTAAACCTAACTAACCTAAGGACATCACACACATCCATGCCCGAGGCAGGATTCGAACCTGCGACCGTTGCGGTCGCGCGGTTCCAGACTGAAGCGCCTAGAACCGCTCGGCCACACCAGCCGGCTGTACGGAACAACGTATGATGCATTCTTCAACTACAAAATTATCCCTCACCCCACATATATTCTTATGAAATACCACTCAGTGACTTTCTCCTTTTTGCTATGTTGAATAACGGTAGCGTGGCAGGCGTTTCACCAATGAGGACGAAGTTCTTGTCGAGGTGGAACGTTTCCTGATAGCTAAAATGTAGAGTTCTATAAGCAAGGTCTCCGCCAAGTCATTCGTTGCAGTAAACAGTGTGTTGGCTTGGTGTTTTTCGAGGTGATAATTAATACTTTAGGACTATCGCCCGTATCGTTAGTAACCTTTCTCTGTCTTCAAGTTAAAATTTTCTGGGTTGGTAGTCCGCGTCATATTTCCTTCTAAAACAAACGACGTTTCGACCCCTCTGCTGGGATTTTCTTCAGGATGTTTCAGTGTCCACTATTGCCAGAACATTAGTGTTCTAGCGATAGCGTACACCGAAACATCGTGAATAAGATCCCAGCAGAGGGGTCGAAACGCCGATTAATTTATAAGGAAACAACGAAGAAGATTTTAACTTTAGTGACAATGGCCACGAAAGTCTGCCGACTTACTTTTCTCTGTCTTGTTCACCACGCATTAAGGAGTTCGGGCTAACCCCATCATCAGAGATGACCAGATGTGCCTCTTTGTGGCAAGGTGCAGCACAAGTAGATGTAGAATTAAGGTTCGACCAAGAAAATATGCAAGGTCAGCAGCATACATAGTTATATAAACTGACTCTCTTTTAAATAAGGTAACAAATAATAAACAACTATTCCATAATTAGGAACAAGTTTTAAACAGTAAACCATCTTTTTCTGTCTCAAGAAATTTCCGAGAATGTACGTCTGGAGCACAGCATTGTATGGTAGTGAAACATGCGCTGTGGGAAAACCGGAACAGAAGAGAATCCGCGCGACTGCTACTGTCGCAGGTTCTAATCCTGTCTCGGGCATGGATGTGTGTGATGTCCTTAGGTTAGTTAGGTTTAAGTAGTTCTAAGTTCTAGGGGACTGATGACCACAGATGTTAAGTCCCATAGTGCTCAGAGCCATTTGAACCAGAAGAGAATCGGAGAATTTGAGATGTGGTGCTACAGACGAATGTTGAAAACTATGTGGACTGATAAGGTAAGGAATGAAGAGGTTCTGCGCAGATTAGGAGAGGAAAGGAATATGTAGGACTAGGTGGTGGGACAGGTTGGTACGACATCTGTTGCGACATCAGGGAATGGTTTCCGTGGTACTAGAGGGAGCTGTAGTGATCAAAAACTGTAGAGGAAGACAGAGATTGGAATACATTCAGCAGGCAATTGAAGACGGTGGTCGCAAATGCTACTCTGAGATGAAGTTGGCACAAGAGAGGATTTCTTTCGTGGCGGGCCGCATCAAACCAGTCACAAGACTGTGGACTAAAAAAAAAAAAAAAGAACGCCTCTTTGACCAGATACAATACACCGCATCAAGTACTTCCTGATGCCTCTTTTTCCTTTAATCACTGGACGGTAACAGGCAAGGTACAGAGCGTTCTAGACACATGTTTAGCAATCGCGGGCACGTCACAAACAAAAATAGCAACAGACCAACAACTTGGGTGAGACTAGCAACAATAGTACTCGGGGCTCGGCGCAAGGGCCTCACTACGCCAAACAGACCTATCACGCCCCAAAAGAAATGCATATATAACCGTGAGCAGGCTAATGCATGTATTCAGCCAGTACCAGGCAAAATTCGTAATTGATGGCACGACTGAGGCCGGCACACGCTAGGCCAAATTTAGAATTCAAGACGACAATGTAACACTTATCAACGAGGCACTAGTGAAACAACATTTAAGCTTCCATGGCAGAAATAACTGCTCTTATATCCACACATGACAATGAGATCTTGTGACATATTAAAGAAATGTTAAACCAGTTTCACAAAAGGACATTACTAAATCTGGGAGCCTCGGTCGTGTTGCCTAGCGTAACCTTACAATATGCTTCTGTGTAAGACCAAGCCATTACTACAGAACAGACAACCAGTAGTCAGACCAACGAGGAGTGGCCAGGGAAAAAACAAATTCACGCAAGAAACGCAACAGCCCACCACCAGTGTCTAACACGGTGAGTTCAATTTACACTTGGAAACTAAACCAGAAACCGGACGCCCGTGGCAATGTTCAAGATAACAATCATGTTAGAAACATGCTTAAAAGATGAGATAGAACATCAGACGCGAGTTGTATAACCAACATGAGTATTGTCACCCACTGCCACTTGAAAGAAGCAGCCTTCAGCAGATCCAGAGGTAAGAAAATACCATAACAGTGGAACACACTAGCAGATCCCCAGGAAGCAATCGGACAGGTTACGCCGGACGTCCACGGCACAGCCCAAACGACCGGGCCGCTCAAGAGCCCCACTCCGGATCTTGTTGCTCCCGCTGCCAACTCGTGCAGAATCAACACCCGACGCCGCTGGAAGAAGAAAGCTGCCGCAGTTCACCCGCCTCCAGTCCTCACTCCTTGCGATCCGGGGCCACTAATCCAAACTTCACGAGACGGCGGCCGAAAAAAGCGCACAACGGAAAGATAGCCCAATGCGTCCACATCTAGGTATCGCACACTAGGCAAACGGCTCAACACTTGATGCAAAGCCGGCTGCGGTGGTCTAGCGGTTCTAGGCGGCCAGTCCGGGACCGCGCGACTGCTACGGTCGCAGGCTCGAATCCTGCCTCGGGCGTGGATGTGTGTGATTTCCTTAGGTTAGTAAGGTTTAAGTAGTTCTAAGTTCTAGGGGACTGATGACCACAGCTGTTAAGTCCCATAGTGCTCAGAGCCATTTGAACCATTTTTGAACTTGTTGCAAAACATCAGTGATGACTTCTTGGCACCTCTCGCTGTGGACAGCGGAATCGATACCCTGTTATCATTTCTTCTTTTGGCTCCACCGACCGCGGCAATCACATGAATACAGCTGTTAACTTAATAGGGACTATGTAAGTAGACATGCAGTGTAGTACAAACACGCTGGACTGTACTTTCATTTGGTGAGCGTTGGAGCAGATAATGTGCTACATTGTACCTGATACAGATTTCGAGTTCTTTCTCCGTCTGGGTAATTTTTCAGATTGATCAGTTGTCAGACGACTGGAGGCTGACACGTCTATTAACTTCCTTGGAGAAATTCAGAACATAGCCGGTTTTTGAGCTTTCAGTGTATTTGTGTTGTCTGAAGAGCGCTGCAATGAATCAGATTAATTGCTCTGACACCAGGTGTTACAATGCTATAAACAATAAATTTTCTTTGGACACATGATGTGACTGACCCGTGTTAACCTTAGTAAATAAAACAAAGTTTTTTAAGTCTCTTCCTCTCTCTCCTCTCTCTCTCTCTCACCTGTCTGTTTATTGCAATACTAGCTCACTATCTGGCATTGCCTAGGTTTGTATTTATTCAAATCCTGTTAGCCCACCTCCTCCATTCCTTTCTCTCAGTCAGTCAGTCTCTGCCTCTCCTGCTGATCATTTTCTCTCTTCTCTCTGTCCACATTCTCTATCCCCACTTTCTGTCCATCTCCTCTTTCCACTCTCTATGTCCATCTACTCCTCCCACTACGCGTGTCCACCTCCACACGGGTACCTCGATATGAGTCTAGTAAACGATTTTTTTTATACACAGCGGTTCGGCAGATGCTTAAATTGTCATATGATCACCAACATTTGTCACTATTTTTGCCAAGTTCTCTGACGGTCGGTGTTATTTCCTTACACTCTATTTACTTCCTCTAAACTAAAATATTAGAGCTGTTTGTTTAGGAATTAACTGTTCAAACTACATAATCTTCCATTTTAAATTATTTCATTGTTAATAAAATCGACAAGGCTCTCGTAAGCAAATTTACGTTGTTCTCTATTTTCATGCCGTCTTGATTCTTAACATTCCTCGATATGTTGATTCTCTGTTTGCCTATACGCAGCGAAACAGATCTAGTGATAACTAACAGCTGACACATGCGAGTTTGGCAATTGACTCACAATCGCTGAATCTTTCTGCAATCGTTTTTATTGGTACTAATGTTTCTGGCTGAGGACAGGACATAAGTTGACACTTGTGTTTACCACTTGTCTTTTCCTTCTAGTCACAAAACTAGTATTCCGTATTGTCAGTTTAATTTGATGACCACGATGGAAGAGTCGCAGTGGATGAATCCTGCATTTATGTCGATTCCAATAAGTACTCTGCTGCTGAGGACACTTAGATGCTGCTGGGTGAAAAGATTCGTTTCTAAATCAGGCTTCTTGTCGGCTGAATTAGGCGTAGGTAATGTTAATGATGGTACGTGAAAAAGTAACGTGTGAAAGACATTCAATTATAAATCATAGCTTCAGCGTAGGTCAAGTAAAAGTTGCATGAATTAATATTAACATAAATATATGGAAAGTAAAAGCAAAATTCATATTTAACTTTATCAACGCTGTCCGAATAACCTTTAGAAAGTGAAAAATTATGAAAATAAAATTAAAACTCTTTTATGGAAATTGAATCAGAAAAAAGAATAAAATGTAAAGCAATTACAGTAATTTCGAATGGTTTAATTGTTCATTCAAGTGCTCAGACAATTTATTTATTTATTTATTCAGTGTTTCACAAATTTCTCTCACTATTTATTGAGCAAAGTGTCAACTTAACACCAGACAACTTCTGTTATTCTGGACTGTAGATATACTTGGATTCAAATGAGAATTAAATATTTTACAGTAAATAAACTAATTAAATACAATGGTCTTGTAAATTAGCACTGTTATAGACTTATATATTGGTCGCGGGAAGACTTTGATATGACTTCCTGGAAATTTCCACGCAGTTCTTGTACCTAAAAATATATGCAACACTAAGCTTCGGATATATAACATGTTTAGGATAATAACCAATAAAAATTCCCCAAAATTTAATTTTCATAATTTAGGACATAATTATACTTACATTAATATTTCTGACACATGTTAAATCTTGTTTGTTATATTTTTGGCTGAATGCTGCTACTTTTTTTATAATAAGTGATATGATAGCTTGAAGATTCAACCGGGTATCTGCTGAACTGCACATTGCGGTACTTGAAGGCTCTTTTTCGGATCAATAGTTTTAAATTACGTTTTTTAAATTTTTCACTGTCGAAATCACTCATATCACATACAAAACACGTCTTCACCTTTGCATTACAGCAAACAAAATGCACAGAGAAAGTGAGGAACACCTTGGTACGCTTACGAACACTAAATACTGAAAGGAAGTCGGCGAGCCGGCCGATGTGGCCGTGCGGTTCTAGTCGCTTCAGTCTGGAACCGCGTGATAGCTACGGTCGCAGGTTCGAATCCGGCCTCGGGAATGGATGTGAGTGATGTCCTTAGGTTAGTTAGGTTTAAGTAGTTCTAAGTTCTAGGGGACTGATGACACAGATGATAAGTCCCATAGTGCTCAGAGCCATTTGAACCATTTTTTTTAAGTCGGCGAACACTAAAGTTTCGGCAGCACTGCGCTAGTGAGGGTGCTACAATGTTGGAATCGGCAACGTCGTCGCTGGCGTGGAAACAAAATCTCAAGAAGCCTAAGATTTGCCTACTTATGCTAAGGCAAATCATGTTTACAAAACATTTGTCTACATTTTTATGTACACTTATATAAGGAAATTTGATGAGGGTAATTTACTCAAACTGCCTTCTCTGTTTACATATGGCAAGATGGCGTTTTACTTACGTCTTTTACACTTTAGAGGGATTGAATTAGTTAAGAAATTGCGTCACAATACCTATCGAAAAAATCAAATTCCTCTCCTGTGTAACCTCTTCATTACAGAGTAGTACTTTTAAGTTACGTCCTCAATTATTTTCTGGATGTAGTCCAATCTCTGTTTTCTCTACAGTTTTACCTTCTGCAGCTCCCTCTGGTTCCATGGAAGTTATTCTGTCATGTCTTAGCGGATTTCGTACTATCCTGTGAATTCTTCTTGTCATTGTTTTCCATGTGTTCCTCTCCTAGCTGGTTCCCCGGAGAACCTCCTCATTCCTCACCTTAACACCGACGTTTCAACAATCTTCTGTAGCACATCATCTCATATGCTTCGATTCTCTTCTTCTCCGGTTTTCCCACAGTCCATATTTCACTACCATACAGTATCGTGCTGCAAACATTACATTGTCAGAAACTTATTCTTCAATTTGAGGCCTGTGTTTGACACTAGTAAACTTCTCTTGGGCAGGAATGCCCTTTCTGCCAATGCTAGTCTGCTTTTTATGTCCTCCTTGTTCCGTCTGTCTTGGGTCATTTTACTACCTAGGTAGCAGAACTCCTTAACTTGTTCTGCTTCTTAATCACAAGTCCTGCTGCTACGTTTCTCCTGTTTTCATTTCAGTTAGTGCTTATGACTATCGTCTTTCTTTGATTTACCCTCAATCCACATTCTATACTCATCAGAGCGTTCATTTTATTCATAAGATCCTGTAATTCTTCTTCTCGTTCGCTGAGGATAGCAACGTCATCATTAAATCTTTTCATTGATATTCTTTCACATTGCATTTAAATTCCAGTCTTAAACATCGCTTTTATTTCACTCATTGCTTCTTCGATGTATAAAATCAAGAGTAAAGGCGGTCCCTTTCTTACATCCTTTTAATCCGAGCACTTCGTTCTTGGTCTTCCAGTCTTATTGTTGGCTCTTGGCTCTTGTACATATCGTACAGTACACGCCTTTTCGTATGCCTTACCCATATGTTTCTACATCTACATCTACATGACTACTCTGAAATTCACATTTAAGTGCTTGGCAGAGGGTTCGTCGAACCACAATCATACTATCTCTCTACCGTTCCACTCCCGAACAGCGCGCGGGAAAAACGAACACCTAAACCTTTCTGTTCGAGCTCTGATTTCTCTTATTTTATTTTGATGATCATTCCTACCTATGTAGGTTGGGCTCAACAAAATATTTTCGCATTCGGAAGAGAAAGTTGGTGACTGAAATTTCGTAAATAGATCTCGCCGCGACGAAAAACGTGTTTGCTGTAATGACTTCCATCCCAATTCGCGTATCATATCTGCCACACTCTCTCCCCTACTACGTGATAATACAAAACGAGCTGCCCTTTTTGCACCCTTTCAATGTCCTCCGTCAATCCCACCTGGTAAGGATCCCACACCGCGCAGCAATATTCTAACAGAGGACGAACGAGTGTAGTGTAAACTGTCTCTTTAGTGGACTTGTTGCATCTTCTAAGTGTCCTGCCAATGAAACGCAACCTTTGGCTCGCCTTCCCCACAGTATTATCTATGTGGTCTTTCCAACTGAAGTTGTTCGTAATTTTAACACCCAGGTACTTAGTTGAATTGACAGCCTTGAGAATTGTACTATTTATCGAGTAATCGAATTCCAACGGATTTCTTTTAGAACTCATGTGGATCACCTCACACTTTTCGTTATTTAGCGTCAACTGCCACCTGCCACACCATACAGCAATCTTTTCTAAATCGCTTTGCAACTGATACTGGTCTTCGGATGACCTTACTAGACGGTAAATTACAGCATCATCTGCGAACAACCTAAGAGAACTCGTCAGATTGTCACCCAGGTCATTTATATAGATCAGGAACAGCAGAGGTCCCAGGACGCTTCCCTGGGGAACACCTGATATCACTTCAGTTTTACTCGATGAATTGCCGTCTATTACTACAAACTGCGACCTTCCTGAAAGGAAATCACGAATCCAGTCGCACAACTGAGACGATACACCATAGGCCCGCAGCTTGATTAGAAGTCGCTTGTGAGGAACGGTGTCAAAAGCTTTCCGGAAATCTAGAAATACGGAATCAACTTGAGATCCCCTGTCGATAGCGGCCATTACTTCGTGCGAATAAAGAGCTAGCTGCGTTGCACAAGAGCGATGTTTTCTGAAACCATGCTGATTACGTATCAATAGATCGTTCCCTTAGAGGTGATTCATAATGATTGAATGCAGTATATGCTCCAAAACCCTACTGCAAATCGACGTCAATGATATAGGTCTTTAGTTAGATGGATTACTCCTACTACCCTTCTTAAACAATGGTGCGACCTGCGCAATTTTCCAATCTGTAGGTACAGATCTATCGGTGAGCGAGCGGTTGTATATGAGTGCTAAGTAGGGAGCTATGGTATCAGCGTAATCTGAAAGGAACCTAATCGGTATACAATCTGGACCTGAAGACTTGCCCGTATCAAGCGATTTGAGTTGCTTCGCAACCCCTAAGGTACCTACTTCTAAGAAACTCATGCTAGAAGCTGCTCGTGTTTGAAATTTTGGAATATTCCATTAATCTTCCCTGGTGAAGGAATTTCGGAAAACTGCGTTCAATAACTCCGCTTTAGCGGCACAGTCGTCGGTAACAGTACCATCGGCACTGCGCAGCGAAAGTATTGACTGCGTCTTGCCGCTTGTGTACTTTACATACGACCAGAATTTCTTCGGATTTTCTACCAAATTTCGAGACAATGTTTCGTTGTGGAACCTATTAAAGGCATGTCGCATTGAAGTCCGTGCCAAATTTCACGCGTCTGTAAATTTTAGCCAATCTTCGGGATTTCGCGTTCTTCTGAACTTCGCATGCTTTTTCCGTTGCCTCTGCAACAGAGTTCGGACCTGTTTTGTGTACCACGGGGGATCAGTTCCATCTCTTACCAATTTATGAGGTATGAATCTCTCAATTGCTGTTGCTACTATATCTTTGAATCTGAGCCACATCTCGTCTACATTTGCATAGTCAGTTCGGAAGGAATGGAGATTGTCTCTTAGGAAGGCTTCTAGTGACACTTTATCCGCATTTTTAAATAAAATTATTTTGCGTTTGTTTGTGGTGGATTTGGAAGAAACGGTATTGAGCCTAGCTACAACGACCTTGTGATCACTAATCCCTGTATCAGTCATGATGCTCTCTATCAGCTCTGGATTGTTTGTGGCTAAGAGGTCAAGTGTGTTTTCGCAACCATTTACAATTCGCGTGGGTTCGTGGACTAACTGCTCGAAATAATTTTCGGAGAAAGCATTTAGGACAATCTCGGAAGATGTTTTCTGCCTACCACCGGTTTTGAACAAGTATTTTTGCCAACATATCGAGGGAAGGTTGAAGTCCCCACCAACTATAACCGTATGAGTGGGGTATTTATTTGTTACGAGACTCAAATTTTCTCTGAACTGTTCCGCAACTATATCATCGGAGTCTGGGGGTCGGTAGAAGGAGCCAATTATTAACTTAGTTCGGCTGTTAAGTGTAACCACCACCCATACCAATTCGCACGGAGTATCTACTTCGACTTCACTACAAGATAAACCACTACTGACAGACACAAACACTCCACCACCAATTCTGCCTACTCTATCTTTCCTGAACACCGTCTGAGACTTCGTAAAAAATTCTGCAGAGCTTATTTCAGGCTTTAGCCAGCTTTCTGTACCTATACCGATTTCAGCTTCTGTGCTTTCTATTAGCGCTTGAAGCTCAGGGATATTCCCAGCACAACTACAACAATTTACAACTACAATTCCGACTGTTCCTTGATCCAAGCACGTCCTGTATTTGCCATGCACCCTTTGAGATTGCAGCTCACCCCGTACTTTCCGAGGTATTCTAACCTAAAAAAACCGCCCAGTCCACGCCACACAGCCTCCGCTTCCGCTACCCGTGTAGCCGCCAGCTGAGTGTAGTGAACTCCTGACCTATTCAGCGGAACCCGAAACCCCACTACCCTATGGCGCAAGTCAAGGAATTAGGGACCTCGTCGACCTCGATCTCTTTTCATAATTTTCGCGTCTCAAAATTGTGTTCCACATTCCCTTCAGGTATGAATCCGTCGCGAAGCACGCTTCAGATCAAATCGGGACTCATCTGCGAAAAAAATATTGGCCCTCTGTTCGACTGTCCATGTGGCATGTTGACGTCTCGACTTTAGACGTTCCCTTCTGTGAAGACGCGTCAGAGGCACATGTACGGCATGTTTCTGACAACAAAGGCCACTGTGTCGAGGCCTTCTCTGCACCGTTTGCCTCGATACAAAGCGTCCAGTGGATGCTTCGACATGCCCATTTCTGCACAGTACTAAGGCTGTACCGTCGTACCGTTACAGCCAAATAATGGTCCTCTCCTTCTGATGTCACACGTGGTCGGCCCTGCCGTGGTCTTCGTGATACAGTTTCGGTCTCTATAAACCGTCGCCACATCCGATAAACACCAGAACGATTCACATTAAGCCATCGGGCCACAAGAGTTGGCGACTGTCCTGCTTCAATTCTTCCTATGGCCCTCCACCGCAGGGGGTCTGGTACGTGTCTTTCCGTGCGGTACTGCAATTGCACTGTCGGTGACTGTGTACACAGCAACTGTGGATGCGGGACTATCCGGCAAACACTACTCCGTTTGATAGGTGTCCTGACGTCATGGCTCGCGTTGCTTTCCGTTGTCCGAAATACCATATTTCGCTCAGAACACGATCGTAAAGACATCTCTTGACAGTTTGTATGATTATATCGTC
Source organism: Schistocerca nitens (assembly GCF_023898315.1). Classification (NCBI taxonomy): domain Eukaryota; kingdom Metazoa; phylum Arthropoda; class Insecta; order Orthoptera; family Acrididae; genus Schistocerca; species Schistocerca nitens. Next base: position 652,857,353 of record NC_064618.1, on the reverse strand, counting down.
AATTAGACACAGTATGGGGTAATAGTGTTTGCTGCTTAAACTTAGGACACCAGTCTATTTGTTGTGTAACGAACCACCGGATACTGCCAGCTTCTGATGTCAAAGTACTAAGAAATTATCTCTGAACAAACTCCGTTCAACCCATATACTTACCCCGTCATGGATCTCCTGCTGCGCTTCGGGACTAAACTTATCGTCGTAACACCTTACAACCTATTCACACCACTCGAGGTACGCATCAGAATTTCGTACCGTGGTTGTCCTACTTCAAAATTATCAGTTCTGTAAGAATTCAGTGACTCATCTATTACAGGCGACGATAAGAAAGGGAAATGTGCACACTTAACACAGTACGAAGCAAACATTAAAATACGGTTGTACGCTGGATATAAATCTGCAACTACATCTACCTAAGTTATCTGTAAGCCCCACTTAAGTGCTTGGTAGAGGGTACATAGAACCACTCTCAGACTATTTCTCGACCATTCCACTCTCAAATACCAAATTCTTCTGTGATAGCTCTGAATTCTCTTATTTTATCACGATGGTCATTTCTTCCTGTGTACGTGGAAGTCATCAAAATGTTTCCGGATACGGAGGAGAAATTTGGCGGTTGAATTTTCATGAAGAGATGTCATCGCCACAAAAGACGCCTTTGTTTTAGTAATTACTAATACAATTCGTTTACGATATCTGTGACACTCTCTTCTCTATCTTGTGCTAATACGAAAGGAGCTACTATTCAGTGAACTGTTTCAGTGTCTTCCGTCAATCCTGTCTTGTTAGGATCCCATACTGCGCAGCAATCTTCCAGAAGAGGACGAACTAGAGTAGTGAAACGACTGACACTTTCAACGTTATGAGATTTGGTTGGTTTGGGGGATCAAAGGGACCAGACTGCTACGGTCATCGGTCCCAACGTTATGAGAACATAGCGCAAGTGCCGTTTCATGGTTAAATACTTGGCTTGCATTGTATTTGTTCTCTAGAATGAATTTATCGCTGTGTTTCCATATATTTATCTATCCCCTGTAAGTTAGAATCAAGAAAAATTTTGTTCAGGAACAAACACCTGGCATTTAGTTAAGCCGTTTCTCACAAGGGAACCTCCCCATCGCACCCCCCTCAGATTTAGTTATAAGTTGGCACAGTGGATAGGCCTTGAAAAACTGAACACAGATCAATCGAGAAAACAAGAAGAAGTTGTGAGGAAATATGAAAAAAATAAGTAAAATATACAAACTGAGTAGTCCATGTGACCATATGCAACATCAAGGACAGTGGTAGTTAAGAAACGCCGTGGTCCCGTGGTTAGCGGGAGCAGGTACGGAATGAGAGGTCCTAGGTTCAAGTCTTCCCTCGAGTGAAAAGTTTAATTTTTTATTTTCAGTTTATGTGACAAACTCTTACGTTTTCATCACTTTTTCGTGAGTGATTATCACATCCACAAGAAAACCTAAATCGGGCAAGGTTGAAGAATCTTTTTACCCATTCGCTAAGTGTACAAGTTAGGTGGGTCGACAACATATTCCTGTCATGTGACGCACATGCCGTCTCCAGTGTAGTATAGAATATACCAGACGTGTTTTCCTGTGGAGGAATCGGTTGACCTATGACCTTGCGATCAAATGTTTTCGGTTCCGATTGGAGAGGCACGTCCTTTCGTCTACTAATCGCACGGTTTTGCGGTGCGGTCGCAAAACACAGACACTAAACTTATTACAGTGAACAGAGACGTCAATGAACGAACGGACAGATCATAACTTTGCGAAAATAAAGAAAGTAAAATTTTCGGTCGAGGGAAGACTTCAACCAATGACCTCTCGTTCCGCAGCTACTCACGCTAACCACGGGGCCACGGCGCTCCTATGCTCAAGATCTGCTTGATATTGTATATCTTGCACATGGACTACTCAGTTTGTATATTTTCCTTATTTTATTCATCGTTCCACACAACTTCTTCCTGTTTTCTCGATTGATCTGTGTTCAGTTTTTCAAGGCCTATCCACTGTGCCAACTTATAACTAAATCTGAGGGGGGTGCGTTGGGGAGGTTCCCTTGTCAGCAACGTCCTTTCTTCATGGATTGCTAATACCAAAAGGTATGAAAGAGGATTTGCTTGACGTAGTGTCAGAAGTGGAGCCATGAGGGCAGTCTCAAACAGCTTTGCCTGCTAGTGGCAACGTTTCGGGTCCGAAAACTAGTGGATCACACAGTTTTAATCTGCCAGGAATTTTCTAAGCTGTACATACTCCCATGCCGAGAAAAATATTCATTATAGGGACTCTGAACATTTTTAAAACTACTTAGGCTGGTTTATTACAACCACACAGCACATGATCACTTCCTGAAGACATTTTTCACTACGTGTCCCAGGTAAGTGTTTAACAATGTTAGTGGTACACAGATTCCATATCTCATATGGTAGTCAATTAATCATACGTGTTTTTTATTCGACAAATCTGCTTTTTGTGGTGTGTCGTATTCAAATTGTTTGATAACCGGAATTCTTGAAAGACCCATGAAATAGTCTCAGTAGACTTAGTCCATTTATCATTAACAGATACTTGTCCCAGTTCCTCAAATACAAAGTGTACATTTCGGTTTTTCACCGAGTACATTTGACTGTCACTGGCATCCTCGCCGATTTCAGCCTTTCGCTGTAAACGCAGTATGACTATTCCTAGTAGGATAATTAGAAGAATCTTCAAGAAATGTAACTTATAAATGAAGGTGTTAACTTACGATATCTTCACTGCACTAGTTCTTGAGTAGTACGTGCCTTGTCGAGTACGGTTAGTAAACGTGATATGCTCAGCCAATTTCAATGGCAATCACTGCAAGACAAGCATTGTGCCTGACGGAAAAATGTGAGGTTAAATTCAGAAAGACCGCGTTGCAGTTGTGTGGTATTTCCCTCCATAAGGCATCTCATGAATGTCTGCGACAGAAATCTCAGAAAAAATTGAGTTTATGTAAAAGAAATTGAGTTTATGTAAAAGCTTTGCTCCTTTGTTCATCTCATACAGGAGGGATATGGGGAAACTTCCCAGCGAAACAAAATTAAGGGGTTACTTTTTTGAAAACACATCATTTTGACCCAATGCGACGCAGAACTTCAAAAGCTGCGTCGACGATGTCTACAACGCTCCTCTGTAATGGTGAATAAGCGTGGCGCCCGCGACATTACCTTCGGGCTCGGCGAAATTGCAAATGCCAATGTGAAAAAAAAAGGCCAGAAGTCCGAGGTACACTTAAGTTATAAGGTGGGTTAACTGACACTACTTTTCACCAAAATAACACATAACGCCATGAGAAGGTCGTCGTCACAACTCCTCTTACCAACGTCTAACCCGTTGTCTTAACGTCTCTGCGATGAAAGTCGCCAATGTGGCGTCCAGCATTAGAGTCACGTTGTTTTCGTATGGGCGGCTTAGGAAAACATTTTTACACACTACTGCACCGAATGAGGTAACAAAGCCCCAAGGGTGTCATTCAACGCGTGGATTAAAACATCCCTTTTCTTGAAGCGGTTATTTTCATATATTTCACAATCGAAAACGACAGTTCACAGCACAATGCGCAACAGACGACGTTCTTGACAACCTCTAACACCGCTGACTCCCCGAAACGATTCAAGCATTCTCTACGTACATCATGGGACTGCAACGCCGCTGAACGTGATCTCATCCCTTTGAGTGTAGCGTGACCGCAATGTTTCCTCTGGAATACAGAGTGCAACTTTTGGACGACATTTGAACGTAATCGAAAGCAGAAAAGGATATTCAGTCTTTTCATTCCTCCTTTTCACGTTCCCTTGAGGTGTGTGAATTACAGATCGGGAAGTGTGTTGCGACATTGACACACGCATAAGAAAGAGTCCCAGTTCGATAACACCTCTGTACCAACTATGTACCTTTGTTGCCCGCTTTAAAAGTATCCCTGAAAAGGGACACATATTCGCCGATTCCTAGGTGGCAGCAGGAGTGGCAACCCTTTTAACACCCCTCGGCTGTGTGCCACTACACCTCTGCGCTAGCGCCCTTCGCATGTGAAATCTGAGGTGTGATATTTGAAACTGTCTCTTTTCATTATAAGTTAACTTTATCTTACTAGCTAATTATTCACGTTTTCGTAGGAATAGCGCATATTCATTGTTAGCTCTAACTCCTTATATGGATTTTATGGATGCATGTGTTAATGTTTACCAATAAAGTACATTATTCCAATTGATATTAATTCATTAATGTTTTTGTTGTGTACATAGTTCCGCGTAGTCAGCGCGTACACAACTTTCCCACTAGAGCGCGCCCCGCTAAGCACAACAGCGCAGGCTCAGTGCTCGTCCGTCTCCGCACTACGAGATGGCGCTGTCATAGAGACGGAACAAATTCTGCTTCCGCCGATCCGCGTATTAATATGTAACGCAGTCAATGAGATTGCTGCTAACGTAGAACCTTTTCTCCTCGCGGATCACACTCGCGCAGTGATACCTGAACGCTCGAGGTATTATAACGAGTGTACAGACCTCCGATTAGTCAGTCTGCATTAGTCTGCATTAATCTGCATCAGTCTGCATTAGTCTGTACCAGTCTATAGTCAAGTTTCAGTCTGCGGCTAATGAGATTGTCATATTCCTGTACATAGCCATGAAGATAAATGAATAGACACTTTGTCAAGTATCAGAGATATGTGAGAATAAGATTAACATACCAAGACCAAAGGAACTTCAGATTGTCAATTGTAAACAGCATCCAGAATCAAGTTACGTAATGTCTATGATTTTTATTATTTTAATAAATATGTGTGAAAATTAATCAAGTTCTGTTTAAAGTTGGTCACCTTCAATCTGCTACTCTAAGCGTGCAAGTGGCATTTCTATCGTCTGACCTAACGGCAGAAGATAAACACGCCACGATAAGAGCACGAGACATATTGCTGACACTCGCCTATTTCGTTAGAGCGACAAGTCAAGTTATCTGATGGTGTGTGTACCGAAGGTCTTACAGTACGCACACCACAGTTTTAGTATAGTGCGGGCATATGATCAACGTTTAAATGACCAGTTCAGACTTTTTGCCATCTAAGAATTGCCCTCATATGATAATAATGCTCTCTGTAGTACGAACATGGTTTTTGAGCACATTTTGAAGAAAGAAAAAGTTGTGGGGCGTAACATCATTTCAGTAGCTATCCTATGTATAATATATAATTATATATAAGTTCTTTCCCATTTACATGAAAAATATTCATTACAAAAGATTTCTCCTATAGACTTTTGCATCCTCCCCTAGGCAACCCGACTGCCCATGGAATTGTGTGGAACTACAAATACCTGTGGTCACCTCTCCGACGGAAGGTAAAAGAATGTATAGGACGCGCAGCCAGTCAAATATCTTACCGAATTGATTAAAAGTTTTATTTCAAACAGTTTCACAAAGGAAGTTCTCACAGTGGCCTATGTGTCGGTGGAACTTGCAAACGTCAGCATTACACTGCTCCTCTCTTGCTGCTAGACAAGTTAACGTCGTTCCAACCTTTCTTCCGTTGCTGACAAATCAAGGTACACGCGCTACTTAGGCGACCAATAGGGAACGTGGGAGACGAGTCGTATATGTGGTTGTTGGAGCGTCCTGGAAGACAGGGCACTGTATAGAAGCTCTCTTGCGTTTCGCGAAATCGTATACCATTCTGCCGGCAATACAGTCTCAGCTTCAAATAAAGATAATGGAGGTGGATAGCGGATACGCATCGTTCTTCCTGAGGTGGACCACAAGGTTCAGTAGTATTGAGATCTAGTGATAGTGGTGGGCAGGGATATGTGACAGTCCATCCTCCTTCTCACAAAACCAGTCCTGGACGATGCGAGATGTTTGAACCGGGGCCTCTTTGTCTTGGAACACAGCATTACCATCGGAGAACAAAAATTATTCCACGGGATTGAATAGTTTAACCAAAATTGTCACATAATGCTAGGCACTAGTGGGACTTTGTAGAGTACCGATGGCGCCCATCGAATACAATGATATAATTGCCTAAATAGTCACCGAACCTCCGCCATATATCAGTCTCGGACCGCAGTCTCTGCTAGAACTTCGAAAGAGAGTGAAGTGAGACTCATCCGATTAAATGACTGTCTTTCATTGCTCCCTTGTTGAGGTTTCGTGGACTCGGTACCACATTTTACTGTTGGGGACATGTACATTACTGAGAATGATTCTGGATTTCCAGCTCACCCTGCAATCGGCTGCTTTTGGAGCTCCCTGCGCGTAGTTTTGGTGCTGAATGGGTTCATGAGTACGAGATTCAGATCTGCAATGACTTTTGCGGCTGTCGCCCCCTTATGCGTCGACACAATCCTAATCGGTGGCCATCTGTAGCGAACACTCAATATACGCTTTCGTCCGCGTTGAAATTTTCCACTTTCCCTGTAAGCAGTGTAAATCCTCGACGTGGTGCCTCTTGAAACGCCAAACACTTTGACTATCTTGGTCACAGAAGCACACATCATACGATCACGAACAATTTGCCCACGTTCGAATTCATTTAGCTGCGATACAATGCTTTCACAACTACACAGAACACTGTTCTGACCAAGACTGACTCTTGCAGCGTTTTTAAGGGCATTGCCCAGGTGTCGTTCTTGCTCAAATAGAACTTCATAACGTGCAAGCTTAGCTAGAATGTATGTTAATTGTGGTCAAGCGTGCATACGCCGCGCTGTTTCTGTGTTTTTACCCAAGCCCTGTACTTAATCAGAGATGAAAACGCTTGCACAGGACAGACCAGAGTAGGTATTTGCTTCAAGCCAGTCTTCAGTCTGAATACGGACACAGCAGTAAGTGATAACTTATTTCCATTGAAGATTTCTTCAACAGTATGGAAGAAATGTTGAAGGAGAATCAATAATTTGCCTTTGAGAACACTACAGCTGCCCTTCGGTACAGTTTCAAACAGTCCACTATTGAACAAAATACGTAAACACGGAATTTCCAAATAGATGTGCGTTTTTATGATAAACATCCTTTCGTACAGAGCTCTGAAAGCCGTTTTAATGTAAGGGTGTTGTCTGCAGCCAATGTTGCGTCCGGCGCTACTTTAGGTATTATGACGGGGGCCGATGCTGCACACGATATATGAAGATTACTTGGTGAATAACACCACAACGAGGTGACTGACTGGATGTATCCTTCGAAACTTGTTAACCCTGCTGTCCTGTTCACTTTCACTACACAAATGAAGTTTTCGGGTCAATGTGAACCGACTTAATAAAATGCTGAAAAAAATTTCTACTCACACGTATTTTTCGTACAGTTGTAAGCCATCGACATTGTTGTTATATTACAGTATGTTGTTAATGATCATACCAATAATAATAATAGTAATAATAATAATACCAATTATACCATCAACTACAGGAGTCATACCACACAATATCCACCAGTACATCAACGCAATACAGCTAGATCTAACCATATATATACAACTACAGAAATCTGTAATTATTGTTACATGTTCAATTACCCGAAAGTTCCTAAATGCAATGTAACATATACCGTACAGTTAAAAGGAAGTCACGCTTGATCAAGTTCCGCGTCACTTTCCTTTTTTAACCAGACATAACGTCTGAGAAAGGAAAGAATAATAATAATAATAATAATAATACACAGATTGTCACTAAAGGAAATTTATTATTATAATATTCACGCAGGGTATATTACGAACGACAGACATTTCCAACAAAAAATTATTCTAAACAACCATCTGTCCATCTGCCCATATCACGTTCTTTCCTTCTTACTAACTGCAGTTTGGACACAAGTAGGTGATGTGTGTTTCGCATACATGTTTATTACATTTTTTCCACACAACATGTTTCTTTTATTGTCATGTCGAAGGACAGAACTTACAATATGCACGTTTAGTAGAGTTTCTTGTTGTTAATGATTTTGCCACACTTGCCACTCCTTCAGGGTCTTGAATGCTCCTGAACATTCTCAAAGAATCCTCTGTTCGGGCAAAATGCTTCCTTGATGCAATGTGCTCTGCAACTAGTGAATTTCCAAGTTTTCCAAAAATATTCTCCTTCTAGTCCATTTTCTTGCATGGGCCAATTGAAGTCCACAAGACATATGCATTATAAGCTGCAACATCAAGAATATCGTAGAAAACTATCATGGCCCATCTGTTGGTTATATACCTACTAGCTCATTGAGTGTGTCTAAAGCCCCTTTGGTTGAATTATAATCTGAAACCATTTCTGGCTTCTTATCATCCATGTTATTTATTTCAGCGCCATGGTGGAGAGTGCTCATTAGGAAAACATTCTTATTTTTCTGAGGAATATAAATGACCACTGCAGTGTGATTTGTTAATTAAATTGAAGAACTATGAACCTCCTTGTTGGTCTTATTTTGTGAAAGCTCTGTCCTATTTTTACGTATGGTTCCTAACACTGTCTGGTTTCCTTTTCAGAAGCAGCTGTCCTAAATGATATGAGCTCGCAAATCAGAGGTAAGATCAGCAACTACTCTCATTCCCTGATTTTTTTCTGGTGCCGCTCCACTCTCCTTCCAGCATAAAAAAATGGCTCTGAGCATTATGGGACTTAACTGCTGAGGTCATCAGTCCCTTATAACTTAGAACTACTTAAACCTAACTAACCTAAGGACATCACACATATCCATGCCCGAGGCAGGATTCGAACCTACGACCGTAGCAGTTGCGCGGTTCCAGACTGTAGCGCCTAGAACCGCTCGGCCACCGCGGCCGGCTCTTCCAGCATCAATTTGGGTGTTCAGTACCTATGAAGATTTGCTGTCTCACGAAGTCCATATCTTGTACCCATATTTTGCCGGTTTGCTTGGGATGTACTGCTTGAATGGACACTGGCCTCTAAATGCTACCAGCTGCTCGTCGACGGTCAAGTTTTCCCCTGGAACAAAGAATTGAGGTAGGACTCGTAACCACTTCTTCCAGATACTGAAGATTGCGTCGAGTTTATCAGTACGTCTTTCCTCTCTTGTGAATTTCTTATCAAACCGCAAGACTCGCGATATTTTACAGAATGTTTCTAGGGACATGGTTGCTCGATATATGTTCCGCCCAGTATACCTATCCCACAAACTTTCTGTAGATTCCCCATGTGACCGATATACACCGGCAAGGAATAGTGATCTTAAGTATGCTCTAAAAAGAGAATCATCAGTGTATGTGCATAGTTTACCATAAACTCGTTGGCGCCCCCCCCCCCCACCCGCCAATATTTGACATCTCTATTATCTCATTCTGAAGTACTGTAGAAAATAGTACTTCAAATGAACTTTTTAAGTCACTTATTGCGCTGCTTGCATACCTGGTATTTCCTGAGGTACTCCGGATGACGTTCGAAGCAGGTAGGCAGCCGTGTTGTGCTGGTGGTTGTAACTGCCGTTGTTTGTTCCCGTTTTTAGAAATAGAAGTCTGTACACTACTTTGAACAGGCTGCCGACTATCGTGAATGTCATCAGAACACTCGCTTTCACGTCCATTACTGACACGATCTTCGAACTCGGAAACTGATACTTCGTCTGTTGAGCTATTTACTAATTCTTACAATTCAGCATCAGTCAATGACGTAATCGCCATGATGTCACAACTCAGATGGATCACAAAAGACAGAGAACACACACTGAGCAGAAACAATGGATAATTCAAACAGCTGACACACCGTAATGCAAGTCCACTGTTGTAAACGCAGCGCCTTTGTTGACTTGTTGAATGTTGAGAATAAGTATGGACAATGAAAGTCACTACTACTATAAAATATGAGCAACCAGAAAGTATTTGAGTTTTGAGTAATCATATTAATGTCAGGTCACATTGACGAGAACATTATGTATGTAACTGTTAAGGCTGATCACCAGAGGACTTAAAATATTTTGAAAATTTTTTGACCACATACTGCCGTTGCATTTTCAGACAAAGTCACCAAATTTCATAAAGTTACTGTGATATTTAAATAATAAGAAACGAAATTTATCACCATTTAGGATCATATAGACCCTAACAGAACAGAAGGGTTAAGAAATGAAGACAGAATCGCAGATAGTCAGTGCATGTTGGAGGCATTATTACCCTATTTTCACCGTAAATAAGCATAATGTACTGCACGTATATATTCAAAAGCATCGAATTCTGTTCGACGAGTGATGAGTCACTGGTACCAGTAACAACCATCAAGTAATTACCTCTTTTTTCCAGAGATGGTTAAAGTGACACGATGACAATAACTTAACCCATGCGTAAGTAGATCTCTGACTCATATTTATTGAAGGAATCTCTAGAAAGTGGACTCGACGGGGAAAGTTTCACTTACGTGCTCGTTAGTTTATACGATATGAAAATTTAAATAATACGATTTAGTCTCGTTCACTGTTCGCCTGTCTAGACTTCATTGAAAAGTCAAGAAAGATTCAAACAAAGTTGCACAGTTTGTCGCGGGGTGGCTTAGTAGGCGAGTGTCACAGAGAGGCTCAGCCAGTTGCAGTGGTAGACGTTGCAAGAAAGACGCTGTGTATTGCGGAGAGCTTGATTCACACAATTCCGACAGCCCAAGTTGTAAAACGAGTCAAAAGAGCTATCACTACCTGCATCTTATATCTGGAGTATTGGCTACGATGAAAAGGTTAGTGCAACTAGGGTTAATACAGAAGGATACTGGCAGCCTCCCCCTCCCCCCCATTTCATCAACGCATGAGGTGGCAAAGGCAGCGAAAATGATTCTAGTGGAAAGTGTACCCTCCCTTGCAAACTGCACTGTGGCTCGTGGATAGCAGATGTGGATGGTAGATGGCAGACGTTATATTGCCAGGTGTTTTAAGGAGATCTATAGCCGTATATTTCACTTCTTTGCTCGTCAAAACTATGAGAGGGTACAGTTACTCGTTGCACCTGTACAGCTGCAATATGCCCACTGTAACGGACGGGTAGACGTTTCTCTCAGGAGTGGTGTGTGGCCGCGTTCGCCTGCGGCTTAGGCCGCCCGGCAGACAGATGTCCACTCCGTGCCTCCACATCATAACTGTCCAGTGACGGATGCCTGGCCATCCGTGTAACCGCGCCTGGGGCGATTTATCGCTGAATTTCCTGCTGCCGGAGAGGCGACTGCGAACATCCGTCCAAGCGGCAGCACTGGTGTCCTCATCAAATCTAATGCCTGTGTGACGGTCACCACGGCGCTTAGTTATAAAGTTTTGATCATTACGTAATGCCTGTTTGCAGCTATAAGCCTCCAAATTAGCACAGCCCACCCGTAAAGTGAGGACTGGTTGTGGCAAGTGGGTTTCAAAGTTTACCAGGGACAGACTCCGACCTGCAAATAAACGAAAGGCTAATTACCCAACTGTATTGTTTCAACTGATACTTAAAACTTTGTGACTACACCTGGTGCATTATTGTGGCTGTGTATGTTGTCCGAAGGCTGGTTTCCTGCAACTCTCTATGCTACACTCTTCTGTGCAACTCTCTTCATCTCTCTATATGTCCAGCAACCAAAACCCATTTCAGGCAATTTACTGTACTCGTGGTTTTGTATGTCTGACCAGTTTTACGCCATATACTTACCACTGCCACGTAATTAACTACTCCTTTGTGCCTCAGGAAGTGCCTCAGTTAAGTGATGCCATAAAGTATTCGATTCAACACCTCATCATTGTTTATCAAATCTGCCTACCCAATATTCAGCATTCCTCTGTGGCACCCTATTTCAAAAAATCAGTTCTCTTCGTTTCTGACTGTTTATCGTCGACATTTCAGTACTGTGCAAGGGTACATCCAGACAAATACTTTCAGGATAGGTTTACTAACGCTAAATGTTATACGAAAAGCATTTAGCTTTCTCAGATTTCTTTTCCTGTCTGCATTTTACATGGTTCAAATGGCTCTGAGCACTATGGGACTCAACTGCTGTGGTCATTAGTCCCCTAGAACTTAGAACTACTTAAACCTAACTAACCTAAGGACATCACACACATCCATGCCCGAGGCAGGATGCGAACCTGCGACCGTAGCAGTCGCACGGTTCCGGACTGCGCGCCTATAACCGCGAGACCACCGCGGCCGGCGCATTTTACATCCACTGTCCCTCTCCCGTCGTCAGTTACCTTTCCGCCAAAATAGTAAACCTCGTCTACTATTTTAGTGCCTCATACCTTATTCTATTTCCCTCAGCATTTACGTGACTTCATTCTACTGTACTCCACTGCCTTTTTTTTTCCTGTAACCAATGTTCATCTTATAATCTAATTTTAAACATCATCCATCCTTTTGTATTGATCTTCCAAGTCCATTGCCATCTCTGGCAGAATTTGTGTGTTATCAATAAACATAACAGTTTTTATTTCTTGTGCCTGCACTTCAATTTATTTTCCAAGTTTCTTCTCAGTTTACTTCTTATTCTGTGTATAGCTTGAATAACAAAACGGGAAAAAACTACAGTCTCTCCCCGGCTGTAACGTCTCTTTCGTTACTTTCTGCTGTTATACTTGCAGTCTGGACCCAGTACACATTGCAAACAATCTTTCTGTGCTTATACTGTATCAATGACATCCATACATTTCAGTCAACACTGACAGAAAGATTTTAATTTACCTGAAAATCATAAAAAATATATTTCCACATGAGTAAGAAACAAAAAGCTGATAAAAACACTACATTTAAACCAAGGCACAGGACAACACACAAGTAACGTGGTTTACAGAGCTGTGCATGACGACATACTGAGAACTGAGTTTGGTAAAAATATCTTACGTGCTGCCACCAAAATAGATTACTTTTGTTATGGGATTTGAATTCATTGAAATAAGAGGATTAGTAGACAATACTATGGCAACATGATTCCTTAAACATTGGAATAGTACTAGATACAGCATACACATTAGTACAAGAGGTCATTTTTTCTGCGGTTTTATATATGTAAATCAGTAATAGACGTTGAAGAAGTAGAAAAAAATAATATTTTTCTTTCTGTGTCATCAGTCTTCTGACTGGTTTGATGCGGCCACCACGAATTCCTCTCCGGTGCCAATCTCTTCATCTCAGAGCAGCACTTGCAACCTACATCGTCAGTTATTAGCTGGATGTATCCCAATCTCCGTCTTCCTCTACAGGTTTTGCCCTTTACATCTCCCTCTAGTACCGTGGAAGTCATTCCCTGATGCCGTAACAGATGTCCTGTCATCCTACTCCTTCTCCTTGTCACTGTTTTCCACGTATTCCTTTCTTATCCTATTCTGTTCGAAACCACCTCATTACCGTATGGGTCCACCTAATTTTCAACATTCGTCTGTAGCACCCCATCTCAAATGCTTCGATTCTTTCGTGTTCCGGTTTTCCCACAGTCCGTATTTCAGTACCACACAATGCAGTGTTCCAGACGTACATTCTCAGAAATTTCTTACTCAAATTAAGGCCTATGTTTGCTGCTAGTAGACTTCTCTTAACCAGGAATGCCATTTACCCAGAGCTACTCTGCTTTTGATGTCCTCCTTGTCCCACCCAGTAGTATTCCCTAACTTCATCTACTTCGTCAGAATCGATCTTGGTGTTACATTTCTCGCTGATCTCATTTCTGCTACTTCTCATTACTTTCATCTTTCTTCTATTTACTCTCAATCCATAATCTGTGTTCATTAGACAGTTCATTCCATTCAGCATAACATGTAATTCTTCTCTTTCACTCAGGACAGCAATGACATCAACGAATGGTATCATTGATGTCCTTTCACCTAGAATTTTAATCACACTCCTGAATCTGACTTTCATTTCCATCATTGCTTCTTCGATGCACATATTGATCAATACAGGCGAAAGACTACATTCCTATCTTACACTCCTTTTAATCCTAGCACTTCGTTTTTGGTCACGCACTGTTATTATTCCCCCTTGGCTCTTGTACATATTTTATATTACCCGTCTCTCCCTGTAGCTGAAACCTATTTTTCTCAGAATTTCGAACATCTTGCAGCATCTTACATTGACGAGCGGTTTTTCCAAGTGGACAGATCCTATGAACGCGTCTTGATTTTTCTTTAGTCTTGCTTCCATTATCAACAACAGCGTCAGAGCTACCTCTCTGGTGTATTTACCCTAAAGCCAAACTTATGGTAATCTAACACAGCCTCAATTTTCATTACCATTCTTCTGTATATTATTCTTGTCAGCAACTTGGAGCAAGAGCTTTTAAGCTTATTGTGCGATAAATCTCATACTTCTCAGCTCTTGCTGTCTTCGGAATTGTGTGGATGACATTTTTCCGAAAGACAGATGGTATGTCGCCAGATTCATACATTCCATACACCAACGTGAATAGTCGTTTTGTTGCGACTTCCCCCAGTAATTTTCGAAATTCTGATGGAGTGCTATCGATCCCTTTAGCCGTATTAGATCTTAAGTCGTCCAAAGCTCTCTTAAATTCTGATTCTCTTCTAAATCGACTCCTATTTCTTCTTCTATCACATTGGACAAATCTTTCCCGTCATAGAGGCCTTCAGTGTACTCTTTACACCTATCTGCTCTCTCCTCTGCATGTGACAGTGGAATTCTCACTGGAGTCTTAATGTTACTATCCTTGTTTTGACTTCTCTGTATGCTGAGTCAGTCCTTCCGACAACGTTTCTTTTTCAATTTCTTCACGTTTCATGCAGCCCTTTCGTCTTAGCTGCCCTCCACTTCCTATTTATTTCATTCCTCAGCGACTTGTATTTCTACATTTGTGAATATCACTTAACATTTTTAAACCTCCTCCTTTCATCGATCAACTCAAGTATTTTTTTTTTTTTTTTTTGTTACACATGGCTTCTCCGCAGTGAGCTACTTTGTACCTATTTTTTTCCAACTTCTGTGATTTCCCTGTACAGAGATGTCCATTCCTCTTCAACTGTACTGCCTGCTGAGCTATTCCCTAGTGCTTTATCAATAGCCTTAGAGAACATCAAACGTTTCTCGTCTTCCCTTAGTACTTCTTTATCTCACTTCTTTGCGTATCGATTCTTCGTGACTAATATTCATCATTACTATATTGTGATCTAAATCTATATCTGCTCCTGGTTACGCCTTACAATCCAGTATCTGGATTCTGAATCTCTGTCTGGTATGATGAAATGTATCAGTAATCTTCCCGTATCACCCGGCATTTTCCTAGTATAACTCCTCCTCTTGTGATTCTTGATGAAAGTATTCGGTGTTCTTAGCTAAAATTAATTACAGAACTCAATTTGTCTTCCTCTTCTTTCCTTCCCCAAGGCCATATTCATCTGTATTCTTTTCTTCTACTCCTTCCCGTACAACTGCATTCCAGTCCCCCATGACTATTAGAATTTGATCTCTTTTTATGTACTGTATTACCCTTTCAATATCGTCAATACTTTCTCTATCTCTTCATCTTCAGCTTGGGATGTCGGCATGCATAGCTGCACTATCGTTGTCAGTTGCGGTCTGATGTCGATTTTGACAAGAACAACATCGTCACTGGACTGTTCACGGTCGCACACTCTTGGCGCTACCAAAAAATGGCTCTGAACACTATGGGACTCAACATCTTAGGTCATAAGTCCCCTAGAACTTAGAACTACTTAAACCTAACTAACCTAAGGACATCACACACACCCATGCCCGAGGCAGGATTCGAACCTGCGACCGTAGCAGTCCCGCGGTTCCGGACTGCAGCGCCAGAACCGCTAGACCACCGCGGCCGGCTTGGCGCTACCATTCTATTCGTAATGAATCCTACTTCCGTTATACTATTTCCTGCTGCTGTTGATATTAACCTTTACTCATCTGGCCAGGTATCCTTGTCTTCTTTCCATTTCACTTCTCTGAGCCCTACTATACTAGTTGAACCATTGCATTTCCCTTTTCAGATTTTATAGCTTCCCTACCACATTCTAGCTTCTGAAATTTCACGCCACGACTCGTAAGACTTTATCCTTTCGTTGGTTATACAATCTTTTCCTCGTGGTCACCTACTCCTTGGCAGTCCCTTCTCGAAGATGCGAATGGGGGACTACCCTGGAATCTTTTGCCAACGGAGAGATCATCAATGACACGTTTTGAGTTACAGCCCCCATGTCCTGTGGGTGCACGCTATGAGTCTTTAATGCAGTGGTTTCCATTGCCTTCTGCATCCTCATGCCGTTGATCATTGTTGATTCTTCTGTCTTTAGGGGGCAGTTTCCCACTCCAAGGACAAGACAGTGCAATGAACCCTTGTCCACTCCTGCGCCCTCTTTGACAAGGCCACTGGCAGAATGAGGGTGGCTTCTTATGCCGGATGTCTTCGGCCGCCAGTGCTGATTATTAATAAAAAATTAAATGGTGACGGGTTTCGAACTCAGGAGGACCGAGAACATTATGGTCACTAATCAAAGATGCTACCCCTCTTTTTTCATATTGTTCGGTATTTTCCGTTGGGTATCGTCTGGGCGGACGTCATAAGACATCAGTTCGCGTTGATCGTTGATTCCTGTGCAAAGTTTTTTATTACAGAGGGCGAGCAGCCCTCTGACCGAACACGCTGAGCTACCGTGCCGGCTCCCTAGACCACACGTGCATCTAACTAATGTTTATCAACTTCTAAACAATATATCTTGTCACTGTAATTACATGATCCCTTTTGTCATGTCCTCTTCATTACTTCATAATTTTAACCTTCTGTTACGTCCAATGGATATTTTGTAATTTTTCAATATAGTTGTTGAAGGTTGACTGTGTCTACGTAAGAGATTAGACATTTTCGTTTCCTTCTTCTTGATAAGTGCTTTCAGATTACTTCGCTCATTAGATTTCCTTGCCTCCCAGCTGGTCCTTGCTAACTTTCTCATAAACCTCATTAATACCACCAAGTCTTTACTCTTCAGTAAAATAAAAATGAAAATATGTAATAATTAGATGTTCTTCCGTCAGCTTCGCTGCACCGGTCGCAAACCCGGAGCATTTTATCGCTAATGATGAAGAAGGAGGGACGACATAAGTTCAAACATCGTCAAAAAACCAGGGCTCATCTAGCTCCTGATGGTAGCACACTGTCATAGTTCCCGCTGCCAGGTTACGGTAAACCTCAACGGCACCTGCGGGAAAGAAGGTGGACTTCGGCACGGCGTAGGTGGCTCAAATGGCTCTGAGCACTACGGGACTCAACTTCTGAGGTCATTAGTCCCCTAGAACTTAGAACTAGTTAAACCTAACTAACCTAAGGACATCACAAACATCCATGCCCGAGGCAGGATTCGAACCTGCGACCGTAGCGGTCTTGCGGTTCCCGACTGCAGCGCCTTTAACCGCACGGTCACTTCGGCCGGCGGCGTTGGTGGCGTCTCTACTCCAGAGGAGCGGCTACGAAAGACAGCTGACACTTCGTTATGGGCATCCGAATTTGAACCTAGCAGCAGGTACAAAACCCCCACCATGCACTGGCGACATCCCGGTCGGTCAGTCGTTGTTGTAACTAATAGGTCAATAGCGTAAGTTATATTACCGTAAGAAATGACAGTCATTGATTGAAAAAGGAGAACCCACTCCAACGGGACGGAACTAAGAAGAAGAAGAAGAAGAAGAAGCAGAAGAAAAAAAAAGTTGTTATGGTGTAACTTTTAAGATAATGCACATTAGAAGTATGACTTGTGAAAAGCTTTTATCGTCGGTCTATGGCTGGAGTCCGCATTATTTAGTCACAATTAAGTTCGTGAATAGGGAATTTAGTTTAGTAATAGTCACTAGCATGTACAGTCAGTCTGCATGTGTACCATTACCAGCATCTCTTGGCTACCCACACAACCAGAATAATTATTGTGCTATTAGAGGTTGACTGGAGGCAGTTTCAGAACGTATCCTCAACAAAATAAGTGTTCAAAGTCGAAGTAACTGTCAGATTATTTAAAGTTTCCTATAAAATAATAAACACATATTATTGGAACGAGTCTTACCAAATGCTTCACACACAGGAATCATTGATATCAGAGTGATCTGATACTTAAGTCGCATGGTATAGTTAATTGAATAGTAAGTCTCTGTTCTACCTAGTCCACATGTCCACATGTAACAATTTGTATAATGGGTGTATTTTCTCATATATGAAGCAATTCTGTTTTAGACACTGAACAAGCAAACTTTCCTTTGAAAGCAAAATGTTAGACCTGAACAATTAATTTCACTGCACTCCTACGTCACTTATGAGAATATTAACTATAAGAATAATTAGTTGTTGTTACAGTGAGGTGAAAACGATTATCCTTCAAAAACAATATAACTACCATTGCAATTTCAGTATTGTTCGTTGTCATTCGTTTTACATTACTGCAATAAATTCCAGTAGTTTTCAAAGTATACTGAACAATTTCTGTCTTCGGATCAAAGGAATGGTGGAGAGCAGTTTCTCTTGGTTCACCGAAAGAGTTCCGCGTTAACAATAATGTAAACGCAGAGATAAGTTTCCTATTTACAAACAACGTTTGTCACAGTGCCATTAAGAAAGTTATTGTGATTACAGAACTATATTGACTTATTAAGTTGTTGTTTATGTCACTGTAACCATTGCACAATTGATAAGTCTCTAAATTTACAACGAAGTGACATACATAGCAAATCTACATCTGTTTCCATTAGCGACCCAGAAATTAAACAACCGAGCTCTTGTAATTAAGTCTCGATGTGTGGTCTCGGCGTCAACTAAATCACTGACTCTTCATTCAAACCAAAATTATGCAGCTCGGAGCATAGCATCCGTCTTCAACATCAATGGCTCTCCATCATCGTAACACATCTACACTCGAAAAAGTTCTTCCTAAGCCATCAGTATTCTGCTGGAATAAAGTAAGCTATCAGCCTCATTCAATGGACGTCTTTCTTTCTGCCTGTTATTTAATCCAGCCTTACCACGTATGGGCGGGGGTGGGGAGGGGGTTGGGGTAGTCTCTCAGAGGTACTTTCTACCAACTCTTCAGACAAGGCGCAAGTAAAATTATTAACGACAAAAAATCACTAACATAAATGTGACTTAATTACAAGTAAATTAAAAAATTAAAGGTAAATTTATGGAAGTTTTTATCTATAGAAACGGGGCTTTCTTCATTTTTAAATAAAAATATTAATGAGAAAAGGTAAAACGAAAAGTAGTGAGAATAGATTGAAGATGTTGAAAATGTGATGTAAACAGTTATCTTAAAAAAAAAATCTTCAGTGTCACTAAAACTTTAAGGATCTGCCCTAGGAAAGGTCATCTGTTGTTGAAAGGTAGGAGGTGGGCATTGTGGAAGGTAGGAGAGAGGAGGTATAAGGATGAAGAAATGATCCATAATATTAATGGAATAGGAGTGGATGTTGGGAGAGAAGAAGGGAGGAGTAGTTGGGAGTATCAGTGAGGCCATAATCTGAAGGGAACAAGGGACTATGAATGAATAGGCGAAAGGGGAAAATGGGCAGGAGGATAAGGGGGGGGGGGGGAAGGAGAGGAAGCACTGATAATGTGGAATGGGTGGGTGCTTTTACAGTTGGCTGGATGAGTAAATTTTGGGACAGAGTTCTGGTCTTGGAGAGAAATACAGTTGAAATTTCCTGTGGAGAGGGTATGGAAGGTAGAAGGTTGATGGGTTGTGTTGGTAGAGGTGTAGCAGTGTGCTAGAATTGGGAATTAGAGAAAAACAGTGAGGATGAGTAGAAGAAAGGTGAGTCACTGTAGACGCAGAGGGCAGTGCGGATTCTAAAGCAGGCTGGAGACCACCTCCCCTGCTGTGACCTTTGGGCAATGTAAGTAGGTGGATGGTGAAAATGCTGTGGTTGTTTGGATCTCGATGTGATCTTGAAGGGGGTGAGGGCTGCAATAGGAGTGAAGGTGATATGTGAGATTTCGTGGAGGTCTGTGTGGGACTTCTGTGTGGAACTTGGAATTCATGGATTTAATAACGACTAATTCTTTCTGGGATATGGAGGAGGGAATGTCTACTTCTAGATTTCACGATGTAGGAATCTGGTATTAAGGAATTTGGAACCAAGGTCGGATATGCTATGTAGCAGTTTAGCAACAAACTGTCATACAACATATGTTATGCTGTAATAGGCACTTCCCAAGACTAAGCATAGCCGTTTCTTTGGTGCTGCATGACTACCGCGGGTAATATTCGCTAGTCCCAGTGATTGTGCAGACAATTACTTCTTCTGCTCCTTTCCTTTTACTATAGTGACTGGAACTGTTACTTTCTTCTGCCTAGTCAGCTATTTGTACCTGGCTGTAGACATGGGAGTTAATTAAGAGGGACCACAAAGTTACAAATTTGTTCCGAGCTGAAAGCAGTCCTCTGAATCAGGTAGGAGATAGAGAAATCAGTTTGTCCTATATCCGCAGCCTATCAGACATAAAACTGCTTTCTGCAAGATGCTACGAAAACTTTTGGGAAAGATAAAATTAGAAAGCCAGTGTAGCCCTCAGATCGACACAGAGTTTGACAGACTATTTCTCTGCGGCTATGCCACGTATACTCTTCTAGTAACAAAAGCGCTAATAGGCTCACAGTAATCATTTCTGTAGAATTCCAACACGTATGCTTGTTAGTTCAAATGGTTCAAATGGCTCTGAGCACTATGGGACTTAACATCTGTGGTCATCAGTCCCCTAGAACTTAGAACTACTTAAACCTAACTAACCTAAGGACATCACACACATCCAGGACCGAGGCAGGATTCGAATCTGTGACCGTAGCATTCACGCGGCTCCAGACTGAAGCGCCTAGAACCGCACGGCCACACAGGCCGGCGCTTGTTAGTTCGTCGAGGTTAGAAACCTGTCATGGAGCGTGAGATCTTTCTTACCTTCCTCCCTGTGCCAGACCATCACTGGTCAATGAATCACAATATATATGGGAATAAGAGTCTGTAAAACTTATTTACATAAATTATTATTTTTCAAAACCAGTGAAGTCTGTTGCAATTGGCTGGAGAGATTCCTACACGGCAGATCCACCCAAGTTTCAAAGAGTTAAGTCAGGGGCCATTGTCGCCTGAGCGTCAGAGAGAGGACACTTGCTTCATGGCCCGTTGATAATGATCGAGGTGTACCGTCTGTTATCTGGATAAGCAGCTAACTTGGGATTACTAGTCGTGTCGCGGTTTTGTGGAAAGAACTACAGAAACTGTAAATACTCTTCCACGTCCAGGTTATCCTATGTGTCGAATTTTTCATAAGAAGAATTCGTGTGATGGACATTGTATCTGCCAGAGGTGAATGAAATGAATGTTTGTTTTGTGCTGTTATGAAGGCTGGACTTTCGGCCCCACCAACAGTTATCAGTCTTTTGATACACACCATCAGCAGTGTAGCAGATTGCTTGCATTTCATTATCATTTACTTGGGGCCTTTGTCCCACTGCAACGCGGTGTCGGCCTTGTTACTATGGATTTTGGCGATGTTAGTGTCGAAGGGTGGTCGATAGCCCTTCCTGTCGCCACCCCGTATCAAATGGTTCAAATGGCTCTGAGCACTATGGGACTTAACATCTGAGGTCATCAGTCCCCTAGGACTTAGAACTACTTAAACCTAACTAACCTAAGGATATCACACACATCCATGCCCCAGGCAGGATTCGAACCTGCGACCGTAGCGGTCGCGCGGTTCCTGACTGAAGCGTCTAGAACCGCTCGGCCACAACGGCCGGCCCACCCCGTATCCCCTGGGACAGAATTAGTGTACCCCAACTATCTGCATTTAGTGTAAGCTATGAAATAGTGCTATTCCAAATACCTGCGAGTCCTGTAACTGAGGCAGGACATGGGGACCAGCCCAGTATTCACCTAGTGGGATGTGGAAAACCGCCTAAAAACCACATCCAGGCTGGCCAGCACACTGGTGCTCGTCGTTAATCACCTGGGTGGATTCGATCCAGGGCTGGCGCGCCTACCCAAGTCCAGGAAGCTCTCGACTAACCTGGCAGGTGAGTTTGCTTGCATTTCTTATTTAACATTTATATTCATACTTAGACAGTAATTTTGTCGCACACCATCAGCGTTGTAGTAATTCGTGCATCTTCCTAATTTTATGATGTTTATTATGAAGACGTACTGTAATTGTGCTGCTAACTGTTGCACACTGTCTATGACTGATGTCACAGTTACGACACGTATTTATGAACAGATGCCTCAGTGCGGTTATGCAACAGCGCAAGTGTTTGTACATGGGAATTTATCTACTGTTTTTGTATTCATGACATTTTATTACCATTTACACAGGTTGAATGTACCGCGATTGTGTATCTTGAGAATTTCCAGCTTCGTACTTCCACATAATCATACAGTAACACAAGTGTGCCACAATTTGCTATCACTATTTTTAGTTCGTAATGTACATGGCTTACTATAAACGTCAACGTATATTTATTATTCTTGTTATTCAGCGTGATGAACTATGTAGTAGGATATGTTCATAACAGAATGTACGATTTGGTATTGTAACAGAGAAAGTGTGAGTGCAGTAAAAAGAAATCGAAATCGAGTGCTTTTGAATGCAAGCCGTCCATGAGCATGTGAGATTATCAAGGTATTACCTTAGTTCATGAGCACTGAAAAAATAATTGGTATGTGCGTGTGTAGTATTGTATTGCACAGGGTGTCCAAAAATAATGGATACACTGTTTGAAACTGAACATATCTTTAACGAAAGGGGTTAGATATACAATTTTAGTGGTGTTAGGTGCTCGTGGTCCGACTTAAAGTGGTAAATGTTCAAACTGGTGTCCGTCCATCGCAATACACCGTCGGCAACAACTTTATTGTTTCCAACGGAATAGCATCACAGGCTTGCTCAATTTGCACTCTAAGATCATCCACTGCGTGTGGTCTCGCAGCGTAAACTGTGTTCTTGAGAGTACCCCACACAAAGGAGTCTAGAGGAGTTAAATCTTGAGATCGAGCGGGATACTCGACACTCCCTCTTCGTCCTATCCATCTGGCATGGAATGTACGATTGAAAAATGCCCTCACATCCAGGTGAAAGTGAGGTATTGCCCCATCCTGTTGAAAGTAATAATCTTCATTTCCAAACACAACGATAAGAGCAGGAGTTATCATTTCCAACATTTCCAAGTACGAGTCGCCCGTGACAGTGTTGTGAAAGAAGTACGGCCCGATTAACCATCTAGAAGACAGACAACACCAGACTGTTACTCCTGGTAGATTAACATGCCGTTGCTCAGTTACGTATGAATTCTCCCTGGCCCAGTACACGCAGTTATGGCGGTTAATTGTTCCATCAAGTTTAAACGTCGCTTCATCTGACCAAAGAATTCGATCTTGGAAACGTTGTTCCTCTTCACATCTGTTTATGAACCACTAACAAAATATGCTTCGCCAATCAGGATCATCCTCGTTAAGAACATGGAGAAGTCCTGGAATGTAAGGCTTAAAGTTATGAGACCGCAAGAGTCTATGAACACTGCTTCTGCAGATCCGAGTCTCTCGAGGGCATTGCCTCACAGATTTCTTCGGGGATCGTGTGTATGCCTGGATTACTGCATCAACGCTCTCACTGTCTGTTGAACTTCTCTTTCGTCTGCTATTTTCCTTCTTGATGTCATGCACCGTTCCTTCTACTTCAGACTTATCTCTGATTCTTGTAATTGTTACTCTTGTCGGTGGTGCTGTTCGAAATTCAGTTCTCCAACGTCGGCGAACCACACTCACATTCTCTGTTTTTCAGTAACGCCTTAGCACCCATTTCCCTTGTACAAATGATAACGTCAAAAATGTTTGCTAACGATCCTGAAAAAGAAAAGAAAGCATTCTGTTTCAAAGAGTGTATACATTATTTTGAGACACCCTGTGTAGTGCTTCTCTTTCATTATATGTTCTCCAAGTTAATGAACGCTAGGAGGCCTGTGCGTAAGTGATCTTCTGCATTTTCATGTTATCACCCTGGCTCATGTTAACCTTTTCCACCAGTGACATGAAATTTGTCAGTTGATGAGCACGCGAAACAAAACAAAAAAAGAAAAGAAACGAAATTATTACTCATACCCCAGCAAAAAAGTCTTTGATGAACTAATGCTACAAATTAATCTCAGGATAGTTTCAGTGGCATTCAGTTTGAAGATGAAGAGGAATTGATAATACATGGCAGTTCATCACTGAACTGTCGTGAATCATATTTTATATTGAAATATGCACGTCCCAATAGTATTGTCGATCCTTTAACACTGTATCATAACGGCCGATAATATTTACTACTGCCAATGATTGCACATCTAATTACTTCATCTGCTCCTTTCCTCTTAATAAGAGCCTTGGGAACTCTCTAGGTGGCTCTGGACATGGAAGTCAGAATCTCAGAACTGAAAGCAGCCCTCCAAAACGGGTAGAAGGTTGAGAATTCGCTACGCCCGATATCCATACAGCAGGGGACATAAAATTGCTTTCTGCAAGACGCTAGAAGAAATTCTTTTAGGAAAGATAAAATCTGAATGCCACGTGTAGCCCTCAGAATAGCAGAGTGTGGTATTGGCTATTTCTCTGCAGCCACACAATGAAAGAATCATGTTTTAAAATCCTAGCAAGAAGGAACCTGATTGGCTCACATTAATTATTTCTGTGGAAGTTGAGCTTTCCTTCGCTTATCTACGTCTAAGCATTACGGTTGTCCGAGGTTAGAAACATATAACAGAGTGGAAGACCTCTTTAGCCTTTCTCCACACAACAGTCATCATTGATGAACCATGACAAAATTCACGAGAGTAGGAGACACTGAAGGGAGTTCTCTTCCTGCTGAGGTGTCCCACAGAAGGACATGCCCACATTAGAACTGAGTACAGAGGTAGAGCTGGCCTGAGAATCTCGAGCCGCAACTGCTGACGTTTTCCACATTCACATCAGAGAAGAGTGGTAAGAATGAACCAATTATGCTGTCACTAAGTAGAGGACGATGTGAGGCTAGTTAACTTACATCGGGATATAACTGCACAGGTTTAACGCTCACAGCCAGCTAGGTGCTTGCATCATGGTTCAAAATGGTTCAAATGGCTCTGCGCACTATGGGACTTAACATCTGAGGTCATCAGTCCCCTAGAACTTAGAACTACTTAAACCTAACTAACCTAAGCACATCACACACATCCATACCCGAGGCAGGATTCGAACCTGCGACCGTAGCGGTCGCGCGGTTCCAGACTGTAGCGCCTACAACCGCTCGGCCACTCCGGCCGGCCGCTTGCATCATGCACTTTGGCGATTCTGCTGGTGACTGTATTTATTTTTCCGCGCTCTTTCTTTAAATTACCAACCGTTTCTGATTCGCAGTCGTTGGCCGTACCCCTGATATAGTCTCATGTTACGCTTTAAAGTGTCCACCCACCTGTGCCAAGGTTGTATTTCATAAATACAGTCCTTTTGCCCACTTAATTCAGTGTATAACTTATTTCTCTGATGTTTTATGATAATAATGGAAATTGTTATAATGCCCATCTTTTTTGTTGTTAGATAAGCCTTTTCATTAATGTAGCCATGTGAGGTGAGGTATCCGTGCTTTCATGTGTAATTCTGCCACCAATAGTACTTTTATTTCTTTCACTGCTCCCTACCTCCAATGGTTACATAGAAAGGATGGTGGCAGCAGTTGGAAGATATTAAACTGCCAGCCAACATTTCGCCGAACATTCCTATGTATACCACATTAATTGTATTCGTGTAGGTTGCTTGAATTCCTAAACATTTCCAGTTTTTATTCCAGTTTTTGAACTTGACGCCCCTACTGCAACTTCCATTGTAGCCCAATGATGTATTAGGGACATGTCCAGCATGTTTGTCAGTATTATTGTCCACCTGAGTAGCAGTTCCGCTTGGGATGCGAGAGCGACCGGACGTGCCGGTACTTCCCCGTAGTCGTAGCGCCGGAAGCCGTGTTTATAGAAATTCTTGCATGATGACCTGAGATATTCTCAGTGTTTCTTCATCACTACCGTCGTACACACGCTTCTTAATTCACTCACAGCGGTCTTGGCCGCTCATATAGTGCAGTTATGGCTCCCAGTGTACCACGTAAGAATACCCTGTGTTTTGCATTTGAGAAATCTTCCAGGAATGTGCAACCGAGTTCTCTAGAAATCCATGACTGGATCATAGATATTATTGGCATCATGGCCGACCAGGTCCACACAGCATATTATGATATGGCGGAACACTGTTTCTTTGTAGACCAGATACAACTGGAGAAAATTTTGGTGAATACTAGTGGCAACCCCCCATGAACCATAGACCTTGCCGTTGGTGGGGAGGCTTGCGTGCCTCAGCGATACAGATGGCCGTACCGTAGGTGCAACCACAACGGAGGGGTATCTGTTGAGAGGCCAGACAAACATGTGGTTCCTGAAGAGGGGCAGCAGCCTTTTCAGTAGTTGCAGGGGCAACAGTCTGGATGATTGACTGATCTGGCCTTGTAACATTAACCAAAACGGCCTTGCTGTGCTGGTACTGCGAACGGCTGAAAGCAAGGGGAAACTACAGCCGTAATTTTTCCCGAGGACATGCAGCTCTACTGTATGATTAAATGATGATGGCGTCCTCTTGGGTAAAATATTCCGGAGGTAAAATAGTCCCCCATTCGGATCTCCGGGCGGGGACTACTCAGGAGGACGTCGTTATCAGGAGAAATAAAACTGGCGTTCTACAGATCGGAGCGTGGAATGTCAGATCCCTTAACCGGGCAGGTAGGTTAGAAAATTTAAAAAGGGAAATGGATAGGTTAAAGTTAGATATAGTGGGAATTAGTGAAGTTCGGTGGCAGGAGGAACAAGACTTTTGGTCAGGTGATTACAGAGTTATAAATACAAAATCAAATAGGGGTAATGCAGGAGTAGGTTTAATAATGAATAAAAAAATAGGAGTGCGGGTTAGCTACTACAAACAGCATAGTGAACGCATTATTGTGGCCAAGATAGACACAAAGCCCATGCCTACTGCAGTAGTACAAGTTTATATGCCAACTAGCTCTGCAGATGATGAAGAAATAGATGAAATGTATGACGAGATAAAAGAAATTATTCAGGTAGTGAAGGGAGACGAAAATTTAATAGTCATGGGAGTCTGGAATTCGTCAGTAGCAAAAGGGAGAGAAGGAAACATAGTAGGTGAATATGGATTGGGGGGAAGGAATGAAAGAGGAAGCCGCCTTGTAGAATTTTGCACAGAGCATAACTTAATCATAGCTAACACTTGGTTCAAGAATCATAAAAGAAGGTTGTATACCTGGAAGAATCCTGGAGATACTAAAAGGTATCAGATAGATTATATAATGGTAAGACAGAGATTTAGGAACCAGGTTTTAAATTGTAAGACATTTCCTGGGGCAGATGTGGATTCTGACCACAATCTATTGGTTATGAACTGCAGATTGAAACTGAAGAAACTGCAAAAAGGTGGGAATTTAAGGAGATGGGACCTGGATAAACTGAAAGAACCAGAGGTTGTAGAGAGTTTCAGGGAGAGCATAAGGGAACAATTGACAGGAATGGGGGAAAGAAATACAGTAGAAGAAGAATGGGTAGCTCTGAGGGATGAATTAGTGAAGGCAGCAGAGGATCAAGTAGGTACAACGACGAGGCCTAATAGAAATCCTTGGGTAACAGAACAAACATTGAATTTAATTGATGAAAGGAGAAAATATAAAAATGCAGTAAATGAAGCAGGCAAAAAGGAATACAAACGTCTCAAAAATGAGATCGACAGGAAGTGCAAAATGGCTAAGCAGGGATGGCTAGAGGACAAATGTAAGGATGTAGAGGCTTGTCTCACTAGGGGTAAGATAGATACTGCCTACAGGAAAATTAAAGAGACCTTTGGAGAGAAGAGAACCACTTGTATGAATATCAAGAGCTCAGATGGCAACCCAGTTCTAAGCAAAGAAGGGAAGGCAGAAAGGTGGAAGGAGTATATAGAGGGTTTATACAAGGGCGAAGTTCTTGAGGACAATATTATGGAAATGGAAGAGGATGTAGATGAAGACGAAATGGGAGATAAGATACTGCGTGAAGAGTTTGACAGAGCACTGAAAGACCTGAGTCGAAACAAGGCCCCGGGAGTAGACAACATTCCATTAGAACTACTGATGGCCTCCGGAGAGCCAGTCATGACAAAACTCTACCATCTGGTGAGCACGATGTATGAGACAGGCGACATACCCTCAGACTTCAAGAAGAATATAATAATTCCAATCCCAAAGAAAGCAGGTGTTGACAGATGTGAAAATTACCGAACTATCAGTTTAATAAGTCACAGCTGCAAAATACTAACGCGAATTCTTTACAGACGAATGGAAAAACTGGTAGAAGCGGACCCCGGGGAAGATCAGTTTGGATTCCGTAGAAATGTTGGAACACGTGAGGCAATACTGACCTTACGACTTATCTTAGAAGAAAGATTAAGAAAAGGCAAACCTACGTTTCTAGCATTTGTAGACTTAGAGAAAGCTTTTGACAATGTTAACTGGAATACTCTCTTTCAAATTCTGAAGGTGGCAGGGGTAAAATACAGGGAGCGAAAGGCTATTTACAATTTGTACAGAAACCAGATGGCAGTTATAAGAGTCGAGGGGCATGAAAGGGAAGCAGTGGTTGGGAAAGGAGTGAGACAGGGTTGTAGCCTCTCCCCGATGTTATTCAATCTGTATATTGAGCAAGCAGTAAAATAAACAAAAGAAAAATTTGGAATAGGTATTAAAATCCATGGAGAAGAAATAAAAACTTTGAGGTTCGCCGATGACATTGTAATTCTGTCAGAGACAGCAAAGGACTTGGAAGAGCAGTTGAACGGAATGGACAGTGTCTTGAAAGGAGGATATAAGATGAACATCAAGAAAAGCAAAACGAGGATAATGGAATGTAGTCAAATTAAGTCGGGTGATGCTGAGGTATTAGATTAGGAAATGAGACACTTAAAGTAGTAAAGGAGTTTTGCTATTTAGGGAGTGAAATAACCGATGATGGTAGAAGTAGAGAGGATATAAAATGTAGACTGGCAATGGCAAGGAAAGCGTTTCTCAAGAAGAGAAATTTGTTAACCTCGAGTATAGATTTAAGTGTCAGGAAGTCGTTTCTGAAAGTATTTGTATGGAATGTAGCCATGTGTGGAAGTGAAACATGGACGATAACTAGTTTGGACAAGAAGAGAATAGAAGCTTTCGAAATGTGGTGCTACAGAAGAATGCTGAAGATAAGGTGGGTAGATCACATAACTAATGAGGAGGTACTGAATAGGATTGGGGAGAAGAGAAGTTTGTGGCACAACTTGACTAGAAGAAGGGATCGGTTGGTAGGACATGTTTTGAGGCATCAAGGGATCACAAATTTAGCATTGGAGGGCAGCGTGGAGGGTAAAAATCGTAGAGGGAGACGAAGAGATGAATACACTAAGCAGATTCAGAAGGATGTAGGTTGCAGTAGGTACTGGGAGATGAAGAAGCTTGCACAGGATAGAGTAGCATGGAGAGCTGCATCAAACCAGTCTCAGGACTGAAGACCACAACAACAACACTGGTGGGAAAGCATAGTTCCGACATCGTGATCAGTCGGTGAGTACAGTATCAATTACTAACGCTGAAATTGACTAAAGTGCGAGTGTTCAATTTGCCACCTGAGGTTGAGAATTGTTTTCTTAGAGATATCCTCGCCAAATACGGTGACATCCGACAGATTAGAAACGAAAAATGGGTGAGCCGTCTCAAACTCCAATGTTATAGTGGGGTTCGCTCAGTTGACATGGCCGTTAAAGTCAATATACCATCCTATATTATGGTTTGTGGTTATAAGGCTCATGTCATTTACGATGGACAAGTTGGCACTTGTTTTATCTGTAACACGAGTGGCCATTTACGAGATGATTGCCCACGGCGCGTTGTGGTACTTCGAAACAATCTGCAACAACGACAGAGATTAACATTGGCTGATGTCCTAACTCAAAATCAGACGCCTTCTGTGATTGACTCCCAACCAAGTGTATCTGTGTCAGAGAACAACGATCTCGGTAACGGCATCTTCCCACTCTTACCTCAGAAACCCGTGGCCAGTCACCCCTTAGCCGCCGGTGTTGCATTATCTGTCGGTAACAAACGACGCCGTACTAGTGACGGTAGTGGCTCCGGTGACCAGGTCGTAAAAAATCAAAACGATGACGCGGAGCCACGGGCCTCCACACAGGACACGCGTATATCGGATGGCTCAGTTACGACTCGCAAAATTCACATTGAAACTCACGACGCAGAAACTGTCAATACGAGTGCAGCCGAGTGTTTACAGCAATCCGTTCCGAGGCCGCTTCTCGACTCGCCATAGATGGTCCTCACACAAGAGGCGGCAGTCAGTCAACTGCAAACCGTAAACACAGAGGATGATGCACGCGGTGTAGAGCATAACATAAACACCCGCCAGCTGGGAACTGCTTCCAAACAACCTGAGGAACCGGAAAGCTGTATACAAACAGCCAGTGCGGCTCGAAACAGACACAGTGAGCCTACTGAAGCCGCGTTTTCGGACTTGCCCTCACCCGTTCAGAAGCAAGGACTTTTACATACTGCTTACAGCCATGACTCGCCGACTCCGCCGTCTTCTATGACACTTCGGACGACTGTGCGACGGCAAAATGAAGTTAAACCAAATGACTCCGGGGCTGGAAGTAAGTCAAAAGTACAGTCAGCGCAAAAACTGGTACAAAACCTGCAGATGCAGGTTCGAAGTCCGACGGTGAGATGGACCGGGCTTCCTACGCTTCCCAACACCCACACGTCTCTGACGATCATGACTCGAGCTTATAAGTTTTTGTCCCTGAACATTAATAGAGTTAGGACAGATTCAAAATTAGCAATGCTACGGCAGTTTATCTATGAGTCCGAAGCTGATATAGTTCTGTTACAGGAAGTGTCTATCTTAAGTTTTCATGTATCGCGATTTGCAACAATCGTAAACACCGCTGCGGACGGGGGTACAGGTACGACCATTCTATCACGAGACGGAATCCTAATGAGCAATATCGAAATGTTGGACTCGGGTAGAGGCATAGCCTGCCAAATGTTTGACGTCACCCTCGTCAATATCTATGCTCCATCTGGAACGACTCTAAAATTAGAAAGAGCTAACTTCTTTAAACAAGTTGATAATTAGTGGTGATTTTAACTGTGTGATCCACAGGAAAGATCAATCTCCAAACTTTAATTACTGTAGGGAACTACATGATCTGGTGCGTCACCTGCAGCTAAAGGATGCGTGGGAACCAAAACTTCGTACCCAGGTAAAGTGAAGGTACCTGACCTCCACCGCATGTAGCCATCTAGACCGTTTGTACATCTCTAAGAACATTTGCCAACATGTTCTGGACGTCGATGTCATTCCGGCTAGTTTCTCCGACCACTGCGCCCTCTGTCACGATAAATCTGGCCAAACAGCATACTAAATGGCATAGGATTCCGTGGAGCCTAAATGTTTCTATTCTCGCCGATGCCGCGCTACAAGATGTCATCTCCAGGACATAGGATGATTGTTTCAAGCAGTGCTGCAGATATCCGAGCAAGATAGCATGGTGGAATTTTGTGGTGGCAGCAGTTGGAAGATATTAAATTGCCAGCCAACATTTCGCCGAACATTCCTATGTATACCACATTTTGTGGTCAAACGGAAAATGCGATTATCCCTAAAAAACTACAGTTGGCCACGGGCGCAAGATGTCAAGCGCACGATTGATTTTTACCAGACAGTTCTGCGAGAGTTGTATGCGACTACGTCACCAACCAACATGCAGCTGACGACCATCAAACAAATAAAGGCGAAGCTTATAGGCATAAAGCGAACGCAGCTTGAAGGATTGAAGGACTGAATATCAGTTCTAAAGCAAAATCTCTTCAAGAGGACGAACTTGCATCGCTGTATCACCTCATAAAACATCCTGCCAATCGCAAGCGAGCTTTTATCGGGAAGCTGGACACAGATGATGGACTCCGTTTGACCCGACAGAGTGTTATTCTTACTGCAGTTTACCGGTACTGTACGCATGTGTACTCGCAATGCGATGCACATGGTGATGACGGCGGCAATATCGTGCCTGCTGCCATCTGCCACCGCCCTCCCCCCCCCCCCCTCCCTTCGTCACGCCTGCGGAGAATTTGGAGGTCGTACACGATTTTGCTCCAGACGAAGTCCTTGAACTGATTTCCGGCTCGCCATCGAATAAATCCCCTGGCCCTGATGGTTTGCCACGGGAATTTTATGTGCGTTTCTGGCCCATAATCGGACACGCATTTGTTCTCGATGAAGTGATGCGAGGGAGTGACGTGCCGGCCGAAATGAAGGAAGG
The DNA here is from genome assembly GCF_023898315.1 of Schistocerca nitens. NCBI lineage: Eukaryota > Metazoa > Arthropoda > Insecta > Orthoptera > Acrididae > Schistocerca > Schistocerca nitens. The sequence continues at coordinate 652,825,010 of NC_064618.1, read as the reverse complement.
TCAAATTGTATTAATACCAAACAGCAAACACCGAAAAACCTTAGATACCTTCCGACCGATTACTTTACTCAATTTTGATTACAAAACCTTTGCCAGGGCACTCAAAAGCAGATTGTCTCCATTAATGAAGCAAGTGATTCATAACCATCAATCATACTCCCCCGGTCGCACTATTATGACGCCCCTTTCGGAATATAGAGATGTAATAGCCATAGCGTCAGTCACTAACGTGAATCTCGAATTGCTGTTTATCGACTTTTGCAAGGCTTTTGATCGCGTCCGCCACCCATTAATGAAGCAAGTGATTCATAACCATCAATCATACTCCCATGGTCGCACTATTATGACGCCCCTTTCGGAATATAGAGATGTAATAGCCATAGCGTCAGTCACTAACGTGAATCTCGAATTGCTGTTTATCGACTTTTGCAAGGCTTTTTATCGCGTCCGCCACGAGTACCTCCTACAGCTACTGCAGCGGTGTTGTTTTGATCAACGGGCTATTAATGTCGTGCAACATTTCGTCACGGGCATTACTACCAAAGTCAGTGTAAATGGACCCATCGAGGTCCAAAGAGGAATGCCTCAGAGGAGCCCTCTCTCCATGATGTTATTTGTTTTATCGCTCGAGCCACTCTTACGCTCCATTCATGACAAACTTGAAGGCCTGTTGATCGCCGGGACGTCCTTCGTGGTTCGTGCTTACTCCGACGACGTCGGAGTGTTACTGCGCAAGGAGGGAGACGTATGAACCCTCAAGACCGAGGTAGACGAGTACTGTCGTACTTCCGGTGCTAAAATCAACGCCGATAAATGCAGCTTTGTCAACATTCGAGGATTCGATGCAGTTATTGTACCTTGGGCGAAGCGTGTCGAAGTTCACACCACTCTGGGGATGATTATCGACAAATGCCCGCTAAAAATGAATGCAGAAAATTGGAAGCTGGTCACCAATAAAATGCAGGGTGCCATCTATGAAAATAATTGGCGGTCCGTTGACATTCTCCAACGCATACGACTCCTCAGCAGTTATATATCCAGTTATATTACCAGTCCCCAAGATGCAGGCCAAACAAGTGATGAAACTCTCTAATAGATATATCTGGCAAGGGCATCTGTTCAAAGTGAAATACACCACGCCGACGTCTTCCAGATAGACCGGCGGACTCAACATGGCTGACATTAACCGAAAGTGTACTGCGTTATATATTAAACGAATCACCCACTTGTTAGTCAAGGAACCTCTCAGCGTAACCAGTTGGCTCTTCCGAACCTTACAACCCACCGATATGCATCCACCACTGATGTAGGTAAAATGCATTACAAACTAAGACATGTCAAGCAGTTCCTTCTTGAAGTAAGCTATATTGATGGAAACTATCTCATGCAGGATTTACCGACGACGCACCTGTTATTAAAAAGATGGACATCTCCAATGACGAGGATGAAACGTTACCCAAATTTCAGGACGATGTTTGGTAAGATTAAAGATATAATTTTTGAAAAACAAGGCGTAGAGTAATTCTTGACGCCGGTAAGGACGCAAATGACATGCACGACGATGTAGCGGACAAAATACACAAAGAATAAGGGGTTACACCAGTCCCCCGGACTGCTCCCGTCTTCTGAATGGTGTTATTAACTTCATTTAACGTTTTCCTTCATTTTGTTGCCTGTGCATGTCTTTGTTATTCGTTTGTATGCTCCAAATGACTTTCTGTGAAGAGTTTGGACGGTTGTGAATCAATTGACAGAACTGCAAATGTTTGCGATTAGGTTCTATGTCTCCATCTGGAATTTGGTATGTTTTATAAGCTTAAAAATGGCTTTATATGGCACTATATTGAAATGTGTTCTTCAGTCTATTGTAGGATACAATTCGTGTTGAAACAGTTCCAGTACTTCATTATTTTTTGTGCTTATGTGCTTATATGATTGTTTAATGAAGAAAAAAAAGTAGCTGAATGGTAACGTGTTTATCTACAATGCAGCGGGCTCGGGTTCGATTCCCTGTCGGGTTGAAGATTTTTCTCCGAACGTGGAGTGGGTGTTATGTTGCCTGCATCACCAACCCAGCTTCGCCGGCACGCACGCCGCCAAATGTGGCGTCGACTGAAATAAAACTTTCAACTCGGTCGTCGAACTTCCCCAGATGGGGCCTCCTGGCCATCAATGCCACATAATCATTTCACTTTTTTTCCAACCCTATATTTATGTCTAGGCACACAAGTATCTGCAGCTTCCCGAGCTCCTTAGGAGACATCTCCTACTTTGTTTCACCAACCTGTAGCCCAATAGATTATCGTAGGTTATATTAGAGAAATGTAGATCCAAGACATGCTCTTCAGACGAGATTGGTTTCTTCCACTGGGTTCCTGCACGATAGATCATGCATGTGTGGGATATGTTATTTTCGCATCCAGGGTTAACCCTATGTACTTTCTCACACCCTATACTGCTGGAATTTCGTCGAAGAGCTTAAGATTCCATTGCGTAGCATATGGATCTTCATTAACAGTACTACAAAGTTTTCCTGGAAAAACTTTAGATCCGTTTTCTTACACCTATTCTGAACAGCGTCCAGAGTGAATTGTGCCAACGCACTAGTTTTAACAGTACTTACAAATTTTCCCAGAAATAATATTACTAAATAGTCAACATATACTTGGCCAAAACGGTCTTTAGCATTTGGCTCATTTATGTGCTCATTCACGACTAGGTTTCACAGCAGAGTGGACAAGATCCTACCTTGTGCACACCCTTCACAAAGGGAACGTGCATACTCGTCAGCACCGATTTCCAGCAGATTCATATTATACGCAGAGCTTGGCCAAAAATTAAAGTAGCAAGAGTGGGAGATAGAGATGGCCCAGAGTTTGGAAAAAATAGCACGTTTGGCGCGTGTCTTTTGACGGATGAGCCATAACGTTACCGTATATTTCAGATAATAGACTGCACGGCGTACGCAGGAGCAGATATAGACTCAGATCACAGTAGTAGAGATGAAGAGTAGGCTGAAGTTTAACAGATTAGTCAGAAAGAATAGATACTCAAAAAAGTGGATTACAGAAGCGCTAAGGAAGAATGAGATACGGTTGAAGTTCTCTAAGGCTATAAATACAGCAGTAAGGTATAACTCGGTACGCGTTACAATTGAACAGGAATGAACATCTCTAAAAAGGGAAATCATAGACGTTGGAAGGAAAAACATACGTACAAAGAAGGTCACTGGGAAGAAGCCTTCGGTAACAGAAGAAATACTTCAGTTGATCGATGAAAGAAGGAAGTACGAAAATGTTCAGGAAATTCAGGAATACAGAAACGCGAGTTCTGAGGAATGAAATAAATAGGATATACAGGGAAGCTAAGACGAAATGGCTGCATCAAAATATGAAGAAATCTAAAAAGAAATAATCGTCGGAAGTACTGACTCAACATACAGGAAAGTCAAAACAACCGTCGGTGACATTAAAACCAAGGGTGATAACATTAAGAGTCGAACGAGAATTCCAGTGTTAAATACAGAGGACAGAGCGGATAGGTGGAAAGAATACATTGAAGGTCTCTTTGAGGGGAACATTTGTCAGAAGTGATAGTAGAAGAAATAGTAGTCGATTTAGAAGAGAATCAGATTTTAACAGAGCTTTGGACGTCTTATGATCAAATAAGGCAGAAGAAATAGATAACGTTCCAGCAGAAATTCGAAATGCATTGGTTGTTTCGTTTGTTTGGGGGAGGAGACCAGACAGCGAGGTCATCGGTCTCATCGGATTAGCGAAGGACGGGGAAGGAAGTCGGCCGTGCCCTTTCAAAGGAACCATCCCGGTATTTGCTTGGAGCTAAAAAGCATTGGGGGAAGTGGCAACAAAACGACTACTCACGTTGATGTGTGGAGTGTATGAATCTGGCGACATACCATCTGACTTTCGGAAAAATATCATCCACACAATTCCGAATACTGCAATAGGTGACAAGTGCGAGATTTCTCGCACAATCAGCTTAACAGCTCATGCATCCAAATTGCTGACACGAACAATATACAGAAGAATGGAAAACAAAATTAAGGATGTGTCAGATGACGATCAGTTTGGCTTTAGGAGAGGTAAAAACACCAGGCAGGTTATTCAGGCGCTGCGGTTGATAATGGAAGCAGACTAAAGGAAAATGAAGACGCGTACATAGGATGTATCAACCTGAAAAAAGCGTTCGATAATGTAAAATACTGCAAGATGTCCGAAATTCTGAAGAAATGAGGATAAGCTATAAGGAGAGACGGGTAATACACAGAATCACAGAATGTACAAGACCTAAGAGGGGATAATAAGAGAGGACGACCAAGAACAATGTGCTTGGATAAAAAAAGGGTGTAAGACAGGGATGTAGTCTTTCGCCCCTACTCTCAAATCTGAACATCGAAGAAGCAGCGATGGAAATAAAAGAAAGGTACAGGAGTCAGACTAAAACTCAAGATGGAAGGATATCAATGATACGATTCGCTGATGACACTGCTATCCTGAATGAAAGTAAAGAATTACTTGATATTCTGAATGGAGTGAACAGTCTAATGAGTACAGAATATGAATTGACAATAAATCTAAGAAAGACGAAAGTAATGAGTAGTAGCAGAAATGAGAACAGTGAGAAAGTAAACATCAAGACTGAGGTAATGAAGCTACGGAATTCTGCTACCTAGGCAGCAAAATAACCAATGACGGACGGAGCGAGGAGGACATCAAAAGCAGACTAGCACTGACAAAAAGGGCATATCTGGCCAAGAGAAGTCTACTAGTATCAAACGTAGGCCTTAATTTGAGGAATAAATTTCTGAGAATGTATGTGTGGAGCACAGCTTTGTATGGTAGTGAAACATGAACTGTGGGAAAACTGGAACAGAAGAGAATCGAAGAATTCGTGATGTGGTGCTGGAGATGAAAGTTGAAAAGTAGATGGGCTGATAAGGTGAGGAATGAGGAGGTTATGCACAGCCCCTGACTAGGAGAAAGGACAGGACAATAGGACATGTGTTAAGACATTTGGGAATGACTTCCGTGGCACTAGAAGGATCTTAGAGGGCAAAACCTGCAGAGGAAGACAGAGATTCGAATACATCCAGCTTATAATTGAAGACTGAGGTTTCAAGTGCTACTCTGAGAAGAAGAAGTTGGTAAAGGAGAGGAATTCGTGGCGGCGACATCAAACCCGTCAGAAGACTGATGAGTGAAGAAAAATATTCCAGGAAGCTGCTGGTGCAGCAGATACAGTGCAGAACGGTAACCTGAGGATCATTGGATCGAGTTCCTACGTGGAAACTTTTTTAATTTTTACATTACTTACATCGTAAATAAACCGAAATAATCCGCAGTGCATTATATTTATTAATACGGGAGTGGTTTTAAAACTTCTCAGAACCACCACGAGAGGTCAGCGCTAGCGCAACGAGTTGTTCACGTGATATTCATTGGACTGTTGCCTATAAACACTTGCCACGTAAGTGCTCTTTGAAGAGAGATGCCGTGGTAACATGGCTCTGTTGTTGTTCCTTCGTAATGATTTGCGAAGATAGAAAAAATCGAGATTTGAGCAATGATTAAGTACTTCGTAAAGAAAGGTTTAAAAGCAATGGACATTAATGTCGATTTCCAGAATACCCTGGGGGACTCCGTTCCTTCATATTCAACTGTTGTCAAGTGGACAAATGAATTCAAATTTGGTTGGAGAACTTAGTTGATGATTCGCGCAGTGATCGGCCAAGATGTGTCACTACTCCAGAAATCATTGCAAAAGTGCAAAAAATGGTCATGGAGCATCGCCGCTTGCAAGTGCGTGAAATTGCTCACGCTTGCCAGGTGACATCTCGAAGGGTGTATTACACTTTAACTGAAGAATTAGAAATGAAAAAAATCATCTGCAAGACGGGCGCCGCGACTCTTGACTCTGGATCGAAAACGCATGAGAATGGACGTATCAGAAGTTTGGCCCGTTTTAGGAGAAGCGAATAAGATTTTCTGCTCCAGTGTGTGACCACAGATGAAACTTGGGTGCACTACTGTAACCCAGAAAAAGAAAAGTAAAAGCAGTGGGAACTAACTGATTCTCCGCCAGCAAAGAGAGCAAAGAAAATTCCTTCGGCGGGAAAGATCATGGCATCAGCGTGCTGGTATGCGAAGCGGATTCTGTTTGTAGATTATCTCCGCACTAGGCCAACAGTTACTGGAGAATACTACGATAACCTCCTGAAGAAATTGCAACAAAAGATAGGGGAAAAATACCATGTTTAGCAAGGAAGAAACTCATCTTCCAACAAGACAATGCGCGCCCGCACACATGTGTCGTCGCAATGGCAAAATTACACGAACTAAGGTATGAACAGTTGCCACACCGCCGTTATTCACCTGATATAGCTCTGTCAGACTTCCATCTCTTCCCCAAACTGAAAATTCTCGGTGGACGAAAAAATGAATAAAATGATCGTATGACATGTAGAAGGCCGGGATATCCCCTTCGGCGTTCGGCCGCCATATTACAAGTCTTCTTAGTTGACGCCACTTCGACGACTTTCATGTCAATGATGAAAGAAACACAACACCCAGTCCGCTGCCGGGAATCGAACCTGGGATCCCTTGCGTGCTAGGTGGTGACGCTACCGCTGCGATACGAAGGCGGACGGTGGACGAACATTCACATCAAACGTAGAACTGATAGCCACAGTTGACAACTATTTTGCAGGCCTGGAGGAAACTCACCTTCGAGACGGGATCAAGGCACTGGAACATCGTTGGACCATGTGCATTAATCTACAAGGAGACTAAACTGAAAGACAAAAGAAGTTTCACTGATGTAAGTGCTTTTTTTTCTATTCCGTTCCGACAGCTTTTCAAACCACCCTCTATGTTCATAAAAGGAATGTAAAGAAAAGGCAAAAAAATTCGGATCGCAAATAAATTTCGAAGATGCAATTCGTATATACAATTAGGTACTGTTATTATTTTACGGTTGAATGTATACATGTGCTTCGTCGTAAAAACAGTGAAGCAGTAATTTTCTCGGTATCGTGCATACGCGTTTTTACAACATGGTTCCTTTAAAGTTTCTACACAAAAACAGCCTTGGTTCTCTCTCGTCGCACAGTCTTGCAGTATACCACGCGTAACTCGCCTTTTTAATTTACAGTGGATATATTGTGATGCAGTATTCTCGGGACATGATTTCTCTTTCTCTCTCGGCAATAGCAGTTTTGAAGCTTTTTGATGAAATTCTTTCGCTGACAATAAAAAGAGATATAGCTTGGTTCCACTAACGGTGAGCATTAGAGGGTAAAGAGATTAATATCGCAATCCTTCTTCATCTTGAAAAATTCCGTTGTACAGTTATGGATTTGTTTGTTCTCCACATGAGTCAATTAACAGAAGAAATTTGTTCTCCTGCACATAGGATTCCGTTATAATAGGTACAGTTGTTGAGTACTGACCATTATCTCGGTTTATTTGCCGTGCAAGTAACGTAAAAAAGCTATATAATTAAAAATGTAAATGTTAGTTTCTACAAAATCATAGATCACGGAATTTCTCCACCGATTGCTTTGAAATGTTGACAAAACGTTGGTTTCGAATACGTGCCTGTTTTTAATACCTATTATTGCGCCATATATGATATATATACAATAATTAAAGCGGAAATCAATATAAATATAAATTTACGTTGGTACAAAATCGTTTGTCTCGAAAAGTTTTCCCCGATAGCTTTGAAATTTGACACGACGTTGCACTTAAATACGTGCGTGTTCTTATATTCCTGCTGAAGTTCCATTGTACACACACACACACACACACTCATATATATACAGGGTGGTCCATTGATCGCGACCACGCCAAATATCTCACGAAATAAGCGTCAAACGAAAATACTACAAAGAACGAAACTTGTCTACCTTGAAGGGGGAAACCAGATATCGCTATGGTTGGCCCGCTAGATGGCGCTGCAATAGGTTAAACGGATATCAGATGCATTTTTTAAATAGGAACCCCCATTTTTTATTACATATTCGTGCTGCATGTAAAGAAATATGAATGTTTTAGTTGGACCACTTTTTTGCTTTGTTATAGATGACGCTGTAATAGTCACAAACATATGGCTCACAATATTAGACTAACAGTTGGTAACACGTAGGTTTTTTAAATTAAAATACAGAACGTTTGAACATTTTATTTCGGTTGTTCCAATGTGATACATATACCTTTATGAACTTGTCATTTCTGAGAACACATACTGTTACAGCGTGTTTACCTGTAAATACCACACTAATGCAGCAAATGCTCAAAATGATGTCCGTCATCCTCAATGCATTTGGCATTCCTCTCAAATGCGAGTAGTTCGCCTTCCGTAATGTTCGCACGTGCATTGACAATGCGCTGACGCATGTTGTCAGGTGTTGTCGGTGGATCACGATTCCCCACAGAAAGAAATCCGGAGACGTCAGATCCAGTGAACGTGCGGGCCATGGTATGGTGCTTCGATGACCAATCCACCTGTCATGAAATATGCTATTCAATACCGTTTCAGCCACACGCGAGCTATGTGCCGGACATCCATCATGTTGGAAGTACATCTCCATTCTGTCATGCACTGAAACATCTTGTAGTAACATCGGTAGATCATTACGTAGGAAATCAGCATACATTGCCCCATTTAGATTGCCATCGATAAAATGGGGCCAATTATCCTTCCTCCCATTATGCTGCTCCATACATTAACCCGCCAAGGTCGCTGATGTTCTACTCGTCGCAGCCATCATGGGTTTTCCGTTGCCAAATAGTGCATATTTTGACGGTTTACGTTACCGCTGTTGGTGAATGACGCTTTGTCGCTAAATAGAACGCGTGCAAAAAATCTGTCATCGTCCCGTAATTTCTCTTGTGCCCAGTGGCAGAACTGTACACTACGTTCAGATTCGTCGCCATGCGATTCCTGGTGCATAAAAATGTGGTACGGGTGCAATCGATGTTGGTGTAGCATTCTCAACATCGACGTTTTTGAGATTCCCAATTCTCGCGCAGTTTGTCTGCAACTGATGCGCGGATTAGCCGCGACAGCAGCTAAAACACCTACTTGGGTATCATCATTTGTTGCAGGTCGTGGCTGATGTTTCACATGTGGCTGAACACTTCCTGTTTTCTTAAATAACGTAACTATCCGGCGACACTTGGATGATGTCACCCAGGATACAGAGCTGCGTACATAGCACACGCCCGTTGGGCATTTTGATCACAATAACCATACATCAACACTTATCAACCTTTTCCGCAATTGCTAAACGGTCCATTTTAACACGGGTAATGTATCACGAAGCAAATACCGTCCGCACTTGCGGAATGTTACGTGATACCACGTAGTTATACGTTTGTGACCATTACAGCGCCATCTATCACAAAGCGAACAAAGTGGTCCAACTAAAACATTCATATTTCTTTACAAGCAACACGAATATGTAATAAAAATGGGGGTACCTGTTCCATCATCTTTCGGGCATGGATGACACTTTCATAGTGTGGCCCCACGGAGAGGATAAACTGATAGAGTTTTTGGAACATCTCAATTCCATTCACGGAAACATCAAGTTCACTATGGAGCGAGAGAAGAATGGCTGTTTACCGTTTCTGGATGTGCTGGTTCGCCGGAAAGAAGATGGATCCCTAGGTCATTGAGTATACCGTAAGCCCACACACACAGACCTGTATTTGCAGGCGTCTAGCTGCCACCATGTGTCGCAAATTATGAGTGTTCTGAAAACTTTGATCCACAGGGCTCATGTAGTGTCTGATGTTGACAGCCTGCACGATGAGCTTGTACAACTGGAGGCAGTTTTTAGGAGAAATGGCTATTCGCAACAGCATATTAAGAAAGCCCTGCAAATAAAAACAGCAGAAAAATAACAGGAAAAGGATGAGGAAGTGGAAAGGGAAGTGAAATCTACAGCCTTTCTCCCATATGTGGGTAATGTTTCTTCTAAAATCGCTATAATCTTGAAGAAACATAAAGTTGATGTGATATTTCGCCCACCAGCTAAGACTGCAGCCTTGTTGGGATCCGTTAAGGATGATCTGCTCTTGCAAAAGGTGGGAGTTATGAAATCCCTTGTGAGTGTGGCAAACGTTACATAGGGCAAACCACGCGCACCGTACAGGAACGATGCGTCGAACATCAGCGGCACACACGTCTTCTTCAGTCCAACAAATCAGCAGTTGCTGAACATTGCATTTCTACTGGCCATGCCATGGATTATATAGATGTTAAGATTTGAACTACTGTTTCATCTTTCTGGGACTCAGTTGTTAAGGAAGCTGTAGAAATACAACTAGCCGACAACCCGCTAAACCGTGACGAAGGATTTCATCATGACAATGCTTGGAAACCGTTTATTTCACACCTTCGTTCGGAAAGAATTTCTGCATCTTCACTTCCGACAGATGTTACCACTTTTAAAGATTAATTATTTATTTACAAGCACGGTGGATTCGCAGCAGCGTTATTTTGTTTGCACTCTGCGCTTATATGTTTATCTTTGCTATATACATCTTATCTCTGACTAGCGCAGTAGTGTTGACTTTGATATCTTTGGCGCATGCGCTTTCAATCCTCAGCAGCTTTGTATCACGTGACTCCCCGTATAAATAGGCACGCGCAAACGCTATGAACTCAGTCTCCGACTCGCCTTAAAGATGGCTGGGAGGTTTCTAGCCGAAATATCGCAAGAAGAATTGTCGCTGTCCCGAGTGCATGCCCGAAAGATGATGGAACATTATGTCCGCCGGGAAAACTTCAAGAATCACAATGGTGGTTCCTATTTTAAAAAAAACGCAGTTGATATCCGTTTGACCTATGGCAGTGCAATCTAGCGGGCCAACCATAACGCCATCTAGTTTCCCCCATCAAGCTAGACGAGTTTCGTTCTTTGTAGTTTTTTCGTTTGACGCTTATTTCGCGAGATATTTGGCGCGGTCGCGATCGATGGACCACCCACGAGGTTTGTCCGGAAAATACGTATAAAAGTTGAATAATGTCTTTATGTTACAAGTTGCAGTCACCGCCAGGTGGGATTACTGCTGTAATCAATCCCATCAACGCTCAGTTCGAGTCAGAGCACTCTGCGTGAAGGTGGGAGTGAGTGGCAGCTTGTTGACAGTTACCCTTTTTCACCTGCCGTCGGCATGGAGCTCTCTCTGATCGAGGAACAGCGCGTCAACATCAAGTTTCTTGCAATTCTAAGCAAGAATGGCCGTGAGATTTTTGAGTGTTTGAAACAGGTTTACGGAGACAATTCTCTGAAGGAACCAACTGTGAACAAGTGGTAAAAAAGATTCTGGGATGGCCGAGAAAAAGCGAACGATGACCCTCACCCAGGAGTTCCGATGCAAATGTTGAACGAATTCGGGCTTGTGTTCTTAAAGACCGTAGATTGACAGTCAGAATGATTGCTGACGAACTGTCAATCCGCAAAACAATCGTTCATGAAATCCTGACACAAAAACTTGAAGTGAAGAAATGGTGTGCGAAAATCGCACCGAACCTCTTGACGCCAGAACAGAAAGCAAAGTGGGTTGAGTGCTGTGAGATTGGTTGGAAGCAGAGGAACGAGGGACTTTCTCAACCGAGTCATCACTGGAGACGAGTCCTGCTTTTACGAATTCGATGTGGAGCTCAAATCTCACTGCAAGGAATGGAAACTAGCAGGAGAACCGAGAACAAAAAAGTCGCGAAAATCAAGGTCCAATGTGAAGACAATGTTGATTGTTTTCTTTGATTCTAGGGGCATTGTTCACAAGGAATTTGTCCCTCCCGGCCAGAGAGTGAACGGAAATTTTTACGTTGAAGTTCTGACACGTCTCAGAGCTCATGTGGCCCGAGTTCGAGCGGAGTTGGCAAAAGGGGGCAGGTGGATCCTTCATCACGTTAATGCGCCCGTTCACACGTCGCTCGTTGTGCGCGAGTTTTTGGCCCGAAACTCGATCACCGTGACAGACCAACCGCCTTATTCACCCGATTTAGCCTCGTGTGACTTCTTCATGTTCCCGAAATGCAAAATGGTGCTTCGGGGGCGGCACTTGAGAGATGTGGAAGCCATCAAGGCGGAAACTGAACATCATCACAACTAAAGACTTCAGTAATGTTATCAACAGTGGAAACGACGTTGGCAGAAGTGTATCGCGTCTCAGGGCGAGTACTTTGAAGGAGACCATATTGTAATACCTGAATAATTGTATAATAAAGTTATTATTCAACTTTTATACGTATTTTCCGGACATATATATATATATATATATATATGTATGTATGTATATATATGTCCGGAAAATACGTATAAAAGTTGAATAATATATATATATATATATATATATATATATATATATATATATATATATATATATATATATATATATTTCCATTAATCCGTTCGAGGGAGTGGAGAACAGCACGTTGCAAGGCATCATAGATATGCTCAATAATGTTCATGTCTGGGGAGTTTGGTGGCCAGCCGAAGTGTTTAAACTCAGAAGAGCGTTCTCGGAGACACTCTGTAGGAAATCTGGATGTGTGGGGTGTCGCATTGTCCTGCTGGAATTGCTCAAGTCCGTCGGAGCGCACAACGGACATGAATGGATGTAGGTGATCGGACGGGATGCTGACGTACGTGTCAAATGTCGGAGTCGTACTTAGGCGTATCAGGAGTCCCCAACCACTCCAACTACACACGCCCCACATCATTACAGAGCCTCCACCAGCTTGAACAGTTCCCTGCTAACATCCATGGTCCATGGATTCGTGAGGTTGTCTCCATACCCGTACACGTCGATCCGCAAGATACAATTTGAAAGGAGTCTCGTCCAACCAGGCAACATGTTTCTGGTCATCAACAGTCCAATGTCGATGTTGATGGTCGTAGGTGAGGCCTAAAGCCTTGTGTCGTGCAATCATCAAGGGTACGCGAATGGGCCTTCGGCTCCGAAAGCCCATATGGATGATGTTGCATTGAATGGTTCGCACGCTGACACTTGTTGATGGCGTGGCGCAGCACTGAAATCTGCAGCAATTTGCGGAAATGTTGACCTTCGTCGCGTTGAACGTCTCTCTTCAGTCGTCGTTGGTCCCGTTCTAGCAGGATATTTTTCCGTCTCAGCGATATCGGAGATCTGATGCTTTAGCGGTTTCCTAATATTCGCGGTACACTAGTGAAATAGTTGTACGGGAAAATCCACCATTCATCGCTGCCTCGGAGATGCTGTGTCCCATCGCTCGTGCGCCGACTATGACACCCCGTACAAACTCACTTAAATCTTGATAACCTGCTATTGTAACAGCAGTAAGATCTAACAGCTGCGCCAGACACTTATTGTCTTATATAGGCGTTACCGAACGCAGCGCCCTACTCTGCCCGTTAACGTTTCCCTGTATTTTAATTCTCATACCTATACCAGTTTCTTTGGCACTTCAGTCTGTATATATATAGAGTGGGGTTGGGATTGTTAGATCGCCTATCGGTCACCCCCCCCCCCCTCCCCGCACGCCCCAGGTAGCGGAAAGGGGAAAGCCTCCCAGATATAGGTAGTGTTGAGAAATGAAATACCTTGGGTGAACCAAATACTAACTTTGGCCTAAAACCATTAGTGGCTCTCCTGGCATATAGAAGCTAGTGGTTAATGTCTGTTCAGCAGGTTGGTGCCTCTGCTAGAAATATGTCTTGATCTCAAGAAACATGTCAACATTTATGATCTCCAACAGAGATCACCACAACCACCTTCAACTTAAGAAACTCATTATGGAATAGCATGAAAAATATTCACTACCCAACACCCCAGGAAATACACTGGAGTTTCCTGGTTATCGGATTCTGGGGAACCAGGAAGATCATGAGAAGGAGGTCAGAGTTTCTCGAAACCTATCCGCAAACATTATATTGGCACTCTCAACACAAATTCCCTCATGAAGATAGGGAAACTCAAACAGCATACGGATGATCTGCAAAAAATTCGCATGAGAATCCTCGCAATACAAGGGACACGTTTTATTGACGAAAACCATTTCAGCACAGAAGACTACAGAGTATACTAAGGAAAACCTGCTTCAGAAGAGGAACATCGACAATGTTTGGCACATGATTTGCTGTTCACAAATCATTCATAGACAACATCCTAGATTTCAGTTCAGTATCAGAAAGAATTCTACGAAAACCTTCAAATCAGCAATTAAAAGTTACACAACCATGAATGCACATGCACCTACAAACGATCACAGCAGAAAGAAACCACAAGAAGTCGAAAACTTTTGGGAAGACATTGGAGAAATAAGAAATAGAATACCAACAAACATGTTAAAGTTGTATTAGGAGACATCAGTGTACAACTAGGCAGAGCAGTTCTTGGCGCTTCAGTCCGGAACCGCGCTGCTACTACGGTCGCAGGTTCGAATCCTGCCTAGGGCATGGATGTGTGTGATGTCCTTAGGTTAGTGAGGTTTAAGTAGTTCTAAGTCTGACTGATAACCTCAGATGTTAAGTCCCATAGTGCTTAGAGCCATTTGAACGATTTGAGAAGAAGCACAACCAAACCACAGGCCCATGCACAGCACACAAACACACGAACAAAAGTGGGGAAAACCTCATACTTTAATGTAAAAATTTTATATCAGCGCAATTTGAAAAGCCAAAACGAAAACTCAAAACATGGAAAACGCACAAAAACATATGGAGATAATTTAACATAAATGACATAGCCATAACAAGCAGAAATAATGACTCTAGACCACAACCTTAGTATTACCGTTCTGCACTCTTCTCGTTGGACCAACCGCTGTCTGAAAATTAAGCTAGGGTAAATGAATGATTCGTGTCTCCCACGACCAGCATGTTCTAAAGGGTTGACCATCTGGAGCTCCCACTTAACTCGCTTTCATTTCCGGCCAGACTCTGGATATACAACAAATCTGGATGAAATCAGTAATGACGAGTACATTCGGTTCCCTTGTTAGTGGCTTATATCACAATTTTGACATTCATCTTCGTGATTTCCTGAACATGTAATGCTTTTCCGACCTTCCCAACAAGCTGATGAAGTGCTGTTACGTGTGATTTGCCTGATTGAATACGTTTTGTTTTTTCTTGTAGAGGAACCACAGTTAAGTTCCTTTTCCTAATATGCAAGGTAACAGTTTTTCGAATGTCTTTAGGAGGATGAAAGACAGACTGGTCTCATATCCGTAGCCTTGGTAGGATAAATTCACTCTGGCTCCGGAATGAAACAAGTTTTCACTGTTCACCAAGGTTTAGGAGTGACTCCTGCAGCTGAATTGACACTAAATAGCCTGCATAGGTGTCTGATTAACCCTCCTCTGCTTGTAGCAGCAGAGATGGTAAGATACCATCTGGACCTGTTGACTTGAGTGGTTGAATGTTCCCACTGCTAGCTGGATTTTTTGGAAATCCCCCTAGTTCCTAGGTAAATTACTAGTTCACCCATTGGTTAACTGCAAACCTCTACCTCAAACCGACTGAATCTTGGTGTAAGTCACCTACCAGGGTGAACTACGCAAAAAGAGTCTTAACGAGCACTTTCAGCATCTCATGCGCTGACCTCGTACCTCCTTTTTTAGGGTTCCTCTAGCTTCTTAATCGAAGCTGGCCTTGCACAAAGCACGAGCAATTATTCAATACTAATACGCAAACAAGAGTACAATCGTTTTTATTATTTTACATAAAGAGATGTATTTTACCCTTAAGCGTGTACACATGTGTTTATTATTGGTTGATATTACTTTCTTTATATTCCTTTACTGTGTGTTATAGCAATAATTCTTGAGTGCATAGCATGAATTATATTAAACATACTGTATGTTCATTGAACTTCATAAATATCTGGTTATTACTTGCTCTTTAACTGATTTGTCTAATTCATGTTAAACTTTCCTCCCCTGCGGGGGATGGTATTTTATATCTTTATGGCTTTTTTCTCTGTCTAAGTAAGTTCAGTTTGGTCCTTGTTCAATAATTGTGAATGTTGGTATTATTGTAATAATTACTGCTGATCTCCTTAAGATGCATAACACAGGTGCAGGTAATAACAGTGCAGTTGGAGTAGTTAGATATTTAGAATAGTTTTCACAGAAAATTTTATTTTGATGACACGTGCCCATCCTTTTAAGAACAGCTCATCATTCTGTACAAAGCACAGTGCTGGTGTAGCAAGGTTTGACAAGTAGGAGAAAAAAACAGGCTAAGGGGCTGGTAACGAAGTCAGAGAGTGGGCTCGGCGGGTGCGGACGGAATTGTAAACAAGCCGTGCCCTTATCTCCGCTGGCTGCTAATCAATTGGCAGGCGGGGTCGCGGCTGGTGACGTCGGCTCCGCCCCCAGCCCCCAGCGCCCCAGCGCCGTTATCGCGGCCTCTCGCCTCTCGCCCCCTCACCTCTCGCCCCCGTTATTAATGTTTTCCATTTCTCGCGGCCGCTATCGGGCCACGACTTGTTTTAATGTCGCGTCATATATAAAACTGGTCCGCCTACACACGAGCGGTAGCGTTTCGCCTGGCGCTGACTTCACGACTGGTGGGTGCTGTCTGCCTTTCTTCTTCTGCCCCTGTTTTCCTCTCTCCGTCGTCCACCTGAGACCATTATTTGCTCCGAACAAAGTATGGCCTCTGACGTGATACGCTGACTAACAGCGCTATAGACGAACGTTACTCCACAGCCCAAGGACAAGAAGAGGTACCACTAAAACACCCACAAACGGAAAATGCGTCAAAAGCTTTGTAGTGCTACAGCTCGAGAGGAGACTAGCGGGACATGTCACTGGTTGGTTGATCTAATAGTATCTGTGATATAATCTCTCACTAAAGTAATCTTCATAGCGGGCCATTAAAACTACATACCGGGGAGGATAAATAACGAAGTTATATTTATTGCACTCATACGGTACAGTAGGAAAAATACATCATAAAATTAGTGGTTAATTTACAGATGTGAAAGGTACAACTTTCCCTTTGAAGCAACAATGGCTCTCACCTGGCTGTGCATCGAATCGAACTTGGCTGCATCATGCCAAGCCGCTTGCGTTCTGCGCCAGAGTTCATCAGATTTAGTGGCTGACAAGTGGTGGCTTGTCAGTCTCTCGGTAATTGTTGAACGTATGTGAGAGATCTCGAGAACGTGTTGGCAAGAGTAGCACTCGGAAATCTTTGGTTCGAGATAGGTTTGGATACCAGGGACAATGTGAGGTATTGCGTTATGTTTTTGATAGATATCATCACGGAGACATCAAAGGTAGGGCACGTCGTGCTTGTTGTCGAAACTACCGGTTATGCGAATCAGAGGGAATTGTGTTATGTATCCAGAATTTTGTCACAAATAAGCTTTGTATGAACAGCACTTCAGTAAGTCATTTCTGCTTCTTTTCTTGTATCACAGGAAACAGATCTCTGCTGAAGAGATCCCCAGAAAGTATGTTCAACAGTGGGTTTAATTCATTTGCAGATTATTCGTGATAGTTAGTTAATATATATTACTTGGGGTTCTAGGGTCTTCTTGAGTGTAGGCCGCTTTTCTTCAACACTAATACTGCTTACTACCTCACTCATACTGACAGCGGTATAGTGTTGAATTATTGTAACATTCCCTGTCTTTCTTCTGTGAAGGAAAATTTGAAGATACATCACTCCAGGTTTTACATAAAATGTGTTCGCATCAGCTGTATAATGCAAAGGTGGCAATGAAAATTTGTGCTGGACCAGGACTCGAACAATGATTTCCGCTTATTGCGGCCGGTCGCCTTGCCATCAGGCTATCCGAGCTCGCTTCACAGAAATGGTTCAAATGGCTCTGAGCACTATGGGACTTAACTTCTGAGGTCATCAGTCCCCTAGAACTTAGAACTACTTAAACCTAACTAACCTCAGGACATCACATACATCCATGCCCGAGGCAAGATTCGAACCTGCAACCGTAACGGTCGCGCAGTTTGAAAGGTGGCTACACAGAGCCACAGCGCCAGAGATCGCGCTAGAGAGTATTGTTCCGCCGCCTCCACTGGCAGTGCTTGTCGAGATGTGGCAGTAGTCAGTTCTTGTTGAGAAGTCGTAGTCGGCAGTGATTATTGAGGAGTAGCGGAGGGAGTGCTTGCTGAGATGTCGTAGTGGGCAGTGCTTGTCGAGAGCAGATGTTGTTCCAATGGAGATATTGTATGATTATAGTGCTTTTCGTCAATATATATGAAGGTAACAAAACTCTTATCCTTTTTTTTCATTATTTCAATGTCCTGAAAAATGCGTCATTACAGGTTCAGTCAACAAAGCATCTGGCTTGTGTTCTTGGATTAGAGTGTAATTCTGGTTTTCTTGAGTAATTATGGTATTTCTATTTTCTTTAATTAATTCAGTATAAATGATATTTAAAATTTCTTGTGTTATTGAAGAAGAACCGTGCCAGGTGCGTACGTTGAATCACACTTCCACACACAGAACAGTTATACTTGTGCTTTGGTTTCGTAGGTTTTATAGTTGCTGGGGACTTAATTAATTAATTGTGTTAACGAAAATTTTCATTTCATTCTTTGTTGTTTTTATATGCAGTCAGATTGCGTAATAATACTAGTCAGGGCCAACCGTTTACGAGACTTGTAATCGGACATACAGATACTAAAAAATTAAAATTATTTGCATTCTAAATAATTAAGCCCCCATGCAAGCTCCAGACTGTAGCGCCTAGAACCGCACGGCCACCACGGCCGGCAGCTCGCTTTACAGCCAGACCCAAATTTGCATATGTCATCAACCGCGTGTGTGCAGCCTGCACTCGTGTACACATTACGTATATTTCCGCACAGAGGAGAATGCGATATTGCAGTGCCTATGTTTTTCAGAAGTACCAGGCACTGCGGCGAGTTCAGTCATTATGAAATACTTGAAATCTTCTCGCAGTTGCGAATATGGACAACCATCAGCTATATAATGTAATGGTGACAGTGAAAATTTGTACTGGAGTGGGACTAGAATTCAAATTTCCTGCGTATCGCGAGCGGTCGCCTTACCATTTGGCTATCAGAGCACCCTTCACGGCCAGACCCAAATTTCCATATGTCATCGACCAAGTGTCTACAACATACACTCGCACATCCATTTTCCCATATTCCCCGCCGGCCGCGGTGGCCGTGCGGTTCTAGGCGCTGCAGTCCGGAACCGCGGAACTGCTACGGTCGCAGGTTCGAATCCTGCCTCGGGCATGCCTGTGTGGGATGTCCTTAGGTTAGTTTGGTTTAAGCAGTTCTAGGTTCTTGGGGACTGATGACCTAAGATGTTAAGCCCCATAGTGCTCAGAGCCATTTGAACCCATATTCCCGTACAAGGGAGATTTTAACTGAAAGTCCTTTGCCTGCTGTCGGCGAATCAATACGATATTGCAGTGCCAGTATTTTTCAGAAATACGATGCAATGTTGCTTCGGACACGTATCCATACATGTCCGAAGAAACACTGCAGGGTACTTCTGAACAACACATGCATTGCAATATCACATTCCAGGTTTCGTTCCACTGTTTTCTATTCAGTTTCCAACTAGTTTACGCGTGTCTGGGGAACGATTCATGCACTAGATCACGGGTCGGAAACAAATTTGTAATATGTTTTATGAGTGAGATTCTTTCGCTGGCTGTAGTAAGCATTATTAACTGTGTAATTCCGCCCCCGTTAGGTGAGTGGTCAGCGCAAAAGAATGTCAGTCCTAAGGGCCTGTGTTCGATTCCCGACTGGGTCGGAGATTTTCTCCGCTCAGGGACTGGGTGTTGTGTTGTCATAATCATCATCATCATTTCATCCCCATCGCCGAAGTGGCGTCAAATTGAAAGACTTGCACCCGGCGAACGGTCTACCAGACGGGAGGCCCTAGACACACGAAATTTACACTTTCTTGTCAATTTTATGATGATTTTTATTGTTCAAGCTTTATTAATTATGTCAGTGGTACAGTGTAGTCATGATTTCAGTGGTTCTTCTCCCAAGTGCTTTCTTTGCCTACCGTGGTGCCATCAATTGATCCGTCCTTGTAGTGATACATCCAAATGGAAATGGATTTTAATAGACTCACTGCATGTGCTTCAAAATGTAGAGCCCAGGATTGCAAAGCTTATGTGTTCTTGGATTGAGTACACATAAAAAAAACATTGGTTGTAGTGTTATTACGTACGAGGGCTATTCGTTTATTAATGTCCGATTGGTCTCGTCATGAAACCACTATGAAAAAACAGTGAAGCTTTGCACAGATGTTCTCGACAGTGTCTTTAGTATGCCTGTTCATCGCGTTTTTTCCGTTCTGAGCGCACAGTGATCACGTAAAGATGCCTACAGAATGGTGTCTCTCACCAAGTATGAGGGACTGCTGAAAGATTTCAATTGATTTCATGCAGCCCACATAACGTAACTTTCATGCACTGCCTTTTTAATGGCAATGCTCCGTCGTAGACTGCAGGGGCAACGTGGACGTTGTTGCAGCGATTACGATGGGAAATGTTTGATTACCTCTAATTCAACTCCAATCTGACTCCCTCTGGGTTTCATCCCTATTCACACGGTTCAAATGGCTCTGAGCACTATGGGACTCAACTGCTGAGGTCATTAGTCCCCTAGAACTTAGAACTAGTTAAACCTAACTAACCTAAGGACATCACAAACATCCATGCCCGAGGCAGGATTCGAACCTGCGACCGTAGCGGTCTTGCGGTTCCAGACTGCAGCACCTTTAACCGCACGGCCACTTCGGCCGGCTATTCACACGGACCGCTGGCTATGAAGACAACATTTTCGCACAGACAATGACCTGCAGGTCATCGTAGAGGATTGGTAGAAAGTACAAACGTCTGCCTTCTGCGGCGAGGGTACTGGAAAGTTGGTACAGTGCTACCACAAATGTATAAGTAGAAGCGGCGACAATGTAGAGAAGTAACTGCAAGGTGTAGGTACTTGTAGCAAATAAAATATTTCTGGTTTTCAATGTGGTATCCATTTTGCGACCGATCCGACCTCAATCAAGGAATAGCCCTCTTAATTGGAGTAATCACAGTCATTCGATTGAGCAAAGAGAACTGTAAATACTAGGACTGGCGTGTCTCCCCAACAAATACATTGAAACTTGGCTTGCTCGAGAGTACGTTAGTGGGAATTTTCCGCTGGATACGTTGTTAGCGGCAGGCATGAGCCATAACGCGGGCTCGTAAATGGCGGACTGAGCTCGCGTGCGTTTGCTAGCTGCTACTTAGCAGCTTGGGAGTTTCTTACAAGCGTGACGCTCTTGTATTGCTGTTGGCAAAGAAGAAAATTCTGCCAACGTTTTATGCCATTGCACAATTTTGATGAGTTGTCTCAAATGTCGCATGGGGAGCAGTTCCGCACTATTGGTGCCGCCGACAAATCTCTCCACACGATTACGATATTCGATGACGCCAGCAGCACATAGACTGCAAGATCAATGTTTAGGAAAACAGGTAATTTAAATTGCAAATCTCAGTAGACCATATTATGTAGCATTTTGTGCCAGTAGAGATTTAAGTGGTAGACTTCGTAATTGACGTCATTATTGCCTGTCATAGGTTCCTGACTCTAAGATTACTATTTGCATAAAAAACTATGATAAATATGAACTTGATATAAAGGAATGAAATCTAATTTTATTCCTTTCAAAATTCATGAGTACATTTAAATTAACAGACAGCCAATGTACATTGTAAGAGGGATAGCACCTTTTTATTTGAATATAATTATTTAATACAATTTTAATACTGCCATGAATCAAACAAATTTGCTTTTGTTTCTGTATTGCTGTATGTTGAGGTGTACACTAATTCGGGGTTGTTTAAACAGTTGATGATTCGTAGTGAGTTTCAGTGGACTGAAAGTCTCACCTAATTAATTCACATGAAAATTTACTTTTGAAGGTATGTGTTAGTTTGCTGCGATTATACGTATATTTTTCACGTTCAGGGTCATTTCTAAGGTACAGGAGTCTCAGGACATTTTACTGGATTAAACGAATCCGGTTAAAACCATTGAGAAATGTGATTAGGGCATTGTAAATGCAGTAATTATTTGCATCTGCATACACGGTGCAAAATTATGTGCTCGACTTTTACACGACTGCTGTAATCAGTTGGTTTGGCAGTGAAGTAATCTAGCTGATCTGGTGACTGTATTATACCCAAACCAATTTGCTATTTTCCTGGAGACATATTGAGTCACAACTTTATCTTCGATACGGATAGAAACTGAAGTTAAAAGTCAACATTTGTGGCAAGGCCGGGATTTGAACGGTGGGTATTCTGCTTTCTAGTGAGATGTGTTAACCACTACACCACCTAATATGCAGGAGCCCCTGGTACAAATCCCAGTTTTGGCACAAATTTTAACTGAGTACGTCAGATTCTATAGAAGATAAAATTGAGAATATATCTCTAGGAAAATACAGTAACATCAGATCAATATCTCACCTATGTCTGAAGTACAGGTAGCATTTCCCCATTACGTACAAAGCTGGACTGCTATTCCAATATCGGAGAGACTAGAACAATAGTGACAATTTAAGAAGAGGAAAATAGGCTGAGGTATGAGTTGAAGTTCGTGTTAGGAAGGGCGTTAGACAAGGGTTGTCCGTGTAGCTGTGTGGGCCACAATACCGAGGTGGTGTAGTGGACGACACATTTGCCCAGAAAGAGGAAGGCAAAGGTCCAAGTCCTGGCCTTAGCACAAATCTTGACTCATTGCTTTACCTCCTCTCTTTATCGAAGTTCTTGGTATTAATTCATTTCAATAAACTAAACTATTCAGTCAGTATAAATACTTACGTCCGTGAAAGATCTGAACCAAATTTAATCCTTTTATTTTTTAATGAATCCATATGAGAAATAAAGCTGGGTTGACAACATGATTTTCGGCCGTGCTTTGTAAACGTTTCCCCTTGTCAATTGAGCAGGCTTCCCAGTAAACTGCCTTGCTTCAGAGATCCTTCTACCATACGGTCAAATGGCTTAACCGTTCTGAGCGTGGGGGTGTTAGAAGGCCGATTGATTCTTCGACCACGCTGCTTTCCTCACTTTCAGTGGCATGGTGAGAATTAGCCGTGATTGCAGCCCCACATGCGTGATTTGTATTGTGAAATATATGTACGTACAACTCTTTATTCCGGTGGTATGTGCTGCAACACTTCGAACAGACGCTTCACGACTTACGTGGTGTTGTCGCTTTTGTGCCTGTGTTGGTTGTTGTCGCCTTGCAAAACAGAAGCTCCACGGGAGACGCATCATGTAAGCTATAGGTGGAAAGGCAACATTTGGTCGCCGACACTGTTAAATAAACATCATGGTTCACTCTCACATTAACTTGCATGGCTTGTCCGGAACACTACAAAAATATCACAGAAACACGCCCAATTTGAACTTCACTCTCCAAACACAGCGGGTTAAAAGGCACATTGAGCTGTCGGTGCCCTTGATGACTTTCATCGTCTACAAAGAGGCCAAATCGTGACTCGTCAGTGCACATTTCACACCTCTTGTCAGATAATGTTTAATTTCTATGTAGTTCAGCCACTGCAAACGCACAGTTTTATGCGGCGCTGTGGGTAGTGACCTTCTACGAGATACCCGACTTCAAATATCCGAATATCCGCAGAAGGCAGCTCTGTTTGTAATGTTCGCTTGGAAAGTTTTTGAGGTAGACCTATATTCAGCGAGATTGGCAGTTCTTGTCGGATCTGAAATCGATTTTCATTCAAAAGACGTGACACTCATCTCTGGTTGCTGCCAGTTAGGATGTATCTACGACCACAGTCCTATACGGACGTTGCAACGCTCCATAGTGGCTAGTGCGCTATTTTAACGGGGTGATTAACATTTCTTCAGTTGACTACAAGCACGTATGCAACTCTGTAACACGGATGTGGTATTTCTTCCATTTTTTCTTAAATGTTGTCTAATTTTTCTACTAGAAGAAATACTGGTTTTTCTTAAACACCGAAGTTTAGTCAGTGAGCCAAACAAAATTTGTATTTTGTATTTAATACACTATTTGCCGAACGATTTTTAACTCTCTTTGTAGTTGTATATAAATTATTATTACACTGGGACTCAGTCAACAGGAAAAGGTTAAGGGAAGTTAGATGTTTCTGTACTTGTCAGAAAGGAAACTGTGATGGTACCAACGACACGTCGTCAGAATAAAAATAGGCGGGGAATGTTCTATTGTCAGGAGAGAACCAGTAACAGGAGAGTGGGTCAGTAAGGAGACCTCAGAGACATCGAACATGGGCTGGTCGTTTGATATCACAAGAGTAACAGATTCCTCAAGGACACTTCGATTCTACTAAACACACCCGAGTCGGCTACTGGTAATATGTTTGTGAAGTCGAAACGCGAAGGAAAAATCATAGCTAAACCAAAACTGAAGAGACCTCACTCCCTCACGGCCGGGGCCGTTGAGCATTGCGGAGGGTAGGAGTACAAAATATCGGGATATCAGCGGAAGGAATGACTCGTCAGCTCCGAAGTGCAGCAGGCAGTCCAGTCAGCACAATGACTGTACTTAGGAGGCTAAAAGGAATGTAGTTCACTGGTGGAGCAGCTCCTTATAGGCCACATATGGCTATAATCAATTACCTACGGTTGAGGTGGTATGAAGAGCGGTTCCGCTGGACAGTGGATGACTGGAAACAAGCAGTTTGGAGTTATTAATCACTTAATACCTTATGGCAAACCTATGGAAGGGGTTTTGGCGAATGGCTGGACAACATTACCTGCCATCATCTGTAGTGACAACAATGAAGTATGCAGGAGGTTGTGTGTTGTGGTATGAGGCTGTTCTTCGTGGTTAGGGTGTGCTCTTCTTCTTGAAGTTAAAAACGCTAAATGTGGAAGGATAGCCGACCGCGGTGGCCGAGCGGTTCAAGGCGCTTCAGTTCGGAGCCGCGCTGCTGCTACGGCCGCAGGTTCGAATCCTGCTTCGGGCGCGGATGTGTGTGATGTCCTTAGGTTAGTTAGGTTTAAGTAGTCCTAAGTCTAGGGGACTGATGACCTCAGATGTTAAGTCCCGTAGTGCTCAAAGCCATTTGAACCGTTTGTGGAAGGATATGAACACGTTGCACAGAACTGTGTAACTTTTACAATAAAGAAACTGTTCGAAGACGATGATTGTGTCAGCATGAGAATGCACCCTGTCATAAAGCTGCATTGGTGAGGCAATGGTATGTGGACAGTAACATTACTGCACTGGATTTGCTTCATGGAGTTCCGACCTGAACCTAAAGGACCACCCATGGGATGTGTTGGATGGTCGACTTCACTCCATACCGCACCGTCCAACGTAACTACCTTCTCTGGTTTCGGCTCTTGAGGAATAATATGGTGCCACTCGTATACAGACATTCAGATACCTCAATGAAAATGTCCCTAACAGAGCTTAAGCCGGTATAAATGTTAAGGAAGCACACACCCCATTGTAGTATCGACAGCAATTAAGAAATATATACCACATAAATTAATAAGTGATGGTACTGATCCTCCATGGTACACAAAACGGGTCAGATCGCTGTTGCAGAAGCAGCGGAAAAAGCATGCCAAATTTAAAAGAACGCAAAATCTCCAACTGGCAAAGTTTTGCAGAAGTTCGAAATATAGCGCGTACTTCAATGCTAGATGCTTTCAATAATATCCAGAACGAAACTCTGTCTCGAAATCTGGCAGAAAACCAAAAGAGATTCTGGTCATACCTAAAGCACATCAGTGCCAAGATGCAATCTATACCTTCACTGCGCCATAACAATGATGAAGTCATTGATGACAGTGCCACTAAAGTAGAGTTATTAAACACGATTTTCCAAAACTCCTTCACCAATGAAGACGAAGTAAATGTTCCTGAATTCCAATCAAGAACAACTGCCAAGTGAGAAACATAGAAGCAGATATCATCTGTGTCACGGAGCAGCTTAAAACACTTAATAAAAGCAAGCCTTCCAGTCCAGATTGTATACCAGTCAGGTTAATCTCAGAGTATGCTGATGCAATAGCTCCATATTTAGCAATTATATACAACCGCTCGCTCACAGAAAGATCCGTACCTAAAGACTGGAAAATTGCTCAAGTCACACCAATACCAAAAAAGTGAAGTTGGAGTAGTCCGTTGAATTACACGCCCATATCACTAACGTCGATTTGCAGTAGGGTTTTGGAACATATACTGTGTTCGAACATTATGAATTACCTTCAAGAAAGCAATTTATTGACACATATTCAGCACGATTTCAGAAAGTGTCGTTCTTGTGAAACAGAACTAGTTCTTTATACTCATGAAGTAATGAGTGCAATCGACAAGGGATGTCAAATTGTTTCCATGCTTTTAGATTTCCAGAAGGCTTTCTACACCGTTCCTCACAAGCGTCTTCTAACCAAACTGCGTGCCTATGGAATATCGCCTCAATTGTGCGACTGGATTCGTGATTTCCTGTCATAAAGGTCACAGTTCGTAGTAATAGACGGAAAGTCATCGAGCAGAACAGAAATAATATCCGGCGTTCCCCAAGGAAGCGCTATAGGCTCTCTATAGTTCTTGATCTATATTAACGACATAGGAGACAATCTCAGTAGCCGTCAAAAGATTGTTTGCAGACGATGCCGTGATTTACCACCTTGTAAAGTCATCAGATGACCAAAACGAAATGCAAAATGATTTAGATAAGATATTTCTATGGTGTGAAAAGTGGCAACTGATCCTGAATAAAGAAAAGTGTGAAGTTATTCACATGAGTAGTAAAAGAAGTCAGCTAAATTTCGATGACGCGATAAGTTACACTAATCTGAAGGCTGTAAATTCAACTAAATACTTAGGGATTACAATTACAAATACCCTAAATTTTAACGATGACATAAACAGTGTTGTGGGTAGAGCCAACCAAAGACTGCCTATCATTGGCGAAACACTTAGAAGGTGCAACAGGTCTACCAAAGAGACTGCTTACACCACGCTTGACCGTCCTATTCTGGAGTACTGCTGTGCGGTGTGGGATCCGCATCAGATGGCACTGACTGATGACATCGAAAACGTATATAAAAGGGCAGCTCGATTTGTATTATCATGAAGTAGGGGAGATTGTGCCACAGGCATGAGACGTGAATTGGAGTGGCAATCATTAAAACAAAGGCGTTTTTCGTTGCGACGGGATCTTCTCATGAAATTTCAATCACCAGTTTTCTCCTCTGATTGAGAAAAAATTCTGTTGGCCCCCAACTACAAAGGGAGAAATGATCATCAAGATAAAATAAGAAAAATAACGGCTTGCACAGAAAAATTTAAGTGCTCGTTTTTCCCGCGCGCCGTTCGGGAGTGGAACGGTAGAGAGACAGCTTGAAGGAGGTTCATTGAACCCTCTGCCAGGCACTTTATTGTGAATAGCAGAGTAATCACGTAAATGTAGATTGGGCAAAATACTGCAATTCGTCTTTCTTAATTTGCTAAATTGTAAATTTTTCTGTGAATAATAATGGGGATGGATTGCAGGTAACAACCGAATCTGTGACTTCAGTTTGGAATTGCGCTAAAATCAACTCATCATTAACCTCAAAGTTAGAAAAACAGAATATTGCGGGGCTTTATCCCTCCCCCTATCCTACCACAGTTAGCACTGAAAGCAGATCTATTACGAAAACGAATGTACAGCTAGAACATATAATGAATCATCTTCCTTTAACATTACCTTTTTTTCGTAGATAACCGATATCATGTATGCTACCGATTGTTGCATAGTTTAAAATTATCTGAGCTGTTTCGCTAAAAGAATTCATATGATTTTGTATACGATGTATTACAGTTCAGTCTAAAATGTATAAAAAGAAATTAATGTGTTACAATCGATAAGTACTAACAGTTAAAATTACTCTTCTTTTAAAAATAACTGAAATTAAAAAAAATTGTGGCGTGCTTAAAATTCATATTATTAATAGCACACTCTAACGCTAATTTTTAAATTTATTTCTAGATTTATTTACAAAATAATGATATATTTTAGCGAGGATTCTTCTTTGTTAAAGAAATTTTGTAAGCTCTTTTGCTTTGTAAACTCTTTGGAGTAATGTGAGCACCGCAAAATGTAAGTAGTGGTGGACATGCCTCTGATGGAAGTAGACGTTCTCTGAGTTTGTCACCAACAGTATAATTATTGGTTTTTTTGAATGTGATAAAGAATAAAGTTCAAGAATAATACACTAGGATCTTCTTAAATTATTTAGTCATTAAGAACTTACAAAATCGAAATTTCAGCTGAAAGAATGTACCCAAGACTGAGCCATCGACAACAACAACGAGGTAATGATGATAAGTAAAAAGTTATTCTTTTGTATATCTTACGCCTCACGAAGCTTTCAAAATTTGTACAAAAACAGAGAATTTTAATAGTGATGTGTGGGAGGGTAAGATTATAAACAGGACATCTAGACGGAGAGTAGGGCTGTTTATACAAACTTAAAATGTTCCACAATACACAAACCTTAGAGAGATTAGAACTTTCGAGAACTTTACAGAACTGATAAATATTAAATGACAAATAATAGTATGTGGTTCGGTTTAAAATGGCTACACACATCCTACAGGCAGTAACCACTAAGCAATGCTTCACGCAGCACACCTCGCTATAATATTATTCTGTGAATAAGTACTGCCAAAGCGATATTTTCTGAAGAAACAAAACTGCCCCCTCTTTATGTGTTGGTTGTCCCATGCAGGACAGCGATGCATAGACTTATAGGCTTACACGGGGACTGGAGTGTACGCTGTTGTTACCGGCCTTTCATGTTTCTCGGGCGTAAACACGACGGTGGTGCCGCCCTGGCTACGTGGCAGGTTCGCTTTGCCGTGTAATACAAGGAAGCACCGTGATTACCTCTGCGGCCGCGTCTCCCAGAGCACGAAATAAACAGCGCAGCCCTGCCACAGAGTGACAGCCACTCGCTCACGGGATGCCTGCAAAGACTGCACTCTCAACGACGACCCTGCTTCCACTCTGCCGGCCACCATAAAGCGTATATCGGAAAGTACATCACATACCACTATCACTTTCTACTTTCCTGTTCCGGTCGCGAATAGTACTCTTACATACACTGGAAAACGATTAGTGGTAGGCCTCATGTGAGCTCGCGTCTCTCTAATTTCACCTACTTGGCCTTTTCTGCAGATGCAGACGGGAGAAAGCAATATATCATTCGACTCTTTTAGGAACTTAGGCTCTCGGAATTTTAACACTAATTTAAAACATGACGCACAGTGCCTCTTTTGTAGCATCTGCCAATGGATTCCAGTCCGCGGAGAAAGCCGTGGGTGGTCGATGCGCAGATGGCAGGGCCCGCCTGGGGAAAGTGGTAGTGGTGGGGGTTACTGGCAGGCGCTGTGAGGTAAATGTCTAGTGCTGGAGGGGAAGTGTCGTTCTAAACTGAAGCTCACATTTTTTGTAAATATTCAAAATGTTCATATGTGTGTGAAATCTTATGGGATTTAACTGCTAAGGTCATCAGTCCCTAAGCTTACACACTACTTAACCTAAATTATCCTAAGGACAAAGACACACACCCATGCCCGAAGGAGGACTCGAACCTCCGCCGGGAGCAGCCTCACAATCTATGACTGCAGCGCCTTAGGCCACTCGGCTAATCCCACGCAGCTTGTAAATATTAAACAGGGCCCTAGACACCCATACTCTCATAGACACCTTTGGATAACTTCTGTCACAGCCGCGCGGAGTGGGCGTGCGGTTAGAGGCACCATGTCACTGATTGCGCGGTCAGTCCCATCGGAGGTTCGGGCCCTCCATCGGGCGCGGGTGTATGTGTGTTGTTCTTAGTATAAATTAGTTTAACTAGTGTGTAAGTGTAGGGACCGACGACCTTATCAGTTTGGTCCCTTAGAAATACACACACATCTGAAAATTTTTTTCTTCTGTCACCTCAACTTAGATTAGTATCTAAAAAGAATTCTGCGGACAATGTAACTTTTGAGAGAAGAGTCATGAGTGGTGAACGTTGCGTAAAACTTACACATTTCTCTGACATTCATAGTATTATTTTTTTTTTTTTGGCCAAAACACAGTGGAGTTTACACCGTCTCGTCTCACTAACATGTTGCGCAAGAGAATTCTGAAATAGTGGTTTATTAAGATTATTAAATGAGGTTCAAATGGTTCAAATGGCTCTGAGCACTATGGGACTTAACATCTCAGGTCACCAGTCCCCTAGAACTTAGAACTACTTAAACCTAACTAACCTAAGGACATCACACACATCCATGCCCGAGGCAGGATTCGAACCTGCGGCCGTATGGGGTCGCGCGGTTCCAGACTGAAGCGCCTAGAACCGCTCGGCCACACTGTATTAAATGAGGAACTGAGGAATAGCCAGCTCAGTAGCTTACGAAAAAGCACATCTTCGGTACAAGAAAAACCTGTAATGTTTCACTTATGTTATTCCAAAACCGAGAGCATATCTCGTTTGACCAGCTATCGAAAGCCCTTAAAAATTACATTCTTTCATTGAAAAAGTCTGTACTTAGTGGAATAACAAGGTAGATGATAAAGTTTTACGTAGTAAGGATAAGGGAAAATACTCTCTTCTTTGCGTGCTATCATTTGCCAAAATCTCATTCCGATATCTCAAACTGCGTATGAAAGATGAGGAATGTTGCAGCTATTTTACTCTGGTTTTATCACTGGAGCGGCGCGATCGCAAATGAGTGTGCTACGTCAGATCAGTTTTCTCCAGACTGGTGACAGGTACATAACTCTAAACCATTCTGAAGAAAAATTCAATATGTTAGCTAAATTTCACGTGACAGCATATAATATAACATGGAACCAACGCAAAATCATAGCGATCTCTAATTTTCACCCCAAACTTTCCCAAATTTCGCGTAATGTCTTAATTCTATGTAAATATCACAATAAATAGGCCATTAACGAAATGATAGGCACAAG
The DNA here is from genome assembly GCF_023898315.1 of Schistocerca nitens. NCBI lineage: Eukaryota > Metazoa > Arthropoda > Insecta > Orthoptera > Acrididae > Schistocerca > Schistocerca nitens. The sequence continues at coordinate 652,793,989 of NC_064618.1, read as the reverse complement.
ATCATGAACCTGACACATAAAGCTGTAAGTAAAGCAAAAATTATATTTGTTACCGAATAGTTTCTGTAGAATAGTTTAAGAAGGATTGCGGGGCGTGATCATCGATTCTGTCATCGCTGACCAGCCAAAAGCTGCCTCCCCTTCTGAACAAACGAATGAACTCGCCCAGCATTTTGGAAGAAAACTGCTCACTGCACACTGGCACGGACTACAGGAAGAGTGTCTTCGTGATGCTTCTGCGTATACTAAATGAATCTGTGTCGAAATGCGCTGCTCTTCTTTGGAGCTTTCCAATTTCCTCTATCGGTCCTGTCTGGTAGGGATCCTAGCCTAAGGAACAATTTACAAGTGTTGGACGAAGAAACGTTCTGTGAGCTACCACCGTCGAGGGTGGACGGCGCTACTTGAGAATTCTTCTAATCAATCTCAGTCTGGGATCTGCCTTACCTGCGGTTAGTTTCATACACATACTCTCAACTGTTTCCAGAGCAGTCACACAATAACGGGTCCTTCTGCCTATTTGTGCCCAGTGTTCTACATTTATTTACGTTGAGAGTCAACTGCTAAACCTTGCACCGAGCCTCTATTCAATGCACATCTTGTTGCATTTCGCAGCAGTTATACAGGGTGGTCCATTGATAGTGAACGGGCCAAATATCTCACGAAATAAGCATCAAACGAAAAAACTACATAGAACGTAACTTGTCTAGCTTGAAGGGGGAAACCAGATGCCGCTATGGTTGGGCAGCTAGGTGGCGCTGCCACAGGCCAAACGGATATCAACTGTGTTTTTTAAATAGGAACCCCCATTTTTTATTACATATTCGTGTAGTACGTAAAGAAATATGAATGTTTTAGTTGTACCACCTTTTTCGCTTTGTTATAGATGGCGCTGTAGTAGTCACAAACGTTTAAGTACGTGGTATCACAAACATTCCGCCTGTGCGGACGGTAATTTCTTCGTGATACATTATACGTGTTAAAATGCACCGTTAACCAAATCCGGGAAAGGTCGATAGCGTTTTGATATATAGCTATTGTGATCAAAATTCCCATCGGGCGAGTGCTATGTATGCTGCTCGGTATCCTAGGCGAGATCATCCAAGTGTACGGACCGTTCGCCGGATAGTTACGTTATTTAAGGAAACAGGAAATGTTCAGCCACATGTGAAACGTCAACCACGACTTGCAACAAATGATGATGCCCAAGTAGGCGTTCTAGCTGCTGTCGCGGCTAATCCGCGCATCAGTATCAGACAAATTGCGAGAGAATCGGGCATCTCAAAAACGTCGGTGTTGAGAATGCTACATCAACATCGATTGCACCCGTACCATATTTCTATGCACCAGGTATTGCATGGCGACGACTTTGAACCTCGCGTACAGCTCTGACACCGGCCACAAGAGAAATTATGGGCCGATGACAGATTTTTTGCACGCGTTCTATATAGCGACGAAGCCTCATTCACCAACAGTGGTAATGTAAACCGGCATAATATGCACTATTGGGCAACGGAAAATCCACGATAGCTGCGACAAGTGGAACATCAGCGACCTTGATGGGTTAATGTATGGTGCTGCATTATGGGAGGAAGGATAATTGCCCCATTTTATCGATGGCAATCTAAATGGTGCAATGTATACTGATATCCTACGTAATGTTCTACCGATGTTACTACAAGATGTTTCACTGCATGACAGAATGGCGATGTACTTCCAACATGATGGATGTCCGCCACATAGCTCGCGTACGGTTGAAGCGGTAGTGAATAGCATATTTCATGACAGGTGGATTGGTCGTCGAAGCACCATACCGTGGCCCGCACGTTCACCGGATCTGACGTCCCCGGATTTCTTTCTGTGAGGAAAGTTGAAGGATATTTGCTATCGTGATCCACCGACAACGCCTGACAACATGCGTCAGCGCATTGTCAGTTCATGTTTGAACATCACGGAAGGCGAACTACTCGCTGTTGAGAGGAATGTCGTTACACGTATTGCCAAATGAACTGACGTTGACGGACATCATTTTGATCCTTTATTGCATTAATGTGGTATTTACAAGTAATCACGCTGTAACAGCATACTTTCTCAGAAATGGTAAGTTCACAAAGGTACATGTATCACATTGGAGCAACCGAAATAAAATGTTCATACGAACCTACGGTCTGTATTTTATTTTAAAAAGCTACCTGTTACCAACTGTTCGTCTAAAATTGTGAGCAATACGTTTGTGACTATTACAGCGCCATCTATCACAAAGCGAAAAAAGTGGTACAACTAAAACATTCATATTACTTTACGTACTACACGAATATGTAATAAAAAATGGGGGTTCCTATTTTAAAAAACGCAGTTGATATCCGTTAGACCTATGGCAGCGCCATCTAGCGGGCCAAACATAGCGACATGTGGTTTCCCCCTTCAAGCTATGCAAGTCTCTTTGTTTGTAGTCTTTTCGTTTGACGCTTATTTTTTGAGATATTTGGCCCGGTCACGATCAATGGACTACCCTTTATAGCGTTGCGGCCTTTTTTTCAAATAACAGTATTATCTGCGGGAAGTTTCATGGAACTAATGACGTTATGCGCTAGGTCATTTGTAAACACACGTCAAAGAAAGTTTTACATCACATCGGGTCCAGGAGTTCCGGAACCTGTACAGAAAATTGCAATGGAGACCAACATAAACATAATTTCAACCCCTTTTATTGCTCTCACATATTGTATGTTGTTCCACCATAACGCCAGACGTTAGAAGTGGTGGTCCAAATTGTTGTACACACCGGTACGTCTAATACCCAGTAGCACGTCCTCTTCCATTCATGCGTGCCTATATTCGTCGTGACATATTATCCACAAGTTCATCAAGGCACTGTTGGTCCACTCCTCAACGTCAACGATGACTCGCCAATATGCTGCCGATATGGTTGCGCTATAGGTCGGAGGATGGCATACACGTATCATACAGCCGTTACGGCGCTTTCTACGACCACCAGCGGCGTACGTCGGTGCCACATAATGCCACCCCAAAACAGTAGGGAACTTCCATTGCTGCACTCGCTGAATAGTGTGTCTAAGGCGTTCAGCCTGACCGGGTTGCCTCCAAACACGTCTCCCACGATTTTCTGGTTGAAGGCATATGCGACACTTATCGGTGAAGAGAACGTGATGCCAATCCTGAGCGGTCCATTCGGCATGTTGTTCGGCCCATCTGTACCGCGCTGCATGGTATGACGGCTGCAAAGATGGACCTCGCCATGGACGTAGGGTGTGAAGTTGCGCATCATGCAGCCTGCTGCGCACGAAAAGCGTTATTCAACATGGTGGCGTTGCTGTAACGGTTCGTCCGAGCCATAATCCGTATGTAGCGGTCATCCGCTGCAGTAGTAGCCCCTGGGAGGCCTGAGCGAGGCATGTCATCGTGTACTTCCCTCCTGGTGGAACGACTGTAACTGATCGGTTGTCGGACCCCCTCCGTCTAATAGGCGCTGCTCTTGCATGGCTGTTTACGTCTTTGGGCGGGTTTAGTGGCATCTCTGAACAGTCAAAAGGACTGTGTCTGTGATACAATATCCACAGTCAACGTCTATCTTCAGGAGTCCTGGGAACAGGGGCGATGCAAAACATTTTTTGATATGTGTATGTACTAATGGAGAAAGCCCCAGTATTTACTTACAGCTGTGCGTCCACGCCCATACCAAGCAACGTCTGGCCTTGTGCTTAATGCTTATGACGTCGTTACTCCTGATCTATAAGTCATATAATGATGTAATTTTTCATCAATATTCAGCGGCATATGAGGATACTGTCCTCAAAACGAGTTGCGGATAGAGTTAGTAGCAACCAAGTAATAAATTTAAAGGTGACGCATGAAGCGGCAGTTTTTCACTCATCTCACTGTTTATGACGTCATATCTCCTGAATTACGTGTCATACAGTGATATGATATTGTAGGTACATTTAGCAGTTAGAAGTGAAGAAGTAATAAATTATAACGTCATGCCTAATGTGTGGTACTTTTACTGCATGAACGGCGGGAAAGTGGTAAGCGATAAACATTTTTCCTTTCGTCATTCCGTAAGGGTTTTCAGCAATAGAATGTTTCATAAGGGTTTGAAATTATGTTTAAGGTTTTTTGCAGGTCACTAAATACTGCCATTCTCAAATGCCTGATCAGGAAATTCTGGGAATTCATGTGTCGTCGGTTATGCTTCTTTCTCATTTCACCCCTTTTCGTAGATAGGTGGTTCTTACCCTCACTTCTATTGTCTGCTGCCGGTGAGACATATATGTACGACGTTTATTTGAAATCGGTCTAGTGGCTTAGGAGGAGATATCGAACACATACATACACACACACTCACACATCCACACACACACACACACACACACACACACATATAGCCGGTCGGAGTGGCCGTGCGGTTAAAGGCGCTGCAGTCTGGAACCGCAAGACCGCTACGGTCGCAGGTTCGAATCCTGCCTCGGGCATGGGTGTGTGTGATGTCCTTAGGTTAGTTAGGTTTAAGTAGTTCTAAGTTCTAGGGGACTTATGACCTAAGATGTTGAGTCCCATAGTGCTCAGAGCCATTTGAACCATTTTTGTTCGAATCCTGCCTCGGGCATGGATGTTTGTGATGTCCTTAGGTTAGTTAGGTTTAACTAGTTCTAAGTTCTAGGGGACTAATGACCTCAGCAGTTGAGTCCCATAGTGCTGAGAGCCATTTGAACCAACACACACACATACATACACATACACACATACGCACACACAGAAACTTTTCACATATTGTGAAAAGTAATGGTCCTATAATTCATCTTTAGGGTATGCCGAAAGTAATTTCTAAGTCCGAAGATTTATGTTCGTCAAGAGTGGCTAGTTGTGTTCTGTTTGCCAGGGACCCTTCAGTACAGTAACAAAGCTGGTCTAATATTCTGTACGCTAGTATTTCGTTCATTAGGCGACAGTGCGAAATTGTATCGAAACCTTCTGAATAAGGAACACGGCATCGGCCACCGCGTCGTTATTTACTGCCTTCCAGGTTTCGTGGACGGACAGAGCGTGCAGAATTTCACACGTTCATTGATTGCGTAATCAACGTTGATTGGTACAGAAGGGAATTTTGCTTTCCAGAAACGTCATGGTATGCAAGCATAAAACATTTTCCAAAATTGTACAAAGAACCGATGCCAGTGATAAAGGCCTATAGTTTGATGCGTCCTTTCTTGTAAACGAAAACGACCTGCCCATTTTCCATCCTTTTCCTTTTGCGTACTCTATGTAGAATCGAATAGGTTTTTCGCGTCAGTTGTCATATATTTTGATGTTTATCACTTTGACGTAGATGCTTAAGTTGAATGGAGGAAGTGCAGAACGATCACCCTTAGTGAAACTATTTCGGAAGAAGAAATTTAGTCTTCATAAAAGTTTTCTTGGTATGGTACCACGTCATGTTGTATAAAACTACTGTTGGAGAAACCCAACGCTTCGGCCAAGGTTGCAGCGGTCTTCTTCTGGGTCTAGAGGTGTGTTCTAGCTATACTGTGTCCCTAATAGTCTGTTATTACTCTTCACTGCGCATGCCATTACGTCATAATTTTAAAAAGATACTTCATTTCATTTGTCACTTAACGAAGAACGAGCGGGAATTTTTTTAATTGGTTACTGCTATGGAGGGAGAGCGTAACCTTTGTTGTCTATTGGCTCTTGTATTTTGTGCCGTGATTGGAGGTCACCGGCAAATGATAAGTTGGTTTCTGTTTACTAAATGCTGGACGTTGGCCGCGCGGCGGCAGTTACCTGCCGATAGTGCTCCTGCCTCGAGTTGACAGTGCGGTTTGTTGGGCTCTGATTGCTGGCAGCCAAGATGGGTCAAGCATGAGTCCATCTCTCTATTTATGTTCATAGGGCGCTTAAGTATTTCGATGGTTACAGCGTTTCGTCATAACCGGCTGCTTGGCCAACACACAGGCTTCGCTGAATTTTATTTCTTTTCCGCAATATTGCTAATGTTCCGAATCTGCATATTTGTTGTGTTGCCTTGACGAATATACCGTTCGTGTTCCAGAATGCGCGTTGCTATTGGTCTGCGAGTCTCGCCGATGTATGGCTTTCCACATTCGCATTCCATCTTGTACACGCCTGCAGTGTGTAATGCATCCACTTTGTCCTTAGTGGAGCCTAGTAACGTTTTTTACATAAGGTAAGAGCACTGCTGGCTGCAGTTTGTCTGTTTCTTGCTTACATTGCTTACTTGTATTCGTCGACAAGGTTGTGTGGACCGACTTATGAGTGTAGCCATTGACTAGAAACGTTGTGCGTAGCCTTTTAAGCCGAGGTGTTACACTATGTGATCAAAATTATCCGGATCCCCCGCCCCCCCCCCCCCCAAAAAAAACATACGTTTTTCATATTACGCGCAGTGTGCTGCCACATACTACCAGGTACTCCGTATCAGCGACCTCAGTAGTCATTAGACATCGTGAGAGAGGAGAATGGGACGCTCCGTGGAACTCACGGACTTCGAACGTCGTCAGATGACTGGTTCAAATGGTTCAAATGGCTCTGAGCACTATGGGACTCAACATCTTAGGTCATCAGTCCCATTGAACTTAGAACTACTTAAACCTAACTAACCTAAGCATATCACACACATCCATGCCCGAGGCAGGATTCGAACCTGCGACCGTAGCAGTCACGCGGTTCCGGACTGAAGCGCATAGAACCGCACGGCCACCGCGGCCGGCTCAGATGACTGGGTTTCACTTGAGTCATACGTCTGTACGCGAAATTTCCACACTCCTAAACATCCCTAGGTCCACTGTTTCCCATTTGATAGTGAAGTGTAAACGTGAAGCGACACGTACAGCACAAAAGCGTACAGGCCGACCTCGTCTGTTCAGTGACAGAGACCGCCGACAGTTGAAGAGGGTCGTAATGTGTAATAGGCAGGCATCTATCCAGACCACCACAAAGGATCCGCTGCAAGTAGTATGACAGTTAGGCGGGCGGTGAGAAAACTAGGATTTAATGGTCGAGCGGCCGGTCATAAGCCACACATCACGCCGGTAAATGCCAAAATGACTCCTCGCTAGGTGTGAGGAGCGTAAACGTTGGACGATTGAACAGTGGAAAAACGTTGTGTGGAGTGACGAATCACGGTACACAATGTGGTGATTCGATGACAGGGTGTGGGTATGGCGAATTCCTGGTGAACGTCTTCTGCCAACAGGAAAATTCGGGGGCTGTGGTGTTATGGTGTGGTCGTGTTTTCCATGGAGCGGGCTTGTACCCCTTGTTGTTTCTCGTGGCACTATCACAGCTAGGGCCTACACTGATGTTTTAAACAACTTCTAGCTTCCCACGGTTGAAGAGCAATTCGGGGATGTCTATTGCTTATTACAACACGATCGAGCACCTGTTCATAATGCACGGCTTGTGGCGGAGTGGTTACACGACAATAACATCCTTTTAATGGACTGGCCTGCTCAGAATCCTGACCTGAATCATATAGATCACCTTTGGGATGTTTTGGAACGCCGACTTCGTGCCAGGCCTCACCAAGCGACATCGATACCTTTCCTGAGTGCAACACTCCGTGAAGAATGGGCTGCCTTTCCCCAAGAAACCTTCCAGCGCCTGATTGAACGTATGCCTGCGAGAGTAGGGGCTGTCAACAAGGCTAAGGGTGAGCCAACAACATTTTAAATTCCAGCATTACAGATTGAGGGCGCCACAAACTTTAAGTCATTTTCAGCCAGGTGTACGGAAACTTTTGATCACATAGTGTATGTTTTGAGCATCACTTAGGCGTAGCGTACAGATTGCCAAAGAACGGATGACGGAGTTCTTTCGCGTTGGGGCCGGCCGTGGTGGCCGAGAGGCTCTAGGCGCTCTAATCTGGAACCGCGCGACCGCTACGGTCTCAGGTTCGAATCCTGCCTCGGGCATGGCTGTGTGTGATGCCCTTAGGTTAGTTACGTTTCAGTAGTTCTAAGTTCTATGGGACTGATGACCTCAGATGTTAAGTCCCATAGTGCTCAGAGCCATTTGAACCATTTTTTTTTTTTTTTTTTTTTTTTTTTTTTTTTTTTTTTTGCGTTGGGTGGTGGTAATATTTGCCGTGCAGATACCAGTCTGTAGGTGTAGGCTTGCGATATACTCTTTGCCCCAGTGTGCCCTAAGTTGGCCTGTATACATCGACGTCAAGGAATGGAATTGCACCATTCTCGTACTGTGTGGCCATGGAAGGATCTGACTCGATCTCAGTTAAAAGCGTGATCGAGGCAGTGCAACTAATACTAGTACATACATATTTCTGTTTTACATATATAGTGGAGAAATATGAATCGAGATTTTCTGTGGCTAATAAAGCTTCCTAAACCCGATTCATTTTGTCAATTTACCTTATTGAGATTATGTTCCACTGGTTGTACGGAAATTGAACTTCCATCACATGAGGTTTTGTGTTGAAACTTTTCATGAATGATGCGTACTTTCACACAAAATTTTAGTGGACACGATGATAATGTATCGAGTTCTACACAAGAAAAACTATACATGACATTTTCTGTCAAATATGGGTTGTCATTTCCCTCTTCATGGTTACTATGTGAACGCCTATACGAAGAAAGTTTGTACTACGAGCAGTTTGAGAGGATAAGGGCTTATTTTGCACGTTTTATGTTTTTAATATTGCTATTTTGAGTAATATGTGCCTAAACATATGTGTGTTGACCCTGTGAGCGTCATCACTAGACCGTAAAATAGTTCTGTAGTTCGCTTTATTTCATATTTTAATATTTTGTGAGAATAAAAGATGTGAAGCAGCAGCCATTTTTATACACACATTTTTTATTATAATGTTAGAAGTGGTGCTGTGTCTTAGAATGAGCCCTTACGTTTTCATTTTACTTCGTTAGAAGTGGTGCTGTATTTAAGAGTGAACTCTTAGGTTTTCATCAGCAAAATGTACAAAATGTAAAAGTAATTTTTATCTAGTCTACACTATAGTTTTGTGCATTAGGTCTCTAGATTCCAACTGAGATTTTCTTAATTTGACACTCAGCATTTCTGGTTGAGTTTCTCACTTATGTTTTGATGGATGTCCTTTTCTGCTGCTTCATACACTTGGCACAGCTAATCTCCGTGAGTGTGAAATTTCATTGAAATTAACTTTGGAATTAGTATGTCTGCATGATAAACAGCTCTTTCGCGTTTGTGCACATGCAAACAATATCTAAAAAAATGGGTCAAATGGCTCTGAACACTATGGGACTAAACATCTGTGGTCATCAGTCCCCTATAACTTAGAACTACTTAAACCTAACTAACCTAAGGACATCACACACATCCATGCCCGAGGCAGGATTCGAACCCGCGACCGTAGCAGTCGCGTGGTTCCGGACTGAGCGCCTAGAACCGCTAGACCACCGTGGCCGGCCAAACAATATCTAAGTATCAATATAAATAAAAATAAAAGTGAAAAATTAAATCATGCAAGAAATATTACTGGACTACGTGGTGAATTTATTATAAGTTCGTGTTTTATACCAGAAAGAAAAAGTGTGTCACTTAGCAGTTTCATTGTAAGCCAGAGCTGCCATGCATCATTACTGGTGACCGAAGCCTTAATGAGTACGCGTTTATCAACCATTAAGCCATAATCCTGGCCTCAGCGTTACCTTTTGTGCATCCTTGTTTATCATCTCTGGTTCTTCAGCCAGGCACTTATATGCATCCATACTTACACTTTTCCTAACCTTGCTAGGTTCTCTCCGCTTTACGTCTCAAGGACCATTGCATAATTCAGCCGTGGTGTACCTTACCAACAAATACAGTACTACTACAGCATGTTATATATTATAAGTTACTGTAAAATTATGCTGTTGAAGCTGTTAGCTACAATGTTTTCAAACACTTCCGGATGGACTTGCAAATTTTTAAAAACTGTACAGTTTGCTGCGTCAGTTCTTAAAGTATATTAATCAGAGTGCTGCAATTTTGAGATGGCAGTAAATGAAAAAATCCAAAGGATGGCGGTGGGTTAACCTTGGAAGCCAAGTTACACTCCCCGCTTTATCTCTCCATATCGGATCACAATCGCGTGTAAGACAGCATCTTACAACTGCAAAATGCGTCTTCTACCACAATCGTCAACGCTGCACATGGGGAATATCCTCAAGATCCCGTCACAGAAACCGACGGTGTCTTTCTCCATTAAATTTTACTGGAAGAATGTGTGGCCTAATGAGATTATTGCCTTATGGTCCTTACCACACATTCCATGAGAACCATTACAAATGTGGGGATCCGTGAACGCACTTAATCTAAAAGTTTACAATACTAAAAAGGAAACACATTCCTAGTGTTCTGCATCAGATTATATTTTAAAAATATTTCTACTAACTACGAAAATATTTCATACTGAAGTCAGTGGTGACACGGATCCTTACATACATTATTATTTCGTTAGCTATCCACGTCTAGTGCGACATTTTTGCTTCTGTTAATTTTCGCTGTTAATTATGTTACATCCGGTATATGTAGCCACAGTCGTCAGGAACGGTTCAAATGGTTCAAATGGCTCTGAGCACTGTGGGACTTAACATCTGAGGTCATCAGTCGCCTAGAACATACAAGGGAACCTCCCCATCGCACCCCCCTCAGATTTAGTTATAAGTTGGTACAGTGGATAGGCCTTGAAAAACTGAACACAGATCAATCGAGAAAACAGGAAGAAGTTATGTGCAACTATGAAAAAAGAGAAAATATAGAAACTGAGTAGTCCATGTGCAAGATAGGCAACATTAAGGAACCGTGAGCTCAGAAGCACCGTGGTCCCGTGGTTAGCGTGAACAGCTACGGAACGAGAGGTCCTTGGTTCAAGTCTTTCCTCGTGTGATAATTTTAATTTTTTATTTTCAGACAGTTACTATCCGTCCCTCCGATGCGAAGTAACTGCGCCGTAGTATGGGGACGCTACACCTAAACAAGAAAACCTAAATCGGGTAAGGTAGAAGAATCTTTTAACCCATTCGCCAAGTGTACAAGTTAGGTGGGTCGACAACAAATTCCTGTCATGTGACGCACATGCCGTCACCAGTGTCGTATAGAATATATCAGACATGTTTTTCTGTGGAGGAATCGGTTGACCTATGACCTTGCGATCAAATGTTTTCGGTTCCCATTGGAGTGGCACGTCCTTTCGTCTACTAATCGCACGGTTTTGCGGTGCGGTCGCAAAACACATACACTAAACTTCTTACAGTGAACAGAGACGTCAATGAACGAACGGACAGGTCATAACTTTGCGAAAATAGAGAAAGTAAAATTCTCATGCGAGGGGAGACTTGAACCAAGGACCCCTCGTGCGGCAGCTGCTCACGCTAACCACGGGACCACGGTGCTCCTCAGCTCACGGTTCCTTAATGTTGCCTATCTTACGCATGGACTACTCAGTTTGTATATTTTGCCTTTTTTTCATAGTTGCACGTAACTTCTTCCTGTTTTCTCGATTGATCTGCGTTCAGTTTTTCAAGGCCTATCCACTGTGCCAACTTATAAGTAAATCTGAGGGGGGTGCGATGGGGAGGTTCCCTTGTTAGAACTACTTAAACCTAACTAACCTAAGGACATCACACACATCCATGCCCGAGGCAGGATTCGAACCTGCTACCGCAGCGGTCGCGCGGTTCCAGACTGACGCGCCTAGAACCGCTCGGCCACAGCGGGCGACTCGTCAGGAATCTAAAATTTTCTGTTCGGAGCGATTGTAGGTGTGACAACTACATAAATCCTTCCATGGGAAAGACAGATGGCATACTCGGATTTATAGGGAGAATCCTGAGGAAGTTCATTTCACGAACGAAAGAGATTACTTACAAAAGTCACATTCAACGAGTTAATGAGTGTTGTTTGCTGATAGGGCACTGTCACGATGTTGGATTAATGGAGGTAACTTAAAAGAATCAAAAAAGTACATGATGATTTGTCACGGGTTTGTTAATTCATAAAACCGCAGTGAGAAATGTTACAAGAGGAAAGGTGTGCATCGCAGACGGTCTTGCACTCAAAAGTGTGAAAGCCTGTGTTCGAAAACGAGTCGAGCAGACAGTGTTCCCCCGTCGTACATCATTCGTAATGAGAACATCGAATAGCTCGAGGAATTTGAACCCATGATGATTTGTCACGGGTTTGTTAATTCAAAAAACTGCAGAGGGAAATGTTACAAGAGGAAAGGTGTGAATCGCAGACGGTCTTGCACTCAAAAGTGTGAAAGCATCTGTTCGAAAACGAGTCGAGTAGAGTGTTCCCCCGTCGTACATCATTCGTAATGAGCACATCGAATAGCTCGAGGAATTTGAACCCATAAGAAGTGCTGCCGACGATCAGTCTTTCCAAGTACCATTTCCGAATGGAACTGGAAGGGTTGGCTGCCATACTCCACACATGGACGTAAAGTACGTAAGGAGGTTTTTCAGAAGTTCGTTGTTGAGGGTAATAAACTGTACCAACACCTAAACAAGTAAGACAGTGCGGAACCAAATTATATTTCTTTATATAGCTGACGGTGCACGGAGGAAAAAAATTACTATGGGGTACACCGAGCATATGCAGGAGGGAAAATATGATCGCAATATTAGCCGTTACTTGCTGCATCACACCAGATTCGTAATTAACTGGTGTGAAGAACTTAGCAAGTGTTTTCTTTATTACCGGAATCGGAAACAAATACCGATGAAAAATTGGACGGAACACAAACTACCTACGACGTTCAGCGAAGCACATGAAGCCAACTCTAAAATGCTGGCACTGTTACTAGAAGTAATGCTGAAAGAAAAACTACAAGAGAAATTGTAATTACTTGTGTCCAGCAGTGCAGTTGATGTCACCCTTAAATTTCGTGCAACCACATACCCGCACGATAATTTCATGAATGACAAGCTCAAAATCACTGACTGTCAGCACGGCTATCGCTGTAGCTGCTTCCTTTGACATGCCAGAGGAAACAGGTGCAGTCAGCAAACTCTAGACACTGAACTGGGACCACGTCGTCGTTTCAAACGAGTTCGCTTCTGCGTACAGCGTCATGATGGAAGCATCCATGTGTCATTCCTTCGAGGAGATCGGAAGTTGCCTGACTGAATTCGTCATCGTCATACAAGCTCAACACATGGAGCAATGGGGCAGAGTGACATTGACACACAATAAGATCACGTCTCATTCGTACTTTCTGTATGGTAAAACTAGAACAGACTGCCATATGCTGTAGTTGTAAAACGGCTGGAGTTATTCAGCTATCCTCTTTAAAGAGCTGCCGGTCAGCTGACAGTGAGCCTTTGCCGCGAGTGACACGTATGGTGCTTCCCTTGACTCTTCATTTCAACGAAAAGTAAGTGTTTTTCATGGCTTTAGTTTTTATTACACCTTGATATTATGTAATACGCCAATACTTTTTCCGTAAGTTAGATGAGTAGTTAAGTAAAATCACATTTCAGGGCAGCAAAAGTCCAGTTGTATAGCCTCATATTGTTTCTCTTCGCGTTCTCATCCACCATGTTTGATGACGTGCTATGGCCATCCTCTCTCTGGCGAATGGGAGATATGGCCATATGATCATTGCGATGCTTAGCCGCTCACTGAAAGTATGTCTGTTTTCTATTTACGACGGGATTTCATTTTTTTTGACAGATGCCAAATAAGTACATTCCGAAAATAGGTTCTGATAAAGGAAGATGGAGAGAAGAAAACTACTAATTTCAATTATTAATGCAAAACATTGATACTTATTCAGTCAGAAAAGGTTTTATAGAGTTTAGTATTCCAAGAGCGAGAAATAAAAACTGGTTGTGATTCAAGAACTGCATTGGGTACGGGTTCCTACACTGGTGTCCAAAATTAAAGCTGTAAGGTGTCAGGCAAATCCAACGCCTTCCATGAAAACCCTGACATGATAAGCAAATCCAGTAGTATGTCACATAGCTCCGAATAAATCGTGACATTAAATTAACAAAAGTAATACGAGTAACGAGTGAGCAAATGGAATACCACAGACTAACACAAGAATGCCTAAATGCATGTCATACCTTCCCACCGTGAGACAGACGCAGTTCCGAGGGGAGACACGAGAACAGAAGCCGAGAGCAGAACCGTGTTACGTTGGAAGGCCCTACGACAAGGGACGGACACCCACGTCGCCAGCTAACCGCTAGGACCACCCCCCAGCCCATGTTAAAAGCTAGAGCCCTGCAGAAGAAATGTATAGATCTTACGATAACACAAAAAGGGCTACCCCAGCCGCAAGTTTTAGCGTGAGACTTTTTCTCGTCTCTGTTACGTCAGGACAACCCCCCAGCCCATGTTATAAGATAGAGCCCTCCAGAAGAACAGTATAGATCTTACGATAACACTAAAAGGGCCACCCCCAGCCGCACGTTTTAGCGTGAGACTTTTTCGCGTCTTTGTTACGTCAGGACCACCCCCCCCCCCCAGCCCATGTTAAAAGATAGAGCCCTCCAGAAGAACAGTATAGATCTTACGATAACACTAAAAGGACCACACCAGCTGCAAGTCTTAGCGTGAGACTTTTTCGCGTCTCTGTTACGTTGCAAACTTTAAAAACATTGCCCCACCACGAAAAGTATAACGTTTCTCATTGGATGGACAGAATTTTTGTAGGCGGAGCTTAAGGTTAACATTGAGACCCTGATTGGTCAGATGAAAACACAGCCAGATAGTTTTTTTAAACCAACTTCGGTAAATTGTAGTAAAGAGAAGTTAGGAGAGAGTTGCCTCTGAGACGGCGAGGTGAGCGGAGCTGTGATGCCTGCCACCCCCTGACGAACACCGACAAGGTAATGAACGCACGTGATGCCGCATAACAGGGCATAAAGCTTCACTCAGAACTACAGAAGTCTCATCTGTTACACCCCGTTTTTTGCGTAATACTAGTGTCGATCGTCAATTAAAGCTCATGGTGTTCACATTTGCCACTTGAAGTAAAAATCTGAAAAGCGATGATTTTTCTGTTATATAGTTATTGAGAAGCCACATCAGTCACTGTAATTTAGTACAAGTTAGATAAGTAATTAAAGATAATTGAGGGTCACTGTAGACTATTTTGATAGTTTTCTCTTTTGTGAAACTTAATTTAAACCTAGATTATAGATGTGATATGGCATAGGTCATCCTTCGATCCATTGTACAACTTGGAAACCCACTCAGGTAATATTCGTTCACATTTTTGTTGAACGCAGTTGGCTTTTATCATCCTGTATTAAAACATTTCCTTTTATCAATAGCGCAATTTATAAACAATGTTTTGTGAGTAGAATAAAATTTCCAATGGTAAACTTAGCTGCTTTTTCGACGTTATTTTACCAGCTAACAAAAAATAGGGAAGCCTTGAACCCCTTCCACTAAATTTAGTTAGTATTAAGATTCTTTAACAGGGAGTGCAGTGGAGCTGACGCTGAAATCATTAAGTATTTGGTTATATGATCGCTAGTCTCACTGAACTCTTCTGAACTCTACATGTCACGTGTGGTCTGGCGTCTCGTTACCAGCAACAGGTCCCAGGTTCGAACTAGTCAATTCCCTAAAAAACACGCTCAGAGCGTCGTTGCGCGAAAGTGGTAGGGAGACACGATATAGAACAAAAGACACCACGCAGAATGTTAGAAAGCAACAAACGGGAATTTTGCAAGGCTGCCTCTTTTTCGCAAAACAATGTACACAGATAACAGTAAAGCAGAAAAAATATAATGAATGCAGAATGTAAGCGACTGCAACACTCATAACGGTAGATAAATATGTTCTTCCTTTCCTTCCAACTTGACGGATTTGCACACACATTCTGACTACTGGTTAGCGTGATCAGTTTGGGGTGTGCCCATCTCTAGCAGCAATACTGGCATGACAACGACGGGCATGCTGTGAATGATTTAATTAATGTCATGTTGAGGCAATAACGCCCGTTTCTCCTGCAGTGCTCCTCGAAGCTCTCGGAGAGTGAATGGTGAAAGCTGACGTGATGCAACACGTTTCCCTGTGCATTCCAGACATACTCCGTGGGATTCAAACCGGGGGAGCGAGCAGGCCCGGCCATGCATGCAATATCTTCCGTTTCCAATGCTCTATGAAGGCGAGCATTATCGTCCATTACTACGAAGTCTGAGCCCACAGAACGTAGCAAAAACTACACATGAGATCCCAAGATCACGTCACCATACCTGACGGCAATAAAACCTTGGCCTATTCACGCATATAATTGCGTGAAGAGGTGTTCGCGTGGTTAACATAATGCATCCCCACGCAGTGGGGGATCCTCCTCGATATCAGTCTCTTTCCATAGTCTTTGGAGCCGGCCGGGGTGGCCGAGTGGTTCTAGGCGCTACGGTCTGGAACCGCGTGACCGCTACGGTCTCAGGTTCGAGTCTTGCCTCGGACATTGATGTGTGTGATGTCCTTGGTTAGGTTTAAGTAGTTCTAAGTTCTAGGGGACTGATTACCTTAGAAGTTAAGTCCCATAGTGCTCAGAGCATTTGAAACATTTTGGGTCCCGAAATCAAGTTCCACGTTCCCTACAGGGGCGAATCCGTCGTGAATCACTCTCCAGATCATATCAGGGCTCATCTGTAAAAAGAACATTGGCCTACTGTTTGACCGTCCATGTAACATGTTGATGATTTCACTCTAGACCTTCCCTTCTGTGAAGACGCATCGGAGATACACACACAGCAGGTCTCCGACAGTCAAGGCCAGTCTGCCGCAGCCTTCTGTACACAGTTTACCTCGATACAACGCGTCCAGTGGATGCTGCGGAGTCAGATGCCAGTTGCTTTGAATTACTAAGGCGGCACCGCCGTGCACACACATCCAAATAACGGTCCTCTCTTTCTCTTGTCCCTGGTCTTCGGGATACAGTTTCGGTCTCTATAAACTGTCGCAACATCCTATAAACAACAGAACGATTCACACTAAGCCATCAGGCCACATCACCTTCCGACTGCCATTCTTCCATTCTCCCTATGGCTCTTCACCACAGTCTGATAGGCATCTTTTCTGTGCCATGCTGCACCGTATGTTACTGTGTACACTTACACTGAAGTTGTGGATGAGGAACTACCCGGCAAACACTACCACGTTTGATAGGTGCCCTAATGTCATCATTGGTGCGGTTTTCCGTTGACCGGAATGTCACTTTCCGTGCAGAACACGATCGTATGGACACATGTTGACAGTTTGTGTGATTATTTCATGAACTAGACACAGAACGTGGAAATAGCGAATATTTGCTTTAATTTTGGGCACTAGTGTATTTGGGTTTAGGCGATGAGGAACTACATTTACGATTACCGAAAATTTTTTGTACAAAATTCTTCTGAAATAAGTAGTTCAATGAAGAAATGTTAAGATTATTGGATACTCTTTTCATATGGTTAGCTCTTTGTTGTTTATGTGTTTTGGCAGCTGACCAGCAATCCTCTTTGTGTTGGGTATCTGAACATCTAACCCTAGTGTACGGGTTAAATGGCCAAATGTTACATAATTTTTGAAAAGTCGCAGTTCGTTTGAAATGTTGTATAACTTCGTGAACTAAGTCTTATTTTGTTTTTTATTAGCTGAGGGACTGACACTCCTCCACTCGTTAGCCACAACGGTTGATAAATTTTGGCACGGAGTTGGAGCAGCAAGGAATGACTTACCAATGTCTGTTATGTATTATCGGTTTCACGCAGTGCCCAAGCGAGTTACAGCCACTGTAGCTGCCAGAGATGAGATCTAAGCATGTATTCCCAAATCATATACTCATTTAACATGTACAAGGGGGCGATCAAGTCCGTGCAGTCCAGAATCGGTATGCCAATCATGCAAAATCGCAGTCAACATTGAGATAATCATTCCACCGCCGTACCAGGTTGAAGATACTCTTCTGGTAAAACACCATGTCCTCGTGTGTAAAGAAGTCGTTAACTGCGCACCGCACATCCTCGTCCGATGGGAGTCTTCGACCATTCAGGGTCTTTTTTAAGGGACCGAAGGCGTGATAATCGCATGGAGAGTGATCAGGGCGTTCTAGTGTCTCCCACTGCAGTTACAGTAGCTTCACCGTTACGACATTCGTATACGTGACGTGCAAGCAGCGGTACATCTTACCGTAGTTTTCCGGGACGCTTCGCCTTAATTACATCCTTTTCATTCTTCGATGGTCGTCTAACGGAGTTTGGCCGTCGGCAGCCCTGAAAAGAATAACTCCGCCGGCCGGTGTGGCCGTGCGGTTCTAGGCGCTTCAGTCTGGAACCGCGTGACCGCTACGGTCGCAGATTCGAATCCTGCCTCGAGCATGGATGTGTGTGATGTCCTTGGGTTAGTTAGGTTTAAGTAGTTCTAAGTTCTAGGGGACTGATGACCACAGATGTTAAGTCCCTTAGTGCTCAGAGCCATTTGATTTTGAATAACTCCTTGTTGGTCCAGTTTGGATAGAATTGGTAATAATGTCGCCATAATTCACGTTTACGCATTTACCGTCATGTCATTCCCAATTGAGAGAAGTCTTCCGAAGTAAGAGTGATTTCAGGTGTGCCGCAGGGGAGTGTCGTAGGACCGTTGCTATTCACAATATATATATATGACCTTGTGGATAATATGGGAAGTTCACTGAGGTTTTTTGCGAATGATGCTGTTGTATATCGAGAGGTTGTAACAATGGAAAATTGTACTGAAATGCAGGAGGATCTGCAACAGATTGACGCATGGTGCAGGGAATGGCAATTGAATCTCAATGTAGACAAGTGTAATTTGTTGCGAATACATAGAAAGAAAGATCCTTTATCATTTAGCTACAATATAGCAGGTCAGCAACTGGAAGCAGGTAATTCCATAAATTATCTGGGAGTAGGCATTAGGAGTGATTTAAAATGGAATGATCATATAAAGTTGATCGTCGGTAAAGCAGATGCCAGACTGAGATTCATTGTAAGAATCCTAAGGAAATGCAATCCGAAAACAAAGGAAGTAGGTTACAGTACACTTGTTCGCCCACTGCTTGAATACTGCTCACCAGTGTGGGATCCGTGCCAGATAGGGTTGATAGAAGAGACAGAGAAGATCCAACGCAGAGCAGAGCGCTTCGTTACAGGAACATTTAGTAATAGCGAAAGCGTTACGGAGATGACAGATAAACTCCAGTGGAAGACTCTGCAGGAGAGACGCGCAGTAGCTCGGTACGGGCTTTTGTTGAAGTTTCGTGAACATACCTTCACCGAGGAGTCAAGCAGTATATTGCTCCCTCCTACGTATATCTCGCGAAGAGACCATGAGGATAAAATCAGAGAGATTAGAGCGCACACAGAGGCATACCGGCAATCTTTCTTCCCACGAACAATACGAGACTGGAATAGAAGGGAGAACCGATAGCAGTACTCAAAGTAACCTCTGCCACACGCCGTCAGGTGGCTTGCGGAGTATGGATGTAGGTGTAGATGTAGATGTACCGCACGCATGTCGGAAAGACATGAATGCCACACTAATCCCTTGCCTATATGTCGGTGACTATAAATTACCATCGGTGTCTCGCTAAATTTCAGAATACGCTGCATCAACGCCCTCAATCGGAAACTTTCTGGTCATCCCTCATATTTTCCATGCTTCCGAATGCTGCATTCTTGGACCGAGGGACACAGATATATTGACCCAAGAATTTTTAAGTCTTCCAGACACATAATTTCACTACTATGTCTTACATCAAGCAAGAAGTTAGTATAAAAATTAGAGGAAATGACTACACCAAACATAAAGCAAACAATAGAATATTTCACAAGCTATAAATGGGCTAACTGGTCTGCTCAGTACCGTATTGTGTAAAAGAATATCATAGCAAAGTAAAATTAATGTAAAAAAACGGACTGGTGACCGGTTGTTTGATCCGTTACCCTCCCATCTGTCCCCACCCCCTAATCAACCAACCAACTATCCTGCTACATTGTATCCGCAAAAAAAGTGTAAAATATCGTTATTTGATATCGTTTATGGTGCTGCAGTTCAAACATTAAAAACAAGAACTACACTCTAATTCCACCTTAAGGCGATAACTTATTTCAATCATATGGGTATGTTAAGTTTTTCGTTCTGCCTGTTATCACGCCTAGATTCGCCATCTAACGGGGATATTGTACTGTAACAGGCACCTGAGTTGTTTAGTTGAGCTCTGCAGATTAATCGCGTAACGGAGCACTTACACGCGAGACGCTGCTTTTAGTCTCTCTGGTTTGATGCTTACTCAAGAAACGCCATAAAGCGATAACTAACCACCGCCGCCCCTATGACGCGTTGTGAATTTGCAGATTGTTCTTGAAGTCTCCCCCGTCTGAGCACCGCGCATCGTTTATAGCATCAGCAGTCCCAACTGGGCTCGCCTACGACTTTAATGACGTAGGCGGCGACGCGCCCCTCCCCGTCTCCCCCGTTTTTACGGGTGCCGTTTGCGGCGGGTGAATCCCGCGGTAATGGTGCCCCACTGTCGCATTTAAAACAGCGCCTGGAAATAATGCATCACCTGTTGAAAGTTGGCGCCGCCCTAGCGCCCGTGTGCCTCTCCTGAGGAAGTGCGAACTCACCGCGACCAGAATGCTGATGGCCGCCGGCTCCCGTAATATATTCCCCCACGCCACCCACCTCTGCCTTCCTTCCTCAGCACTCGCCACCGGGAAGGGCGCACAGCACGCGTGGCTCCTTTGTTCGATGCCACCGACGACCTACATCAACACCTAAACGAATCGCTGTCAAGTGCGTTAAGTGGGTACTTCTTACAGCACTCTTCGAGGTCCATTAGTTGTTAGAGCGTGGGAAGAAATACCGATTGTACAGCTCCCTGCGAGCTGTTATTTGCCTCAACTTATCTGTGCAGTCTCTGCGGGTTGGGTATGTAAGTTACTCACGAATTATACTAACGATTTTTTGATTGACACTGGGAATATGCAACTGAATAACGGCATCACTTGTATTACCACAAGCGCTTCGCCTCAGTTTATTACGACATCAGAAGTGGTTGTGTGTGTGCTGATATTGCTCCACTTGTGCTCTTGACGTCGGGATGACAGTTGTACCTTGGAACATTTTTCAGCCAGCCCTTAATATATGTCGTTTTTCATTTTTCACTTCTTATGTGGGTTGGGTTGTTTAGGGGAGGAGACCAGACAGCGAGGTCATCGGTCTCACCGGATTAGGGAATGACGGGGAAGGGTCGGCCGTGCCCTTTCAAAGCAACCATCCCGGCATTTGCCTGAAGCGATTTAGGGAAATCACGGAAAACCTAAATCAGGATGGCCGGACGCAGGATTGAACGGTCGTACTCCCGAATGCGAGTCCAGTGTGCTAGCCACTGCGTCACCACGCTCGGTATTTCTTACGTGGTGCAACCTTTTTCTGGAAGCACAAAAATTACTTCAGAAACTTATGGTATTTCCAAATGGGAACGTATGTTACGAGGTACAACACGGTCATGTACCTAAGAACAAATATTCTGCTGACATCTAAAAGCGTTACAATCGGGAAAATCTTGTCACTTTGGTATTTTATCATCTACCTGTTACTTTATCGCTCTACTATACATCAATAGTGACTTACTGAAATCAAATTAAGCAAAGATATTATCAAAAACCAACTTGAAGTAGAAACTACTGCAAACCAAGAAAAATTTCCTTTATTCAGGACAGGTAAAATTGTTAAGACATTAATGAAACTCAGTTTATTTGCAAATATCATTTGTTCCATGTAAAATATTGTTTTCTATTTAAAGGTACGACATGACGGATCACCAACGAAGAGTGGCTTAACTGTCTACACGTTACATAGTTAGTTTAAAATACTGAATTTTACTTTCATAAAATCCTGTAACTGAACAACAGATTACAAATAGTGTTAATAAATTATGTTGCACTAAAATATTTATAAATGCTACAATAAACACGATTTCAAGCCCATCAACAACAGCAAAAACTGTAGAGCATGATGAGACTGGAATAGAAGGGACAAGCAATAGAGGTACTCAAGGTACCCTCCGCCACACACCGTCGGGTGGCTTGCGGAGTATGGATGGAGATGTAGATATGGCACTATATAGTGGGCATTGCTTCATATGGCCATTCCTTCATTAGTCACTAGATTAAACTACTGACTAAAAAACATCGTGAGTAGCAAGGTACAATATCCTCTAGGTACAACAGTGCCCCTATTGCCGGTATAACTCTTGTAGAGTTTCCTCACAGGTTTACGTAGTAATACAGCATATATACAGGTCAGAATAAAATCTCTCAGACACTCGGCAACATGATTCAGAGCACTGGCCTCCCTAAACGGAGCCGGCCGGGGTGGCCGAGCGGTTCTAGGCGCTACAATCTGGATCCGTGCGGCCGCTACGGTCGCAGGTTCGAATCCTGCCTCGGGCATGGATGTGTGTGCTGTCCTTAGGTTAGTTAGCTTTAAGTAGTTCTAAGTTCTAGAGGACTGATGACCTCAGAAGGTAAGTCCCATAGTGCTTAGAGCCATTTGAACCAGCCCTAAACGGACAGAGTTACAGTTTAACTGATGCTGGATTATTTTAAGTCCGAATCAGCTCAACATACGAAAATTACATGTTTCAACAAATCTCAGACAAGATAATTCCGAGTGTTGGTGACTGTGAAAATAATCACAGTCCCAATTGAACCTCCAAGTGAAGTATTTCTATGTGTTGCGACCGTCGCTTCGAAAAACCTCTATGTTCTTAACCGACTGCTTGTTGAACTGCGTCCAACCAACTGCGAAAGAGACACAATGGCCGATCCCCTTCACCCGAGGAAATTACAAGAATTCACGTCACTCGACATGTAAGAGAAACCAGCGGCCTTACTCACATATTTGTGTAGACAAATCCTTTCTTAAAACTAGTTGCGTCATTAGAAGTGCACTACAAATCTTTCTAAAATGACGTATTACACTAATAATTCGTTGAGTAGTTCTCTCATAAATGTAAGTTCAATAATTATGTATTTCAATGTCAGTGATCGCTTTCCAGTCGTGGCTCACTCACTCGAAAAATTATGATACAGAAAAGTATGGCACATCTATCTCGCAGAAAATGATCCGCTCTTTTCACTGCTGCAATCTTAATTCACGGGGTGATCTTAACTGTGTGATTAATTTTTCGCTTACAGTTCAATTAAGAATGTAAGAAACTCAATTGATGCGTGTACATCAGATCTCTAATTTGATGGGTCGATTTCTTTTGTGTATGTATAATTACGATTGTTATTAAACATTTTGAGAAAACAGTTCTATAACTAATTACACTTCTAACTTTCTTAGTGTGTCTAAATATAATCTAAATCGTCTCTCTCTCTTCTTTAAGACGGTATATTGTGCTTGACTGTGGAAGGTTACAAACTGACTATTGACGACTAGCAGGAGGATGGACACTTCTTTGCATTTATTTAGTCTCATTTCATTGAATTATTGCAGGGAAACGTGTTTTATAAAATTATCAGTGGTCGTCGGTAAATGGACTAATAATTCCAGCCTGTGAATACGTGAGAAACGCACAGTGCTCTGAATGCGGTACGGGTGTTGTGCTGGCTTGTACATATCAAGTGGCTACCGACGAAAGCTTACGGAACTTATGGGTCCTTTTCACTAACTCGGGTTTAGCGGCCTGTGGCGCGAGTCGCCACTTGAGATGGCCGAGGGCGACAATTTCCAGTTCTTACTGGGACACCGAAATTTATCGCAGAAATGTACAAGTCTTGGAATGTTGGGGAAAACCACGGTGAGAACTGTGACCTCGGAAAATTCAGAAGTGTTACAAAACACTCTGATTCTCCCATCGACGGCTCACATCAGACGGAAATTTCTGCGACAAACTAGAGAGCAAGATATGCTCTGATTGACCCGTGACTGACGAGATATCGGGGTGAGAATTTGAAAAACGTGGCATTGACAAGAAATGGTTCAAATGGCTCTGAGCACTATGGTACTTAACATCTGAGGTCATCAGTCCCCTAGACTTAGAACTACTTAAACCTAACTAACCTAAGGACATCACACACATCCATGCCCGAGGCAGAAATCGAACCTGCGACCGTAGCAGCAGCCCGGTTTCAGACTCAAGTAACTAGAACCGCTCGGCCACAACGGCCGGCTGCCATTGACACATTATTGGCGGAGAACAGTAACGTTTTTCCTGATTGGCATTCGCGGCCAGACTGGTGGAAATTGCCGAGTCGGTAGTTGGTGGAAGGAAGAGGGACTCACTTGGTGGACGGAGACAGGTCGCTGGTTTGAGATGTCGTGGCGCTTGGAGGTGTTCGAGTCCTAATGAGCGAGATTCTGATTCTCCATTTCGACTTATTGCCATAGCAGTGTGATGAGAGTAGTTCACTATTTGGGGTTTAATGTTATACAGGAAGCGTCCCGTTGCGGCAGCTCCGCTAAATCCGATTCATGTCCTAGTGTCGTTTGTTGTGGCATTCGATCGACAACTGGAGTTTCTAAATGGATCGTTGAGTTGTATTAGATTTAATGTGCGGCTAGGATACGATAGCAATCGCTCCGCTTGCCTATGTTGTTAGTTGTCGTCTGCAATTAACTTTGTCTCTTCGTAAATTGTTTATACACATATTTTGTGATTGTTTAGTATGTTAAATTATGTTTACCATTTGCATTTTTATTTGATAGAGCACGTAGTTCCCTGCTGTTCACTGATCTATTCTGTTGATTAACGAATAGTTGTATAGTAGGATTATTGCAATTTCCCATCTTATGATTCTATGTTAGGCAATTTCAAGATAGCGATTGTGTTGCGTAACTTGCAGTTGAAATGGCCTCTTAAGGGGAGTGTGACGGAGTCTGGGTACTGTCTCACCCACCGTAAGTTATAGCCACTGTACTAAGGATTGTGCTGCATGCGCGCAAACGTACATAAAGCTATACATTGTGTGTTCTGTATTGACAGACATGACGTCATGTCTGGCCTAGTGTGAAGTTTGACAAGTGGACGTGCTCTCAGCGCCGGGCCCCGTGGTGGCCAGCGTGCCTCTCTGCAGGCTGTCTGGCCTCTGATTTCATTAAAGGACGTCATGTCACAAAGGCACAGCTGTATCGGACGTAAAAAACAGCACTGGTGTGATACAGAGTAATCAATCGCTAACGCAAGCGCTTTCACGGCGTGCGGCAAGCCGGTCCGGCCGAGTACTGTGCCCGCGGCGCAGGTGACGGGAGGACCGCAGCAAATATACACTGAGTATTGTGTACACAAGGAATAAAAGATAAAAGGGCAGTGCATTGATGGAACTGTCATTGGAACTGAGGTGATTCGTGTGAGCATGTTTTCGGCGTTTTTATGGCCGCGCGACGGGAACTAACAGACTTTGAACGCGGAACGGTAGTTGAGGCTAGACGCTTGGGACATTACATTTCGGAGTTCTTTAGGGAATTCCCTATTCCTGGATCCACAGTGTCAGTAGCGTGCTGACAATACCACATTTCAAGATTCACCCCTCACCACGTACAATACAGTGGCCGACGGCCTTCACTTAGCGACCAACAGCAGCGGCGTTTGCGTAGAGCTGTCGGTGCTAACTGATAGGCAACACTTCGTGAAATTCCGTTAGAACAGTGCGGCGAAATGTGGCTATGGCAGCAGACGACCGACACCAGTGCATTTAGTAACAGCACAATGTCACCTGCAGTACTTCTCCTGGGCTTGTGACCATAGCGGTGCGTCCCTGGAGTGCTGGAAAATCCTGGTCACATGAGTCCCTATTTCAGTTGGTAAGAGCTGACGGTAGGGTTCGAGGGTGGCGCAGACTCCACGAAGCCATGGACCCCATTGTCAGCAAGACACTGTAGAAGCTGTGGTGTCTCTATAATGGCGTGGGTGGTGTGTACATGGAATGAACTGAGTTCTGCGGTCCAGCTGAACTGACCATTTTCTGGAAGTAGTTATGTGTGGCTATTACGACAGCACTTTCGTGTTCCGAAACAACGATGGAATTTTTATGGATGACAGTGCGCCATTTCGTTGGGCCACAATTATTCACGATCGGTTTGAAGAACATTCTGGACAATTAGAGCGAATGATCTGGCACCGTCGATCATTTATGGGGGATAATCATCGTGCACTAAATCCTACACTGACAACACTTTCGAAATTATGGACGGCTATAGAGACAGCATGGCTAAATATTTCTGCAGGGGACTTCCAATGAGTTATTGAGAAGGCCGGCCGCGGTGGTCTAGCGGTTCTAGGCGCTCAGTCCGGAGTCGCGCGACTGCTACGGTCGCAGGTTCGAATCCTGCCTCGGGCATGGATGTGTGTGATGTCCTTAGGTTAGTTAGGTTTAAGTAGTTCTAAGTTCTAGGGGACTGATGACCATAGATGTTAAATCCCATAGTGCTCAGAGCCACTTATTGAGTACATGCTACGTCGAGTTCCTGCACTACTCCAGGAAAACGAAGGTCCGACACAATATTAGACGCTACCCATTGACTTTTGTCGCTTTAGTGTAGTACAGATCGTCGCGTGCGCCATTTCTAACATACACAACAGAAACACTTAAAAAGAAAAGTAAACTACTCCTTTATACCAAGCAAGGAGATGCTGGAACTGCCATTTTCATTGTTCAAATATTTCTGACCTGCTTATGGAACTGCTCGTTCCACTCTGCAGTTCCCTCTGAGAAATGGGAGCAAATCCATGACGAACGTTAGTTTTAAGTTCATCTAAAGCGCATGGATTCGATTTGCACGCTTTCTCTTTTAATGCTCCCAGAGTTAAAAATCGTAGTGGGTTAAATTTCTGTGATTGTGTGTGTGTGGAGGGGGGGGGGGGGAGGAAGTGGGGAGCCATACGTGTTTACTGATAACTATATCTTGAAACACGTTCCAAATTTGCTGAAAAGGGTAGTAGGCTGTAGGTGCAATAGCAGAGTTCTGCTGAACGGACGCGAAAGCACCTTATCTGTCAGTTAACTGGCCAAAAATAGCCGCAAAATGTTTTCCACATCTCTCACTGGTTATGGTTTCTTGGGAAAGGATAGGAACTATTATTCTCCCACCACTAATAGCGGACCACTGTCCTATCTTTTGACCATACAGGGCTGGCTCTGAGCACTATGGGACTTAACTTCTGAGGTCATCAGTCCCCTAGAATTTAGAACTACTTAAACCTAACTAACCTAAGGACGACACACACATCCATGCCCGAGGCAGGATTCGAACTTGCGACCGTAGCGGTCGCGCGGTTCCAGACTGTAGCTACTAGAACCGCTCGGCCACTCCGGCCGGCGACCATACAGGGATCCCTTGTTTATTACATTAGGTTTTCCAGTACTTCAATAACGGTTATTTTGTGAATTAACATATCCACTAAGGTGGAATCCCGATTCATGCGAAAATAAAGTTACTTGAGCGTCAATTTCTCCGTCATTCACCATATTTAAAACCCATTCACAAAACCGCATTTTTTTTGCTGGGTGACCTAGTTCAAGTTTTTGCGCTGCAGTTACTTTATAAGTTTGTAACTGCAGTAACTTTGTAGCCCTTTGAACAGAGCCATAGGAAATTCTTATTTCCTGAGGAGGATGAACTGATTTTCTAGGGGACCTTCCAGAAGCACGCCCAGTGTTATCCAGAGTTTCTTGTGTTAGTACTGTACACGGTTGTCTATGTCTCTTCTCAAGAAGACTTCCGATTTTACGAAACTTACGTATCAGTCTATGAATCGTACTCCGGTTAGGCACACTAACATCAGGAAATTCCTCTTCAAATAAACTCCTTACTGGATGCGTACATTTTATACTCATATGACATACATTTTGGCGAACAGAATGCTTGTATTTCGTAATTTCACTCAATACACTGTATTGCATGGCCCAACGAACATGTGCTACCTGCACGAAGGCCTCGCAGCGGAGGAGAAATATACTCCCAGCCAGTGCCGCCGCCAGTTGGCTGCAGGCCGGCAACAACATCCCTTCCGGGCGGTTGCGTTGAGGATAAATTACTCTTTATTTAACCGTCAAAATGTTTTTTTTTTCAAAGCAAGTACAACTTTCAAGACATGTCTAGAACATAATATGCTAGGAAAAGCGATTCTGTAAACGTCTGTGTGCGAACATTTCAGTATTATTGAAGCTCTATGAATCATAATTGTTAATCTTGCAGCCGTAAGTGCGCAGTTGATAGCTATCGATAGCACTGCTAGCTGCTTACTGAACAAAACTATAAAACTGAAAAAAAGGAAACGGTCAAATGTTTTATGAAATTATTTGTAAAAGTTATAAGTAGAACAGATTAGAAGAAACATTTGTTGCACCTTTGAATCATGCTCGAAATCAAGTGGAGCAAATCATGAATTTTTAACTCATAATCTTAGGATTTTACAGGGCTTAGAGAATATTTAGCTCGTGGAAAAAAACTGGACCAAACTGCTGACGTCATTGGTACCTAGACTTACACACTACTTAAACTAACTTATACTAAGAACAACAGACAGACATCCATGCCCGAGGGAGGACTCGAACATCCGGCGAGAGGGGCAGCGCAATCCGTGACATGGCGCCTCAAACCAGGCGGCCACTCCGCGCGGCTTACCTCGTGGATTATGCAGACCATGCAGCGTGTAGTGTGGCCTTGAAATGTGTCTGTCATCCATGCCAGGACAATATTTCAGTCAAAAAAGGTTTTCGGTAGTAAATCCTTCAGATTTAAGAATTGAGAATTTGTCTGGCGCAAAAAGAAATATCTTCCTTACAACTGCCGTCGTCACTATTCTTGGCACCCATGTACATGCAAAAAAAAAAAAAAAAAAAAAAAAAATTGCATGATTTCGATCATCATTCAAAGTTGCGTCTAATGTTTCTATGATATATTTCTTACTGTTAGACAAATAATCTCACAAAACATTTGACCATCTTTCTTTCGAGATTTTTTTTATAGTTGTGCATCTATTTTGCCGGCAGAGACTTTGTAGTGATACATCTACAACGCTCGCAGCAGCGAGCACGCAGATCAGTATTGCGCTTGGAGTTACAATTCGACGCTAGCTGAGTTAACTTCTGGAGACTTTTTTTTTTTCTCATTCATCATTTTTCTGACTCGTTTGATGCGGCACATCACAAATTCCTCTATTGTGCCGAACTTTTAGTCTCTGAGTAGCTGTTGCGACCTCCATCCTCAATTATTTGCTGGATATATTCCTATGCCTGTCTTCCTCTACAGTTTTAGCTTCTACTGCTCCCTGTAGTACCATAGAAGTTGTTCACTGATCTCGTAACATATGTTCTATCATCTGTCCCTTCTTCTTGTCAGTATTTTCCATATATTCCTTTCCTAGGCAATTCTGCTGAGGACCTCATCATTCCCTACCTTATCGGTCCACCTAATTTTCAACGTTCTTCAGGAGCACCACATCTCTGATACTTCGGGTCTCTTCCGTACCGGTTTGCCGCAGTCCATATTTCACTACCATCCAATGCTGTGCTCCCAACGTATATTCTCAGAAATTTGTTCCAGGCCACAATCTGAACAAGTGTGCGACTGGCCATGATATTTGACGACAGCCCTGCAACTGGCAATGACTGAGTGAGTAGGTACATGTTTCCTCAGTTCAGTTTTTGTCTGATGCACACCACTAAGGACACGGTAGGTTTTGAACATATATGTTTCAGAAACGTTAGTGACTAAGTTGACGTAACATTTTAAGGCGGCCACTGCAGTGTCCGACTGCATCTCAAACTGCATTTCACAAACAGTCAACGTATGGAGACCAAAACCAGTGTAACCAGCCACAACAGACCCAAATGACTGTCAGAGTATCAGAACTTGACATCGGTAACATGGCGCCGAACGCCGAATGCGCACAGCTCTTCATTTACCAGTTTTATGTACAAATTGATATTAAGGATAGAAAAATGACTTCCGAGGACATGCGGCAGAAGACGCATTTCGTCCCATAGTTCCACTTCACTTTTAGTCGTTAATGATCCAAAGGAAAAGTTAATTTAATCGTGACTTGACAATAGCGAAACGCCTTGATGAATTCGGGCACGTAGACGATCTGCTAAATGGAAGTAAACAAACGTGCGCCCACTCCTAAGGAGCACAACAGGCGAGACGCAAACAAGGCGTTCTTGCCTCACCACTGCTTTTGGCAGACTGACACTACACCAAGGCTTCTTGCTGGAGATGTTCGAGGGAAAATGGACTGTGTATGCTAAGGTGACAAGTATTTAAGCAGTTGTATCGAGAGGTATTTTATTTCTTACATAAACGTTGATCATAAGATATAAAGGTTCGTGCCGCACAAGAGATAAATTAGTGGACCATATGTCAACCTTTGTGATTCGTATGAATACTCATTGTTACCGTGGACAATGGGACGTGGATTAATTTACGGACGCGATGGCTACATTTACAGTCAGATTCATACCGAACCAACATGAATAAATTGTGGCATCTCTGGAAAAAACGGATTTTGATTTATGACATACAGCAGTTTGAATGAGTAGGACATAATAGTCAGACGTTCTCTGTTGTTTAAAGATTGATATACTAAGTCAATGGATATCGCTTTGTATTACACATGCTCGTTGTCACCACTAGTTATTATTTCCGGGCTGTATTTAATTAGTCTCGTCACCGGGCTAGCCACACGATTTTACCATTTTGTCAGCGGTGATCTCTTTGTAAATTGCCATCCTTTAAAACATCCGACTGCCTATGAATTATATGAACTGTAGAATTTCGAATAGGAAGGCAGTATATGCTATTCACCAAAACATAGACAAATAATTGTAGGTAGCTATGAGATTGGGTTGTTCTCGCAGGAATCACGTAAAATAAGTAATTAAATTGTATTTATTCATCACCACATCCTGTATGACTATTCATAAAGTTCATAAACTGCCAAATGTCTAAAACAAATAAACTTGTTAGTGAATAGTTAAATGAGGCCTAGCATTGATATTTGAAACTTTTCTCACTGGATCACTTTTATTTAATATAGTAGTCCCTCCACATATACATCTTACAACTGGCTTTGTTCTTCTTTCGATTTTAATGTTGTAAAATTTTCAGATTTATGCAGTATCATGATGGACATTCGGAAATTAAGTTATGTGTACATTAACTGTATTGTAAGTTTTCACATGTAAGCTTTAAATTAAGAATGGTTCAGATGAAGAATGTAACCTAGAATACAATGAATAATCTGCCAAAACATCCGGCATATTTATTGTTAGTTACACAATCAACAATACTACTATATAAAGGTCGACTCAGTGTGGATGGGTGGTCAAGACTATGACGGATCAACGACTGCCCTGTTAGGTTACCTTGTGAGAGAAACAATTAAGGAATTCAAGAAGCATTTGCGAAATAGAGATTAGAAATATTTAGACAACGTACTTACAATGAAATATATAATATATTCTGTAACGTGCTTAGGCTATTTTGAAGACTATTGTACTAAGATATTAATCTGAGTAAGTAAATTCATTACACCAAACTATTGTCTTGCAAGTGAAACCATAATGTCAAACAAAACGGAGACGTGAGTTTAGACAGCAACAAGGAAAGCATTTGATGATAATGTGAAATCATATTACAAACTATACTGTAAAATCTAAACAAATCATCACGAAAAAGGGTATATATTTTCAAGAAAAAATAGCTCCAGCAGTAGTAAAATTGAATGAAGAAAAAAGATCAGGGAAAAGGTGAGGTTTTTTTGAAGGTGGGTAATAAACTAATATAAGATATCCCAAAACTGCTGACACGCTGATAATTTTCTTTGTGTCAGTAGCAAGCAACATGTCTAAAACTTAATTAAAATATGGCATAAGATTTATAAGGAAATAATTCTGATACAAGTTTGATAAACGTAAATTACATCCCACAACTCCGAAAGAAGATTCAAATATATGAACTTTCTGAAGAATAAATGTTCAACTGTTTAGTATAAAACACGATTTCGTACCAACCGAAGGCTGGGAACAGTTACAAAATAAACTAAGAAGAAAAACGACAGTCAGTAATACTACAAATAAGTAGCAGGTGCTTAGTGCACTGTCTACGCCTGCTACCCACTGGTATTATTGCTGTTTCATCTTGCAACCATGAAATTTAGGCGGCTCTGATAATTCGAACTCCGTCCGAACGTTGGGAGACCGTGTACTTCGACGGACCAACTAGTTGTGTGAATATTTGTTCCCCTTTTTTTGTGATCAATTGCCCTTCTTTTTAACATTATTACACCTTTTAATTCATATTATATTTTTTCATAGATGTGTACAACTGAAGATGTGATCATATCATCACAAAACCAGTTGCGTGAGGTCCCATGATAATGAACTGCTAACAGTTAATGCGGCTACCAAAAAGTTTTTGAAGATTTTAATAGTTTGTTTATTTTTTTATATATTAAAAGAATAAGTTTCGTTTCCTATAGCAACTGGAGATATTCTGGACATTGTCTATGAATAGGTATATGAAGTTAAGCATACGAGAGAGAGTTGGGTGACGTAATCCTAAGAGAGGATGGCGGTTAGGGCGTTAGTGGTGGGAGGGAGAGGCAAGCAGCGGTGGCAGAGGAGTCTAGATGCCAGACAGCCGTGGTGGGTGGGGGAGGGGGAGGAGGGGGGAGCGACGCGGTGCGGCGTTCCGTCACATAACGCGGTTTGCCTGCTAGGGCGCTGGGAGCTCGACACACGCGTGGCGCGCCGTCACGCAGAAACGCGATTACAGGCAGCCGTGTGTGTGTGGGCGTGTGTGGCAGAGGGTGGGAGCAGCAGCAGCCTGCAGCCTGTCTGGGGACATCGCGCCCTCTAGCGTTCGTGGATCATGCACCAGCGGAGGCGCCGACTGAGGCGAAGTCAGCGGCTGCAGGCCCTGGCGTCAGTGTGGTTCAGCCAAGGGACTCACCGTAGTGACGGAGAGCTCTGCCTTCACACTCAGCTGACCTCACTGCTGGCGTGTGCCTTCCCTCCACTGCGGGGGTTTGTCACAAACTTTTGAATACCACTTCGAAGAAAATCAAATTGCGGCGATAAACCTGGAGACTGTGTTAGGCCTTCTGCCCGATTTCATCCTCCAAGGCCACATGTTCGTACGGTGGTTGATTTGGCGGAGAGTTTAATTGTAAAAGTCTGCACTTCGATGTTCACGAAACGAAATACTTCTCACAATTATCAATATATCCTCCTCCTATCTCTAAATTCCACCTCGGCGCTTATTCCTCTGATCAGCTATTTTGGAATGCGCTTCTTGCTGAACAGACTTCTGCTTTGACTTTCTTTTGCTGGCAGCGGGAGTTGTGACAAAGCTCAGCTTCTCTTCGCGAACTGCCAACGGATTTAGAGGTATAACACTACAATAACATTGATGATTAGTGGCAGAAGACGTCATAGAATCCCTCTGAAAATAGCTCAAACACATTATTTACAGCTATCGGTTGTTTTCACCGGAAATTTGTGCTCATGGAACTTGTATCGATGCGCCATACGTCTTGATGAATTTTTCCGTAGAAATAAAACTACGTGACGATATTCCCCTACGGACAGAGAAATTTAGCGTTAAGCAATAATCTTAGAATACCAGAATGTGCGAAACTTTTGGATATTGTTGTTGTTTTGGAGATCAGAAGGCAGTGTGGTGGAAGCAGCGCAGCGATGAGAGGCCCAGACACGTGTTGCTCTGAGTCTTTTCCTTTGGGGCAGTGCTAGAGAGTGGATGTAAACTCTAACTAAAATAAAGTAATCTATGCTTCCAACTGTGATTTTATTTGGTCCACCTAGCTGCATTTCAGTAATCAAATCGTTACACAACGCTAATACTGGCAACAACTATGTTACATAATCCACTAGAGAGCCAACAAGTTAACTGAAAACCTTGACAAGATGTCCGTAGTGACATGGACCGATTAAAGTTACAGAGGGGAAGTCAACGCCCTCCTTACCCCTCCTTCAGCATTTGGCATTGTGGCTTATTTTCCCTAGGTATCTAGGTTTCTTTGAAGAGAGAAGCAAATGACGTTCCCGCTATCGCTTGGTGTGGGTGGCTGAACACCGATTGCTAACACGCTTGCTCATGTAAGGTTTTCTGAGAACTGAAAACTGTCTCTTCCAAAGCCTAGAGTGCATTTGTTGTGAGTGATTAGTGAAGTGAAGAGGAAAGAAGACAAGGATTTCTGATCAGATGAGTATAGGGTAATACCAACAGCAGCAGAAAATGGTGTAACAGGAGTAACATTCGTTATTAATAGGAAGGTAGGGCAGACAGTATGTCTCTATGAACATTTCAGTGACAGGGGCGTTCGTATCAGAATCGACAGCAAACCAACACCGACAACGATAGTTCAGGTATATATGCCGAATTTGAAAGCTGAAGATGAAGAGATATAAGAAGTATATGAGGATATTGAAAGGATAATATAGTACATAAAGGGATGTGAAAATCTAATAATCATGGGGGACTAGAATGCAGTTGCAGGGGAAGGAGTCGAAGAAATGGTTACAGGAGAATACGGGCTTGGGACAAAGAATGAGAGAGGAGAAAGACTAACTGAGTTCTGCAATAAATTTCAGCTAGTAACAGCGAATACACTGTTCAACGATCATAAGAGGTGTATGTAAACTTGGAAAAGGCCAGGTGATACGGGAAGATTCCAGTTACATTACATTACATTATGGTGAGACAGAGATTCCGATGTCAGATACTAGATTGTAAGGCGTACCCATGAGAAGATTAAGACTCAGATCACAACATATTAGTGACGAAGAGTAAGCTGAAGTTTAAGTGTTTATGTTGCTGTTAAAATAGTTTATCTTGTCGCGAAATTGAAGTAGGTAGTTCCTATTTATTAGTATGGGCAGAGATCATTGTTGGCAACCGGAATAAAGTAATAATTGGATCCCTTTACTGACCTCCCAATTCAGATGATACAATTGTTGAAAGGTTCAATGAAGAGTTTACTGTCAAACACTTACTCGACTCATACAACTATAGTTGGTGGTGACTTTATTTTACCCTCGATATGTTGGCGAAAATAAATGTTTAATTCCGGAGGTACGCATAAAACATAATTAGGAATTGTTTTAAACGCATTCTCTGAAAATTATTTCGAGCATTTAGTTCATGAGCCCACGCGATTAGTCAACGGTCGTGAAAACACATTTGACCTGTTAGCAACAAATAATCCTGAGTTAATAACGAACATCAAAACGGATACAGGATTTAGTGAACATAAGGTTGTCATAGCGAGACTGAATAATGTAACCCCCAAATCCTCCAAAAATGAACGAAAAATGTACCTATTCAAAAAAACAGATAAAAATTTACTTGACGCCTTCCTGAGAGACAGTCTCCACACCTTACAGGTTAACGTTGTAAGTGCAGACCAGTTGTGGCTTGAATTCAAAGAAGTACCATCGACAGCAGTTGAAAGATTTATACCAAATAAATTAACAATCGACGGAGCTGATCCTCCTTGGTACACAAAACGGGTCAGAACATTGTTGCAGAAACAACGAAAAACACATGCCCAAATTTAAACAGACGCAAGATATTCAAGATGGACGATATTTTACAGGAGCTCGAAACTTAGTGCTGACTTCAATGTGGGATGCTAATCATAGTTGTCACAAGGAAACATTGACTCGAATCCTGGCATAAAATCCAAAGAGATTCTGGTCGTATGTAAAGTATGCTAGTGGCAAGACACAATCAATGCTTTCTCTGCGCGATAACAATGGAGATACTATCGAAGACAGTGCTGCCAAAGCAGAATTACCGAACACAGCCTTCCGAAATACCATCACAAAAAAAGAACAACAAAATGTTCTAGAATTTGAATCAAAAACAGCTGCCAACATGAGTAACGTAAAAGTAAGTATCCTTGGAGCAGTGAAGCACTTCATAGAAGCAAGTCTTCTGGTCCAGACTGTATACCAATTTGGTTCCTTTTAGCTAATGCTGATGCAGTAGTTCCATACTCTACCATCATATGCAACCGTTTTCTCGACGAGAGATACGTACTCAAAGATTGGAAAGTTGCACAGGTCACACCAATATTCAAGAAAGGTAGTAGGAGTAATCCACGACATTATAGGCCCACATCTTTAACGTCGATATGCAACAGGATTTTTGAACTTATGGTGTGTTCGAACATTATGTTTTACCTCGAAGAAAACGGTCTATTGACACACACTCAACACGGATTTAGAAAACATGGTTCTTGTGAAACAAAACTAGCTCTTTAATCGCACGAAGTGTTGAGTGCTGCGACAAGGGATTACAAACTGGTCGACTTCATCCACAGTTCATTAAACTGTGGATGAAGCCTGACCAACAGGCATTACATGCATTGATCAAAAATGATCGTGCATTGAGAACGGCTAGTTTCTATCTGAAATCTAGATCTGCCAATAAAATTTCAAAAGCACGACTGATAGCTGAAATCTATTATTTACAAGTGAAATATTATGTAGAGAAAAATGAAGTTTTCAGCTGAAAAAAATCATCATCTATCTAACTTATTAAATCTGTTTCACGATGACTTCCTAGTGGGGGAACTGAAGTTTTCTTACATATGGCAGCATAGTTTTTACAGTATTACAACATATGGTATTTCAGAATATATATTCAACCACAATTTCATCTGTGACCGACCTATTATCAACAATTTCAGTATCCAGCATTTGATATAAATCAAGTATCAGTCTGAGTTGTCTAATCTCATCCAGTCGTGTGCCATTCCAGGTTGGCTCAGTTGTTCAACTTCTCGCTCAAGCAGTTCTAAGTGGGTAATTTAGGAACAAGGATAAGAAAACTAGCTATGTCATTTTTAACTCAAATATTACATCATCTCCCATTTAGGGTTCTAGCCCTACCTTCCAGTGAGAAAACTGGTCAACTTGGTCGTTGCTCAACAGTTTTATTCGTCTTAAAGAACCTGAATTCATAAATCAGTTACATACATATCAACCCCCCCGTGAACCATGGACCTTGCCGTCGGTGGGGAGGCTTGCGTGCCTCAGCGATACAGATAGCCGTACCGTAGGTGCAACCACAACGGAGGGGTATCTGTTGAGAGGCCAGACAAACATGTGGTTCCTGAAGAGGGGCAGCAGCCTTTTCAGTAGTTGCAGGGGCAACAGTCTGGATGATTGGCTAATCTGGCTTTGTAACACTAACCAAAACAGCCTTGCTGTGCTGGTACTGAGAACTGCTGAAAGCAAGGAGAAACTATAGCCGTAATTTTTCCCGAGGGCATGCAGCTTTACTGTATGGTTAAATGACGATGGCGTCCTCTTGGGTAAAATATTCCAAAGGTAAAATAGTCCCCCATTCGGATCTCCGGGTGGGGAATACTCAAGAGGACGTCGTTATCAGGAGAACGAAAACTGGCGTTCTACGGATCGGAGCGTGGAATGTCAGATCCATTAATCGGGCAGGTAGGTTAGAAAATTTAAAAAGGGAAAAGGATAGGTTAAAGTTAGATATAGTGGGAATTAGTGATGTTCGGTGCAGGAGGAACAAGACTTTTGGTCAGGCGAATACAGCATTGTAAATAGAAAATCAAATAGGGGTAATGCAGGAGTAGCTTTAATAATGAATAGGAAAATAGGAATGCGGGTAAGCTACTACAAACAGCATAGTGAACGCATTATTGCGGCAAAGATAGACACGAAGCCCACACCTACTACAGTAGTACAAGTTCATATGCCAACTAGCTCTGCAGATGACGAAGAAATTGAAGAAATGTATGATGAAATCAAGGAAATTATTCAGATAGTGAAGGGAGACGAAAATCTAATAGTGGTGGGTGACTGGAATTCGGTAGTAGGAAAAGGGAGAGAGGGAAACGTAGTAGATGAATATGGATTGGGGCTAAGAAATGAAAGAGAAAGCCGCCTTGTAGAATTTTGCAAAGAGCATAACTTAATCATAGCTAACACTTGGTTCAAGAATAATAAAAGAAGGCTATATACTTGGAAGAAGCCTGGAGACACTGACGGGTTTCAGATATACACTCCTGGAAATTGAAATAAGAACACCGTGAATTCATTGTCCCAGGAAGGGGAAACTTTATTGACACATTCCTGGGGTCAGATACATCACATGATCACACTGACAGAACCACAGGCACATAGACACAGGCAACAGAGCATGCACAATGTCGGCACTAGTACAGTGTATATCCACCTTTCGCAGCAATGCAGGCTGCTATTCTCCCATGGAGACGATCGTAGAGATGCTGGATGTAGTCCTGTGGAACGGCTTGCCATGCCATTTCCACCTGGCGCCTCAGTTGGACCAGCGTTCGTGCTGGACGTGCAGACCGCGTGAGACGACGCTTCATCCAGTCCCAAACATGCTCAATGGGGGACAGATCTGGAGATCTTGCTGGCCAGGGTAGTTGACTTATACCTTCTAGAGCACGTTGGGTGGCACGGGATACATGCGGACGTGCATTGTCCTGTTGGAACAGCAAGTTCCCTTGCCGGTCTAGGAATGGTAGAACGATGGGTTCGATGACGGTTTGGATGTACCGTGCACTATTCAGTGTCCCCTCGACGATCACCAGTGGTGTACGGCCAGTGTAGGAGATCGCTCCCCACACCATGATGCCGGGTGTTGGCCCTGTGTGCCTCGGTCGTATGCAGTCCTGATTGTGGCGCTCACCTGCACGGCGCCAAACACGCATACGACCATCATTGGCACCAAGGCAGAAGCGACTCTCATCGCTGAAGACGACACGTCTCCATTCGTCCCTCCATTCACGCCTGTCGCGACACCACTGGAGGCGGGCTGCACGATGTTGGGGCGTGAGCGGAAGACGGCCTAACGGTGTGCGGGACCGTAGCCCAGCTTCATGGAGACGGTTGCGAATGGTCCTCGCCGATACCCCAGGAGCAA
Organism: Schistocerca nitens; assembly: GCF_023898315.1. Lineage (NCBI taxonomy): Eukaryota > Metazoa > Arthropoda > Insecta > Orthoptera > Acrididae > Schistocerca > Schistocerca nitens. Next base: position 652,755,034 of record NC_064618.1, on the reverse strand, counting down.
CAGTGTCCCTAATTTGCTGGGAAGTGGCGGTGCGGTCCCCTACGGCACTGCGTAGGATCCTACGGTCTTGGCGTGCATCCGTGCGTCGCTGCGGTCCGGTCAAAGATCGACGGGCACGTGCACCTTCCGCCGACCACTGGCGACAACATCGATGTACTGTGGAGACCTCACGCCCCACGTGTTGAGCAATTCGGCGGTACGTCCACCCGGCCTCCCGCATGCCCACTATACGCCCTCGCTCAAAGTCCGTCAACTGCACATACGGTTCACGTCCACGCTGTCGCGGCATGCTACCAGTGTTAAAGACTGCGATGGAGCTCCGTATGCCACGGCAAACTGGCTGACACTGACGGCGGCGGTGCACAAATGCTGCGCGGCTAGCGCCATTCGACGGCCAACACCGCGGTTCCTGGTGTGTCCGCTGTGCCGTGCGTGTGATCATTGCTTGTACAGCCCTCTCGCAGTGTCCGGAGCAAGTATGGTGGGTCTGACACAGCGGTGTCAATGTGTTCTTTTTTCCATTTCCAGGAGTGTATTATGTAATGGTATAAAGAGATTTAGGAACCAGGTTTTAAATTGTAAGACATTTCCAGGGGCAGATGTGGACTCTGACCACAATCTATTCGTTATGAACTGTAGATTAAAACTGAGGAAACGGCAAAAATGTGGAAATTTAAGGAGATGGGACCTGGATAAACTGACTAAACCAGAGGTTATACAGAGTTTCAGGGAGAGCATAACGGAGCAATTGACAGGAATGGGGGAAAGAAATACAGTAGAAGAAGAATGGGTAGCTTTGAGGGATGAGGTAGTGAAGGCAGCAGAGGATCAAGTAGGTAAAAAGACAAAGGCTAGCAGAACTCCTTGGGTAACAGAAGAATTATTGAATTTAATTGATGAAAGGAGAAAATATAAAAATGCAGCAAATGAAGCAGGCAACAAGGAATACAAACGTCTCAAAAATGAGATCGACAGGAAGTGCAAAATGGCTAAGCAGGGATGGCTAGAGGACACATGCAAGGACGTAGAGGCTTATCTCACTAGGGGTAAGAAAGATACTGCATACAGGAAAATTACAGAGACCTTTGGAGAAAAGAGAACCACTTGTAAGAATATCATGAGCCCAGATGGAAAACCAGTTCTAAGCAAAGAAGGGAAAGCTGAAAGGTGGAAGGAGCATATAGAGGGTCAATACAAGGGCGATGTACTTGAGGACAATATTATGGAAATGGAAGAGGATGTAGATGAAGATGGAATGGGAGATACGATACTGCGTGAAGAGTTTGACAGAGCACTGAAAGACGTGTGTCGAAACAAGGCCCCGGGAGAATAGAACATTCCATTAGAACTACTGACGGCCTTGGGAGAGCCAGTCCTGACGAAACTCAACCATCTGGTGAGCAATACGTATGAGACAGGCGAAATACCCTCAGACTTCAAGAAGAATATAATAATTCCAATCCCAAAGAAAGCAGGTGTTAACAGAGGTGAAAATTACCGAACTATCTGTTTAATAAGCCACAGCTGCAAAATACTAACGCGAATTCCCTACAGACGAATGGAAAAACTAATAGAAGCAGACCTCGGGGAAGATCAGTTTGGATTCCGTAGAAATATTGGAACACGTGAGGCAATACTGACCCTACGACTTATCTTAGAGGCTAGATTAGGGAAAGGCAAACCTACGTTTCTATTATTTGTAGACTTATAGAAAGCGTTTGACAATGTCGAATGGAATACTCTCTTTCAAATTCTGAAGGTGGCAGGGGTAAAATACAGGGAGCGAAAGGCTATTTACAATTTGTACAGAAAGCAGATGGCAGTTATAAGAGTCGAGGGACATGAAAGGGGAGCAGTGGTTGGGAAGGGAGTGAGACAGGGTTGTAGCCTATCCCCGATGTTATTCAATCTCTATATTTAGCAAGCAGTGAAGGAAACAAAGGAAAAATTCGGAGTAGGTATTAAAATCCATGGAGAAGAAATAAAAACTTTGAGGTTTGCCGATGACTTTGTAATTCTGTCAGAGACAGCAATGGGCTTGGAAGAGCAGTTGAACGAAATGGATAGTGTCTTGAAAGGAGGATATAAGATGAACATCAACAGAAGCAAAACGAGGAGAATGGAATGTAGTCGAATTAAATCGGGTGATACTGAGGGAATAAGATTAGGAAATGAGACACTTAAAGTAGTAAAGGAGTTTTGCTATTTGGGGAGCAAAATAACTGATTATGGTCGTATTAGAGAAGATCTAAAATGTAGACTGGCAATGGCAAGGAAAGCGTTCCTGAAGAAGAGAAATTTGTTAATATCGAATATAGATTTAAGTGTCAGGAAGCTATTTCTGACAGTATTTGTGTGGAGTGTGGCCATGTATGGAAGTGAAACATGGGCGATAAATAGTTTGGACAAGAAGAGAATAGAAGCTTTCGAAATGTGGTGCTACAGAAGAATGCTGAAGATTAGATGGGTAAATCACATAACTAATGAGGAGGTATTGAATAGGATTGGGGAAAAGAGAAGTTTGTGGCAGAACTTGACTAGAAGAAGGGATCGGTTGGTAGGACATGTTCTGACGCATCAAGGAATCACCAATTTAGTATTGGAGGGCAGCGTGGAGGGTAAAAATCGTAGAGGGAGACCAAGAGATGAATACACTAAACAGATTCAAAAGGATGTAGGTTGCAGTAGGTACTGGGAGATGAAGAAGCTTGCACAGGATAGAGTAGCACGGAGAACTGCATGAAACCAGTCTCAGGACTGAAGACCACAACAAGAACAACAACATATCAAAATCCATGACACTATCATATACTGAAATCTGTTTTTCAACTGTTGTTTCCGACATCGACGGACCAATTTTTAATTTACACTTTGTACAAATAACATGTTTAATATATGAAATGAAATGGTGGTTTATTTATTAGATAAGGTACTTTCGCAGCTACATTTTTTTCACAATATCGGCCAGCGCTTATAACAGTAGATTCTACTAGTAAAAAACAATTACTTTCACGAGACTAAACGCAATACTCTGCCCACACGAACTCGCTATATCTAGCTTCATACTCCATATTGGTATCACTGAATCAGTTACATGATGAACATTATATCGATCTTCATCAACCACTATTCTTTGACACTGATCGTTCTGCTCTCCTACACTCATTAAGTCCTAGAAAAAAAGATGCACAAAACTCTCAAATGTCATTAGCAACAATCATATAGGAAAACACTGCTGCAGCTTAAAGGAAATTAAAGCAGTACTATGGAAACAGAAGATTAAAAATCATTTCAGTATCTCACAGAACTATCGAATGGATTAATCCCTTTCTGTAGCGAACATTTTCATGATAAACAATTATAGAAAACAAATTATACATTTTCAGATACAATAAATACAATTTTAACATCAAGGCACTGCCTTGCTATCTCAGTTTCAAGCTTATACCGTTTGTACCTATTACGAGAGACATACTAGTTAACTGGTTACATTACTTCAGTCATTAAGAATACCTACTGGGCTCATTTGTCTCCCAGAGATAAACCACTAAACTGAGTTCACAACTTAATAATGAAATAATCTCACACAAAATGAATGAAAGATACTTTGAAAACGATGGACAAACGTAGAATTCAACAATAAAACCAAATCATATCTTAAATACAATACGTTTATCGCTAATGCGTCAACTTCAAATGAAATTTTCTTGCACTAAATATCAATGAAATTTGTTCTGTAACAGTCATGGCTTTTTTGTCTTTCAGTTAACCAAACTTTCGACATTTTGAAACTTAGTAATTCTTCTAAGATTCCATAACGTTTATTTTCTGATAGACTAACAAACAGTATTAACGTCGAATCTTTCTGGCAGATTAAAATATATCTGACCGAGATTCGAACCCGAAAACTTTGTCATTTGCAGGCAGTTTTTCTACTGAGTGGCGGAAGTAATGTAGCGAGGACGGAGTGAATCGTGCTTGGGTTGCTCAGTTGGTAGAGCACCTGTCCGCAAAAGTCCCGAGTTCGGGTCTTAGACTCTCAGATAGTTTTAGTCTAACAAAAAGTTTTATATCAGCGGACACTCCTTTGCAGAGTGAAAATTTCATTCTGTAGGCTATAGTGTTGACTGTTTGAGTATTCATAATTATACGAAAAATTTCTTTCATTAAACACTTCTAAAGACTTCCAATAACAGTTTATCAAATAAGTTTTCGGACAGTAGAATTTAATTGTAACACTCAACTTTTCACAGTTATTATAATTATCAAACATTGAAATCAACTTTAGTTGTCACAGTAGCCATTCCATCATCTTCACGAACAGACAATCTTTCTGTAATAGGTGTAACACAAAAACTGAACATTTCCCAATTTTTTCCTATATTTTCTTCGTGTAATTGAACATATAATTGGCAAGAGACTCTGAACAAAACGATAGTCTCTTCTGGCAGTATCTGGCTGTCGGCTAACGTTTTCACTCTGACCGGTGAAGCAATTATCCACTCACAGCGAAGTATAAGTTTCCGTGTTCCTCTGATCTCCATATCCCCAACATGAAATATAACACTCTTCGTAACTATTTCCTGAAATTATTTTGTGTAAATCGCCTTTAAAGAGACTTTAACAGAAATATATTGGCTTACATCATTTAGGTGGCAAAGACAGCTATATGTGCGAAAATTCTGTCACGTTATATTCCTTCCCTCAGCATTTCTCTTCATCTTGTTTCCATTAAAAATTTGCCCTTGATTGGTTACAGGGAACGTAGATCTACATTTTTTTTTGAGTCATCGTTCTTCTGACAAATTGGATGCAGCCCGTCACGAGTTCATCTCCTGTACCTACCTCTTCATTTCAGAATAGCACTTGCCACCTAAGTCGTCAATTATCTGCTGGATGTACTCCAATCTCTGTCTTCCTCTGCAGTTTTAGCCCTCTACACCTCTCTCTAGTACCATGGAAGTAATTTCCTCATGTCTTAGCAGATCTCCTATCATCCTGTCCCTTCTCCTTATTAGTGTTTACCACATATTCATTTCCTCTCCGCGTCTGCGCAGAATCTTCTCATTTCGTGCATTATCAATCCACATAGTTTTCAACATTCGTCTGTAGCACTACATCCGAAATGCTTTGATTCTCTTCTGTTCCGGTTTTCCCATAGTCCATGTTTCACTACCATACAACGCTGGGCTCCACACGTACATTCTTAGAAAATTCTTCCTCAAATTAAGGCCTATGTTCGATTCTAGCAGATTTCTCTTGGTCAGGAATATCCTTTTTGCCATTGCTAGTCTGCTCTTGATATCCTCCTTGCTCCGTCCGTCATTGGTTATTTTCCGCCTACCTTGATATACTTCGTGACCGCCAATGATGTTATGTTCTCATTTCTGCTTCTTCTCATTACTTTCGTCTCCCTTCGATTTATTTTCAGTCCATATTCTGCACTCTTTAGACTGTGCATTCCCTTCAGCAGATAATGTAACTCTTCTTCGTTTTCACTCAGGATAGCAACGTCATTAGAGAATCGTATCATTGATATCCTTTCACCTCGAATTTTAATCCCAATCCTGAACCTTTCATTTACTTCCGTCATTGCTTCTTCGATGTACAGATTAAACAGTATGGACGAGAAACTATATCCCTGTCTTACATCCCTTATACTACGACCACTTCTTTCTTAGTCGCACACTTTTATTCACCTTCTCGATTCTTGCATACGTTGTATATCACCCATCTTTCCTTATAGCTTATCCTTGTTTTCCACAGAATATCGAATATCTTGTAGACTTTTACATTGTCGAAGGCTTTATTCAGGTCGAGAAATCCTATGAACGTCATGATTTTGCTGTAGTCTAGCATCCATTATCAGACCAAACGTCAGAACTGCGTTTCTGATGGCTTTACCTTTCCTAAAGCCAAACTCATCGTCATCCAACGCCTCCTCGATTTTCTTTTCCATTCTTCAGTATATTATTCTCGTCAATAACTTGGATGTATAAACTGTTAAACAGACTGTGCGATAATTCTGCACTTCTCAGCTCTTGCATAGTTAGGAAATTTGTGGATGATATTTTTCCGAAAGTCAGATGGTATGTCGCCAGACGTATACGTTCTACATACTAACTCGAATAGTCGCTTCCTTACCATTTCCTCCAATGATTTTAGAAATTCTGATGGAATGTTATCTATATATTCTGCCTTATTTGGTCTTAAAGTCCCCCAAAGCTCTCTTACATTTTGATTCTAATACTGGATCCCCTATCTCTTCTGAATCGATTCCCGTTTCTTCATCTACCACATCAAACAAATCATCGCCCTGATAGAGGCCTTAAGTGTACTCTTTCCACCTATCCGCTCTCTCCTCTGAATTTAATAGCGGAATTCCAGTTGCACTCTTAAAGTTACCAACCTTCCCGTTAATTTGACCAAAGGTTGTTTTGATTTTTTGTATGCTCAGTCAGTTCTCCAGACAACCTTTTCTTTTTCGATTTCTTCACATTTTTCAGGCAGCTATTTCGTCTTAGCTCCCCTACACCTACCCAGTGACTTGTATTTCTGAATTTCCCTGAACATTTTTGTACTTACTTCTATCATTGATCAACTAAATTATTCCTTCTGTTACCCATGGTTTCTCCACTGTGACATTCTTTGTACCTATGTTCTTCTTTCCAACTTCCGTGATGCGATGAGTATTCCTCCTCAACTATACTCATTACTGGGGTATTCCTTATTGCTCTGTCTTTAAACTTAGAGAATTTCAAGCGTATCTCGTCATCCCTTAGTACTTGTGCATCTCACTTCTTTGCGTATTGCTCCTTCCTGAGTAATCTCTTAAGCTTCAACCAACTCTTCATCACTACTACATTGTAATCTGAATCTATATCCGTTCCTGGGTATGCCTTACAATCCAATATCTGGTTTCAGAACCTCCGTGTGACCATGTTGTAATCTAACTGAAAACTTCCAGTAACACCCGGCCTTTACCAAGTATACCTCCTTCTCTTGTGATTCTTCAACAGAATTTTCGCTATGACTAGCTGAACTTTTTTATCAGTGTTTATTTGTTGCCGAGTCTTAAAAGAAAAATCCGATCACTGTACTGTCCACAATAAAACACTCTCTGCTCTACCTTCCCATTCACAATGAATTATACATCCGTTATACGGTTTTCTGCTGCAGTTGATATTACTCTATACTCATCTGATCATAAATCCTTGTCTCCTTTCCATATAACTTCACTGACCCATACTGTATCTAGATTGAGGCGTTGCATTTCCTCTTTCAGATTTTTTAGCTTCCATTCCACGTTTAAGCTTCTGACATTCCGCTCCGACTCGTAGAACGATACACTTTCATTGATTTTTCAATCTTCTATTTTAGAAAGTACTTACAGAGCCTCAGTTATTTGGCAAAGTACATCCCCTTTGGAAAAAAATCGACTTTTCATTTAAGGAGATTGTGAGTGACTTTCCATTTTTGTTGTTTTTGACAAACTCACTTTTTTATGACGCAATCAAAACCAGTTTCGGCCCACAATGACTATCTCAAGACGCTATCGCCAGCATTTGGTGAACAAATGTTCATGCATCACCCATATCATCTGAGATGGCCATTCTTGGCAAAAATAGGTTATAATTGTGTCATAAAAAGTGTCTACATGAAAATCACAACAAACTTTACAAAACGAATCACAGATAAATACAAATCACCGTTCAAAAACACTTCATTTTATTTGCAAGACTGTTCTACAAACCTTATTCTCTATATATTTTGAAGTTGCAAACATGATTGATTTCAAATCCATCCCAAGTGATGTTAAGTCTGAAGGATAACCTGCAAAATTGATAGCAATAGCCATAAGATAAGAATGCTATGATTTTACGATTTGAAGGATGCAGTCTGTCACTATCTTGATCGTAAGTCAACAGAGGAACTAATTACCATGAAATTTTTGGAAGAACTCATCTCATTTCAACTTTAAACCGTTAGGATATACCCATAATTCTACCAGGATAAATAGAAAATACCGAAGAATAACGTCGCATAGCACCAAACAAATTTTCTTTCACTACGTCATCTGCTTACTTTGCATATTCAACTCAGTTCCACACCTACTCGCATTGTCAGGTACAAATACTTCATTGGAAATCTAGTAACAGAATTTCACTGGCACTACTCTCACAACATCTTTCGACTCAAGGAACAGCTCAAATCTGGTGAGAGACTTAAAAAGATGATTTGAACTTTTCTCCATAACTACATATTCATCAGAACGTAACTTCAGCACCAACTGACTATACTTCAACAACACTACATCGCAGCCCAACTCAACAACTATTTGGTACTTAAAGAAAAAATTAATCTGTGAAATCGCAAAACTCGTAAAACAAAGGAATTCAATAACCACTTGCCTCTTCACATCTATACTTTCTCCATCATTTGCGTCTTTCGCCTGTTTCTACAGTAAAGGAAGAATAGGCCATGAACCTACACTACCACACCTCTGAAATGTCAACTCACTCGACACTAACATCTCCCTACCTGGGTTGAGGTCACAAGACAACAGTTCCCTCATATCTTCAGAATCACCATATTCCATTGTTCATACCTGTTGTTCGTCAATTGCGTCACCTGATTCGGCTGAAGACTGTAGTTGTCAATGATGTGGCATCAGTTTCTGTGCACAGACGACATTCCGCATATCAACTGATCATACCTCCATGGTACACTCATTAGGAAGTCCGTCATTTCGAAGAACACCTCTCCCATCCACTCTACTGCTTTCATTGTGACCAAACTACTTGCCAATCCATCCTTCTCTGTCTCTTCTATAGTCGCAATTTATATTTCGACTGAGTCTTTCCTCCGTATGCATCCACCTACCAGATTTATGTTTATCATGTCGCATATCGTATCACCCACAATAATCTCCCTATCTCTTGGATCAGAATAAACAAACCGATTACCATTCCTACCTTGATAATTCTCGTCATTATGTCATATTCCAACATTTGTAACAAGCACTGATAAGCCTCTACATCATCTTTCACACGGCCAGCAAGAAAAACTTGGCCGTAAAGTGGAGGAGGTGTCATAAGACAAATTTGATTCGATTTGGCGACACTGCAAGGATTGGGAAGTAATTCATTTGGATTGCCAAAACCGTAATTACTGAAATTGTTCATCATCAGAGTGCCACTTTAATTCTACATTGTTCTGCTTCAGACCAGTATGGAAACAAGATCAAATGTCTAAACTCCGCTTAAGATTCACAGTGTACGCATGCACACAGCAGGTTCACCTTCAAAGAAACCACGCAGAAATCTTCTACCCAGCAGGCAAAGTTGGTGGAAGTGATAAATTAAATTACTCTGAGCTCAAAGATGAATAAAATTTGCTGTATTTATAAAGACCTGGAATTTCTTAGTAGATAAAAAGTGATTGTGCTCAAAACCAACATGCCTCCCCAATGTATATTCTCAAGACTGAAATCTTTCTGTGTGATGGCTTCTGTTCCTGGCATAAATTGCACAAGTCTGGCTCCTCTTCATAACATGAATCCACAACATCATTAGAAGCGTGACATCTACTATAAAATGACAACCAGTGACATTATCACCAAGCGTATCCTAAGTCTTGGATAATTTCTCATTAATTATTGAGCTAACTCTCTTTGTCTCCTGCTTACATCCATCTAACCGTTCTTGAATCTTGACAATGATCTCACTTTCTTTTACTAACCAGCTTGTACAGATACTTACCACTAGAACTCTGTTCAGCATGAACAATGAATTGTGCAACAGAAGTCCCTAAATTGACAACTTGCTCAACTACGTGTCTAATTTCATCACTACTATCTGATATTTCTTTCTCTGAAATCGTCCTTAACTTTTCAAAATACTTTCCTAAACCTTGTAGTGTTGTAGCATAAGCTGAAATTTGCTTTTGAGTTTGCGTAACGATTTCTTGACGTGGTATCATCACAACCTCATGACAAATCTGTTTCATTCTCTTCACATTTCTCCTTTAAATTCTGAAAACCAGTTTGCAGCTACTAACGTGGTTCACTAACAACAATCTGAAATTAACTCCACATTTTTTTACTAGTGGTAAGTTTCTCTTCTACAACAATCTGAAATTAACTTCACATTTTTTCACTAGTGGTAAGTTTCTCTTCTACATTAAAATTCTCCCATCAGAATCTGTATGTAATTCTAACCTGAACTATGTGCCAAGCACATTAAATTTCCTTGTAATCTCTACGCTAATGGATTCACATTTTCGTTCTAAACTATGTATCTGTCACTGTAAGTAATAAAATGAGCCTCTAATTTATCAGTCAACTCCGTTGCACTAGCTTCAATTCTCTCCCTGATTTCTTCTCAAGCCCCTTCACACAAACTTCCATTTTCTATGAAAACTCTTACTCTACTTCTTATCTCTGTTCTGAAGTATCTCATTAAGAACTTTCATATCAGCTCCTAATTTTATTATTTTGCATTTTGTTTTTATTCTTCTTTTAACCAAAACTCCTACTCTACTTGTTATCTCTGTTCTGAAGTATCTTATTAAGAACTTTCATATCAGCTCCTAATTTTATTATTTTGTATTTTGTTTTTATTCTTCTTTTAACCCATCCACACTCTTACCTAAGATATGGCTCATGGCTGGTATTAATGTACTGAGCAAATGCTGATCAAAATTACTTCGGGGAACTCTTTTTATACTGTGTTCTTCTATTTGAACATGACAAGCAGCAGAACCAATGGAAGTAACCGGTGACACACTATAATTACTAAAAGACACCGCAGTTGAGCTATATTAGAGACAGCTTCACTCTCCCTCATGAAAACACTATATGTTTCCTGAATACTGACATTAACACACTGTAGACAGAACCCGAGTTTACTTATGTTTTATGTACCATATGTTACAACAGATCTCAAGGAAACGTGAGTTTTCTACAAACTGTCTGTAGACGGCACCTGCTGTGATGTGTATCAAGTACTTCATCTGTACATCAGAAGACAATATATAAAACTTTATTTCCTTCATGTACTTCCTACTTATCATTCTGATTGTCATTTGATTTTTCGATTACTTACTACGAGTTTTCGTCTTGAAGTTACTCCCAGTATTAGAGATTGCCTTGTTCAGAAAAAGAAAGGAGATGAACAAATCTGATTTACTTTTGAAGGTTATTGATGATGATTATGCAAATGTTCCAAGAGAGAATGAAGATCTGGTTGGATGTGTGAATGAATGTGTTTATGGTCCTGAGAACGTTTCCAGGGACAATGAATCATTAGCACTGTAAAGAAAGGGTGGCAGAGTTTTCTAGTGTACTGATAATAATGTTTCTGCTATTATAAATGATTCGTTGTGTCATAATGTTAATCCTTTGAGCCAATGCCCGAGTCTGACTCGAGTGAGACTTGCATCTGTGTTGAATGTGTTAATATCACTGGCTTCGACACCATCTACTTCAATACTAGGCATAATAACCAAATCACTATTGGGTACATGATCGCTTCCTAGGAGTGGCAATAGCTGATAAAACGTCTAGATCAGTGTGTTCCATCACTTCAGATTCTTCACCTCTCTGTTTTTTTTTTTTTTTTTCGAAACGTGCCCTCCTTGGCTCTCTTTGACTCTGTAGGGTTCTTCACCATATACTGAAGAGCAGTACCACCAAAAACAAAAAAATTCAACTACGACTTCTCAAGACAACAATTAACCAAAAAATGCCCAAGTCCTAACTATTTTCAATAATAAAATAGATTTACAAAATTATCGAATATTTCTCTAGAAAACATATACTTATCAAAACAATGAAGACTGCACTCAAATTTTCTCTCAGTGTCATAGATTACCATTAAAAACACAAACACAACAGAAATGAAATTCCTAGAAACAGTCTACAAAGTATTGATCATAAGAACTGTTTGACTCTCCAAAATAACATAAATACTCTCAACAATCTTTCAATAGCCCCAACGTTATCTCACACCCTGAAGCACAGACAAAATTGCTTAGTCCCAGATAACTTTTTTCCAAAAACAGCAAATAAATAACGAAGTGAGAAAAACTGTAAGGTCCCCAACTTTTGTACCATGTTATAATCATCCATAAATGGCACCTGAATTAGGTCTGTAAGACAACTCTTGCACTAAAAATTACATTTTAAGTCACAAAATCTGATTTTGCTAGAAGAACTGCATTTCAGATCATCCTTAATACTGTCAGTCTCTGCATTAAGACCATAGAATGCCAGATACGTATTCTTTTAGAAATACATTTTGCTTGAAACTACATGAAATGCTCAGCAATTCCTAATCCCACTCCAGCACAGCTAAACCACAACTAGTACCCTCACAGATACCAGTCCCATCAAAACATCAGAAAAATATTTCAAGCCGTTTTTTGGGGGGGGGGGGGGGCGTTTGTATGATCATGGGTCCTATCAGACATAGGAACGCGAAGAGAGGAGGCGGACTGTGCGTATACCAGATGTGAGATGTGGAAGACTGTGCTGCCTCCCGATCGTTTCCTTCTGATTGAAGTACACACACACCATCTAGGCTTCTTCCCGACATGAATACCGGACCTTTCTGCTGCTTACATTATTCTACGTCTACCACACAGCCTGCAACACACAAGGAACACACGGCACATGGTGAACATAGCTTTAATTCATCAGCGCCTTCTAAAGTGGCAACGATGTATCCTTGGACATATGATTATAGGAGCTTTTTTCCTCCATTTACAGTCAGGAATCCATCCCTCCAGTTCATCGATTTTATTACTATTCACTCTGTATAAAGGAAAGAACATTAACACTTGGCATTAGCCGGCCGCGGTGGTCTCGCGGTTCTAGGCGCGCAGTCCGGAACCGTGGGACTGCTACGGTCGCAGGTTCGAATCCTGCCTCGGGCATGGATGTGTGTGATGTCCTTAGGTTAGTTAGGTTTAAGTAGTTCTAAGTTCTAGGGGACTGATAACCACAGCAGTTGAGTCCCATAGTGCTCAGAGCCATTTTTGAACTTGGCATTACAAAATTAGTACTTCTCCTGATCACAAAACCTACTTAACTTCAGAATAAGGACGTTCACTCAAAAACCATAGCGGTACTTGATGCTATTCATTTATTTGATAATGTATCTGTCAGTATTTCCAAAATAAAAGTTAACTTTCACTGTTTATTTCAACATAAACCTAATAATTTAATCTCATCCTAATGTCACTAAATTCTGCTTTCTGCACTGTATCTTGGTAAATGGCACACTACATCAGTAACTATTGACAAATAACAATCATTCTCTATTAAACCCAAACATAAGGATCTCAGATGCCATAACTGAACTTCACCAGTATACTGTAAGAACTTTTAATGAATGCACTCCTCAATATACCAAACATTGTAAGTGTAGTTATTGTAGCTACATGAAAAAATTTGGCGATACAAGCAATCTGAACCCACGAGAAAGAGAAATTTTGTAAGTATAAACTGAAATTCTTTTATGAAAAATATGAAATGGAAGATCGTGTTTATATTACTAATCCGAAGGGAGAGAAGTTCTAAATATTGCCACAATTTATGGTGCCTATATTTTAAAATGAAACTGAATGGACATTGTAATTCTCACAGAAAACTGACTTCATGATAAATTCTCTTCTATTTCTATGAATTTGGATCCACGAAAATAGTATTATAGCGCAGTCTGACTTCATGTGGTAGATAATTTAACACAGATGCACTTACTTCGTACAATAGTTAAATCAGGCATCTGGACCGCTTAATTCTCTATAAAAATTAAGTTGACTATCAGAACAAATAACATTATACCTTACAAAATTTTCATACGTTACACCATGTAGGCAAAATATTGCATTGAGCATGTTTCACTCACAACTGTAATTCAGAAAACTTTTTTGTAAGAATCTGATAATACTGAATTTTCGTAGAACGTTGTATAGATGGTGTTGTAGTAATGGATGGTACACAGAATTCGAAGAGAAGTTACCATCTGTAAACTATAAGAAATCAGCTAGATATACTGAAAGCAATCCACGCTGTCGAAATGTCTCCACCACATGTAAAGCAATTCTCACTGGAGTGATACCTTGCTGAAGGCGAAAATTCACAGTAATATCCCATTACTGAAAAAAACCATTGACATATGGCTCCTTGGAAATAACCATTAAAGTCTATATTCTAGACTGAATTACGGGAAGGGGGGGTTAATATATGTAAAAGATTTTGGATCACTTGATAATTATTGCAAGCAAAAATATGTATTCGATTTAAGTGAAATGTAATTAATATTACAAGAACCATGTGGTGGATGTAACACGGGAAGACAAAGAATTAGTTTACAAATCCTTGTGAAAACGCCGAAAATATAATGAAATGTTGGGTGAATGATGAACTCTGCTCGGCTAGAAACTATTATACTGCATAGATAAATCGAGAACTGACACACACTAATCGGAACAGCAATTCCCATCTTGTTCCTAATAAAGGCTCAATACAGACACTAACACTTTGCTTCAACATGGCTCACGAAGCATGAATTTCTAGCAAATGTTTCCTTGTTTTTCGGCCCTCTTCCACAGAGGCATGCGGCTTGCAATTTTCATTATAATAACGCACTTGAAAGCCCAGGCTGTAGTAACATGTCATTCTCCTTCCTTCTCTACATATTTTACAGCAGCCACGTTTCATAAAACACCACAGCACACCCAAGAACCGAACAGAATGGCAGCCAGAACGGAATAGGAAGGTTTGATGTTGTTCAGAGGCACAGGCCATGATTTCTGCTCTGGCCACCTTGAATTCTCACTGGATGAGCTATCGCTCGCCCCGAAGACAGTAGTCAAGACAAAACACCGTAGCTGAGCGAGGAGTGATTAGACAGACATCACGGCAAAGACTATTCAGAATTTAACAGACGCATAAAACATGAGAAACTGGAGTTTGACAGTACTATAACACGCAATTTTCAACCTGTGATACAATTATACATATGGATTTTACGATCTATTTGTATATAATCTTTGTTCGTTTTGTTATCTGAATTCTAATGGTTAAGTTTAACTATGAAATAAGAAGCTTTTCTTGTCGAGTCTTACTTCTAATTATTTGTACACTCTTTCCATTTGCAGGTATAGTCACAACTAGATATTTAAAAGGGAACAACTTTTAATACTATAATCTCAGCTTGTGGTCAACACCTACTGTTGTCACATTCTCAGTAATTTTTACGTTTATTTTCATCTCACTGGTCATTCTTGAAATCACTTGCTCAGCGCATAGCTAGAAACTTAACTAATTTTGGCAATTATCACCTGGTCGTCGGACCTGGTGGTCTAGTGGTGAAGCGCATGTTTGTAAACGGAAAGTTTGCCTGTTCGAATCCCGGTCGGACCACGGATCGCCTCAGAGGGCACGAGGTTCGGATTCCACATTAAATGGTGGATCCTAATTCTGCAGTAAGATCATGGAGTAAGTTAATTGCACGTAAGTCACTGATGTGGCGTCCAATTGAAAGAAGTATACCAGGCAACTGTTCAACAGGGAATTACTGCTATACTTGGTTGTGGTTATTGTTGTTATTGTTGTGGTCTTCAGTCCTGAGACTGGTTCCATGCAGCTCTCCATGCTACTCTATCCTGTGCAAGCTTCTTCATCTCCCAGTACCTACTGGAGCCTACATCCTTCTTAATCTGCTTAGTGTATTCATCTCTTGGTCTCCCTCTACGATTTTTACCCTCCACGCTGCCCACCAATACTAAATTGGTGATCCCTTGATGCCTCAGAACATGTCCTACCAACCGATCCCTTCATCTACATCCTCTTTCATTTCCATAATATTGTCCTCAAGTACGTCGTCCTTGTATAGACCCTCTATATATTCCTTCCACCTTTCAGCTTTCCCTTCTTTACTTAAAACTGGGTTTCCATCTGAGCTCTTGATATTCATGCAAGTGGTTCTCTTTTCTCCAAAGGTCTCTTTAATTTTCCTGTAGGCAATATCTATCTTACCTGTAGTGAGATAAGCCTCTACATCCTTACATTTGTCCTCTAGCCATCCCTGCTTAGCCATTTTGCACTTCCTGTCGATCTCATTTTTGAGACATTAGTATTCCTTTGTGCCTGCTTCATTTACTGCATTTTTATATTTTCTCCTTTCATCAATTAAATTCAATATTTCTTCTGTTACCCAAGGAGTTCTACTAGCCCTCATCTTTTAACCTACTTGATCCTCTGCTGCCTTGACTACTTCATCCCTTAGAGCAATCCATTCTTCTTCTACTGTATTTCTTTCCCCCATTCCTGTCAATTGTTCCCTTATGCTCTTCCTGAAACTATGTACAACCTCAGGTTCTTTCAGTTTATCCAGGTCCCATCTCCTTAAATTCCCACCTTTTTTCAGTTTCTTCGGTTTTAATCTACAGTTCATAACGAATAGATCGGGTCTGAGTCCACATCTGCCCCTGGAAATGTCTTACAATTTAAAACCTGGTCCCTGAATCTCTGTCTTACCATTATATAATTTATCTGATGCCTTCTAGTATCTCCAGGGTTTTTCCATGTATACAACCTTCTTTTATGATTCTTGAACCAAGTGTTAGGTATGATTATGCTCTGTGCAAAATTCTACCAGGCAGCTTCCGCTTTCATTTCTTAGCCCCAATCCATATTCACCTACTATGTTTCCTTCTCTACCTTTTCCTACTATCGAATTCCAGTCACCAATGACTATTAAATTTTCGTCTCCCTTCACTACCTGAATAATTTCTTTTATCTCATCATACATTTCATCAATTTCTTCGTCATCTGCAGAGCTAGTTGGCATTTAAACTTCTACTACTGTAGTAGGCGTGGGCTTCGTGTCTATCTTGGTCACAATAAAGCGTTCACTATGCTGTTTGTAGTAGCTTACCCGGACTCTTATTTTTTTTATTCATTATTAAACCTACTCTTGCATACCCCTATTTGATTTTGTATTTATAACCCTGTATTCACCTGACCAAAACTCTTGTTCCTCCTTCCACCGAACTTCACTAACCCACTATATCTAACTTCAACCTATCCATTTCCCTTTTTAAATTCTCTATCCTACCTGCCGGATTAAGAGATCTGACATTCCACACTTCGATCCGTAGAACGCCAGTTTTCTTTCTCCTGATAACGACGTCCTCTTGAGTACTCCCCACCCGGATATCCGAATGGGGACTATTTTACCTCCGGAATATTTTACCCAAGAGGACGCCATCATCATTAACCATACAGTAAAGCTGCATGCCCTCGGGAAAAATTGCGGCTGTAGTTTCCCCTTGCTTTCAGCCGTTCGCAGTACCAGCACAGGAAGGCCGTTTTGGTTAGTGTTACAAGGCCAGATCAGTCAATCATCCAGACTGATGCCCCTGCAACTACTGAAAAGGATGCAGCCCCTCTTCAGGAACCACACGTTTGTCTGGCCTCTCAACAGATACCCCTCCGTTGTGGTTGCACCTACCGTACGACTATCTATATCGTTGAGGCACGCAAGCCTCCCCACCAACGGCAATGTCCATGGTTCAAGGGGGGGATACTTGGTTAAATGCGAATAATAGATAGTATAATTTGGCATCTACCACCATCGGGCTATACTTATTTCTGTATTGTCTTTAATACCTCTTGCAGGTAAATTTTAAATGACAGAGGCTCTCGTGAACAACTCTGTGGAAGGCCTTTGCTAAGTAGTAACTCCTCTGATAATACAATTGCCCACCTCTACTGAACTGATGCATCAACAATTTATGGCTGTATCTGCTTTAATGTGAACACAATTACCGTCCATGCTCAGCCATAACTTATTTAATGGTGTTCTGTCATAAATCTTTTTGTGTGTATGAATCTTAAATGGACTTTCAATATTTGTCAAGGCTGTATAAACGAGAGTTGCTAAATAGGATTGAGAAACATTTTATTGAAACACAAAAAGAAAACGAATTCAGAACTGATCAGTCTTGTTTATGCAGTATTTTCATCACTTAAAATAAATCGTTCAAACCATGTCATTTTTATTGTCATCAGTGAAACGAAATAAGACAATATAGATTGTTTATTCCAGTTTACAGTATAAATTTGGTTTCAGATCTCTGGAGTATAGGAGGGTATGCCTTTTGACTTCCTAGCAACGCACAGGATGTAAGAAGAACAATGTCCGTCTTTCGCGGAAGATGTAGAGCAGCCATTCCGTTTTACGTGAGAGAAAACTACCTAAGTTGTAAACTCTATCAGGTATATCTGAGTTAAACAGAGCAGAATAATGCGAGACGGGGCCGCAGCCACCGCACAAGTTTTATTGAGCGGAAGCAGCACCACTGCGCGTTCCGTTTTATTCACCGAACGCGGAAAGGGGTGGGGCTGACTTTTCCGGGAGGACGGGCATCCCTGGTTACTGTCGACTGCAAAATCAGCTGCTGCCTCCGTTTATCCGAAAATAGTTCTCAGAATTTTGAGAATAATCGATTGGGCTAATGGGTACTAGCGATTCATTTGCCATTGTCTTCTGAGTGAACTAAAATCCGATAGCGGACCATTATGCTTTATGACCATAGTTGGGCCACGTGAATCCGAAAAATTAAAGGGATTAAGTACTTCGTCTTTCTAAACGTGACAGTAGGTATGGGGCAGATGCCTCTAGTATTGTTTGTTACGAAATGATTGTTAATCTTGATTTGTCTCCCATTTAACATGAGCTGTTCGACCTTTTTCTTTTACCGTTCTTTCCACTTCGTGTACATACACAGCGTTCATCAGTCCAGGTCACTAAGTCGCTCCTTGCAAGATTATTGTGTTTCCTAGCAGTTTCCTCTCTCATCATATCATCATCATCATCATCATCATCGCCTGTCTAGTTATAAGCCTAGTGGCCTGTCACAGGTGTTTCCATCTCTTGCATGGTAAACCTACTGAGCTCTATCCTCTTGATATGTAAGTTAGAATCTGTGTTGACGTTCCGTTGCTCCAGCACTTCAATAGTCTTTTCGTTTGTAACTTGTATGATGTGGTGTGCGTACTGTAAGACCTTCAGTAGACACACCATCAGATTATTTGACTCGTCGCTCTAACGAAGTACGCGAGTGTCAGCAATATGTCTCGTGGTCTTATCGTGGCGTGTTTACCTTCTGCCGTTCGGTCAGACGATAGAAATGCCACTTGCACACTTAGAGTAGCAGGTTGACAGTGACCAACTTCAAACATAACTTGATTAATTTTCACACACATTTATTAAAATAATAAAAATCGTAGACATTACGTAACTTGATTCTGGATGCTGTTTACAACTGACAATCTGAAGTTCCTTTGGTATTGGTACGTTAATCTTATTCTCACATATCTCTGATACTTGACAAAGTGTCTATTCATTTCTCTTCATGGCTATGTACAGGAATATGATAATCTTATTAGAATCTTATTAGGCCCAGACTGAAACTTGACTAATCACTGGTACAGACTAATTTAGACTGGTACAGAGTGCTGCAGACAAATGCAGATTGACTAATTGGAGGTCTGTACACTTGTTATAATACCTCGCATGTTCATGTATCACTGCGCGAATGTGATCTGCGAGGAGAAAAGGTTCTACGTTAGCAGCAATCTCATTGGCTGCATTACATATTAATATGCGGATCGGCGGAAGCAGAATTTGGTCCGTCACTAAGGCAGCGCCATCTCGTAGTGTGGAGACGGACGAGCGCTGCCCCTGCGCTGTTGTGCTTAGCGGGGTGCGCTCTAGTGGGAAAGTTGTGTACGCGCTGACTACGCGGAGCTATGTACACAACATATGACGTGTTATAATTGTTTTCTTAAACTCGTTGACTATTGCTTCACTGGATTTATGAGTTCCAAGGCTATAGGCAGCTTTTTCCATGGAATTTTAAGTTCGGTGACTCTTAAGTCCTCAGTAGATGATATTCGAAAGGTCCGTGCTTCCTTAAGAAACTTTATAATATTTGAAATAAGTTTGGTTTGGACTTTTGTTAAATTTCAAAAAAAGTTACTGATAATTAATCAAGACTCTCACCTATGAAAAGTAATAATGAGCACATTGAATAATAAATAATATGTAAACGCAAATCAGACCTGAACACCAGCAAAATTTTATATTCAGATCGTGATATGTATCACAAGAATAGGCTAGACGCCTGTAGTGAAGGCATATTTACTCCTCTAAAGAAATACAACGATATCTAGTGAGAGTATTAAGATTACGAATTTCAAGTAATCTCGATGTAACAAGCATCGAAGGTGACAAAAAATCTGCTGCTTTTATAAGTGAGACATTATTTCAGAAACACTTGTTTAGAGAAAATCGTGGGTAATTTTCCTGATAATGCTATTATTACGTGGGCATAATCTGCTTTGTCAGTTTAACGTGGGAGAGCTATGCGATTATAACTGGAGCCAGACGAATTTCTCTGAGAGTGTCCTGAAAATTACTTTCAGAACCGACTACTGAGAGCAACGGCTTGAATCGGCTGGTAACGGACAGACACAAACATTTCAATTGAGACAACACCGAGGAGGAAATCAGTTTCTGTGACGCTGTTTTAGTATCATTGATTACAAGTACTCTATATTCTGAAATACACAAAAAAACCGACACACCACGACGGAATTGTCTGAATTGAACGGAAATCGATATGTGTGATGTACATCAACAGACAAACAAATGACCACATGTTCAGAAAATTTGAATGATTTTTTGAAGACAAAGAGTTTCACCAATGGAGGAAGTCAGTAAAGCGTTGGTCTATCTCTAATCCTTATTCAAGCGTTATTAGTCTTGGCTTTGATTGTTAGAGTTCTTGGATGTCGTCCTGAGTGACATTGTGCCAAATTTTGTCAAAATCATGTGTTTAATCGTCAAAATCCCGAGATGGTTGGAGGGTTTTTGTCTATAATGATCCACCTGTTCTCACTTGAGAAGAGATCGCGCGACCGTGCTGGAAAAGGTGGAATTTGGCAAGCACGAAGACGAGCTGTATAAAGTCTCGCCGTGAGCGGACGGGCATTATTTTGCAGAAATGCAAGCACAGGATAGCTTGCCATGAAGGGCAACAAAACGGGACGTAGAATGTAAAGGCTCCACGGATGATAGCCAAGGGACCATAATGTGAAAAGAAATGACACCCAAGACAGTTGCTCCAGGCTGTCGGGCTCTATGGTGAGCGACAGTCAGATTGGTAATAGAGTACTACCTGCGATGGGCAGAGGTCCCGAGTTCGAATCGCTGTCCGACACAGAGTTTCAATCTGTCAGGGAGTTTCATATCAGCGCACATTCAGCTATAATGTGAAAATTTCGTTCCAGTGTATATTTGCTTTGCAAGGGCTACAATGACTAAATTGATTATTACCTGAACGAGCAACATCAGACAGTGTTCTCTGAGGTCAATGTTGTTGAGAAAAAATCATTTAAAATGAGAAGTATTGCTCAAGATAGTTTAGAAATGTAGGTGCCGAACCAGGTTAGGAAGGATGGCCAAGGGGTATCCAGTATGGGTATTCAATACGATTATGTTGTTCTTCATGCAACCAGTTTCTTAATATATTTTTACAATGGTTGCAGAGACAAATCGTGAGCACTTAGCACGACCCGAGACACCTTCAATCATACAATCATACCGCTCCTTTAAGACATCAGCGACTTTTATCATAAACGAAAACTCTACAGATTTTCATCTGCCATATGCACCCTCAAGTTCGGAATGGCTTTGCGAGCAAGTTGTTGTATGAGCACAGTGGCAAAGCAAAGAGTAATGGGCGTCAAACGCACAGGTAAACACACGATCTGTGAGTTATGTGTTTGCATACATGTGTTGCAGTAGGGGAGACAATTCCAGGACAACGGAACAGTAGTTTACATTTGATGAAGTGTACACATGCTATGTCGTTGAACTACTCACCAGCAGCTGTTTCTGTTTCCACACGGAAAAGTACATACTTCCATATTTAAAACAAACCAAGTAGTTGTCTTAATTCAGCAATTATAATCGTTAAACATTTGTCGCAGACGTCAGAATTTTCGCTGCGTTATTCGCTGAATATACAGACAGAATACAAAACTGGAAGTGAGATGCGTTATAGAAAGGATAACATGGTCAATCGCTGCTAAACCGATACTCATGGTACTGGAATTGTTCATCCTTAAGCGAGCTGATTTTCGTTATTTTCAGAACAGAAAAAGTATTCATTCTGTTACACCCCAGGATGGTATCACTGGCAGAACGTAAAAAGTAGTCCAAGTTCTGCTCTTGGTAACTCCCGGAAGATGACTGCCTCTGTCAATGAACGTTAGACTGCCAGCTAGAGGGAAATGCTGAGCGACTTATTGCAGACACGCAAGCTATTGCAAGTAGTGGGCTAAAGCCTGTTCTGAGTCATTTGGTTTGTGTGGGTTGCTTACATTCAGGGCATTGTATCATTCAGGGCAAATTGACTCCATCCCCTTAACCAATTGTTATGCTTCTTAATTTATGAGCCCCTGCGGGCTGATTTATGAACACATGGGTATAATCCATCTTCCTGAAAACCTCAACTCCTCCCCCACACCTCTGGGAAAAGTAAATTTTTTTTTGTCGTCACTTCCCAGTTCACATCTGAGCTTCTTTTCCCCTATCCTTGGATATCCTCCAGCCCATTCCTCCCAATGCCTCTTCACCCCTCCCCTCTCCCAACTATAAGTTGGCGGGAAAAAGACCCAGTCTGTGCTGGGGAGGAAGGATGTCAGGAAACGAGATTCAAATCAATATCGATATCGATTCAATTTGCATATTATTTGTTCAATCAGTTTGTGGGAGACAGAGTTCCTCCTTAATCGAAAATACCTCAATTGCTGTACCTCCATTCTTATGGTGTCACCTTATGTCCTATTGGTGGATACTGATGCATTTAGGTAAAAATCATTACTACATCGAACCTACAACCCATTGGTTCCCCAGAAATATTGAGGCATGTTTGATTGATTGCTACAGTTCATTTGCATTTTTGGCACAAAATATCTCATAAAATTGGTTGACTGTGCGGAATATTGCAATTTGCAGAAAAAAAGCTCTCTTAAAAGCGTCACTGCACCTCATATTGGGTGAAAGAAAAACTTTCCCATCTCTTTGTCAGCTGACTTCAGGGATCCCAGGAACCATGCTGGTCGGGAGATCACGCCTTGCAGTGTGCTGGAATGGGCCACTTGCGCCATACCGACGGCAATCCTTTGAGTCCCAAGTGCTGGACTGGGAGGCTCTGATCGCCTGCAGAGGAATGTGTGACAGTGGATGTCGGGTTTCATCGAAATTTGAGACCAGACTCACTTTCCGTTTTGTTCCCACACATCATCCACAATAGCTCAGTGGAGGTAGTTGCACTATGTCCTCACCCTGCTATGCAGTTGTTGGCTGAGTAAGTTCACAATAACATCAGCAGAATACGCTGGGAGAAGCAACATACCCATCCCACCTTCTTCCAATCCCACCTCCCATACCCCTTGCCTCTTTGGTTACTTCCTGTCAGACAAAGGATCAGGTGGTGGCGAATCTTTGACATTGATATCTGCGAAATTCCTGCTCTCTCTCTCTCTCTCTCTCTGCTCCCTTCTTCTCTCTCCTTCCCTCTCCTCTCTCTCTCTCTCTCTCTCTCTCTCTCTCTCTCTCTCTCTCTCTCTTCCTCTCAAGTAGATTCTTCCTGACCAGTGAGCATCTGTTACATGCCACAAGAAACCGCACTAACCCCTCTTTTGTCCAGAACAGTGTAGAGGGTACCTGGTAAACTCCAGCCCTACTCAAATTGCTGGGCTTTGAATGTCTTGGAAGTAGCCCATTAGCGCTACCCCCACTCATCCAGATTGACTCAATAATTAATTGCCTCCATACCCTCCTTGTTGGATACTAGGCACATATGAATGGCATATTTGGTGGGAAATCCTGGAACTGTCTGGGATTCGATCCCGCAAACGCCCAGTTTCCAGGCCGTACTTTTCCCTCTTATGGATTATCCTTGCCTCCTATTGGCGGATATTGAGAGTTATGTAATTTGGTGGGAAATCCATTACGCTGGAATTATATGAAAATGGCAAAGAGAACTTCAAATTTCAGCTCAACTGTGCTACGTCTTCAATAAATTGCAGGAGAAAGGTAGGGGTGTGACTGGAGTGTGTTCGAAATACCAGTGTCGGAAACAATAAATTGTTCAATCAACTATTTGATGTCAAGACTGAAAGCAGTGGTATATAAAATGACAGTTGCAATTTCAAATTTCGTCAGGTATTTGTGCCGTCATGGATGTGTAATTCCCAACCACATACAGGTCTGCTAAGTGTATTTTTTAAAGCACTCTAAAGGTCTTCCTCTCTGCAAACTTGGTGAGAAATTCTGGGGCTATCTGGGATTCGATCCAGCAAACGCCCCGTTTGCAAGCCCTACGTTTCCACCTCCTGGATTTTCCTTGCCTCCTATTGGCGGATATTGGAACATTTGTGTAGTTTGGTGGGAAATCCATTACCCTGAAATTCGATGAAAATGGCAGCGAGAATTTCAAATTTCTGCTCAATTGCGCTATGTCTTCATCTATCTTGGATCATCTTTGGTCGTAATAGAGGTATACATTTCAACACTTTGATAGCCGTAAGGGGTATGAAAGATTTTATATGGAAAAATACGTCCAATCATAAGGAGGACACGGGTATTTCCAGAGCCAGAGTCATCAGGAGGACGTATTTTTGAAATTTCCCTCGTTGTTGAATACCAACTGATCAGTGCTACATCCTAATATTTAACTGTAGTTAAACTAATATTTATGTGGCTGGTTTCCTAGGATGACTCTGCTTGATGTCCGTGGGCACAGCGGAGGTAGCCGGTGGCTGGAACGAAACAACATTTCCAGGTTAAAGAGTGAGCCACCACTGAGACTCCCGAACTGGTCCGACGGGATACGAGGGTGTAGTTGACCTAACCATGTCGCCCTTTGGCTGGGTGAATAGCGACATAGCGACTAATGCTCAGTAAGTGTTGGCCAGCCTTTGTGATCGCATGTGTTGCGAGTACTCCCGATTTTTATGTAGAAATCAAAGAAGACCAAATATGGCGAATGTTTCCACAAGACGATTGTTTCCCCCATGTAAACTGAATGGTTGACAGCTGGGCGGTCACGGTGCCAGTCTCTCTGACCTCTCAGCAACTGGTACGGCAGTCTTGTGGACGCCAGGAGACTGGGGCACAGCTGCCGGCAAGGCCAATGTACGGTGGTGGCGCACAGACGCCTATAAAAGTTGCCAAGTTCTCCGACATCTAACCATGACAGCTGGACATCACATGCAACATTAGCCCTTACACCACTATTTTGCATCAAAATTGTAACCAATTGCACTGTCCACCTTTATATTACAGCAGAATTAAAGCAGATAATACCATATGCCAAAATATTACAGCAGACTGTAACAAATCACTTCATACATCACGAATGTTGCTTGCAGTTGCAACGAATTGTTGTAGCAAAATTATAAGTTGCCATATTCATCAGCAGGTTACAGTAAAATAATAACAAAGTGCTCTTAAATCGTCATGTTACAGCAAAATTATAAGCAATTGCTCGATCTATCATGATGTTGACGCAAAAATAGTAACAAGATAGCCATCACTGTGTTAGAGCAAAATTGTAACAAGTTGCCCCTGACATAGCAAAATTGTAGCATTTGCCCAAGATATCAACATATCACAGCAGATTTGTATAACAGTGTCACATACATTTACAGTGAATGACAACTAATGGATCTCAAACAGTATTTTAACATCACAAGCTGAGAGTGGGTGTAAACTTTTTTTTTCCTGGGGGGTGTAGCAACTGTCGTAGATTGTTGACTTCTTGAGGCTGGGCTAAGCGATTTTCAGATAACGTCATTCGTTGTCTAGACACTACTGGAACGTATTGTATTTGAATTAAATACACTTAAAATTAGATACTGTGTTATAGTCTACATGCTTTTCTGGCATTTGTCTAATAAACATATTTGCTTATACTTACAAGTACTCATTTTCAAAACAGAAATACTGATTTTTGTGTGGATAAGACTCTGAACATTTTTTTTTCATTATGTAATTCTTATACTGAAGTTAATGAGGCGTGCTGAATACTTTAACAAACTAATTTTTTTCAGTTTTTAACGCTATTAGCTCATTTAATCACACAGCATAGAGTAAAATTTCACAGTTAAAAAATAAATATTAACTGTAGCGCTATAGGCTTTTAACCAGAAAACTTCCCTAAAATGTTATTTTTATAGGTTATGTATCATGCTAAGGCCCACAGGCCTTATATCGTGAATTTGTTTCTGACGTGAACGGCTTTGAACTAGTAAATAGCACACCTTACTGAGGATTCGATCTTTTAGAAGGAACTCGTACTGAAATATGCCATTTAAATCGAGAGACGCAGTCAGCACGAGGTTGACATTAGACTGCGCTTGTCGAGCTTCTTTCGGTCTTGGTGATCCAAATTGCTTCCACTGGATCGACTGAACCCTTCTTTTGCGTCTTATCAATAAACCTATGTTTCATCACTTGTTATCACACACCGTTTCTGTAGTTCTGCACAGCTGTTGACTTCATCTTTGGACTCCTCAGCAACTTGCATTCGCGGCTGTTTTTGTTCAAAATTCAACAATTGTGGAACAGATTTTCTTCCACACATTGCATAATCAACACACCTGAAAAATGTTATGATACGATACGTTAACATCATCATAAAATTCTCTGATTGTAATTCTGCGGCCGTTTGCTGTCAGTTCTTTTATTTTTTACACGATTTCATCGGTTGATGATCACTAACGCCTGAAGCGCGTTCGCCATCTTCAACGTCTTCGTGACCTTCTCCGGAGCACTTATAACACTCGTAAACACCTGCATTGCTCACAGTGGACACACCAGAAGCGATATTTAACCTTCCAAAACTTCGCTCCTTTTTATTCCGTTTTAGCAAATTCTAAATGAAATTCCTTAATCTTTCTTTGCATAAAAGCAATAATAGCTACTATCACTAAGACACATGTCACCTTTTTGACTGTGACTACGGACTAAACATCCGATATGACTAACTCTGTACAGACGCTTTAAGACATTTTTCCCAATACAGAAAATAAAAAATTCGCTTTCATCGAATATATACACTAAGCGAAATTACAAATTCCCCACTACTTTTTGAATATATTTATCTATTTCTAAATTTCACAGATTACTTTCAGAGAATTAAGTAGCACACTAACCAAGTCTCGAAGGTGAGTCTAGAGGCAGAACTGAAAACAGCACAGGTAATTGAATAAAATGTGGTGTCATTTAGCGTTTACAGCACAAAAGTTTTTCCTCCTCGCTTAATGGTGGAACAAGCAGTGGTCTTGTGTTCCTGGAGCCGTTGGAGGGGCACGCACCGGCAAGTTCTGTGAATGCGGCTCAACTTCAGAGTGAGCTGTGGCCAAGTGCCACAGACGTCGGACACTTTGGTGACCAGAACTGTAGCAGCAACCTCTTGGACGCAGCACCAGGACCTGTGGACAGCAGCAGACAATTCATCGGTGCAGCCACACGGCAGTGCATAGCGCGCTGGCCACGCTTCTTTTGGTATCGACGTGGCTGACGTAGAATGTTCTCAGTGTCGGAGAGGTTACATGTAGATGCAGGGCCATCAGCTACGGATAGTCAGAAGCGTTGTAGTTGAGACAGTTCTGAACGGTCTGTGAAGGGGAACACTAATACACTCATGAAAAAAAATCGCAACACCAAAAAGTAATTAATGTAGAGAAATGAAATTTCGGGAACACGTTTATCTAGTTAACGTATTTAAGGGATCAACACGCAAGATCACTAGTTAACGTAAGCGCGAAATAAGTCATTGCAAATGTGAAATGCTGATATAGTAATAATCGATGTAACGGACAGAATGTTGAATGCAAGCATACAAATGTGCATGCTTCGTCTTTTGCTGTACCGGATGTCAGTTTTTGGAATGGAATTTCATGTCTGCTGCACTTGGTCGGTCAATACAGGGATGGTTAATGCTACCTGTGCTTGACGCTTGAGTTGTCGTCCAATGATGTTACATACTTGCTCGAGCCAGATTTGGTGATCGAATCGAGCAGACGGAGACAATATGTCGACAGTATGTGAGAGCATGTTGAGTGGCAACAGCGGTATGTGGGCGAGAGTTATCATTTTGGAAATCGCCACCTAAAATGCAGTTCGTGTCACCAACCTGAGTACAGTTTTACAGTCAGGGTGTGTGGGACAACTACGAAAGTGCTCCTGCTGTCATACGAAATCGCACCCCAGCCCATAACTACAGGTTTAGGTCCAGTGTGTGTAGCATGCAGATGTGTTGGCTATAGCCCGACAAGTGGTCTCCTTCCAATCAACATACGACCATCACTGGCACCGATGCAGAACAGGCTTTCATCAAAAAGCCAACATACTTCCACTCTGCCCTTCAGTGAGCTCTCGCTTGACACCACTGAAATTGCAAATATCGATGGTTTGGAGTCAGTGGAACGCAAGCTGCAGAACGTCTGGCTTGAAGCTGACCTTATAGTAACCGATTTATAACAATTCTTTGTGTCACTGTGGTGTCAGCTGCTGCTCATATTGATGCTGCAGATGAAGTGCAATGGCCGGCCGGGGTGGCCGAGCGGTTCTAGGCACTACAGTCTGGAACCGCGCGGCCGCTACGGTCGCAGGTTCGAATCCTGCCTCGGGCATGGATGTGTGTGATGTCCTTAGGTTAGTTAGGTTTAAGTAGTTCTAAGTTCTAGGGGACTGATGACCACAGAAGTTAAGTCCCATAGTGCTCAGAGCCATGAAGTGCAATGCGCCACAGCCATACGCCGAACACGATGATCTTCCCTCTCAGTAGAGGCACGAGGTCGTCCGAAGCCCAGTGACCACCGCTGCCAGCGATCATGTACAGTGGCAACATTCCTGCCAAATATTTATGCCATATCGCAGAAGGAACATCCAACTTCTCATAGCGCTATTACACGACCACGTTCAATCTCAGTGGGGTGCTGATAATGGAGTCTGTGTCGTCCTAACGGCATTATTGACTAACATCAACTCACCACACTCAATCTCAAAGAGAGATAACACTCACGACTACTACAGCGTAGAAACAGGTGTAGGAACACGGCTACCAAGTTTCGTTTAAGTCTTGTAACTCATTCTTGGCTTTGCGATTTGCTTTACGTCAAGAAACAATTAGGAGTGTGGTAGTAGTCGCTGGGAGACATGAAGCAGGGAGTTGCTCATGTCACACGGTCCCATGTCGATGGAAGAAGGTCGAAGGTCGATAGCTGCAGCGTTTCGTTACGAAAAGGCAGATATGGTGGGTTGGAGGCAGTTCGAAAAGGTCAATGAAGGAGAACTCTACTATCAACTGGGAGTATGTGAGCAGCGGCCAGGTGAGACGGAACAGGAAGCATTAGGCAGAGAAGCGAGGCAACCTCTTAGACGGACGGCCGAGGCTGGCTGGGGATGATGGTAGCTTGCTCTGAACATGGGACATAATTGCAGCCGGAGTAGCGGATGGTGTTTTCCTTCACAGATACAGCGAACACAGCGCAGCTAGGAGTGAAGTGTTGTTTGCCGTAACGCGTTCTCAGACACAACATTTATCGGAGAGGGTTGGTGTAACCAGTGCTAGCCGGCCGGAGTGGCCGATCCCTTATCACTTGTACCCCATTCTTCTTGCCATGTTTCGATTTTCCATTGTTTGAGGTCCCGCGTGATTGTAGGCGCTACAGTGTGGAACCGCGCGACCGCTACGGTCGCAGTTTCAAATCCTGCCTCGGGCATGGATGTCTGTGATGTCCTTAGGTTAGTTAGGTTTAAGTAGTTCTAAGTTCTAGGGGACTGATGACCTCAGAAGTTAAGTCCCATAGTGCTCAGAGCCATTTGAACATTTTTTTGACCAGTGCTAGCCTCTGTTGCATACCACTGAAGGCCGGCCGACTTAAATCGTCTAAAAACTACGTTTGTGGAACGGAACGAGGCCGCTGTTGCGTCTAAGGCAAATAATTGATAAAATTTTATTTAACTTATGTCTAGTGAGATTTTTATTAGTCGTTGCTGTTCAATATCATTGCTCTGTTATTCTAATCCTCTGCTTGGAGGAGGTCTGACTCGTATTTCCTGTCTTGGGTGAAGTAAGACGCCAGATTTCGTTGTAGCCTAGTCGATGAAGGCCAGAAAATGTCGACTGTGGGAGTAGGTTGGGGGAGTATAATGAATAACGTACTAAACAAACCGAACGTTGGGGTATGAGGGTGGAGTGGGAAGGCGGGGTTTAATAGTCACATTTTTGGGGTTTCTTGACTTCGAACTTTGGGGTATGAGCATGGGAGTGCGAAGGTGGGGTTTAAATGTCACAGTTTTAGGGTTTTCTTCACTATGTCGAAAACTGCAGGTATAGCGAAAATGTTTCCCGGTACAAAATGAAACTATTAGGTCTAAAAAGTCGTTATGGTTGAAGTGAGTCTGAAGGTGGTGGCATAGTCGGCGCACGAGCGATGGGACACAGCATCTCCGAGGTAGCAATGAAGTGGGGATTTTCGCGTACGACTATTTGACAAGTGGACCGTCAACATCAGAAATACGGTAGACATCAAATCTCCGACATCGCTGCGGCCGCAAAAAGACCCTGCAAGAACTGGACCAACGATGGCTGAAGACAATTGTTCAACGTGATAGAGGTGCAACCCTTCCGCAAACTGCTGCATATATCAATGCTGGGCCATCAACAAGAGTGAGCGTGCGAACTATTCAAGTAAATATCATCGCTATGGGCTTTCGCACCAAAAGGCCCAATCGTGTACCCTTCACGACTGCACGACACAAACCTTTACGCCTCTCTTGAGCCCGTCAACACAGACATTGGACTGTTGATGACTGGAAACATGTTGCCTCGTCGGACGAGTCTCGTTTCAAGTTGTATCGAGCGGATGGACGTGTACGGGTATGGAGACAACCTCATGATTCCAAGGACCCTGCATGTAAGCAAGCTCAGCAAGCTCTGTAATGGTGTGATGCGTGTGCAGTTGGAGTGATATGGGGCCCCTGATACGTCTAGGGATGACTCTGACAGGTGAGACGTATATGAGCATCCTGTCTGATCACCTGCATCCATTCATGTCCACTGTGCATTCCGATGGACTTAGGCAATTCCAACAGAACAATGCGAAACCCCACACGTCCAGAATTGCTATAAAGTGGCTCCAGCAACACTTTTCTGAGTTTCAACACTTCCACTGGACGCCAAAACGTCGCAGGCATGAACGTTATTGAGCATGTCTGGAATGCCTTGTCTACACCCTCTCGTACTCTTACGGATTTATGGACAGCTCTCCAGGATTCATGGTATTAACTCCCTCCAGCACTACTTCAGACACTAGTTGAGTCCATGCCACTAGTGTTGCGGCAGTTCTGCGCGCTCGCTGGGGCCCTATGCGATATTAGGCAGGTGTACCAGTGTCTTTGGCTCTTCAGCGCACCTGGGAACGTTGAAACGGGAAGTACCACCCCACCCGCCGCATCCAGTAGATATTGCTCCCTCTTCCACGTATCCCCATGAGTGGCACACTGCCTGGCTGACCAGCACTTTCCGTCATACGCAAAAAGTGAAACATGAGATCCATTCATGGATGTAGTCAAAGGGCCCGGTTCTTCTGCCACGGGATTCGTATGTTCTCCAAAACATACGAGGAAGTAGTGGCCAACGATGGTCAATATTTTGACTCGTAAATGTTTTTTAAATTCTTCAGAATAAAGTCTAGAGTTCCAAGAGAAGACGACGGATGCAAGACTGTAGACATAATACAGGGTGTTTCAAAATGAAGATACGGATTTTTGGAATTTGTAGCACATATTATATTCACCTTACCATTATAAGTAATACTCAAAATGAAAGAGAAACACAAACAATTTTTCTTACAATTATTCAGTGTGAACACCGATCACACACCGAGTCGATAGGCAAGTTGTTCCGAAACCTTGATCAATGTGTCACGAGTAACTGTCACAATAACACAGTTTCTAAAGTCGGATAGATAAGCAGGTATCGGAGGCACATACGTATCATCGCGTCAGATCGTGTGCGAACGTGGTCAAGCATAAAATGCTGTGTCAACCGGCCACTTGTGCCCAATCCACTGGTCGGATACAACGTCGTTTAACCAGTCGCGTACTGAGTTACGCCAGTGAGGCGGCGCACCATCTTGCCCCCAAATAAAGACGTGTTGTCCAGCTTCTTCCTATTGAGGCACGGGCAGCACATCAAGATAAGAAACGTGAGCTACAGTTGATTCACCGAAAAAGAAAGGCCCATAAACTTTCTGCGAGGATATTTCTTGGGGCTAAGCGTGAAAGACTCACACTCGTTCAACACGTTTCTCAGTCAGTCTTTGTCATTACATACTCTTCCCATTGCGATCAGGTATAGAAACATAACAGTTTGAGTTGCTCTTTCATTTGGTGTATTATTTACAATTGTAAGTTGAACCTAATAAATGCTACAACGCCTTAAAACCGGTACATTCAGTTTGAAACACCCTGCATATTCAATTTCTTACAAAAAAGGGCTATTGAATCATTCTCTAGGACTAGAAAGGTGCCGCATCACAAGGAATGGAAAAAGGCAAATTATTAACTATAGTGTCTGGGTGGTATAAAATAAAATGCACTATTAAATAACATGTGTTAAGAACAAATATTAATTCTTTGTACCACATGTAACTACAGAAGAATATTAATAAATCATAAATTGTGGACCCTTCTTGGACCTGTCACACCTCATCTGCCAGTAGCGCCACTGCACGACGTTGCTGTCAGTTGCAGAAGACGGCAGTCGGGCTCCGCGCGTCCTCGGAGTAAGAGGAAGGAAGTTTGATTGGTTTTCTATGGAGCAACGCGCGATCGCCCATCGAAATCCATAGTGAAATTCCGCCCCACGCACATATGGAAAAAAGTCTCTCTCTTTAAAAAATATGAGGTAGTGTAGTTGTGAGTTCGCAAAAGGCCATGATGATACGGATGTAAGTGAGCGTTCGTGGCGGCCGCGTTCGTCGCTGACTGACAACAACATTTGATGGCACTAGGTGCAACGACCAATGCCGGCAGTTATTGTTCCACATTGTCACGTCTGCGGGCTGCCATCGGGAGGAATAGCCGAGGGATTCGCAATGTGGACAACGTTGTAATCTCCGTGACAATGCAAGGCCACATGTCATTCTCTGGTCATTTCATTGCGAGAGTCTGGACCTCCCACCACGTTTTCGCTCCGCTGAAGAGGTTCCTGGCAGGAAAGCGATTAATTTGCACCGATGTGAGAAAAACTGCAGTCCAGAGGTCGTTCAACAGTAAGCCAGACGAATTCTATCACAGGGACATCTCAAATGTAGTTCTACAATGGGACAAATGTCTGAACCGTTGCGGGAAATATGTGAAAAAATAGTGAAAGATATGTAGAATTTTACATATACTTGTAACTACCTGTATGGTCCTTATTTCGGCTAACAAAAAACAGGCACCAAGTCTTTCTTATTCGGTCTCGTATTGTTATTATTATTATTATTATTATTACATTAATACATTTTATTTATTTTGTGGTAATGCAGTAATTTATTATTATTATATGAAAACAGTTTATGAGATTGTTATTGATGTTATACATATCATTGGCAACTTTGTAGTTGGACTGACGATAAATTCTCTTGAGTGGATGGGAGGAAAGGGGGGGGGGGGAGAAAAAGACAGTAATAATTGTGATTGTCGCAGAACTGAACATTGGTTCCAACCTCTGACCCTGGTTTCGTCCCTGTATCCCATTCTAGGCTGTCTCAGTAACACTGAGCTTGAACCTAGTGAATAATAAATAGTTCGACTGGAAACGTCTAGATTATGTGTGGCTGTGCGTAGCACTTGAATCAATTTCACGGAAATGAAGTAACTGGAGGTAACGAGGATGAAATCAGGGAAGGTGTCGTTACTTGAAATGATATCAACCGAAATTGCTCTGAAGCACTGGCTAGGCTCTGAGCACTGTGGGACTTAACTGCTGAGGTCATTAGTCCCCTAGAACTTAGAACTAACTAACCTAAGGACATCACACACAGCCATGCCCGAGGCAGGTTTCGAACCTGCGACCGTAGCGGTCGCGCGGTTCCAGACTGTAGCGCCTACAACCGCTCGGCCACTCCGGCCGGCCTCTGAAGCACTGAATTTGCAATTTAACTACCATATTGCCCTGTTTGGAATCATCATTGATTATTAATGTTTGAGTCAGGTTGGGGGTGGATTTCACATAGCCTAGAGGTTGAGATGACAGCTCGGGACACATAGGAAGTCGACGGTCAAGTACCTGATTGTCATAAATTGTCATTAGCTACGACGTATTCAGGGATACCTTATTCTGAAATACGTCAGTGTCGACACGAGCCATGGAAGGACATAAAACACGAGTAGCAATACAGTAAAGTGGGTGGACACCCCTGGATTTGGAACAGTTGCCCCTCAGAGGAAAAGAGCTTACGGGCTGTAATGCCGCAACTCGCGTGGCTGTTGGGCGGTCTGCAACCCCCCCACACCGTGATCCGGCTACTAATTACACGGGGATTAAAATCGGGGGTAGCAGAGAGGTGGGGGCGGTGCAGATCGGCCGGTGGCGGAATTCCCGTGGCGAGGGGCGGCCGAGCTTAGGGGTGGTGAGATTAACGGGCAGTCGCCAGCAGCTAAATCAAACCACCTGTCCTGCGGAGGGTGGCTTAGGCGACCGGCATACCTGACAACGCGGGAAAGACTTTGTGTCTCTCTGTGCCAGGAGGCAGCTGTAGTGGCACGAGCTGGGCATAATAACCCCACATTATACCGCTACAGTCCACTGAGACAGAACCTATAGTTCCCAACTGTTTACTGTAGGGAGGCCGTCTGGCCCACATCTCCCTCCACTCGGTGTTATTGTGGTGATATGGGTTGGTTGTAACGGCCAGACGTCTCACGCAGGCGTTGCAGGTGAGCATTTACACACAACAAGAATCTTTTTCCAAGTATGTTGCTATAGCCGTTTACCTTACGCAGTAAATATGTCACGATCATACTTCCGTTGATAGCACTCACCCTGACTGCAATGAGGATCGCTATAAGTGACTCATAAGCTGCTTGGATATTGGAAATGAGTATTCATACAGTCGTTCACAGATGCCAACAGCTATATATTTATCGTGAGAACCATTCTTATGTTATGTGTACCATTCGTATTCACCAAGACTTTGACTAATAATCAGAAACAATTGAAGTAAAGCGTAATTAAAAAAAAATTGTGGTCAGGTCCTATTGGACCAAACTGCTGAGGTCATCGATTCCTAAGCTTACACACTACTTAAGGACAACACACACACCCATGCCCGAGAGGGGACTCGAACCTCCGACGAGGGGAGCCGCACGAAGCGCGGCGAGGCGTCCTCGACCACGCGGCTACCCCGCGCTGCCGCAATTAAAATCCGCACTAGTTTTACAATCTGTTCTCGCAGTGTATTCGACTTCCTCCATGCACATTGATCTTCACATTGTACCCACCCTTCGTGTCATGCTGTCCTGGAGTCTCTATTGAAGAATTTTAGCCAATCACAGGACATTAAAGTCAGTTCTTCCGCATAAGGTGCGGAAAAGTTGACTTTATGCTACATTGCATAACATCGCAGTTTACATATACCGCATTTTTTGGCTGTCATGATTGTCTGGCTATAATCCAACTCCATGTTTCAGATTTGACAAAAATATTACGCACGCTCTGTGGTAAGTCACACAAAGTTTGTACAGGATTTGATCTCTTGTTCGAGGCGCACGTCTTCTTACTGTTGGACTCTAAAAATTTGTATACAGTACAATGAATTGTGGTGAACCGTTTACATTTTCATGGTGTGTAACTTACCTTGTACAACAAAATTCTTAAAACGTATTGAAAAATGACGAGAATCGCCGTTTATAACAATCAAAATTACACAGCGTATTTAATGTGTATTGTATATATATATATATATATATATATATATGTGTGTGTGTGTGTGTGTGTGTGTGTGAGAGAGAGAGAGAGAGAGAGAGAGAGAGAGAGAGAGAGAGAGAGAGAGAGAGAGAGATACTAGGCCTATACAATACATCTATGTCTGAACTGATTTTGACTGTCTTATAACCGTGCAACGTGCGTATGCATACTCAATTACAAGTCTTAATCCCACTATAGTAACTGTTGCAGTCTGAGTAAGTCTGTCTCATTGTAAATAGACAGAGCCTTCACCAGTGTGAGCAGTCCTTGTTACTTAATCGAATTCGAAATTATCGGCTGGTAAGCACAAATGAAAATGCATACGCGTCTGTTACGTATAAATTTCTAGTGCATTAATCTTACTCTCAAAAGCCAGTCATAACGTATCAAGCGCTAAAGTGTAAGAAGACGATTAATCTGCAAGTAATAATGACTATGGCTACGTAACGTCTCTGTAGTACTGCTCTGTGTCTTATAGATTCGGCTTATGGCGAAACTTACCTTGGAAGTGAAACTTACAGATAGCATGAAATGATGCAAACGGATGTAATTGCGACCTTAGGAATGGAGGGGTGGAAGTGTGGAACATTGAAATCGGCTATAAATTTCGATTGTCAATAGTTTTGATTAGTTGTATATTATTATTAGTTACAGAGATAATTGGGATTCTACGTAGATCATTCCTTTTAACACATGTGGCAAGCAGCTGAAGCTTCACGATAAAATACGAAGCAACGTATTGCTGAAGCCAAATCTGGTCAACACATCAGATCGATAATTTGTTCAAATTACTGTAAGTGCATGATGAAAAACTGATATGAATTGTACGTCAAAGAGCATACAAATTGAGGAAGAAGCCAAAGTGTCTACATGGACATTAAAATCAACTGTCTGTCAATTGTTAGGCAAATTCCATTACAAACGCTTTAGATGGGTCCACTATTTAACCAGAAAGAAAATGTAAGTACTTTGACCTGATTATGAATTTAATGTCTCCCAATAATTATCAAAACTGGTCTCCATATTAAAAACGCACTGCCACCTCCAAATACAGAGTGGTTCTAGATCTAGGCTATATGCTCGCCGAGATTTCCTGTGAAGTGAAGGTGCCCATCCACAACTGGATTGGCCGGGCAAACCGCTCGCAGACCACAGCTGCAATACGTTCGACTGTGTGGACACCGTCGACCGCTAGGCGGTCTCTACCTGTCTGTAGTGACGGAGTGTGGTCTGACAGGTAACGATCGTAGTACGCATATAGGGCTCGCTGGTGGAAGCGACGCAGTCTATGAAAGACAAAGAGGGCATTGCTGTCCCATGTACACTCTAAGAAAAAAAGAAATGAAAATACGCACCGTGAAGGAATTACCTGAATTGAACATAGATCGGTAAATTCGATGTACATGTACAGATAATAAATGGTTACAATTAAGAAAAGTTGGATAATTTATTCAAGAGAAAGAGTTTCATTAAGTGGCGAAGTCAATAATGTGTTGGTCCACCTCTGGCCCTTATGAAAGCGTTAATTCGGCTTAGCATTGATTGATGGAGTTCTTGGGGGCCAAATTCTGTCCAGTTGGCAAGTTACGTCGTCAGAATCCCGAGATAGTTGGAGGGCCCTGCCCGAAATGGTCCAAACATTCCCCACTGCGCAGATATCAGGAGACCATGTTTGCCAACGTAGGGATTGGCAAGCACGAAGACAAGCGGTACAGACTTCCGCGGAATGTGAGTGTGATCTGCAGTTGAAATGTGTTTTCGTAGGACAGAGCGGATCAGGTTATGGTTGTGGAAAGGGACCAAGATCAGTTACTGTTATTGGCACAAAATACACAAATTTTATTTTCCTAAAACACTTGATCACACATGTCCTTAAAAGGATTAAAAAGAACAATACGAGTGAAATCCTCAAAAAAGTTATTAAAATTGCTTTAAGGAAAACACGTGGCTAAAGGCCTTACTTAAAAATATTTCACCTAGAAGCTCAGCTAAAGGCCACATTCTGAACATAGAACAACTCAAGGCTTAAGGGCTTACCAATAGAGCAAAATTCCTCTTTCCTTTTTTTAAACAAAATTGGTTTAAACAAGAATCTTCAAAGTTTTAATTTAAGACGGCTGAATGCCTCATCTTAAAAAAATTTCACGTAAAAGCTCGGCTGAAGGCCACATACTGAACACTGAACGACTCAAGGCTTAAGGCCTGGATAACAAAGATTTCAAATGGAGCCAAGTCTCTATTTTTAAATAGTTTTAAACAAATCAATCTTGAAAACTTAGTTTAAGTCGGACGAAAGGCCTTATTTTCAAATTAACTATAGACGACATAAGGTCTCGCACAGTACTTCAGACTAACAGAAAATCACAATCTAAAACCAACAGAATTGTGGTGCTCAGAAGTGTCAGAAGGGTCGGCCTGAGGAGGTAACTCTAATGTAAAGGTAGGTGAGACCGGCAGCCAAAAGTAAGATAAAATAATCGGATGGCAACCCGACCCAGGGATGTCTGAAGGACCGACCAACCACCTAATCAATTCCTTTCCGCCCGACCAACGCCACGACAACGGAAAATGTCAGCGAGGAGAAGATACCAGCAGCAGTACGTCTTCAAATATTGGCGTCTAAATACAGCCAAGAGGCAGTAACCACTCAAAAATATTAACAAAACCAGAGGCTGCCGGACTATACGCCGTGACGGACTCTGTCCCAACCGACTGACTGATAACTCCAGTGCGCATGCAGAATTAACATAATTGCTCACTCGAAATCACAAAAGCTAGACACAGTTGCACGAAAACACTTTCACAGGGTCTCGAATAATGCTAGAAGCAATCACTGTGTAACAACAAGGACGAATCACAAGGCGAGACACACAGAGAACCCGAAGCGGTCGGCGACCAAATATACGTCGTTCGACGAG
This sequence comes from Schistocerca nitens, assembly GCF_023898315.1. Lineage (NCBI taxonomy): Eukaryota > Metazoa > Arthropoda > Insecta > Orthoptera > Acrididae > Schistocerca > Schistocerca nitens. The sequence continues at coordinate 652,715,999 of NC_064618.1, read as the reverse complement.
AGGATCGACCGGACGACCAACCAAGGTCGTTCCCACTCAAGTCATGTGAGTGAGCAACGGTCGGGCGAGTCTTGGCTGTCCGTACCTCACTGCAGCTTCATCCCGACTCCTCGATGTCCGTTCGGAACTCAGAGACACGACGACCCGTACACACTGGCTCGGACCCAACCATGCAGAGGGAACACTTGCCCATTGGCCACCCGACATCTCTGCACAAGGACGGAACCGACCCACGTTCGGCAATATAACCAACTGACGAGGCTAGGAAACGGTCAGAAGACCAAATACACATCGCCCGATGAGATGACCGACCGAAAGACCAACCAACGGTCGTTCTCGCTCCAGTATCCTTCCGTCCGATAGCGTATGTGTGTCACCAGCGGTCGGCGAGTACTGGTTGTCCGGACCTCACTGGCGCTCCGTCTCAACTGAAGTCTGACAGAGGACGACCCGGAAATGCTAGCGGTCGCTCCAGAGATAGTACGACAGTGTACTTATCGATAAGCGCCGCTGCTGCCACTCACGGGCAAGCAAACCAGCTACTTAGTGACGCCAGTAAATCGAATAAGAAACGAGGCGACAGTACCGTAAAGACAAGCTGTCAAGCAATAAACAGCATGAACACGAGCCGCGCACGGCTTAGTGAGTGACCATCTTCTTGTTGAAATGTAATCTCCGGATGGCTTGCCATCAAGGGCAACGACCGGGCTGTCGATTACCATCGACCTACCGTTGTACTGTAAGGAGTCACAAATGACAACCAAAGGGGCTCTGCTATGAAAATCAGTGGCATCCCAGACCATCACTCCTGATTGTCGGAACATATGGCGGGCAACAGTCGGGTTGGTACCCAACAGCTTTCTGGGCTTCTCCAGACACGTCTTCGCTGGTCGTCGGAGCTCAGTTCGAAGCGGGACTCATCACTGAGTACAATTCTACTGCAAACAGTGACATTTCTGGCCGGAGACCTTGTCTCGAGATAGACGGCACGACAACAAGGAGTGACGGTCTACGGTGCCATTTATTTTCTTAGGAGAACCGCTTTTGTTGTCATTCGCGCGCGCTTATAGCACCGCGTTATGTCGACGACATATTGCGTGCCGTTTTCATGCCTTCTATGACAAGCTATCCCGGAACTGAAAGGGGATTTCGGATTGATTCCATGTTACTACATTTCCAGGTGACTTCCGATACTGTATCTCACAAGATGCTTATAATCAAAATGCGTGCTTATTGAATATCGTCTCACTTATGTGACTCGATTCGTGATTTCCCTGGCCAAGCGGCTAAAGGCGCTACAGTCTGAAACCGCACGACCGCTACGGTCGCAGGTTCGAATCCTGCCTCGGGCATGGATGTGTGTGATGTCCTTAGGTTAGTTAGGTTTAAGTAGTTCTAAGTTCTGGGGGACTGATGACCTTAGACGTTAAGTCCCATAGTGCTGAGAGCCATTTGAACCATTTTTTTTTTTTTTTAATTTCCCGTCAGAGAGGTCACAGTTCGTAGAAACTGACGGAAAGTCATCGAATAAGCCAGAAACGATTTCTTGTATTGCCCAAGGTAGTGTTATAGGTACTCTGCTGTTCCATATGTACTGGGTGATCAAAAAGTCAGTATAAATTTGAAAACTTAATAAACCGCGGAATAATGTAGATACAGAGGTAAAAATTGACACACATGCTTGTAATGACATGCGGTTTTATCAGAACAAGAAAAACAAAGTTCACAAAATGTCCGACAGATGGCGCTGGACAGCAACACGTCAGTGACTGCGCATGACAATCATGTATAAAAGGAGCTGTAATGAGAGAGAGAATCAGATGCGCCAGCAGTCGCAGCATGTTGACGTTACCTGAAAAGGCGCTTTTAGTGAAGCTGTATTATCAGAATGGGGATGTGCTAGTTCAGAGTTACGATCCTATCGCCATAGGAAGGGGATTCGAACGTGAAAGGTCGGTTGACAAATGCAGCTGTGGCGAGAATGATTTCGAAGTTCGAAGCCACGGGTTGTTTAGACGATAGACCCCGCAGTGGCCGACCGAGCACATGGCGTAATGCTGCTGAGACAGTTCAGGAAGAAATGGAGACTGCAGTGGGTTCGTCTATGCACGGGGAAGTGCACGTCGCACCGGCATTCCATACACTACTGTTTGTTTGGCACATAGGCGTACCCTCCGATGCTATCCGTACAAAATCCATAGGCATCATGAACCGTTACCTTGCGGTTTAGTGAAGCGGAGGGCATCTGCGGTGTGGGCGTTTCAAAAGACGACGGAAGATGACGATTGGTTTAGTAACGTGTTGTAGACCGATGAAGCTCATTTCGCGCTCCGAGGGTCTGTAAACGTCCACAAGTGCAGAATTTGGGCTACCGAAAATCCTAGTACTGTCGTGGAAACTTCATTGCACGACGAGAAAGTCACGGTATGGGTTGGATTTACCACATCTACCGTTATCGGGCCTTTTTTCTTCGAGGAAATGCGTGATTCTGGTTTTGTAACTGCTACCGTGACGGGTGAGAGGTACGCCGATATGTTACAGATTCGCATCATCCCCAGCCTTGGTGATAAACACCTGCTGGAACGAACGATGTTTATGCAGGATGGCGCTCCACCCCATATGCTAGACGCGTGAAAGATCCCTTGCGCGCGTCGTTTGGTGATGATCGTGTGCTCAGCCGCCACATTCGTCATGCTTGGCCTCCCAGGTCCCCAGACCTCAGTCCGTGCGATTATTGGCTTTGGGGTTACCTGAAATCGCAAGTGTATCGTGATCGACCGATATCTCCAGGGATGCTGAAAGACACCATCCGACGCCAATGCCTCACCATAGCTCCGGACATGCTTTACAGTGCTGTTCACAACATTATTCTTCGACTACAGCTATTGTTGAGGAATGATGGTGGACATATTGAGCATTTCCCGTAAAGAACATCATCTTTGCTTTTTCTTATTTTGTTATGCTAATTCTTGCTATTCTAATCAGATGAAGCGCCATCTGTCGGACATTTTTTGAACTTTGTAATTTTTCGGTTCTAATAAAACCCCATGCCATTCCAAGCATGTGTGTCAATTTGTACCTCTCTATCTACATTATTCCGTGATTTATTCAGTTTTCAAATTTATACTGACTTTTTGATCACCCGGTATATAAACGATTTAGGAGACAAGCTGAACAGTCATCTTAGGTTGTTTACAGATGATATTTTCGTTTATCTTCTAATAAAGTCATCAGAAGATCAAAAGGATTTGCAGAACGATTTAGAACGGATATATGTATCGTGACAAAAAATAAAAACACATACAGCCGTCCTAATTATTTTATTTTATTTTCTCGCTACCAGTTTCGACGTTTCATTGCGTCATCTTCAGGCTGTTTTGATGCGGTACAGGTTGATACGATCCCCATGCATAACCTATCAGTTGCCAGCACTACTGGATTCGCAGATAATGTGTAAGTCCTCCAACTATCAACTCATGATTGGAGGGCTGACACATTATCTGCGAATCCAGTAATACTGGCAACTGATGGGTTATGCATGGGGATTGTATCAGCCTGAACACATCAAAACAGCCTGAAGATGACGCAATGAAGCGTCGAAGCTGGTACCGACAAAATAAAATAAAATCATTAGGACGGCTGTAGATGTTTTCAATTTTTGTCACGATAGTAAACGGCCGTCGTCCCAGAGACGTCCTGCTAAAAGGATGGACATACAAAAGATATATGTATGGTGCGAAAATTGACAATTGACTCTAAATTATGAAAAGAGTGCGATCGTCAACATGAGAGCTAAAAGGAACCCGTTCAACTTCGGTTACACGATAAATGAGTCGTATCTATAGGCCGTAAACTCAACTAAATACCTAAGAATTGCAATTACGGACAACATTAACTGGAAACAACACATAGATAATGTGTGGAAGGCGAACCAAACACTGCGTTCAATTAGCAGAACACATAGAATATGTATGCTAGACCGGCCTCTTTTGGAGTATTGCTGCCGGGCTGGGGTCCTTACCAAATCGGATTAACGGAGTACATCCAGTAACTTCAAAGAAGAGCAGCACGTTTTATCTTATCGATTATTATGAAGTACGTTTCATTAATCCCTTGCCAGGCACTTCAGTGAGATTTGCGGAGTGTCCATGTAGATGTAGATTACATTTCAGTAAGACAATGCCCACCCGCATCCGGATATAGTTTATACTGCTTATCTGCCTGCTTACCTAACACTGCCTTTGCCAGCGAGGTTGCCGGATCTCTCTACAACGCAGAATGTGTGTAGCTTCATGGGCAGCGCCCTCCAACCATTTCGGAATTTTGACTGTGTAATACGCCGGTTGGACAGAATTTGGCACGAAGTTGCATAGAAGAACATCCAACAACTTTGTCAATCATTACCAAGCCTAATATCTGCTTTCATAATGGTCTGAGTTGAACCATGCTTTATTGACTTGCTCACTGTGTGAAGCTCTTTCCTTTTAGTAAAGAATCCAACTTTTCTGAATTTGTAATCCATCTGCCGATTTCTGTAACATTCGGATAATACCTTCGTGGTGACTCGTTTCCTTTTTCTTCTGTCTCCCTTTTTTTTTTTTTTTTTTTTTGAACTAATGGTGTAAGTATACTGGTGTGAAGCATTTTTGAGGAAGACGTTTCTGTGAACGTACATTTGGAGCACAGCATTGTAGGGTAGCGAATCATGGACAGTGGGAAAAACTGGAACAGAAGAGAAGCGAAACTTTTGAGAATCAGCACGTTCCCTGCACAACTGGTGACAAAAGAAATATATGGAAAATAGTAACAAGAAGAAGGGATAGTATACAAGACAGGCGTTAGGGTATCAGGGATTACCCTCCACGGTAGTAGAGGGAACTGGGGAACTGCAGAGGGTAAAAACCGTAAGGGGAGACAAATATTGGGATACAACCAGAAAATCATTCAGGGGGTAGGGTGCAAGTGCAGCTCTGAAGTGAAGAGATTTGCGCTGGAGTCGAATTCGAAGCGGTCCGCATCAAATCAGTGAGGAGAGTGACGACTCAAAAAAAAAAAAAAAAAAAAAAAAAAAAAAAAAAAAAAAAAAAAAAAAAAAGAGAGAACGTCTAACCACTACGATAAATTTCTAGCAATATTTTCGTGTATTCTATTAGTTTTGTAAATATGGAAAGACATAATTAATCAACTAAAGCAGTATCCTATTCAAAGCGACGCTTCTAGAAACCAGGGAAGACTTTAATCAGGCGTACCACAGTGATACACTCCGAGGACACGTAAGGAAACCTATTTTTGGAGCTACATGTTTTGATTTCCTTGTGTAAAATATATCGCATGACCAACATTCAGCTAGATGAATATGGAGAGGTTCCAAAATTAATTTTAAATTAACCTGTAGAGCAGTACAGAATTTAATAGCCTAGGACCTAACGACGACCGTCTCGCCTCCCCAGCTTGACATAAGCCGGCACGCCCATTGGAATGCGGAATTCGTAGCGATGAGACTGCCTGTTGCATAGTGCTGCAGCCCAAAGAGATCGAGACGGAGCTGTATCAGGTCAGGACACGTTATTTCTCTTAATACTTCACTCTTTATTATGTAGAAACTTGGATTTTATGTTTCCAACCGATTCATAGTATAACATAGTCACATTTTATTCTGGGCTTACCATAATTCTTTTCAAGTCTTGTTTGTCTCGGCGATTCATATTTAAGCTTTGTGTATGTAATACTGATGAGAAAGGAAAGAAATCTCCCGGCAAGGGTGCCAGGCCCTGTACTACGTGTCAGACCGCTTCTATCCCTTAGCTCGATACGGTCTGTACGAACAAGCGGCAGACGGAAAGATGCGTACTCTTTGACTGCTGGGCAGCACCGATAACGCCGTCGCACCAAGACTGACGACCTAACAGACTTAAGCAATAAATTGATCACGAGGCCACAATTTTCGCATGACACTCGGCACTGCTAAATCTATTGTTTATGGAATCAGAGCCATTACTAGAAACGCGGCAGACTACTGAAATGAGTAACGCAGGACTTCTCTCGATTGGGCTGGGTGTTGTGCCGTCGTGGGCTTATTTCATAGAAGTATTTATTACTACCACAAGTGTTTTTGCAGTTGAATGTTAGGAAATTAATAGCAATTCAACAAAATTCTGCCCAGAGCAAATTACTATGTAAAAATGGGTATAACATAATCACACCATAAATAATACATCACTGATCATGATTTTCCGACGTCTTGTTGGTAGATGTGTGGAGGCATGCGATATTAGATGTCTACGCACAGGTCATGTAGTTCAAGTAAATAACGAGCCGCTGATCTGCGTAAGCTTAGATGGCGTCCGACGGCGACCAAGATGGGTTCGATAGCATTTATATCGGTCGAATTTGGTCGCCAAGACATCAACGTGAGTTCACTATAATGCTCCTCAGACAACTGTAGCACGGTTCTGGCTCCGGCACACGGACGGTTACACTGCTGAATCGTTGTCGGGGAAGACATCAAGCATGAAGGGACGTAGGAGGTTCGCAGCTGTTAGCGTGCCTTCGATTGCTACCACAGGTTTCATTTAAGCACTAGAGAATGTCTCCCATAGCGTAATACTGCTCCCAGTAGCCTGTATCCCTGGCGCGTTGCACGTTTCGAGACGACGTTCACCTCGATGGCTACGCTTGTGGAGACGACCATCGACCTAGTATAGTAAAAATGTGATTTACCCGAAGAACGGAAAAGTTTCCATTCATCGAAGGTCGAATACCGATGTTCGCCTGCCCACTGCAGTCGTAGCTGACGATGTCGTTCGGTCAACATGTGAATACATTGTAGTGCTCTGTTGCAGAGCTCTATTTTCAACAATGTACGATCAATGGTTGGCTCCGAAACACTTGTGCGCGTATCAGCATTGTGAGCTTTTGGCAGAGATGCGACAGATCACCATATCACCATCTCTTCTACTTTATAGAGCAGACAAGCCACCGAGCCCCCTGTTCGATGAACAGTTAGGTTAGGTTAGGTTAGTGTTGTTTAACGTCCCGTCGACAACGAGGTCATTAGAGACGGAGCGCAAGCTCAGGTTAGGGAAGGATGGGGAAGGAAATCGGCCGTGCCCTTTCAAAGGAACCATCCCGGCATTTGCCTGAAGCGATTTAGGGAAATCACGGAAAACCTAAATCAGGATGGCTGGAGACGGGATTGAACCGTCGTCCTCCCGAATGCGAGTCCAGTGTGCTAACCACTGCGCCACCTCGCTCGGTCCGATGAACAGTGGTGGACGTCCAACCATTTAGCGCCAGTTGGTAAGTTCTGTGTCCTTCAAACTTTTTCCGTGAACATTCGACCAACTTCACCGTTTTCGAGATACTGGTTCAAAGGCTCTGCACAGTAATAATCTGCCCTTTGTCGAAGTCGCCTATCCCAGTGCATTTCCACATTTGCATCCCATATCTTTGCTAGGGTGATTCGCTGTCCGTGTCTGTTCCACTTGGTCATTGGTCATAATGTTTTGGCTTTTGGCTGATCAGTGTGTGTGTGTGTGTGTGTGTGTGTGTGTGTGTGTGTGTGTGTGTGTGTGTGACATCCAAGCAGGCATCAACCAAGAACGACAGCACAGAAGCTCATTATTCACACACTGTGTCAGTGCTAAATTACGATCAGGCAATTATAAAAGTATAGTACAGTAAATGAATAATATCACAAATGGATCTACGTCTGTTTCCAAGGATGTCCACCAACGGTTTATTACTGCTACACAGGGCTAGCAAGGCTACCTATATCACGGTCGACAACACCAAAAAAAATCAGAAAGATAATAAGTAATAAAGTACTTGCAAACGCCTCCAGCCTGATTTAAAAAACAACACGAAAGTCACTCTTGTAGATAGAAGAACAAGCCCTAAGTGTGGAGGTAAGTCACAGTACAATAGCATACTTCAGCGGCCACACATGTCCACGCCGTCTAATATTGCAACTTGTAATGAACACTTTGTAAGTGAAACACACCACCTGTGGGTAGTACCCACCATACAGTAATCTCAAACTGACAACTTTTCAGCTGTTTATCAAAGACTGCGATACACTTAAGCACTCTCCTTGTGCTCCATATATTACAACAATATCAAAACGTCTCTCTTCCACATCTTGTTGAGTTGGCCATGTTTATGGCCTACCGCTAAACACACATCCACCTTCCGGTTAGGCGTCATCCACAACAACTTGACCAACCCATTCATTGACCGATGAATCCACAGGCTTAGGCTGTCCGGCTTCTCGGTGCACCACATCCCATACGAACTTCCACCTCTGTTGCTGGCAATCTGCCAAATACAGTCTGCTGGAACTGCGGTAGCAACACATTACATACCAAACAAGTCAAGATGCCGCTCCATACTGGGACCAGTACCGCCCCATGACTCACATGGCACCAGCCGGTGTGGCTTCTGCTGGAGGGGATATTTTTAGTCTCTACATATCCCCGTTGTGATGACCAACACTCCAGTCCCAGCCCAGTTCCATTGATGACCTCAGCCATCGATGAAGACAACACGCTGGTGGACTGTTGGCTGCTCTATTGCGGCCCTAGCACTGGCTTCCAAGAGCTGCTGACTGTTTTAAGCGGTACAGCTCTCACTCACTCTGAAACATCTTGGCCCAAAGCACCGATTCAGACAACAATGGCCACCGCACCGATCTTCGGTCCTGACGACGTTCCACAGGCATGTCCACTGCTTCCACAAGCCGGCAGGTCTGGCCTACAGGCTATGTTGTCGTTATGACTTGGTGCAGCAGATAAACCCCTTTCGTCCGCACCATCCAGCTATATTCTGAACGACGCTGTTGCGTCAAAAAACGCGCCAAGTTGTAAACTCTGGCCAAATCACGATAGCCAGAGTAGCGCAACCGTGGCCAGTTGGATTCGCAGGAAGAACATGTCGCGAATTTCAAATCCACGGCAAAAATTAATGAAAAGTTTGCACCTCAGATTCCAAGAGGGCAAGTACCACGTATTGGCCCCCGTTGTAGATGCCTGTGCTAACACAATAACAACAGTGTTTCGAGGAGCATGATGGTGAACGTATGTTGATGTCTTTGCCACCAAAATTCGCAGATGTGGCCGTGGTGGATACATCTTGGACGCTACCTGGTGCCAGATCCGCTCCCTCAAATCACCGGTCCGTAATTTCTGGCAACTGCGTGACCTAAGCGCAGACGTGTGGTGCCACGTACCTCCGGAAACCTTAGAAGGATTTGTTACATACATACCACGTAGAATCGCTGCTGTATTATGTTCCAAAGACCCACGCTATTAACCAAATGGTCTAAATTTTTCCCTCATCAGTATGTATTCATCTGAGCGTGTTTCTTCCTTTCACTAACGGTGTAAGTAGGCTGTTTAGGTTTTTTTTATTGATAACGCCACCTCAGTATGAAAATCACCGGCTGTGCCGTGTGCAGTCTGTGGCTGCTTTGCATTGTTGTAATACTCAACCATTGTAGTGTTAGGCAGCTGGCTGTGAACAGCGCGTAGCGCTGGGCAGTTGGAGGTGAGCCGCCAGCAGTGGTGGATGTGGGGAGAGAGATGGCGGAGTTTTGTAATTTGTCATGATATCAAGGTAAATACATTGTTGGTTCTCTATTAATATCTTTTATCTGCTAACTATCCCTATGAGTAGTTAGTGCCTTCCATAGTTCGAATCTTTTATTTAGCTGGCAGTAGTGGCGCTCGCTGTATTGCAGTAGCTTGAGCAGCGAAGATTTTTGTGAGGTAAGTGATTTGTGAAAGAGATAGTTTAATGTTAGTCAGGGCCATTCTCTTGTAGAGAATTTTGAAAGTCAGATTGCGTTGCGCTAACAAAATATTGTGTGTTGAAAGTCAGATTGCGTTGCGCTAAAAATATTGAGCGTCAGTATAAGCACAGTCTAGTAAAATTATTCAAAGGGGAAGTTTCATATGTCGACCCTTAGCCTAGGATACCTCACTGGAATCTTCTGATTTTTTCTTGTAGTTTGTATAATTAGTGTAGATTTTGTTTATTGCTAGCGCGTAATTGTAGAGAGAATCTCCATTGTAGTTGTAGTTTTTCAGTGTTGTATAGTAAAATAGTTGTGGCATGCATGTAGATTTGCACCAAGTATTTCGCAGCTGCAATTAACTAGATATTATTTTCAGTGTTATGTTAATGTGTTCTCTTATTTTTGCTCTTCAAATTGTGTTTTTTCTGTGTTGTCGTGTGAAATACTGTGACAATAATGGCGTGTGAAAAACGTAACACTAGGCTCCAAAGTAAATTGAGAAACGACAGCGAAGACGAAAGCAGTATGTTAGCGCCGCAGAGTAATGAATTAACTAATGTTAAAAGTAGTAATTTGGTACTTGCGCATAGGGAGATGGAGCGGGTTGCAAACAATGGTGTAGACAGCGAAACAATTAGAGAACAGGGAAGCATTATCGATCGATCGGTCGGCAATAGCTCGGCTCAGGAATCCGAAATGACACGAGATGATCTCACAAATACTGTAGATTCAGGTTTTGGATCCTCACCGTTTTCTCAAATAAGTCAAGACACATTTTCTGCTTGTCAAAATGTGAATGTTGCCGGTGAAAATGCACTGCCAAAAAGCATAGAGAAACAGATTCCAGACACTAATACATTATTATTGCAATTAATGCAACAAATGGAACAAAATCAGAGAGAAATGAAACAAATGGGACAAAATCTTCAAAAGTTAGACACAATGGAACAAAATCTTCAAAAGTTAGACACAGTGGAACAAAATCTTAAAAAGTTAGATACCACACTTGAACAAACACGTGAGGATTTAACTAATGAGTTACATCACATTGAATCGAAATGTCAAAAAGTCTGTAATGACGTAAAAACACAAATTTGTGAACATTTCCAACCTATTTTTTCGCGGCATGAAAATGCACTACAGAATCACGATGCAGCCATAAAAGAACTGCAAACTACTGTTCATGAAAATCATGAGACCTTGCAAGCTAAATTTGACTCAGTTGCATCTACCGATTCGGTTACGCAACTTGCAAAAACCCAGGAAAACTTAAAAGACACAGCAGAAAAACACACTGAGGAAATAAGTACATTATCGGATAAAGTAGCCGAACTTTCAGATCAGTTCACTAACTTATCTACGAGGGTAGATGATGATCTGAATGACACAACACCTGTAGCCTTCACTGACACAGAAGAGTATGAACAAATTAGAAAATTCAAACAAAATCAAAATCAAATTAATACGCAACACCAAAGAGAAATCCGCGAAGTACAAGATCAGCTGACACAGGTAATACAAGAATTACGTATTTCAGAGGACACTCGCGCACCAACACGGGAAGAGGGACATAGAAATACGGAACAACCACAAAATAATAACACAAGACACTTCGGAAATTATGAAAGAAATTGGCAAGGCACACCGAATTTTGAGATGGAACCGCCGACACGACGTAACAATGACCGGTATGCTACTCGCCGACACGATGATTTTGACTATAAGCTGTTCATTACTACACGTAAATTTAAAACATTTAAGAATTCTGCCAACGACATTCATCCACAAGCATGGCTCCATCAATTCTCTCATCGTTTTCCTCCCAACTGGTCGTTAGAACACAGATTAGAATTTATGTGTGGCTACTTAGAGAATGAACCAGCTGTAAGAATGCGATCGGTCATTCACGATTGCCACAGTGAAGGAGAATTTTACCATGCCTTCCTCTCCGCATACTGGTCTCAAGCCACACAAGACCGAGTAAAACATGGCATCATAATGATGAAACATTTCGAACAATCTGAATTCTCCAGTCTTGTGAAATATTTTGAAGACATGTTGCACAAAAATCAGTACCTGTCAAACCCATACAGCCCCTCAGAACTCATCCGCATTTGCTTAATCAAATTACCTGAACATTTAAGACATATTATTTTGGCAGGACGTTGCAAAGACGACATTGAAGCTTTTCAGGGACTGTTACAAGAACTGGAAATTGACACTGACAGTCGCGGGATGCGAAAACAGGAAAACAATCACTACAGGTCACATCCGTCACAATTCCGTGACGACAGAAATAATAAATGGACACGACAAGGCTACTCTCACAACACAAATCGTGACCAAAACAGACACCACCCTTATGACAACCGTTGGCAGAATAATAGTTACAGAGAAAGATCGCATTTCCGTAGTAATGACTATGACAGAGACAATCATAGAAACAGACAATATGGGAACCAAAACAATTATTATTATCAAGGGTGGCAGAATGACTTCAGACGCGACGGTTCGGCGCGCAGTTGCGATTCCGGGAGAGATTCTCCACCACATGACCGACAAACAAGAAACTATGTAAACTACCGACATAACGACAGACCTGAATTGCATCAGAAATGGCGGGATTCTAACAGAGCTGGGCCCTCTCGGCAAGGCGAATTTGTGGAGGTTCGGTCTCCGAATCCCATTAGCGACGCGCGCCAGTCGAGAGACAGACAATGACCCGCACCGCAGGCAGACACCTGCGCCGGCTGGCTCCGAGAAAAATAACATAGCGCTAACCTTGAGAAAAAAAATTCCAGTATTCTTTACCGACGTATACTACTTGACAATTGCGTTAAAGTTGAAACTCTGCATACTAGGAAGAGCAAAGGTTTACACCACATTTCACACGTAAAACGGTTTATTGAGAGATAATGTGCTTTTTTAACTTGAGATTTTAATGCAACATTTTGGTTTATTTGAAAATACATTCTGAAATTAAAGTGCTTTCTGTGAGATACCAGATGACACAGAGGTTAGTTTATGTGACAGCTACACGATGTTATCACGACGCTACTAATGTGTGACACAATTTACCTTGTTGATTTTGCGGTGTATCTGTTTTATATCTGCACAGTTTTCTGAATTCTTCTGGAAAGAAAAACATGTTTTAGTAGTAACTTTTGTGGTATAGCAATAATGAGGCAGCCTTTTTCGTGGCACAACAATACGTTACAGCACAGTACTTTCTTCATCACAACAATAAGCATAACTAAGATATCTATATGCAAAGCATTTCACTTTTGTGTATCATCAGGTAAGTACATTGACTTCTGCAGAACTTAGCTTTCGGAGGACGATAACTACGAGACTTCCACAGAGATTATCTTACAACATGACGCACAGTTTAGCGCTACAGGACACGTATTTGAGTGATTAATTTTGTACTTAAAACATTTATTTTTAAAGATTTTTGAATTACAAAGAAAGTTTTCTGAGATATATTTCACTCCATTGCTGTAATCTGTAATACCTGAGGGTATAATTACATTAATCCTCAGGGGAGTACACGCCTACTTTGTGTACCATGTGTTTGGCGAGCACAAGGAGCCCTAGCTAATATGGTATTTGCTTATACAACTTTACACATCGGTACCATATTCCTCTAACACATAATTACACAGCTATCTGATTATTTGACAGAGATAAACATTTTTTTACTACATCAGTGACACATGTTTACGCAATTACACAGTTGGGTAACTTCACACTTATGAAATTGTATTTTGTCTGTACTTTGTGAAATGCTCATATTTTTTCGGAACCATTGTGATACTATGAGAGCGTTGAATGATGTATTTGGTATGGGATCATGATTTTAAAGTACGTTTGAGGTAAATGACACTACTGACATGAGCAGAGAATTTTTTTAGGTTTTGAAATTATTGCAGAAAGCTACGACGTTTTTGAGATTTGACTGAGGTGTTATGATGTTATTTTGACGACGACGATGTGTTTTATGCTGCTGAGGTATGTTTATGGTCAAGAAGCTGATGCCATATGAGGAATTTGATTATGCTACGTATTTCATGTAATGAAATATTAAAGAAGCGTCGACGAATTTGTATATGTGTAATAAGGTAAGGAGTAATGAGTAGCGGTTAGGAACTCTGCCTTGTGAAGACGTATGTTGGAAACCGAGAATCGTACTTTTAGAATTATGAAATGTGTGTAAATGCGTGAATGTATCACAATGCCGACGAAAATTTTTGGACACTGTTATATTCATAGGATTTTGTTTTTACAGATTTGCAACGCTAATTCTTGACCTGTGAAATATTTAAGACTGCCATTGTAGTGGAAACTGCTGTCGTAAATATTTCCGTACGAAAGTTAAGTGACCACCTGCACGTAATACGTCGTGGGCACACAGCTGTGTCAGACACCTGGGCGACAGCCGCCCGAACAAAAAAAAAGCCATTAGCCTTCCAGCGGCACAGGTAGAAGAAAAAAGAGGCCATTATAATCGCTATTGACGTTCCTTTGTAGAAAGCATCGCAACATTTCACGGCTATTGTCGTGCTAGTTGAGAGAAATGCCATATGGCGACAGAAATGCCTAATGAAATGACGAGAAATATTTTTACACCTGCACACCTGATTACGACAAGCGTCTTTCTACGAGAGTTAACTTATGAAATGTCACATGACTATTGAATGATATTTTTATGCTTTGCCTTTCATAGTTGCTTATTTCATTTGATATTTAGTTTCCAGCTGTTTTGCAGCATGGGTTTTATATATATATATAAAAAATTTATTTGCTAATGTGAACACTTTCTGTCAACAGATCTATTAAATAATTATTTTATGACCCATATTCTTCGAAATAGGAGCTCTTGGAATGGAAAGGACAATAAGAAGGGACTAGTAACAGTAACTGCACACATAATTTTCTTCTCAAGTATATGGTAATATTTTTTTTACAATAAGTTGTTGTGGTGCACCACTTTAATTACGTAGTCATTAAGATGTGAATATACATTTCCCTTGTCTGCATTGTTGTCTTTACTGTAATATTTTTCTGCTTGAGCGTTGTCATGTTTAGATATAATTTATTGCTTTTGCTTCTGCTGTTTGCCAGGCATAATGTTACTGAATTTGACTTTGTATTACGCTGTTAAGCCAGTTTTACTAATGATTATTTTATTGTTTGCTGCGCATTGCCTCATATTAGTTGTATTGTTGAATTGCTTGGTAATTTAGATTTACTGTAGCTTGCTTTGCCATTTTGAAATTTTTGTCATTGGTGTTGATTGTTTTATGTGATGCTGCATTGCCTCGTCCCTTGGTATATATATCTGAGCTCAGTAGATTTAAGTTAGCTTAAGAGGGGGTAGACTATATAAGAAACTAACTATGATGAATTGGAAGCAATGCATTGACAAGGTATATAAAAAAAAGATTTGGGCCTAAATGAGTATTGTACAATGAGCCATATTTATTTTGAAAGACTTATGGTTGGAATACAGAAAAGAGGTACAGATAGGACTTTTTGGGAATAATGATGAACACAGGGAGATCTCCAAGAACAAAAAAGGTTTTGTTCGCACAATACTGCAGTACCAAAAGTTACACTGAAAACGAACCCTATCCATTCCTTTTGTGTCAGCCCTCTATGTGTTTGTGTACCCTTGTGTATTTGTGTTTTTCCTGTCTTTATGTGTTTAGCTGATTAGAGCTATGTTGTAGAATTTTTCTAATACTATGTTATTTACTTGGTAAATTCTGTTTTGTTGCTCATATGTGGAGGTGATGTTTCAAAAGTTATTCTGATCTTTATGTAAGTACTTATGTCATTATTTTTGTAACACTGATGTATATGTTTATTTCTATTCTTTTGTAAAGCCCCTATTACTACGAATGTTATCTCTACTATTATGTTTTTAATGATGTTTTCTGTACCCTTGTAATTGTATTCTTATGTTATAAAATTGTAATTGACACCAGGTCATCAAATTAAGTAACTTGTAAGTTACATTTCACTGCACACGTTTCTGTTGGTCATAGTATATGGACAATATGTGAGAAGTAGGGAGTGATAGTGTTTGCATGTGATTTAATGATTCAGCAAGGGACTGGATAACAGCATTGCTGGTTCTGAGGACAATTCCAAAAACTTTGTGAGTGCACAAGTGGTGGTTATGGACTTGCTACATTATCCGCAAGACTCTTCGATGGTGATTGTGCACCTGCACAGTCACAACAGATGGTTGCTGGCCATCTCTACAAGGACTACAGTGGGTCTGCACCTCTGGTGGCCCACCAGTACCGTCATTTCTACAAGGACTACAGTGGGTCTGCACCTCTGGTGGCCCACCAATACCATAATCTCTACCAGGACTACAGTGGGTCTGCTCTGTGATGACCTACCAAACGATATTCTTCAAAACTTCGATAGACTACGCTGTGGGTTTGCTCTGTTGTGGCCCATTACGTGTCAGCATGTCAAGAGTCAGCACTGTCTTTCCGTTGGAAGGACAACAATACTTCTTCAAGACTGCATGGAAATCCACTACGTCTATGTGCATTTTCTTTTACTGCTCAGACTTTGAGAAAAACACTGAAATGTGATGAATGATCAGGACTGTCTTTATGGACTGTGAGAAAATTTTAGCTTTTGACCAACATTGTATCAATAAGTGTGTGCATTTGATTTCTTAGTTATTGTAATTATGAAAATTTTTTTCAAATCTGTATTGGGCACTGCCCAACCCAATTTGTAAAATTTTTTGTGGGGAGCATGGGGGCTATGTAAGTAGGCTGTTTAGGTTTTTTTTATTGATAACGCCACCTCAGTATGAAAATCACCGGCTGTGCCGTGTGCAGTCTGTGGCTGCTTTGCATTGTTGTAATACTCAACCATTGTAGTGTTAGGCAGCTGGCTGTGAACAGCGCGTAGCGCTGGGCAGTTGGAGGTGAGCCGCCAGCAGTGGTGGATGTGGGGAGAGAGATGGCGGAGTTTTGTAATTTGTCATGATATCAAGGTAAATACATTGTTGGTTCTCTATTAATATCTTTTATCTGCTAACTATCCCTATGAGTAGTTAGTGCCTTCCATAGTTCGAATCTTTTATTTAGCTGGCAGTAGTGGCGCTCGCTGTATTGCAGTAGCTTGAGCAGCGAAGATTTTTGTGAGGTAAGTGATTTGTGAAAGAGATAGTTTAATGTTAGTCAGGGCCATTCTCTTGTAGAGAATTTTGAAAGTCAGATTGCGTTGCGCTAACAAAATATTGTGTGTTGAAAGTCAGATTGCGTTGCGCTAAAAATATTGAGCGTCAGTATAAGCACAGTCTAGTAAAATTATTCAAAGGGGAAGTTTCAACGGGGATCACTTCCTGAAGTCGCTCCCTTAGTTCATCTCCGTTCTGAAATTCAGTACTAGACCTAGCACTGACCTAAAATCCCTCCCCGAAACAATCAACTCAAATAAACATTGATGGTGTCTATTTTTTTAGATAACGACTACTTTTATCTGTCACTAGCAACTGAAAATCAGATGCAGAAGACACGTTATAGCTACCAATAGCCACGATATAACTAGTACTCAATTAGGAATTGAGAAACATGGCTGGAAACATATAGAAATTAATTAAGTATGAAACGTCCCCTTTTGAACAATATACACGACTGTCCTTAACCTGACGCACAATATTTTTAGCGCAACGCAATCTGACTTTCCACACACAATATTTTGTTAACGCAACGCAATCTGACTTTCAAAATTCTCTACAAGAGAATGGCCCTGACTAACATTAACCTGTACTTTTCAGAAATCACTTACCTCACAAAAATCTTGGTTACTCCCACTACTGCAATACAGCAAGCGCCACTACTGCCAGCTAAATAAAAGATTCAAACTATGGAAGGCACTAACTACTGATAGGGATAGTTAGCAAATGAAAGATATTAATAGAGAACAAACAATGTATTTACCTTGATATCATGACAAATTACAAAACTCCGCCATCTCTCTCCCCACATCCACCACTGCTGGCGGCTCACCTCCAACTGCCCAGCGCTACGCGCTGTTCACAGCCAGCTGCCTAACACTACAATGGTTGAGTATTACAACAACGCAAAGCAGCCACAGACTGCACACGGCACAGCCGGTGATTTTCATACTGAGGTGGCATTACCAATAAAAAAACCTAAACAGCCTACTTACATAGCCCCCATGCTCCCCACAAAAAATTTTACAAATTGTTTTGGGCACTGAGCAATACATATTTGTTAAAATTTTCATAATCGTAATTACAATAACAAAGAAATCAAATGCACACACTTATTGATACAATGTTGGTCAAAAGCTAAAATTTTCTCACAGTCCATAAAGATAGTCCTTATCATTCATCATAATAGTAATTACAGTTTTTTTTTCACAAAGTCTCATTAGTAAAAGAAATTGCACACAGAAGTAGTGGATTTCCATGCAGTCTTGAAGAAGTAGTGTTGTCCTTCCAACGGAAAGACAGTGCTGACTCTTGACATGCTGACAGGTAATGGGCCACAACAGAGCGAACCCAGAGCGGAGTCAATCGAAGTTTTGAAGAATATCGTTTGGTAGGTCATCACAGAGCAGACCCACTGTAGTCCTGGTAGAGATTACGGTATTGGTGGGCCACCAGAGGTGCAGACCCACTGCAGTCCTTGTAGAAATAATGGTATTGATGGATCATCAAATATGTAGACCCACTGTAGTCCTTGTAGAAATAATGGTATTGTTAGGTCATCAAAGATGCAGACCCACTGTAGTCCTTGTAGAGACGGCCAGCAGCCATCTGTTGTGACTGTGCAGGTGCACAATCACCATTGAAGAGTCTTGCAGATAATATAGCAAGTCCATAAACCACCACTTGTGCACTCACAAAGTTTTTTTTAATTGTCCCTAGAACCAGCAATGCTGTTATCCAGTCCCTTGCTGAATGATTAACACACATGCAAACACTAACAGTCCCTACTTCTCACATATTGTCCATATACTATGACCAACAGAAACGTGTGCAGTGAAATGGAACTTACAAGTTACTTAATTTGATGAACTGGTGTCAATTACAATTTTATAACATAGGAATACAATTGCAAAGGTACAAAATACATCATTAAAGAACATAACAATACAGATAACATTTGTAGTAATAGAGGCTTTACAAAAGAATCGAAATAACATATACATCAGTGTTGCAGGAATTATGACATGAGTACATACATAAAAGATCAGAATGACTTTCGAAACATCAACTTCACACATGAGCATGAAAACAAAACAGAATAAATAATGTCTAAACATGTTTACAAAGTAAATAACATATTATCAATGCAAATTATATTTGAGGATAACAGTATTCCTCATCATAGTTCATGTAGCTTAGTATTAGAAGAAGAAAAAATTCTATGAAACTACACAGAGACAGGAAGAAAACAAATACACAAGGGTACACAAACACATAGTGGGATAACACAAGGAAAGGACAGGGTTCGTTTTCAGTGTAACTTTTGGTACTGCAGTATTTTGCGAACAAAACCTTTTTTGTTCTTGGAGATCTCCCATCGTTCTTCATTATTTCCAAAAGTCCTATCTATCCTGCTTTCTGTACTTTACTCGTATAGCTTCTCAATGCATTGCTTCCAATTCATCGCTACTCATTCTCTTATAGGCTACCCCCTCTTAAGCTAACTTATATCTACTGAGCTCAGATGCTAAACTAAGGGACGAGGCAATGCAGCAACACATAAAACAATAAACGCAAACAGCAATGACAAAAAAGTGCAGATTTGCGAAGCAAGCAGCATTAAGAAATTAGCAAAGCAATTGTAATATTACAACTAATCTAAGGCAATGTGCAGCAAACAATAAAATTAAATCATTAGTAAAACTGGCTTAACAGAATAATACAAAGTCAAATTCAATAACACTATGCCTGGCAAACAGCAGAAGCAAAAGCAATAAATTATATCTAAACATGACAACGCTCAAGCAGAAAAATATTACAGTAAAGACAACAATGCAGATAAGGGAAATGTATAATCACATCTTAATGTCTATGTAATTAAAGTGGTGCACCACAAAAAGTTATTCTACCAAAAAAAATTACCCAGTAGTTGAAAAGAAAATTCCGTATGCAATTCCTGTGAAGTGAAATATTTTTTTTATGCTCCTTCGTTTTTTTTTATTTACTCGATCTGTAGACAGAAAATATTTACATTAATACATCTATAAAATTTTATTTTTACCAATGCTGCAGTGCAGCTAGAAACTAGATATTAAACAAAATGGGCAAAGCAAGGCGTGAAACGTCATTCACTAGCCATATGGCATTTCTCTCAATTAGCACGACAATAGCCGTGAAATGTTTCTCATCGTTTTCAAGTTCGACCCTGTCGTTTTTGCAATGCTCTCTACAAAGGAAGGTTAATGGCCTCCCTTTTTTTTTTCTACCTGTGCCGCTGAAAAAGAGGCTCGCAATAATGGCCCTTATTTTTTTTTTTTTGTTTTGGGCGTCTGACACAGCTGTGTGCCCGCGACGCATTACGTGCAGGTGGTCACTTAACTTTCGTACGGAAATATTTACGACAGCAGTTTCCGCTACAATGGCAGTCTTAAATAAAAATATTTCACAGGTCAAGAATTAGCGTTGCAAATCTGTAAAAACAAAATCCTATGAATATAACAGTGTCCAAAAAATTTTCGTCGGCATTGTGATACATTCACGCATTTACACACATTTCATAACTCTTAAAGTACGATCTTGGTTTCCAACAACCTTTTCCACAAATCAGAGTGCCCTAATCACTATTCATTACTCCTTACCTTATTACACATATATAAATTCGTCGACGCTTCTTCAATACTTCATCATTAGATACATAGCATAATCAAATTCTTCATATAACATTAGCTTATTAATCATAAACATACCTCAACAACATAATACACATCGTCGTCGTAAAAATAACATCATAACACCTCAGTCAAATCTCAAAATCGTCGTAGCTTCCTCCAATAGTTTCAAAACCTAAAAAAATTCTCTGCTCATGTCAAAAGTGTCATCTGCCTCAAACGTACTTTAAAAATCATGATCCCATACCAAATATATCATTCAAAGCTCTCATAGTATCACAATGGTTCTGAAAAAATATGAACAGTTTACAAAGTACAAACAAAATACAATTTCATAAGTGTGAAGTTATTCAACTGTGTAATTACGTAAGCATTTGTCACTGACGTAGTAAAAAAAATGTTTGTCTCTCTCAGTTAAATGATCTGATAGCTGTGTAATACTGTGTTGGAGAAATATGGTACCGATGTGTAAAGTTGTATAAGCAAATACCATATTAGCTAGGGCTCCTTGTGCTTGCCAAACACATGGTACACAAAGTAAGTGTGTACCCCCCTGAGGATAAATGTAATTATACCCTCAGGTGTTACAAATTACAGCAATGGAATGAAATGTATGACGGAAAACTTTCTTTGCAATTTAAAAATCTTAAAAAATAAATGTTTGAAGTACAAAATTAATCACTCAAATACGTGTCCTGTAGCGCTAAACTGTGCGTCATGTTGTAAGATAATCTCTGTGGAAGTGTCGTAGTTATCGTCCTCCGAAAGCTAAGTTCTGCAGAAGTCAATGTACTTACCTGATGATACACAAAAGTGAAATGCTTTGCGTATAGATATCTTAGTTATTACGCTTATTGTTGTGATGAAGAAAGTATTGTGCTGTAACGTATTGTTGTGCTACGGAAAAGGCTGCCTCATTGTTGCTATACCACAAAAGTTACTACTAAAACATGTTTTACTTTCCAGAAGAATTCAGAAAAACTGTGCAGATATAAAACAGATACACCGCAAAAGCAACAAGGTGAATTGTGTCACACATTAGTAGCGTCGTGATATAGTCGTGTAGCTGTCAAATAAACTAACCACTGTGTCACCTGGTATCTCTCAGAAAGCACCTTGAATCCATAATGTATTTGCAAGTAAACCAAAATGTTGCATTAAAAAAAAGCAGATTATCTTTCAATAAACGGTTTTACATGTGAAATGTGGTGTAAACCTTTACTCTTCATAGTACTCAGAGTTTGAACAATGCAATTAACATGCGGTATACGTCGTTAAAGAATACTGGAATTTTTCTCAAGGTTAGCGTCAATGTTATTTTTCTCGGAGCCAGCCGGCGCAGGTGTCTGCCTGCTGTGCGGGTCAGTGCCTGCCGCTTTGTTGGCGCGCGTCGTTAATGGGATTCGGAGACCGAACCTCCACAAATTCGCCCCGACGAGATGGCCCAGCTCTGCCACAATCCCGCCAGTTCCGATGAAATTCATGTCTGTCGTTATGTCGGCAGTTTACATAGTTTCCCGTTTGTCGGTCATGTGGTGGAGAATTTCTCCCGGAATCGCAACCGCGCGCCGAACTGTTGCGTCTGAAGTCCTTCTGCCTCCCCTTTTTTTTTTTTTTTTTTTTTTTTTTCCAACAGCTTATAGTAAAAATCATTGTGTCGGCGAGTAGCATATCGGTCATTGCTAGGTCGCGTCGGCGGTTCCATCTCAAAATTCGGCGCACACCGCCAACCTCTTTCATAACTTCCGAAATGCCCTGTGTTATTATGTTGCGGCTTTTCCGTATTTCTAAGTCCCTCTTCCCGTGTTGGAGCGCAAGTGTCCTCTGAAATTTGTAATTTTTGTATTACTTGTGCCAACTGATCTTGTACTTCCCGGATTTCTCTTTTGTACTGTATATTGATTTGATTTTGATTGAATTTCCTAATTTGTTCGCACTTTTCTGTGTCATTAAAGACTACCGGTTTTGTGTCATTCAGATTATCATCTACCTTCGTAGATAAATTAGTGAACTGATCTGAAAGTTCGGCTACTTTATCCGATAGTGAACACATCTCCTCAGTGTGTTTTTCTGAACCAAGTTTCAGAGTATTTACTGTGTCCTTTAAGCCCTCCTGAGCCCCTGCAAGTTGCGCAACCGAATCGGCAGATGCAACTGAGTCAAATCTAGCTTGCAAGGTCTCATGATTTTCATGAACAGCAGTTTGCAGCTCTTTCATGGCTGCCTCGCGACTCTGCAGTGCATCTTCATGACGCGAAAAAACAGGTTGGAAACGCTCACAAATTTGTGTTTTCACGTCATTACAGACTTCTCGACATTTCGATTCAATGGGATGCAACTCAGTAGCCAAATCTTCACGTGTTTGTTCAAGTGTGGTGTCTAACTTTTGAAGATTTTCTTCCATTGTGTCGAACCTTTGAAGATTTTGCACCATTCCGTCTAACTGCCGCTGTATTTGTCCCATTTGTTGTATTAATTGCAATAACAATGTATCAGTGTCCGGAATCTGCTTCTCCATGCCTTTTGGCAGTGCACTCTCACCGGCAACATTCACATTTTGACAAGCAGAAAACGCGTCTTGACCTATTTGAGAAAACGGAGAGGACCCAAATCCCGAATCCACAGTATTTGCGAGATCGCGTCGTGTCATTTCGGATTCCCGAGCCGAGCCGTCGCCGACCGATCGGTCGATAATGCTTCCCTGTTCTCTAATTGTTTCGCTGTCCACACCATTGTTTTACGCCTGCTCCATTTCCGTATGCACAATTACCAAATTACTACTTTGAATATTAGTTAATTCATTACACGATGGCGCTAACACACTGCTTTCGTCTTCGCTGTCATTTCTCAATTTACTTTGGAGCCTAGTGTTACGTTTTTCACACGCCATTATTGTCACAGTATTTCACACGACAACACAGAAAAAACACAATTTGAAGAGCAAAAATAAGAGAACACATTAACATAGCACTGAAAATAATATCTAGTTAATTGCAAGCGCAGCTGCGAAATACTTGCTGCAAATCTACATGCATGCCACAACTGTTTTACTGTCCAACAATGAAAAACTACAACTACATAGGAAATTCTCTCTATAATTACGCGCTAGCAATAAACAAAATCTACACTAATTACACAAACTACAAGGAAAAAATCAGAAGATTCCAGTGAGGTATCCTCGGCTAAGAGTCGACATATGAAACGTCCCCTTTTGAACAATATGCACGACTGTCCTTAACCTGACGCACAATATTTTTAGCGCAACGCAATCTGACTTTCCACACACAATATTTTGTTAACGCAACGCAATCTGACTTTCAAAATTCTCTACAAGAGAATGGCCCTGACTAACATTAACCTGTACTTTTCAGAAATCACTTACCTCACAAAAATCTTGGTTACTCCCACTACTGCAATACAGCAAGCGCCACTACTGCCAGCTAAATAAAAGATTCAAACTATGGAAGGCACTAACTACTGATAGGGATAGTTAGCAAATGAAAGATATTAATAGAGAACAAACAATGTATTTACCTTGATATCATGACAAATTACAAAACTCCGCCATCTCTCTCCCCACATCCACCACTGCTGGCGGCTCACCTCCAACTGCCCAGCGCTACGCGCTGTTCACAGCCAGCTGCCTAACACTACAATGGTTGAGTATTACAACAATGCAAAGCAGCCACAGACTGCACACGGCACAGCCGGTGATTTTCATACTGAGGTGGCGTTACCAATAAAAAAACCTAAACAGCCTACTTACAAGTACTGTTGTGATACCTTGAAGATTATTTCGTATCGAGACCATTTACGTCTAGTTATTCTGCAATTCACAAAGAGCTCAAATTTCTGTTGTAGCTCTATGTCTAAGGGCTTTGTAGGTTTCATTCAGGAAGTAGTTAGTGAGATAGTATTGCCACCAGAATATTTAAAAAGTTTCCAGAAAAAAAATTTGTGAACTATTCCTATAATGATTTGAACACGTAAAGATGTCTTCGATGCAGAAATATATGTTGAAGAATGATCTAGATGCTAAGCTAAATTATGCACGGAAGAATATGGCTCTCACCGTACGTCACATTTATTTTTGGCATCACCAGTATCAGGGCACAGGCCCGTTCCATCTTCTTATTGGTGCTGTTACCTTCTCCAGGGTCATCTGTGTGTTTTTCGACCCACTCTTTTGTATCGCCAAACCGTTTTGGCTGTACTAGATTCAAGCAAGTAGCGTGACCAGTTGCTTTTGTATTTTTTTTATCACAAGATTAATACCTTGAACTGCCATCTGGTATCGTACTGCATCACTCCTTTTGTGACAACCCATGCCTCGCAGGATCCTCACTTCCTCCTTTACTTCTTTTTGTTTGTTTGGTACAGCTATTAGAACTCAGTTTTAAATCATATACTTATCATATGATACTGATTTTTTCTTGAGGGGGGGGGGCAGTTTTCTTACTGGTTTGTTGCAGCCCTTGACGAATTGTGCTCCTTTGCCAATCTCTTCATCACAGAGTAGCATTTGCGACCTATGTCCTCTTAACAGATGCCCTATCATCCTGTCCCTTGTTCTTGTCCATGCTTTCCATATATTTCTTTCCTCGCCGATTCTGAGAAGAATCTCTTCATTCCTTATCTGTCCACCTTGTTTTCGACATTCTTCTGTAGCATCACATCCCAAATGCTTCGGTTGTCTTATATTCCGATTTTCCCACTCTCCATGTTTCACTACCGTACAGTACTGTGCTCCAAAGGTACTCAGTAATTTCTTCCTCAAATTAAGACCTATGTTTGAAACTAAGAGACTTCTCTTGGCCAGGAGCGCCCTTTTTGCTAGTGCTTACGTTCTCCGTGCTCCATCCATCGTAGGATATTTTGCTGCCCAGGTAGCACAATTCCTTAACTTCATCTACTTCGACGTCACCATTCCTGTCTTTAACTTTCTCGCTATTCTTACTTCTGCTACTTCTCATTACTTTCGTCTTTCTTCGATTTACACTCAGTCCACGTTCTGTACTCATTAGACTGTTCATCCCATTCAGCAAATCCTGTAATTCATCTCCACTTTCGCTAAGGATACCAGTATCATCAGTGAATCTTAACATTTATGTCCTTTCAACTTGAATTTTAATCCTACCCTTGAAACTTTATTTTATTTTCAGAATTGCTTCTTCGATGTATAGCTTCAACAGTAGAGGCGAATATCTGCACTCCCACCATGCACAGTTTTTAATCCGAGCACACCGTTTTTGGTCTTCTACTCTTACTGTTTCATCTTGGTTCTTGTACATATTTTATACTCCCACCTTTCCCTACAGCTTGCCGTTATTTTAATTTTCAGAATTTCGGACCTTTTGCACCATTTTACGCTGTCGAACGCCTTTCCGAGTTCGACAAATTCTGTGAACGTGTCTCGATCTTTTTCAGTATCGTTTCCAATACCAGCCGCAATGTCAGAATTGCATCATTGGTGTCTTTACATTTCCTAAAGCCAAACAGAAGATCATCTAACAGATTATCAGTTTCCGTTTCCATTCTTGTATATACACTCCTGGAAATTGAAATAAGAACACCGTGAATTCATTGTCCCAGGAAGGGGAAACTTTATTGACACATTCCTGGGGTCACATACATCACATGATCACACTGACAGAACCACAGGCACATAGACACAGGCAACAGAGCATGCACAATGTCGGCACTAGTACAGTGTATATCCACCTTTCGCAGCAATGCAGGCTGCTATTCTCCCATGGAGACGATCGTAGAGATGCTGGATGTAGTCCTGTGGAACGGCTTGCCATGCCATTTCCACCTGGCGCCTCAGTTGGACCAGCGTTCGTGCTGGACGTGCAGACCGCGTGAGACGACGCTTCATCCGGTCCCAAACATGCTCAATGGGGGACAGATCCGGAGATCTTTCTGGCCAGGGAAGTTGACTTACACCCTCTACAGCACGTTGGGTGGCACGGGATACATGCGGACGTGCATTGTCCTGTTGGAACAGCAAGTTCCCTTGCCGGTCTAGGAATGGTAGAACGATGGGTTCGATGACGGTTTGGATGTACCGTGCACTATTCAGTGTCCCCTCGACGATCACCAGTGGTGTACGGCCAGTGTAGGAGATCGCTCCCCACACCATGATGCCGGGTGTTGGCCCTGTGTGCCTCGGTCGTATGCAGTCCTGATTGTGGCGCTCACCTGCACGGCGCCAAACACGCATACGACCATCATTGGCACCATGGCAGAAGCGACTCTCATCGCTGAAGACGACACGTCTCCATTCGTCCCTCCATTCACGCCTGTCGCGACACCACTGGAGGCGGGCTGCACGATGTTGGGGCGTGAGCGGAAGACGGCCTAACGGTGTGCGGGACCGTAGCCCAGCTTCATGGAGACGGTTGCGAATGGTCCTCGCCGATACCCCAGGAGCAACAGTGTCCCTAATTTGCTGGGAAGTGGCGGTGCGGTCCCCTACGGCACTGCGTAGGATCCTACGGTCTTGGCGTGCATCCGTGCGTCGCTGCGGTCCGGTCCCAGGTCGACGGGCACGTGCACCTTCCGCCGACCACTGGCGACAACATCGATGTACTGTGGAGACCTCACGCCCCACGTGTTGAGCAATTCGGCAGTACGTCCACCCGGCCTCCCGCATGCCCACTATACGCCCTTGCTCAAAGTCCGTCAACTGCACATACGGTTCACGTCCACGCTGTCGCGGCATGCTACCAGTGTTACAGACTGCGATGGAGCTCCGTATGCCACGGCAATCTGGCTGACACTGACGGCGGCGGTGCACAAATGCTGCGCAGCTAGCGCCATTCGACGGCCAACACCGCGGTTCCTGGTGTGTCCGCTGTGCCGTGCGTGTGATCATTGCTTGTACAGCCCTCTCGCAGTGTCCGGAGCAAGTATGGTGGGTCTGACACACCGGTGTCAATGTGTTCTTTTTTCCATTTCCAGGAGTGTATTATCCCCGTCAGTAACATGTATGCGAGAGCTGTTAAGCTGATTCTACGATAATTGAGCACTTGTTGTCTCTTCCAGTTTTCAGGATTGTGTAGATAGCGTTTCTCCGAAAGTCTTTTGGTACACCACCAGTCCATACATTGTGCACACCAACGTGAACAGTTGTTTATTGCCACTTCGCTCAATTGTTTTGGAAATGGGAAGTTATCTAGCCTTTCTGTCTTATTTGATGTTAAGGTTTCCAAATTGTGATTCTGATACTGAATTCCCTATTTGTTCCCTATCATGGTTTTCTATAATGTCGTCAGACAAGTCTTCTCCCTTATTGAGGCCTGCTACCAGTTTATAAGATTTGAGAAGGTTTCTTACTGTACTCTGTGAGACGTCAGTAGTTGTGCGGTTCCAAGAAATCTCCAAACATATTAAGTTTGATGTTGGGGCCATGTGACTTACGGTACCATATATCAGAGTAAAGACATCTGCTGTGCTAAGGCATAACGCAAACTGTGTCGGCAACCAACATCACATCAGTGCTTCGAAGATGCCTAAAACATAGGGGAAAATTTTCTTGAAGACAGATGGATATGTTTAGATTGTCCACAATCAGCAGACCAAAGCGCCACTAGATGTCACAGGTCACAAAGACCTATTCTCTTCCCTAAGACTAATGATCGAAAATAGGCCTGCCAGGCAGCACTTGGACCTGACCAGATCAGTTCGTTCCGAATGAGTTTCATGGCACAGACCTCATTCTGCATGGATTCTATCAGTCACCATTCTCAGTCGAGAGCGGCCTCTACCACGTCGCTGCCATTCACGTCTGACTTCGCGATCCCAGCAGCTGCCAACTGTGGTCTTATAGTTTACGTGACCTCCTCTCTGAAAAAGATGGCCGCTCTGTCGTCGTGGCAGACATGTGGACTTGTAAATTAATTCCTGTTTAACTTTCATACGGCTACACACAGGACTTCGACACGTTTGCCTCCTACAGACTTTGACTTTTATGAAGTGTGTGTGTAATGAACTTAAAGTTGTCTTAAGCCACCAGGAGTACTATTGTTCTATGTCCGAAGAAATAGGTACCACGCATATAAATAACACACGCATTTGTGCCTTGATGGCGAATATTGCTACCTATAGTGTGGATGCACACTACATCTGAACTCCTTTGGGAATCAGGTAAAGCTGTGAGCAACGAGGAAAATGGGCAGTGGATAATACACCTGTAGTGTTCATCAAGTTGAGAATTTGGATTCGACAGAAAGCATGCTCACATAGCCAAAACCTATAAGGAGACTGCTCAAGTAAAATGGGAAATCTGGGTTGGAGTTCCAGTCCAGTAAAAATTTTCACTTGCCTCCATTGGTTACACAGTTTTTCAATGCCTGAGTGTGGTTGAAATCTCATTTTCCCTTATGTAATGTACGTATATTACCGCTGAATGAAAACGTGGTGTCTGTTCTTTGACATGTTATGTATGCAGTTTGACGGTAAATAATGATGGATCAGATGAAGAGGCAGTGGACGCTACATGTGTAATGTGCGACAAGTTGAGAATTTGAGTTGGACAGAAAGCGTGTTTGAACAGCCGAAACAGTTAAGGTGACTGCTCGCATGAAGCAAAAAGTCCAGTTTTACGTCCCAGTCCAGCACAACTTTTCACTTGTCGCCACTGGATTCATTTCAATGCTCAATTTCGGCTGAGGTCTGAATTTCTCCTCCATCTCGAATCTAGTTAGCATTAGCTCTCAAAGATCACCCTCCCTAGCGTCAGGTTACCAGTGGCTTCCCATAAAACTCTTGGGACTTCAGTAGGCAAAATGATTAAGACCAAAAGAAAAAAAAAAAAGAGAAAGAAAAGCAAGAGACACAGATAATACATTTTAGAGGTTTGGAGTGAATTGGGTTCTGTGGAAGGACGAATTCTTCCAAACCTGTTTTCATTCAAACCAGAACCCACAAACACCAAACATTATTTTCTTAATATCTACATCGCTGTAAGAATATGCTTGTTGATAATGATCGCAAAACACAGTGAAAGGGCTCCTTTTCGGAACTGATCGGAAACAGGTATCTTATCTCCATGTTAGAATACAGGTTCAGTGTTCTGGGATCACTCGATACTGAAAGTAATATTTGAAGATGCCTAAGCTATGAAGTCCTAGTACATAGGTTCACTAATATTAAGTGAAGGTGCAAAGAAATTAGTTAGTAATACTTTTTAGAACGTAATTTGAAAGCTCATAATTTGGGAAAATGTTGTATTTGATTTCAATATACGTGAAATTTGCTTGGTTCACACATTACTTCCATTACCTTAAATTTGTCAAACAGAAACATTTAAATATTTTTTTTCTCCAAAATTTAAATGCTGTATGTTACATAAGCAAGAATGTAGTCTATTGTTCTTTTATTGTTTTTCAAGTATGCAATTTTTTTATCGCGATTTAAAAACTATGTGCCAAATCATTAACTATTTCACATTTTCTCAAATTTAGTCTCATCAATACACTAAATATAAACTATATAGTGCAATTAATAAGATTAATTGATAAACCTGATATGCTGCGATATAGGATTTTCATTAGATGATTGTTCTAAAACGCTACTTTAGCATGCCAGATACCATAGACTCTGACCCGTGAGTTTGTACATTCTAAGTACAGTTCTGTCTGGATCAATGATGTGATTGTGACAGAGACAAATCATAAAATCATTTTAAGTTTTGTCTTGGTTTTGACATATCATATTAATGAGGTAATCACAACAGGATTCGACCACAATGACCATCTTCTGATGATATAAAAATGAATGGTGTACGTTGAGATTGAGAACTTGAAGCAAGTAAAAAGGTTTTAATTTCGTCTACTTGTGAACTAAGTAAAGTACCTTAAACTACATGTGGATCTTACGTAAGAGCAGAATTTTGTAAACAATAATTCATGACTTCACTTAAAACTTCCGGGCTGATAGGCCGTGGTCGAAGTATCAGTTCGCCGCTTTACCTCCGATGATGTCTCCCGCAGTCGGAGACGAAACGTTAGGAGACAGTTTTATACTTCGACCACGGCCTATCAGCCCGGAAGTTTGAAGTGAAGTCAATACCGGCCGTGAAAGTTTACATTGTATGATCAATAATTCATGAGTTGTCAATTAGAAAGTAACACCAAGACTCAAGGAATTATATAGATTCAACTAAGTGCTTTTCTCTCCCTACTCCCTCCGCTAAATGCGCTCGCTCACTACAACACAATCTTTACTTTTGAAACCTTGAAATATGAGAAATATTGGGTCCGCCTGCTTAGCTGGGTGGTCGCGTGGTCACCTCCCATGCAGGCGGGCCGGGTTCGATTCCCGGCCGGGTTGGAGATTTTCTCCGCTCGGGGACTGGGTGTTATTATGTCCTCATTATCATTTCATCCTCAACAACTGCAGAATGAGGTGGCGACTGAAATAAGTCTTGCACTTGGCAGCCGAACTTCTCCGGATGGGGCCTCCCGGCCGACGATGCCATACACTCATGCTATCAATATTTTTCCATCCTTCTGCAAATGTAAGTGATGGGCAGATGCTAAAACGTCAAAGCAAGTAACGGACGGCAAATTGCTGCACTAGGTCAGAGGGAGACCCCACCAACATACACGAAATATTACAATAAATCAATCACCATCCTCTTAAAAGAAAGACAGCTTTTCCCAAAAATTTCAATTGTTTGTGAGTGTGAAAAGGTAATTTTAAGATTTTTTTGTAACGCAGTAGAAGAGACCCGAACTGTCTGTTCTAACTGCTACGTTGATCCGTCATGGAGAGAGAGAGGTGCAAGGCAACTTAATTTGCAGTAGTTTCGTGCTTACACTTCGATCACTCACTCTTTCGACCAACTAGGACGCGTATTCGAGCTCGGAAACTCTTACAAACACGACTATAAATCTTGGGGCGAGTGCAGAGGGAGAGCAAGCGGCACAGAATTTAATTTTTCAATCGCTGGCGGTCCATGAATCACACCTCCCGCGACATCTCCCTGCAGCTTTCTTCTAATGCCCACACTGTGTGTTGCCGCCAGCTGCGGTTGGCTAGCCTGGAACCCGCCGCTCCTCAAACATTGAGCTGGGGCAGTGTCACCAGTCACCAAGCGAGGCGTAGAACTCTACAGTGATACTCAGGAACAGCAATATTATTCCACTTAGAAAAAGAATTCACTGTAGGTCCCATTCCATCCTTTGCAGCTACATCTTGATTGCCCCTTTATTTCTAGGTTACTTTATATACTTGGCTTGGAGAAGCAAACGCATACTGTTGCTATGTGGTTTGAAATTTTCGATCGAGATGTTTGATTTAATCCTCCGCCAGACACTGTAAGGATGCTTCCAGATCAAAGATGTAGGTGTAACCTTGTGATGTTGGCAGTTATAGTTCAACGAAAAGAAATAAAATCTTCAAGGTTTGCCGATAGTTTTGTAAATCTGCCACAGTAGGTAAAGGGCAGCTGAACGAAATGGATACTGTCTTGAAAAAGGGTTATAAGGTAAAACGCGAGTAATGGAGTTTAGTCGAAATAATTCACATGTTGCAGAGTAAATCACCGTAAGGACGATGTGAGAAAGTGGTAGATGAGTTCAATTACATGTGAAGCAAAATAACTGTCGACGGCCGAAGAAGAGATTATATAATAGGTATACTGTCTTTTACAAGAAAAATGCCTCTGAAAAGGAGGACAGTATTAACATTGAATACAAGTTTGGGAAGTCGTTTCTGAAAGTATTTGTCTGCAAGAAAAGCTTCCAAACAAATTTAATTTGTCCGATAAACATTTCCGAAGAAGAAAGGAAAGAGGGTTTAAATTTGCTTCTACAGAGGAATGCTGAAGATTAGTTGCTTCGATAAGATAACTTATGAAGAAGTAGCGAATGGAAATGGGGATAAAATAAGTGTATGACGTAACTTGACCACAAAAATGGATGGGTTGACAGAACACATACTGAGGGAGATAATGGACGGAGGCATGGGAGATAAAAATTGTAGAGAAAGCGAAGGTTTGGTTACAGTAAGTAGGTAGAAATGGATGGCGGTTGCAATAGATAAGCAGAGATGAAGAGGCTTTCTCGACCTTGACTGGCGTGGAGAGATGCGACGAACCGGACTTAAGTGCACAGAAAAAAAGACGCAACGACAACAGTTTACACCCAAATGTAATAATTTCCAAAATACTTCCTATCTTTGAAGACACTCCTCCAGCACGTCAGAGGAAGGCAGCCAATCTATATACCTTTTCTACTTCTTCCGGAGAAGTTCTGAACACGAAATCACGACAGTTGTATTTGTCAATGTTGACACCGTTTTTGAAGACGAGCTAAATCGTTCTAGCTGTTGTGAGAAGATTTTGGCTTCCGACATGAAATGAGCCCAGGCGTGGGTACGATCGATAGACAGCAGTTGCATGCAAACCTCTTCGTCTCAGAGTAGCATTTGCAACCTAAGTCTTCAATTATTTGCTGGATGTATTCCAATCTCTGTATTCCTCTACAGTTTTTGCCCTCTACAGCTCCCTCTAGTACCATGAAAATCATTCCCCCATGTAGTAACAAATGTCCTATGATCCTGTCCCTTCTCGTTATCAGAGTTTTCCTCATATTCCTTACCTCTCCGATTCTGCACAGAACCACCTCATTACTCACCTTATCAGTCCACCTAATTTTCAATATTCATCTTTAGCACCACATCTCAAATGCTTATATTCTCTTTTGTTCCGGTTTTCCCACAGTCCATGTTTCACCTCCATACAATGCTGAGCTCGAGACGTACATTCTCAGAAATTTCTTCCTCAGATTAAGGCCGATGTTTCATATTATTAGATTTCTCTTGGCCAGGAATGCCATTTTTGCCATTGCTAGTCCTCCTTGCTCCGTCCATCGCTCGTCATATTGCTGCCTAGGTACCAGAATTCCTTAACTTCATCTACTTCCTGACCATCAATCCTGATGTTAAGTTTCTCGCTGTTCTCATTTCTACTACTTCTCATTACCTCGGTCTTTCTTCGGTTTACTCTCAATCCATACTCTGTACTCATTGGACTGTTCATTCCGTTCAGCAGATCATGTAATTCTTCTTCACCTTCACTCAAGATAGCAGTGTCATCCGCGAATCGTATTATTGATATCCTTCCACCTTGAATTTTAATTCCACTTCTGAACCTATCTTTTATTTACATAATTGCTTTCTCGATGTACAGATTGAACAGTAGGAATGAAAAGCTACGTCCTTGTCTTTCATCCTTTTTAATACGCGCACTTCGTTCTTGGTCGTCCATGTTTTTATTCCCTCTTGGCTGTTGTACATCTTGTATATTACCCGCCTCTCCCCACAACTTACCCCTACTTTTTTCAGAATTTCGAACATCTTGCACCATTTTACACTGTAGATAGCTTTTTCCAGGTCGACAAATCCTATGAACATGTCTGGATTTTTCTTGCAAGTGCTTGTTCCTGTAATTGCGCTGCTTCTTATAACCAGCTAGCGTAGCGTTTCGCCATCACATTTGTCCTCGGTACAATGACACTGTTACTTGGTCAATAATCAGTGGTATTATTGAAGCCCGGGAAGCTTCGTGAAGGTTGCGGCAAGTGGAGTACGTAACACCTCGCTCGTTAGCTCAATAACAAGTGCCCCCCCCCCCCTCCCCCAATCTCCAACAGACTGGCCATCGAGCGGGTCATTGCTATCGAATCGGCGACTGCTGTAGAGCGGGCTGCTATCATGAGGCTCAAGCCACTCACATGGCATCCCCTGGAACAGCTGTCTCCATTCGCCATCCTACAAGGCCGCCTACTCAGGCGTTCAGCAACAACATTGCTGGGCCGATGGTGGAATTAAGGTGCTCTAAGCTTTAAATCTACTGGGCGTCCACTGACGCCGATGCCACCCAAGAATACCGACTATGCAAAGCCGCCACACTACTAGGCCACGCTGAGTGTGGGGGACCGCAGCCGTCTTCATCACAACGCATCTCCCACCGCGACCGTTCGTTCGTCGCCCACCCCTTGCTTGCCGTTCGTAGGCGTGAGACTTTCGCACTAAACTGTTGTAAAGAAGTAAACAGAGCAACTGCCTCCAAGCGGTACGTGAATGGAACTGTCCACGCGTACCCGCTACAGAATCCTGCACCCTACGCTGTTTCTAAAATAGGAAACTAGATCATCTGTAGGAAAAGGCAAAATAGGGTACTTTACGGAACGTAAAGGCATGGTATTCTTTAAGTATAGGGTTAGTGGTTCAAATGGTTCAAATGGCTCTGAGCACTATGGGACTCAACTGCTGTGGTCATAAGCCCCCTAGAACTTAGAACTACTTAAACCTAACTAACCTAAGAACAGCACACAACACCCAGCCATCACGAGGCAGAGAAAATCCCTGACCCCGCAGGGAATCGAACCCGGGAACCCGGGCGTGGGAAGCGAGAACGCTACCGCACGACCACGAGATGCGGGCTAGGGTTAGTGAATCGTAAGTCAGTCGCGTCATATAAATATTGGAAAGTAGTTGTTTGTAGGCATAGGATGTGGTAGTTATAAGTAAAGAAGAAAGGCTTTAGTTCATTTGTGAAGCAAGGAAAACTGCTGTTATTTCTGTAAATGAGATTGTATTCAAATCGCTTCGACAGTCCATACTCGAATATTGTTCATATGGTCTATGTGATGTCAGCCTGGTATGGGACAACGAGTGTATACAAAGTACGTGGTACAAATAGTTTCAGTTTTGTTTTATTGGGAAGAAACTGCTACAGAGATGTTGCAAAATCTTAATTGGCAGACAGTCGTAAAACGACGCCATAGATGTCGGTATCCCTCATTAGAAAACAAGAATAATCCGAAATGAAAATTTTTATTCTGCAGTGGATGGTGCGCTGATATGAAACTTCCTGGTTGATTAAAACGGTGTAACGGATCGAGACGAGAACTCGGAGCTTTGCCTTATGCGGGCAAACGCTCAACCAACTGAGCAACCCAAGCACTGCTCAAGAACCGTCCTCAATGATTTAATTTCGTCACTGCCTTGCCTGCTACCTTCCAAACTTCTTCCAGGAGAGATAGTCCCGCGAGTTACGCATATCTTCTGTGACGTTTCAAAGGAAGGGGACTGACGGAAGTAATGCTCTGTGGACGGATCGTGAGTTGTGCTTAAGGAGCTCCATTGACGCCGGGACGGTAGCTCAGCGTATTCTGTCAGAGGACTGTCTACCCTCTGTAACAAAAACACCGAGTGAACTGTTTAACGACGAAGTTAAAGGGGTGTCAAGAGACGTCCACCCAGACCAAAAAACGAAAACAATAACGAACAACACGACTAAAAAAGGTTGATAGAGCACATGTTCGCAAAAGGCGAAGGACCCGTGTTCGAGATTCGATTTGGCATACAAAAATCTGCCAGAATGAAGTGTGAGGAAAGAGACTATGAATATTTATTAGCCTCTGACGTGTCTGTTTTGTATGTATGGTACAAATAATTTAAGGCAAATAACATTTCGCAGGGAAGCGAAATTGCTGTACTCCTGCCACGCTTTATCCGTGATTGGGAGGGGAACAATCGTTACTACAGCACGCTTCGCCACACACTTCAAAGTGATCTAATGAACACAGATGTAGAGTTTCATCGATGAAAAAGACTCGAGTTATGGAAAGAGCATGTCAGATGGGGGATGTTTACTTTCATTCTTAGAGTACTAACAGTCGTCTCAAATTCAAAAATAAAATTCTCTGCCTTGTGCTGCTAATATAAGCGTGTGCAGCGCCAGTTAAGGTTGTTCGGTTGTCCGTCTGCAGACCTTTCCTCCATTTTTCTAACGATGAGACCACCTGTAAGCAGCCGAGTCGTCCGCTAACCGGCCTACAGATGGTGACGTCAGCTGCGACGCCCCTGCCTTGTTACGGCCGCTGCTGCTTCTGCCGCTGAGGCTCACCGAGTCGCAGCCCGCGTCCACTGGGACGGGCAGCCTCAGGGCTCAGGTCAAGGGCCTGCTCCAGCTACGTCATGGCTGCGTCACAGCCGCCACCAGCTGCCTGCTACACGTAGCACCACGCCCGCTGGGCTGCGAAACGACGTAGGAGCTCAGAAATTGCTGACAGACATACTCTCCCACTCGTGTGTAGTAAACTCAAACTTACATAACTAATGAAAGAATTTCGTTACAGAGTAGGCGTAAATATCGATCGCGTAGCGCATAAAACAATATAATATCAACACTCTGAGAAGAAAATGCTGACAAATAATAATAAATTAGATAGAAATGAAACAGCAATTTGTTCAACAAAGTATGTCTGGGAAATAAACGATTGCTTAGAAATGAAAAATTTCTGGCCTACAAGGCAGTAATTCGGTCAGAATGCACATATGCATCAGAAACATTAATTATAGAATCCTTTACAGAAAATATAGAAAGTATGAGAAAAATGTGGAATAGTTAGTAGGAAATAGAACAATGGTAAATACAAAAAAAATGGTTCAAATGGCTCTGAGCACTATGGGACTCAACTGCTGAGGTCATTAGTCCCCTAGAAGTTAGAACTAGTTAAACCTAACTAACCTAAGGACATCACAAACATCCATGCCCGAGGCAGGATTCGAACCTGCGACCGTAGCGGTCTTGCGGTTCCAGACTGCAGCGCCTTTAACCGCACGGCCACTTCGGCCGGCCTGGTAGATACATTTAAATTACAAACTGAAACAGAAGTGTATAATCATGTATAAAAAAATTACCCAATAAAGGAGCAAAACAAGACTGCTGTTCTGTCGGCACACCCAACTAATGAGTCCTCGGAGAAACACATGAGAAACTGAAGAGCATTTTGAAAAATTGAAAGACAAACGCAAATGGCTTAGGAAAGTACAGAAAGACCCTCCCTGATGTAACTGGCATTAACAAACCAGAAACTGGTACTAGAAGACAGAATAAAATGAAAAGATGAAGAAACATTAGAGAAAGCATAAAGCTTAGTGGCTCAAATGCGGGAGTTAACTAGCCTGTAACGAAAAATGAAAGTATCGTAACAGTTCGAGCCTGGTGTGCATCGGCACTGAAGAAATCATTGGCCGACCTCGCATTAATTATATATATATATATATATATATATATATATATATATATATATATATATATATGTGTGTGTGTGTGTGTGTGCTGTCTGTTCTTTCGGACATGTCCATATCCACTCTTCTGTGTTTCGAAACGTCTCATTTTGTAAAGAGGAGTCGCAGTGCTTGTTCAAGTTTGTATCTGCTCTTTGTTAAGATACCGTTTGCTTCCTTTTTCCGTTGCATGTTCTAAGGTTTTTGATATTGAAATTGTGGTAACAGCACTACACAGCTCTAAGCGCACATAATCGTAAGAGCTGTTAGTATGTACGAATATTATATATGTACCCGCTGTATACGTAAGAGTCATCAGCCACATTTTCTCAAATGTTTCTCCAGAAATTTGGATTGTAGCTGGAGTCAGTCCAAACAAATACCGCTCAACACGTTTCTCGTGCTACTCCAAGTGCCGACGAAAAGTAACTGCTTCCCTTTACA
The DNA here is from genome assembly GCF_023898315.1 of Schistocerca nitens. NCBI lineage: Eukaryota > Metazoa > Arthropoda > Insecta > Orthoptera > Acrididae > Schistocerca > Schistocerca nitens. The sequence continues at coordinate 652,677,793 of NC_064618.1, read as the reverse complement.
CAAACACACACACACACACATAAAAGGGTTTTCAAAGGGCAATTATATTACTTATACTTTTGACCGGGCGGTTCGTTATTATTAATCTAGTATGATATTTGTTGTACTGAAATGGACGAGGGCGTAGGTAAAGGATATGCCACAGAAATTTTTATGTGAGTACACCCAAAGCTTTAAAATATTAGAAGGTTTTAACATTCTATATTTACGTTCCTCATTTCCAAATACGTGCATCTTCACGTAATCACTCTGCTAGTTACCTATGAACATCGAGGGGAAATGCATGAGGATTACTTATAGCAGACCACAGTTCTTTCTGCCGGCGAGCGCGAGTAGTTACTCTGTGCAACACTAGTTATTCTTTGCTGCTGTAGCATTCGGGACGATAACACGTGGCGCAGTCACAGTCTAACATATACAGTTGCGACACTCACTGCTGTGAAAATTGTTACCATCCGACAGTAGGTGCGACGTCAGCACCCCAAGCGGCGAGAAAGTAGCCGTAAAATTAAGGTTTGTTTTTAATAATTTTTATAGTTAATTAGCGAAATAGTTATTAAATGTTTGCCTTCCAAGCATTATTAAATTATCGAGGGACAAGAATGATCACGAAATACATTAAAAACGGCCGAATCTCATTGATTCAGTGACATAAGCTATAACTTAATTATGAAGATATACTTTCGAATATGTGCATAATTGCATCTTACTCCACTGAAAACGAGACAATATAAACACATATTTCATGCTTGCGATAACTGTACCTCTTTTGTTGTCTGTTCTTATGATGAAAGGCACTTTCTTGAAACGTAACAACGTTTTACGGAGCCTAATGTTTCGCACAGTCTCAAACTTCTAAATGTAATTACTTTTGTTAGGAAAGCGAATGTTTTGAAGATTTTTGCCGTTTGTGGCTCAGGAGCAGCAACAATTGTGGAATTCGATTCTTCTGTGTTGTAAAACAGTTTTATTGCTTTTGTTCTTTTATAATTGCGTCTGTGCGGTTTTTTCTTCAGTTACGGTTGTGGTTGCTTGTCTACTAGCTTAAGTAATGTAAGTATAGCATTTCATAAAGTTACCTATCTTCCACGTTCATTGATTTGACTGGAAGTGTTGCGAAGTAAACTCCACGTTTTTGAGTAGATATACGACGCGTTCTGCGAAAGGTCAGGTCTTCTGCTGTTTACTAGCAATTTTTTTCTTAAGGAACACGACATTCCCCAGTAAATACCTGTAGATTACAAGAATATCGTAAATAACCTATTTTGTAATGTAGCGGTTCACACCTCCTAGCGCCGTTAGGGAAAAAAAGGCAAATGTGTTTTCTTCTTGTTTTGGCTATAATTTATTGCGCTACAGATTCTGCCATTTGTAAAAACCATTCTGCAGACCACTATAAAGAATTACGATTCACTATCGTTTTCACAAAAATCTACCCGAATTCAACGTCATAACATCCTGACCCCTTGACGCGCTGCAAACGCAGTGGGTAACAAAAAAGAAACAGGCTGTCGCGACAGTTATGTTAGACTGTGGTGGAGCAGTGTCGAATTTGCGATCTCGTGGTGATGAATTTAAAAACTATGGTTGTTGCCCTGCCACTTTCAAGTTTTGTGAATTTACAATTTGGAGTTGTACTTTTTAGCCGGAAGGAAAAGTAGATGTACAGAGAAATGCTGTAGTTAATGTGGAAAATCTATTCCGAATCAGTTCGAACTATAAGGTATGTTTGGTGAACATTACTCTTATTAACACTTAAGGTTTATACACTACTGGCCATTAAAATTGCTACACCACGAAGATGACCTGCTACAGACGCGAAATTTAACCGACAGGAAGAAGATGCTGTGATATGCAAATGATCAGCTTTTCAGAGCATTCACACAAGGCTGGCGCCGGTGGCGACACCTACAACGTGCTGACATGAGGAAAGTTTCCAACCGATTTCTCATACACAAACAGCAGTTGACCGGCGTTGCCCGGTGAAACGTTGTTGTGATGCCTCGTGTAAGGAGGAGAAATTCGTACCATCACGTTTCCGACTTTGATGAAGGTCGGATTGTAGCCTATCGCGATTGCGGTTTATCGTATCGCGACATTGCTGCTAGCGTTGGTCGAGATCCAATGACCGTTAGCAGAATATGGAATCGGTGGGTTCAGGAGGGTGATACGGAATGCCGTGCTGGATCCCAACGGCCTCGTATCACTAGCAGTCGAGATGACAGGCATCTTATCCGCATAGCTGTAACAGATCGAGCAGCCACGTCTCGATCCCTGAGTCAACAGATGGGGACGTTTGCAAGACAACAACCATCTGCACGAACAGTTCGACGACGTTTGCAGTGGCATGGACTATCAGCTCGGAGACGATGGCTGCGGTTACCCTTGACGCTGCATCAGAGACAGGAGCGCCTGCGATGGTGTACTCAACGACGAACCTGGGTGCACGAATGGCAAAACGTCATTTTTTCGGATGAATCCAGGTTCTATTCACAGCATCATGATGGTCGCATCCGTGTTTGGCGATATCGCGGTGAACGCACATTCGAAGCGTGTATTCGTCATCGCCATACTGGCGTATCACCCGGCGTGATGGTATGGGCTGCCATTGGTTACACGTCTCGATCACCTCTTGTTTGCATTGACGGCACTTTGAACGGTGAACGTTACATTTGAGATGTGTTACGACCCGTGGCTCTACCGTTCATTCGATCCCTGCGAAACCCTATATTTCAACAGGATGATACACGACCGCATGTTGCAGGTCCTGTACGGGCCTTTCTGGATAAAAAAAATGTTCGACTGCTGCCCTGGCCAGTACATTCTCCAGATCCCTCACCAACTGAAACGTCTGGTCAATGGTGGCCGAGCAAGTGGCTCGTCACGATACGCCAGTCACTACTCTTGATGAAGTGTGGTATCGTGTTGAAGCTTCATGGGCAGTTGTACCTGTACACGCCATCCAAGCTCTGTTTGACTCAATGGCCAGGCGTATCAAGGCCGTTATTACGGCCAGAGGCGGTTGTTCTGGGTACTGGCTTCTCAGGATCTATGCACACAAATTGCGTGAAAATGTAATCACATGTCAGTTCTAGTATAATATATTTGTCCAATGAATACCCGTTTATCATCGAAATTTCTTCTTGGTGTAGCAATTTTAATGGCCAGTAGTTTATGTTCAGAGTTTTGTCGTCTTTTGAATAAATCGAACGGGAAGATGTGATTTGGGTGTAGGGATACGAACTTGCGAGCTTTACTCAGACAATCTTTTATTGAATGAATTTTCGATGAAAAGAAAGTAATACACTGTACACTTTACTTAGAGAAATTTGGCCCCAAGTGCCCAATCGGCATAGGCTGTTATTTCACTGAAATAATCTCTGCGTGTTTTATGAACGACTGAATGTTTCAAGTTTTAGCACAAGAACCACTGGCGCTGTGAATGAGACATCGCCGTGCAGTATACGCCGACGAGCATACAGATCTTCGACTGTTCAAAACAATAACGTTTTTATCTACAAATTCTTTACTTGTTTTGATGGGATAAAGTATCAGGTACAAAAATCGGCAACAGTTACAGAAAGAACTTTAACCATATTTGTAATAAGAAATTAAAAGTGTAATATATACAAATTTCAGAGTTTCTTTCTTTTCTGCAACAACCAGAAAAGGTAAGGTTGGGCTCAAGTGCAAAGTTTAAGCTCAAACGCGAATTCGGTTGTACATTTCTCACTTTAATTTCCCCATTTGGTGCAGATATTTAAACCAAAACATTTTAAGAGTGGAAGTCAATTAGAGGCATTCACTCACTTTTTCTCATTTCATATTATCTAAGACGCCTTACAAACCTGACCTCTGCTTGTACAGCTTCATGGCTATGGAAGTGAAATGCTCGAAGGTGTTATTTAAATTTTGGAAATAGGTGAAAATCGGGTGAGGCCAAGACGAGAGTGTACGGACTATGTTCGATGACAGTGAACCCAGTGCGTCAGGTTGTGCAGATGTCGCAACCCTCACGTGTGGTCTGAAAGTCCGTGGACGAACTCTTCGAATTCAAGCTTTCAGTCTTCTAAGCTGTTTCTCACGCACTGACATAGATTTACGTTACATACCATCATGTCATGTGAGACAATTTGGAATCCTGTATCGGTAGAGGGACATGAATGAAGAAGCAGAATATTAATAATGTCTGTTTTCTTTAAAACGACTTTAAGAATTTTGCCGTAAGAACTTCGGAGACATTACTTTTAAGCACTCCGTGTAATACGAAAGTAATCAATTGTAACACGGCAGTCTATTGTGAAGGGGAGAGACACTTTATTCACCCACAAACACTCGACCTCGAACGCACAGGCGTCTAAGATCAGGTCACGTTCGTGTTAACTGCTGTTATCAGCCTGACAGGAGCAGATAGAGGGCGAGTTTCACACTATGTTCCACAGACGGGGTTGCCTCTGGACTTCCACCGACCGCTAAGGTCACCGTGTGACCGGGAATTTCTATCCGTTGGACAGCACAATAGCCTCTCATTTCTCACTGACGCTTTTTTCGTCCAGTGAAAAATTAAAACTTAACGCATGAAGTTAAGAATAGCTTTTCTCACTAAATAGAAGAACATTAAAAGTAACCGCAGTACTGTAAATTATAGATATCTAGGAAATTGTGTGTGTAACACATAATTTAAATTGTACATTAATACTTACAAGGGAACCTCCCCATCGCACCCCCCTCAGATTTAGTTATAAGTTGGAACAGTGGAGAGGCCTTGAAAAACTGAACACAGATCAGTCGAGAAAACAGGAAGAAGCTGTGTGGAACTATGAAAAAAATAAGCAAAATATACAAACTGAGTAGTCCTTCCGCAACATAGGCAACAACAAGGACAATGACAGTTCAGGAGCGCCGTGGCCCCGTGGTTAACGTGAGCGGCTGCGGAACGAGAGGTCCTTGGTTCAAGTCTTCCCTCAAGTGAAAAGTTTACTTTCTTTATTTTCGCAAAGTTATGACCTGTCCGTTCGTTCATTGACGTCTCTGTTCACTGTAATAAGTTTAGTGTCTGTTTTGCGACCGCACCGCAAAACCGTGCGATTAGTAGACGAAAGGACGTGCCTCTCCAATGGGAACCGAAAACATTTGATCGCAAGGTCATAGGTCAACCGATTCCTCTACAGGAAGACACGTCTGATATATTCTATACGACACTGGCGACGGCATGTGCGTGACATGACACTAATATGTTGTCGACCCACCTAACTTGTACACTTGGCGAATGGGTAAAAAGATTCTTCTACCTTGCCCGATTTAGGTTCTCTTGTGGTTGTGATTATCACTCCCAAAGAAGTGATCGCATCGGACGGACAGACGGACTGATAATAATTGTCTGAAAACAAAAAATCAAAATTTTCGCTCGAGGGAAAACTTGAACCAAGGACCTCTCGTTCCGCAGCTGCTCACGCAAACCACGGGTCCACGGCGCTCCTGAACTGTCTCTATCCTTGATGTTGCCTATCTTGCACATGTACTACTCAGTTTGTGTATTTTGCTTATTTTTTCATAGTTCCACACAACTTCTTCCTGTTTTCTCGATTGATCTGTGTTCAGTTTTTCAAGGCCTATCCACTCTGCCAACTTACAACTAAATCTGAGGGGGGTGCGATGGGGAGGTTCCCTTATTAGACTTAGAAATCCGGAAAATGGAGGAAAGTCATAGAAATTATTATTTATGGATTAATTATGACACATAAAAGAGAACTGGTAACAGCATAACATTTCTCGGAAAATTTCCGCGTGATTTGATGTATCACATGTTAATAAAAGCTTAAAATTAAGAGTTTCAGCAATTTTTATGTTCGGTACTTTAACTGATTTCAGCAGTGCTTGACCGACGTTTCCCGGGAGAAAAACGGCATTCTGATGGAGAGTCGATGGTCGGACGCCGTTGAAGGCGGTAAGGCTGTGTTAGCCTGTGTTTCGACAAACTTTTATCTGATTAGCGGTGAAACAGCCACTAGTCCGCATGTCTTAATTACTCTGAGTTCCTACTTTTCGACACAGAAACTTTCGGCATCTGATGGACTTGTTATTTTTCGGATTGCGTGTGGTGTAAGCCCACTTAAAACGTTTACGTGATAACCACCGGAGAATTTCTAGTTTGAGACACTGTGGAACTTTAACGGTTTTCCGAGACAACTCACGCAATTAATCGTGGGTTACTCAGCCAATTCCAAGATCTTTATAAACTAGGTCAGCCTCTGAAATTAATTTATTCTGAACTTTGACTTTCGATTTTTCTATGTTATTATTGGAAATAAACTCGTATTTGTGAAACTAAGACATACTTCAGTGCGTACGTTATTTTTGCATAGCAAATCTTGCCTGCATTTATATTACATACATTTGTGAAACATTAGGTAGATAGCGACGAATATGAGTTGGTACCTCATAGACCAAACGTAGAAACACTTGTTGAGTCCAATTAAATTTTCGGAGGCCCATTGAAGTGTTTGTGATGCGTAATGTGTGGGTAAATCTTTTCGCGCAGTAGCATGTGGGGGTTCTGAGCTGATATAGAACTTGTGAACCGCTTAAGACTTTGATTTTGAACGATTTGATGAGAGAGATATAATTTTACTTCGTCATCCACACCACAAGCACGTTGCTTTACCATTTTTACGGTCGCACAGTAATCTAGAGCAACTGCGCAGCGCTGCTGCATGGCGGAAGCAGTGTTCGTGGTGAGGGCGGTGCTGTCGCTGCTTGAATACAGGATATTCTTTGGTTTTTGCTGTCCCAGTTAACACATATCGGTAAAACGCATTTAGCACTAGACTAATTTTGGACCGCTTTATCGAATGGACACGTAAAATTCCGCTTGAAAAATCATTTTGTTTGTAACGGAAAACAAACCGGCGCTCTCCGTCGACTCCGGGGGTTGTAAGAAAGACGTGAAGATTAGTATTTGTTTACGTTGACTCCAGCTGCACAGTGCAGAAACGAAATTGCAGGTACTTGCCGAAATACCATAGAAAATGCGTCTGACGACTCTTAGGAAAGACACCCTGTGTACTCTCATCATAATTAAGAGCGAAAACGGACGTGGGGGGGGGGGGGAGGGGGGAGTGTACGATAATTGAATTCAAGTCATTTGAATAAATATGCACTTGCAAATGAGCAGTTTTCTCTGAGTGGCTATTTACTTCTGTGCGAAATACAGTTGTGACAAGATTTTCGGTGTAGTGTACATATAAAATTGGCGGTAGTCTCGCGTACACAAGTTATAAAATAGCAGTTCATTGGCGGAGCTGTCATTTCTACTCGGGTGATTTACGTGAAAAGGTTTCCGCCGTTATCGTGGCCGCAAGACGGGAATGAACAGCATTTGAACGCACAGTGGTGATTGGAGCTAGTTGCATGGGACATTCTGCACCAGAAATAGTTAGGAATTCACCGTTTCGAAGTTTACAGCACCAAGAGTGCGCCGTGAATACCAAATTTCAGGCATTAACCCGCACCACGGGAAATGCAGTGGAGGACGGTCTTCACTTTACGACCGATAGCACCGTCGCTTGTGTATAGTTGGGAGTGCTAACAGATAAGAACAATGCGTGAAATAGCAGCAGAAATCATTGTGTAACGTACGATGAACGTATCCGTTAGGACAATGCGGCGGAATTTGGCGTTAATGGGCTGAGCCAGCAGACCACCGAAGCGAGTGCCTTTGCTAACGGCACGAAATCGCCTACAGCGCATCTCCTGGGCTCGTAACCATATCGGTTGGACACCAGACCACTGCAAAACGTGGCCTCGTCAGATCAGTCCCGCTTTCAGTTGCTGAGAACTGATGTAGGGTTCGAGCGTCGCACGGACCATACGAAGCCATGGACCCAAGTTGTCAACAAAGCACTGTACAAGCTCCATAATGGGATGGGCTTTGTTTACATGGATTGTACTGATTTCTATGGTCTAACTGTACTGATCTTTGACTGGAAATGGTTTTGTTAGGCTACTCGGACACCATTTGCAGCAAACAACGATGCAGTTTTTATGAATAACAATGCCCTATGTCTTCAGGTCACAACTGGTTGCGATTGGCTTGAATTATATTTTGGAGAACTCGAGCGAATGATTTGGCCACAGAGATCACCCAACATGAATCCTGTCAAACACTTATCCTGAACCGGCAACACTTTCGTAATTATGGACGATGTAATGTAGCAAGTCATTACAAGACGACATTCGTTACAGTAAGTCACGCAACCGTTTCGTACGGTGGCTGCAGGATGGCTACCGCTTTGCTCACAGCGCAGCTGACGCTGCCTGCCCTGAGAACTGCATACAGTAACATTCCGACGGTACGAAAATTCATACCCTCTACGAATCCTAATAATCCATATTAGTTATTATTCGATTTTGTTCAAATTTGGTACACAACCTTTTGCAATTAATGGAATGATACTGTCAAAATTTCAGATCTTTATTTATTATAGTTCCGGAGATAATGAAATTACCTAAAAGTCCTAAAACCGACGCTTATGTTTTAAAACCCAGTTGGGAACAATAACAAATCTATTTTCATTATCATTTGAAGCCATTACCAGAGAGTTCACATGCTCATAAATCTGAAATGAACTCACTAGGTGTTCATCTTACAGACTTTTCTTATGGAGCTATCTAACGTGGTGTTATACGTAGGCCGGTTAGCAAGCGACTATCTCGAACTATTCTACTCATTGCCAACTCCACTAAATTCGCGTGGGAACAGCTTAATTCTGATTGGCTGTTGGTCTAAACGACCAATCAGAATGTTCCTTCCAGATCATTCTCGCAGCAAAACTTGCCTTATCCAATCACTAAATTCAGTGCATAAAATCAATTAATTAGAATTTTCTTTTCAAACCTTTAGCTACTTTACATTATGTAATACAAAAATCGCTCAAAACTATTATTTGCTTGTAATTTTGCTGTGTGAGTGCATGATAATGACTGAGAGAGCGTATGTGGAACATACGCTAAAACTTAATATGTCATTTTATGTAAAACCTCGTACAAACGAACCGTGGGAAAGTTATGGTGCAACTACGATGAAGATGACGTATGTCGGTGTAAGCTTGCTTTTGTATAAAAGTAGCCAGAATGAAAGTTAGACAGAATAAGTTTATTTATCAGTTTGGAGAATATTATGCACTTTGCTTATTTGATTAAACAATATATTAGAGATTGAAATTTTAATGACGCTAATTACTATCAGAGTAGTGATTGGATAAGGCAAGTTTTGCCGCGAGAATGATCTGCAAGGAATATTCTGACTGGTCGTTTAGACCAACAGCCAATCAGGATTAAGCTGTTCCCACGCGAATGTAGTGGCGTGGGCAATGAGTAGAATAGTTCGAGATAGTCGCTTGCTAATCGTCCTACGGATAACACCACGTTAGATAGGTCCATAAAAATAGTCTGTAAGATGAACAACTAGTGAGTTCATTTCGGATTTATGAGCGTGTGAACTTTCTGGTCGTAGTAAAAATTCAGCCGGCTGCTGTAGCCGAGCGGTTCTGGGCGCTTCAGCCCGGAGCCACGCAGCTGCTACGGTCGTAGGTTCGAATCCTGCCTCGGGCATGGATGTGTGTGATGTCCTTCGGTTAGTTAGGTTTAATTAGTTCTAAGTCTAGGGGGTTGATGACCTCAGATGTTAAGTCCCATTGTGCTTAGAGCCATTTGAACAATTTTAACAATCCTGCGTGGCATATTTCGTGCTCTGTACGGAATACATTGGCGAGCACTTTTTATTAAGAAGACCACTGAAACGACCGGATGTTTAACTGGCGAAGAGTTAGATCGTCAAAATCAGTCGGGTCGCACTTGCAAAAATTCTGGCTATTTCCGAGTGAAAATGTGTTGTACAGACAGTGAATTTTTAAGAATGAATTTTATCATATTAAATTCGGACTTGATAGTCATTTCATGTGTTTCCCTATGAATAGAAAGCAGATTCAATCTAAATTTTAAATTACAAGTAGACTGCATCCTCCGAACGCCCGCTTTTTTAAAATATGTACCTTCAGAAGCTGACTCTCAACTCGAGTTACGCGACCTCTGTGTGGTAGGTAACAGGTGGTGGTTTCATCAACGCTGCTTTACACTGCCTAGCATGTATCTGCTACTACAGAGTGAAGGGACGTCGGAAGGAAGGAATATCGAGGTAGGTGGGCTTTCGAAAAGTGAAAGAGAGGACGAAGACGACCGACGCCGCCCCGCTGAAACAGCTATGGAGACAGCATGGTTTAATATTTCTGCAGGGGACTTTCGACAGCTTGGCCTCCAACAACATTTGAGCTCAATCATCTGAATTTTTCTGTATGCTAATAGCACTCCCACTGTGAAAGCTGAATAAGTGGAACAGCGAATAATAAAGTCATATCAAGTTTTGCGAGACGATCCGAAAGTGTGGCATGGAATGTTTTAAGTTACTACAGAAACGAGTGCAGTATTGCATCCAAATGCGAGGATGACACATGAAACACCTTCTGCAAGATGTGTGCTCTGCGCTTGGCAGAAGAAGGCAGACACGATATCAGGAGGTACTCAATTACTCTTGTCATTGTAGTGTGTTGTCCTGATGAGCGCAAATGTTTTTGAAATTTTAACTTTTCGACATATTAACTTAACTTTGCTCAAATATCACACATGGCTCGTGGCTGCAATATTAACTTGGTAATGTCCCCTTGAGGCACCGACAAATTTTAAGTCTGATGTCAGATGACATCTGATAGCAACGATGTCATCGAAAATGGATATGTCGTGCAGTGACTGCCCCTTGGCCTCCAACATGATTTGAGGTCAATCATCTGAATTTTTTTGTATGTTAATAGCACTCCCGCTCTCAAAGCTGAAGAACTGGAACAGCGAATAGTAAAGTCAATGTTAAAAAATATATCGGCTTAATCACTTGTTTATAGTGTAAAACACCAAGATTGACACGTTTCGGAAGTCAAGCTTCCATCATCAGAATAACAAAAAAAGTAAAAGAACCTGTTAAAACTCGCTAAAATGGAACATGCACCAGGCACAACAAAATTGATAATAAAATTAAAACATCGTGACCACTTCCCTTGCTGCAGCGGTGTTTTCCAAGGTGCATCCCCACATAGTCGTCAAAATATAAAAAAACTCTAAAATGGTGTCGCTTACGGCGTTCAACATCAAACCACATGGCTCTCTCCTCTATCGTCGTAAGCCTCCCGTGCGTCTTCGTTGATACCACACACGACGTATCCAAACACGACACTGAAACGCGAGTGAGCTCACGCCAAGTAAACAAGGAAGTCACAGAGATGTCTATACAAACAGATAACGCATACCTGTTCCAAGGATCTGATGAAATGATGGTATCCTGCCAATTGCTAAAAATGTAAAGAAACCAGTAAAATGTTTGAAAAAGTTATTTGTATCACCAGTTAGCTGTTCATTCAGTGTGTTCTGATTATCCACGCTATGTAACGTAATTTCCATCTGTTCTAGTAGATCCAGCTTTTTGCCTTTGTCCTGTCTATGTAAAATAACGAGATCCTGATCTATTCCCAAAATGGGGTGTCCCGTTTCCCAAATATGCGTGGCTACAGCTGACTTTTCGAAATTATTAAGCCGGAAAGCATCGCTATATTCTTTGTAACGTATTTTAAAGGACCTACCACTTTGGCCTACATAGTTGGCCTTGCACGTGTTACACTGAATTTTATAGACCCCAGCTCTCTCATATTTATCGCTTTCCTGCTGTAAATTATTTTTAGTTTAAACCGCAGCGTATTATTGGTCTGAAAAGCGGTATCAACTTTAAAAAGTTTGAAAATGTTAGCCACTTTTTGCGAAATATCACCGAAGTATGGTATTGTGACTCTCGTAATATTATTTGCTGTATTCTTCCTTGCATTCGCGCGCTGTTTCTGTCGTATGGATAAAATCAAAGAATAGTAAAGTCTTTTCAAGATTTGCGATCCGAAATTGTGACATGGAGTTTTTAAGTCACTACAGAAACGAGTGCAGTATTGCATCCATATGCGAGGATGACACATGAAACACCTTCTTCAAGATGTGTGATTGTACAGTTAATTGTAACACGTAAAGGGTCTGAAGTAATATTGTGTTTCTTCTTGCTGTAGACACCGTTGATGACATCTGAACCAAACTGAATGTGGATGCAGGCGAAAGTTTATGTTACAAATACATTCGTACTACCTAGGACAACACTAGCAGCTAGTAAGCACACATTCACAATTACCTCGCAAAAAGGCATATTTGCGGATCAATGTTCACTGAAACGTTGGTGCTTCTAATATAGTGTATTCTATCCGTATCAATTTTCGCTATTAATTATCATGCGCCGCATCCAATGAGCGATATATCGTACGTAAGAGATAGGCTCAGCAGAAGTTATTTCGACGAGCTTACGTGAGTTTCGTTACTTTTACGTCATGGCAACATAATGCACATACTCAGTAAAATACACTACTGGCCATTAAAATTACACCAAGAAGAAATGCAGATGATAAACGGGTATTCATTAGAAAAATATATTATACTACAACTGATATGTGATTACATTTTCACGCAATTTGGGTGCATAGATCCTGAGAAATCAGTATCCAGAACATCCACCTATGGCCGTAAGAACGGCCTTGATACTCCTGGACATTGACTCAAACAGTGCTTGGATGGCGTGTACAGGTACAGCCGCCCATGCAGCTTCAACACGATACCACACTTCATCAAGAGTAGTGACTGGCGTATTGTGACGAGCCAGTTGCTCGGCCACCATTGACCAGACGTTTTCAATTGGTGAGAGATCTGGAGAATGTACTGGCCAGGGCAACAATCGAACATTTTCTGTTTCCAGATAGGCCCGTACAGGACCTGCAACACGCGGTCGTGCATTATACTGCTGAAATGTAGGGTTTCGCTGGAATCGATTGAAGGGTAGAGTAACGGGTCGTAATACATCTGAAATGTAACGTCCACTGTTCAAAGTGCCGTCAATGCGAACAAGAGGTGACCGAGACGTGTAACAAATGGCACCCCATACCATCACGCCGGGTGATACGCCAGTTTGACGATGACGAATACACGCTCCTAATGTGCGTTCACCGCGATGTCGCCAAACACGGATGCGACCATCGTGATGCTGTAAAGATAACCTGGATTCATCCGATAAAATGACGTTTTGCCATTCGTGCACCCAGGTTCGTCGTTGAGTACACCATTGCAGGCGCTCCTGTCTGTGATGCAGCGTCAAGGGTAACCGCAGCCATGGTCTCCGAGCTGGTAGTCAATGCTGCTGCAAACGTCGTCGAACTGTTTGTACAGATGGTTGTTGTCTTGCAAACGTCCCCATCTGTTGACTCAGGGATCGAGACGTGGCTGCACGATCCGTTACAGCCATGCAGATAAGATGCCTGTCATGTCCACTGCTAGTGATACGAGGCCGTTGGGATCCAGCACGGCGTTCAGTATTACCCTCCTGAACCCACCGATTCCATATTCTGCTAACAGTAATTGGATCTCGAGCAATGCGAGCAGCAATGTTGCGATACGATAAACCGCAATCGCGATAGGCTACAATCCGACCTTTATCAACGTCGGAAACGTGATGGTACGAATTTCTCCTCCTTACACGAGGCATCACAACAACGTTTCACCAGGCAACGCCGGTCAACTGCTGTTTGTGTATGAGAAATCGGTTCTAAACTTTCCTCATGTTAGCACGCTGTAGGTGTCGCCACCGGCGCCAACCTTGTGTGAATGCTCTGAAAAGCTAATCTTTTGCATATCACAGCATCTTCTTCCTGTCGGTTAAATTTCGCGTCTGTAGCAGGTCATCTTCGTGGTGTAGCAATTTTAATGACCAGTAGTGTAATATGTTCAACTATACTGAATAATATGGCACTCCATAAAACAAGTGGATATGATCGTTTGAAGCTGCCAGTATTTACCGCAGGACTGGGAAGACGAAATTTCGTTTCCACCTTTCCGCTCTCAGCATCTTTCCAGCGCAGAAGATCGTGGCGTTGCTGTGGCTTGGCGTTCCTCTGCCCCGTTGCCACTACCACCAAAGCGACCTCGCCGCAGCTCCGTCCTACCTGAAGGGCAGCACACCGCGGATTCCGGCACGGTTTTTCATTTCGCAACCGCGGCGGGATTGCGGCCGCAGTGATTAATGTCCTGCCCGGCGCCTTGACCGTCAGCTGCTGATCCTTCCAACACATTTCGCCGCCCAAATTCCGCTCGAAATTGCGTCTCGGATGGAGGCGCAGGCTGCAACATCGCTTCTAGAAGAGAGGGATGGAGAAGGTGGTAGCAAATGCCTGAAAAACTCGAGAGTGCGCCTTCCATCGCGAAGTGTACTTTAAACGACTACTTCAAGAGAACCAATGGGTTGTATAAAACTGTTACACGCTACATCGCAACTGGGTGTGTGTTGGCATGTTCGTATTAAAACAAGACCGAAACACAAGTGACACAGCGTGTCTACTTGAGCGAATAAGGTTCGTGAAGTAGGCCAGAGGACTGCAGCTCACTGTTCCTCAGATTTGCCGTCTATTTTTGCTGACAATCAAACGTAAGTGGTATGACTTTTACAATTTTCTGAATAGTCCGACTTGTTCCCTCAAACGTCAGGGTGCCGTTTTTAATATGCTATCAGGGTAACTGGCTCATACGTGCTTTTAATAAGTGGTCAGCCAGCCGCTTATTGCTGTGAAAATCTTCTAGTTTTCCTCCAGTCTTCGCTGTGATTTAATTGAGTTTTTTTTCACATCTTCTCGTTTGTGGCGTTTTCCATGTTGTGCTTTATTGTGATAAAGCAGGTGATCATAGGTGAGATTGGGAGAGACTGCGTGCGGTTTTATCTGTTTGCCTTTTAGTTCTTTAATCGAATTTTCTACGTTTTAACCGTTTTGTTTCCATCGACCTTGGTATGGGCGCTGATAACCTCGATGTTCAGCACTCCAGACACAGCAACACACGAACATTAATTAGAGGTTTGAGAGGAAATAAATTATAACTGATTTATAGTGTTCTGTCTGGTGCAGAGTCTCTCCGTTTACTTTGGAAGACTGCAGTCTCTCCATCTTATCAGTTGGAAAATTAATTACAACTTCTGATCTTAGTTTGACCGCGTAAGACAGTCGCTTGCTCCTTTAATTGAAGTGGCACATAAACTGATTAACAGATGGTTCAAATGGCTCTGAGCACTATGCGACTTAACTTCTGAGGTCATCAGTTCCTAGAACTTAGAACTAATTAAACCTAACTAACCTAAGGACATCACACACATCCAGGCCCGAGGCAGGATTCGAACCTGCGACCGTAGCGGTCGCTCGGTTCCAGACTGTAGCGCCTAGAACCGCACGGCCACTCCGGCCGGCCAAAAACTGATTAACAGCTTTTGGAGGTATACAGAGGAGACACAAACAAATCAACTTCGTATCATAAAATATTCATACACTACAGCTAGGACATTGCAGAATGCCAAGAACAGTCTTCACAAACGTGCAGTAGGGGACACGAATTCACTGCAGACATCCATAAGTAAAGCGCTGACATCTAAAGGAAAACAACCACTGTTGATAATTTACCAAACAAATAAACAAACAGCTGTTACGGAGCAATGGAGAAAGGTGTATTTTTATAGAAATTAAATTTAACCTGCAGGTATTCTTTCGAAGTAAACTAAAGATATTATTGCATTCATGCCACTTCAATCGAGGCAGCGTAGGGGATGTTGAGAAGTTCTGATGTTTTCTTAAGAGATGGTAATGTCTAAAGTGGTTTGCAGGACCCGGCAGAATAGTACAATGTTCCTGTAAGAAACGGTTGCTCTCACCACTTCATATGTGTGTCTCTTGCCACGCTAATGAACGGAAAAACTGTAACGAGACTCTAGGCAGGAAGTGCCTGGAGCCAACTGCAGTACCGAACGAGGTGGCGCAGTGGTTAGCACACTGGACTCGCATTCGGGAGGACGACGGTTCAAACCCGTGTCGGGCCATTGTGATTTAGGTTTTCCATTATTTCCCTAAATTGTTTCAGGCAAATGCCGGGATGATTTCTTTGAAAGGGTACGGCCAATTTCTTCCCTATCCTTCCCTCATCTGATGGGACCGATGATCTCACAGTTTGCCCCCATCCCCCACATCAACCAACGAACGAAATGCAGTAAAAGTTGTAGATTTTCTAGAACGAAGCTGCTCTTCATCGGTCAAGAAAGAGTAAGCTGAGACAGTGACTTTACTGAGTTTTGTAGTGACTGCTATTCAGTACACTTCGGAAGTGAACAAATTGGTCGCCTGGCAACTGTTGACAAAAGGAGTTACCAATTTCTACCTTTTATGGCATGGACAGCGATTCCCCACCCGCTGATATAGTATACAGGGTGGTCCGCTGATAGTGACCGAGACAAATAAGCATCAAACGAGAAAACTACAAAGAACGAAACTCGTCTAGCTTGAAGGGGGAAACCAGATGGCGCTATGGCTGGCCCGCTGCATGGCGCTGCCATAGGTCAAACGGATATCAACTGCGTTTTTTTAAATAGGAACCCCCAGTTTTTATTAAATGTTCTTGTAGTACGTAAAGAAATTTGAATGTTTTAGTTGGACCACTTTTTTCGCTTTATGATAGATGGCGCTGTAATAGTCACAAACGTATAAGTACGTCGTATCACGTAACACCCCGCCAGTGTGGACCGTATTTGCTTCGTGATACATTACCCGTGTTAAAATGGACCGTTTACCAATTGCGGAAAAGGTCGATATCGTATTGATGTATGGCTATTGTGATCAAAATGCTCAATGGGCGTGTGCTATGTACGCTGCTCGGTATCCTGGACGACATCATCCAAGTGTCCGGTTGGTTGACCGGATAGTTACGTTATTTAAGGAAACAGGAAGTGTTCAGCCACATGTGAAACGTCAGCCACGACCTGCAGCCAATGATGATGCCCAAGTAGGTGTTTTAGCTGCTGTCGTGGCTAATCCGCTAATCAATAGCAGACAAATTTCGCGAGAATCGGGAATCTCAAAAACGTCGATGTTGAGAATGCTACATCAACGTCGATTGCACCCGTACCATATTTCTATGCACCGGGAACTGCATGGCGACGAATTTGAACGTCGTGTACAGCTCTGCCACTGGGCACAAGAGAAATTAGGAAACGATGACAAATTTTTTTCACGCGTTCTATTTAGCGACGAAGCGTCATTCACCAACAGCGGTAACGTAAACCGGCATAATATGCACTATTGGACAACGGAAAATCCACGATGGCTGCGACAAGTGGAACATCAGCGACCTTGGCGGGTTAATGTATGGTGCAGCATTATGGGAGAAGGATAATTGGCCCCCATTTTATCGATGGCAATCTAAATGGTGCAATGTATGCTGATTTCCTACGTAATGTTCTACCAATGTTACAATAAGCTGTTTCACTGCATGACAGAATGGCGATGTACTTCGAACATGATGGATGTCCGACACATAGCTCGCGTGCGGTTGAAGCGGTATTGAACAGCATATTTCATGACAGGTGGATTGGTCGTCGAAGCACCATACCATGGCCTGCACGTTCACCGGATCTGACGTCCCCGGATTTCTTTCTGTGGGGAAAGTTGAACGATATTTGCTATCGTGATCCACCGACAACGCCTGACAACATACGTCAGCGCATTGTCAATGCATGTGCGAACATTACGGAAGGCGAACTATTCGCTGTTGAGAGGAATGTCGTTACACCTATTGCCAAATGCATTAAGGTTGACGGACATCATTTCGAGCATTTATTGCCTTAATGTGGTATTTACAGGTAATCACGCTGTAACAGCATGCGTTCTCATAAATGATAAGTTCACAACGGTACATGTATCACATTGGAACAACCGAAATAAAATGGTGAAATGTACCTACGTTCTGTATTTTAATTTAAAAAAAAACATATCTGTTACCAACTGTTCGTCTAAAATTGTGACATATGTTTGTGACTATTACAGCGCCACCATCTATCACAAAGCGAAATAAGTGGTCCAACTAAAACATTCATATTTCTTTACGTATTACAAGAATATGTAATAAAAAATGGGGGTTCCAATCTTAAAAACACAGTTGATATCCGTTTGACCTATGGCAGCGCCATCTAGCGGGCCAACCATGGCGCCATCTAGTTTCCCCCTTCAAGCTAGACAAGTTTCGTTCTTTGTAGTTTTTTCGTTTGACGCTTATTTGGTGAGATATTTGGCCCGGTAACGATCAATGGACCACCCTGTATACCTTAGACGAGTTTCCACAGTGGGACCCTACAGCTCTTATCTCATTTTTCGGGGTTCAAAGTTATTTAATAAGATCTTGCAATGGGTTTATGGATAACGCAACCTGCTATTAAGGGCCTTAAGCAATGTGTCCTGAGAGTGGTCTCTCTAACTCTCCTCTAACTCTTTACTGTGACTGAGTATTTAACAGATTTGAAATCAAAGTCATTAGTTACAGTATCTAGAATTTATTCTTGTAGTAACGGTATGGTTTGTGAGGGTTAGCAAATCTGATGCACAATGGCATTTACAGGGTGAGTCACCTAACATTACCGCTGGATATATTTTGTAAACCACATCAAATACTGACGAATCGATTCCACAGACCCAACGTGAGGAGAGGGGCTAGTGCAATTGGTTAATACAAACCATAAAAAAATGAACGGAAGTATGTTTTTTAACACAACCCTTCGTTTTTTTAAATGGAACCCCATTAGTTTTGTTAGCACATCTGAACATGTAAACAAATACGTAATCAGTGCCGTTTGTTGCATTGTAAAATGTTAATTACATCCGGAGATATTGTAACTCCGGAGATATTGTAACCTAAAGTTGACGCTTGAGTAACACTCCTCCGCTGTTCGATCGTGTGTCTCGGAGAGCACCGAATTACGTAGGGATCCAAAGGGAATGGTGATGCACCTTAGGTACAGAAGAGACTGAAGCAGCACATTACTTCCACATGCTAACACCTTTTTATTGGTCTTTTTTACTGACGCACATGTACATTACCATGAGGGGTGAGGTACACGTACACACGTGGTTTCCGTTTTCAATTACGGAGTGGAATAGAGTGTGTCCCGACATGTCAGACGAGTAGATGTTCAATGTGGTGGCCATCATTTGCTGCACACAATTGCAATCTCTGGCGTAATGAATGTCGTACAAGCCGCAGTACATCTGGTGTAATGTCGCCGCAGGCTGCCACAATACGTTGTTTCATATCCTCTGGGGTTGTAGGCACATCACGGTACACATTCTCCTTTAACGTACCCCACAGAAAGAAGTCCAGAGGTGTAAGATCAGGAGAACGGGCTGGCCAATTTGTGCGTCCTCCACGTCCTATGAAACGCCCGTCGAACATCCTGTCAAGGGTCAGCCTAGTGTTAATTGCGGAATGTGCAGGTGCACCATCATGCTGATACCACATACGTCGACGCGTTTCCAGTGGGACATTTTCGAGCAACGTTGGCAGATCATTCTGTAGAAACGCGATGTATGTTGCAGCTGTTTGGGCCCCTGCAATGAAGTGAGGACCAATGAGGTGGTCGCCAATGATTCCGCACCATACATTTACAGTCCACGGTCGCTGTCGCTCTACCTGTCTGAGCCAGCGAGGATTGTCCACGGACCAGTAATGCATGTTCCGTAGATTCACTGCCCCGTGGTTTGTGAAACCCGCTTCATCGGTAAACAGGAAGAACTGCAACGCATTCTCTGTTAATGCCCATTGACAGAATTGCACTCGATGATTAAAGTCATCACCGTGTAATTGCTGATGTAGCGACACATGAAACGGGTGAAAGCGGTGACGATGCAGTATGCACATGACACTACTTTGACTCAGTCCACCGGCTCTCGCAGTGTCCCGTGTACTCATGTGTGGGTTCATGGCAACAGCAGCTAACACACCAACAGCACCCGCTTCTCCTGTGACGGGCCTGTTACGGACCCGTTTGCGTGCTACGACCATACCTGTTGCATACAGTTGGCGGTAGATGTTTTACAATGTGCGGCACGTTGGATGCTCTCTGTCCGGGTACCGTTCTGCATACACCCTGCAGACTTCAGCTGCATTTCGTCGACACTCGCCATAGATGAGTATCATCTCCGCCTTTTCAGAGTTCGAATACACCATGGTCACAGTTCCTACAACACTACACTATCACAGACGTCTGGTAACACGGTGTACTACAGTTGGTCTGCGCGCGGAGACGAATGCAGAATAACAATAGCAGCAAGTGCTACGTGCGGACACTGCGACAGCTAGACCAAACCACAATAGTGCACTACAGCCACACTCGTAAACACGGTCGTCATCGTAAACATATCCCTGCAGATGCTGCTCGCCGACCGTGGCCCGTGTTTGTTACAACACGCAACTGAACGTCGGAAGTTTCAAGCGTCAACTTTAGGTTACAATATCTCCGGATGTAATTATCATTTTACATTCCAACAAACGGCACTGATTACGTATTTGTTTATATGTTAAGATGTGCTAACAAAACTAACGTGGTTCCGTTTAAAGAAAACGTAGGTTTATGTTAAAAAACATACTTCCGTGTATTTTTTAATGGTTTGTATTAAACAATTACACTAGCCCCTCTCCTCACGTTCGGTCTGTGGAATCGGTTCGTCAGTATTTGATGTGGTTTACGAAATATATCCAGCGGTAACGTTAGGTGACTCACCCTGTATATAACTAGATAAAAGTTAACATAAAAACTCATCGTTACGTAGGGACAACGTTTCGTGTTGGGTAAACATATTAAAGATGATGTGCTGCAGCCTATCATTAGAGGCACGGAAAATTGTGTAGTAAGTAATCAGTATTTACACATCGTTGAATAGACAGTGAAAGAAGATAAATTTAGTGTTGTGACAGGACTACCTTTACAGAGGCCGCCGCTTCGCATCGAGCTAAGGGATCGTTCTGCCTTCCTAACCCACACGTGGCACTGCCGCAGTGTCCTCTGCTGTGTCGCCCGCCGTCGAGTCGTAGTTATAGTGGCGGTCCTACGTCACTGCCGTCGGGTGCGCGTTATGTTGATCCTCGGTCGTTCGGCCCAAATGTTAATCTCACCTACTCGCTTGCCCCATCTGAATAATACTCTCACTACTCATGTCCGCGTCCACGGGCAGCTCATTTCGTAGCTCTTCAACAGAGTCCTGAACCTCGAAACTCCGAGGCTTGTCTGCCTGACTCCCACGACCACAGATCGCGCTGTTCCTACCCATCTTTTATTTCCTCTTTTTTTGTGCCTCTTTCGGATTATGTCCAATTTCCTCCTTTGCCACAGATGGTATAAACATAATAAGGTATCTCTTCCTCCCTCTTCACCTTTGCATTAACAACCCCCCAATTTCACTTCTTTACCATGTTTTTTGTCCCACCAAAAATCGGATGCGATCTACGTCAGCGCTCATCCATCTATTAAAAGATGTTTTCTTCCCCTCGGTGTCATTTCGCCAGCATGGGAATAATAAAGGGATGAAAGTCCTGTTTTTGTGCATTGCCTGGGAGAGGTACCCGCACTGTTGTACCGTCCCAGCTCGCAGTGTACTTGGTCAGCTTTCTAGGATGTTGTCTCTCCTCGTAGTCCGTATCCCTTTTTGGCGGAAGAACGTTTCTCCGAATTCCTTCATGTAACTATCACGTTCTTTTCTCCTTCAACTGTAAACACCTATATTGTTTGTCGGTGGGGCTGGCGGGAACAGTGCACCATCCGTATTTTTACTACCGTAGCCCCATTTGGCCACATTGTCGTATGTCAGGCTGCTACGTGACCTGCGCTGTTCCACCGACTCACACGTAGTTCACTCGACTGTGCTACATGTCAGTGCTGCCAACATACTGCTCCGGGGTTCCTGAGAGCTCCCAAGTGAGCGCCCGTTGAGTCGGCATCATTACGCCTCGTTATCGGCTACCTCGAACGGCCGACTGTCTGATGCAGAGTGCTACGGGAGATAGGAGGAGATGGAAAGAGATACGAAAGGGGAGGAGATGGGCCTAGGAGGGGAATGGGAAGAGATGCACAGAGAGAGGGGGAGTAGAAGATGGGTAGAGAGATGGAAGAGAAGGACAGGGTGGAAAGGAGCAGATGGACAGAAAAGGAGCAAATAAAATGAAAGAGTAGGGAGGAGGAGATGAACAGAGAGAGAGGAGCAGGAGGAAATGGAAAGAGATTTAGGGTTGGAGAGGGGTTGGTTGAAGGGAGATGGGGAAGGACTAGCTGAAGACTGAGATAAATACTTACCTATGCCATTTGCTACATAGTTATCTCAAACATAAAAGAAGTAAGGGCAGCAATTCACTACTACACATTACTCTCAACCCCACCCAAAAGATACTAGTGGTGCCACATTTAACAAGTCAGCACATGCTCCATTATACTGAATGTTGGTTACCTAAGGCCACATTCAGTTACAAACATTTTATACAAATCACTATCCATATATCCCAAAATTACGTCAAACATCAGAAAAATTTATTTATATGAGCATCTGAAACTCATCCCTTCTCCGTTTTATTGGCATCTTTATTTAGTAATAATTATTCACCTTTAATACAAGCCTGCAGTTCGTGTCAGTTACCTCTCCATAGAATCCAAATTGCATTTTACATGATATTAATTCCTACAACATGACAAAAGGACATCTTCTCTCTAACTACATCTACATATGTGCGTGTCAGGTGTAGTTAAATGTTAAAACCGTTTATATATGTCTCAGTTGACGATATTCCATGTAGTCCACGCATGGTGAGTCACTGTATTACAAGTTCCTCAGAAGATATAAAACTGTTCTTGTTGGGGGCAATATAGAATCACAAGTATCCCAATAAACTGAACAGAGTGATGCCCAGAATGAGATTTTCACTCTGAAGCGCAGTGTGCGATGGTATGAAACTTCCTGGCAGATTAAAACTGTGTGCCAGACCGAGACTCGAACTCGGGACCTTTGCCTTTCGCGGGCAAGTGCTCTACCAACTGAGCTACCCAAGCTCGACTCACGCCCCGTCCTCACAGTTTTACTTCTGACAGTACCTCGTCTCCTACCTTCCAAACTTTATAGAAGCTCTCCTGCGAGGTTCTAAAAGAGGACGAACAAGCATAGTGTAGGCAGTCTCCTTAGTAAGCCTGTTACATATTCATGTGTGAATTGCTGTTTAAAGTCGCATTATATGGTCGAAAGCAGGTGATTTTCTCACTAGCAGAAAATCTGCAGGTGTTGTAGAAGTCCTGGTACAGTGGTAGTTGGGTGGCAGCTTGGCCAGTAGGTGTCCTTCTACGTAGTGGGACAAGGTTTGTATGGCCCCACATTGCAGTGTAGACAAATTTATTCAAGGTAGCGGATCAAAGATGGTTGCGATAGGTATGGCAACATCGCAATAATGTCAAGGCGGGAAGTTCAAATTTTGGCGGGATAATAGGTCAATTGGGCTACTTCCACTAACCTAACATGGACCCCTCACTCCCACTCCCCCACCCCTCCTACAGGAAATGGGGGGATGAAAGGGCACTTGGGCTCCCTCCACTAACCTGACTCGCCAGGCTGCCCACTCTTCCTAGAAATTGGCAGGAAAAGGACTCAGCCTGTGATGGTTAGGATTGCTGAAAGTCTTTATTATGATACAGAGTTTATTTAAACAATTTGAGGCAGTAGATCCCTCCAATGTGTTCACCATGGGGTCTGGAATCCAACTGACCTAGTACACAAAGTGTTCACCATGGGGTCTGGAATCCAACTGACCTAGTACACAGTACTGCCACCAGAGTGAAATTGGTTGATACATTGATAGTGTCTCTTCAACCCCCTTCTTGTATAGAGGCTTAACTTCAGCATATATTAGCCAGACTGTAAATGTTCCGCTACTAAGAGAATGATCGCACAAATAAGTTCGGACAGAATTCGACTCACATGAACCCTCTTTGTTGATATGTTATCATAACAACTAGAATACTTATATTTTATGAATCATATGATGGATGCTACTTCTTTGGGAGACGTGAGTGTCGTTTCCATTTTACCGAAGTTATTGGTAAATAATGGCGTCAGAGACTCCTGTACACTGTTTACCGAGCCTAATAAATCCAAACTGTCAGTAACAGAAACAAAGTACTTGTTTAAAAGGTTTGCAACACTACATGCACTCGTGACAAAGGTCTCATATATCTGGCTGGTTGGTTGGTTTAAAAGGGAGGAAAGAGACCAAACTGCTTGGTCATCATTCCCTTGTTCCTGTGAAAACAATCATAGAAGGGAAAGGAAAAAAACAAACGAGATGTAGCGCACAATACTAAAATGAAGAAAAGATAACAAAAAAGACTGAAAGGGAACAAACGCAGCAAATAACTAAAGAGGACAAGAAAACAACAGAGAGAAGCTAGAAATAGGTAGAAGTGGTTAAAACAATAAAGCTGATTGCTATGTCTGGCTGACCATGAGAATAAAAAGGAGAAGCCAGCCACTCTGCAGCATATTAAAACCTCCACCCTTAAAGCACTAGGGTGGAGGGGAAAGAGGGACAAAGGACATCTGCCCACATTTAGGTCAAATTATAAAACCACCCACACAAATAAAATTTAAACAAAATCAGCCAATGAGGCGTTGTCAGATAAAATAAGAATTAACCAGTCCTGTAAACAATATGTCGGTGTAGGGCAGTCAAAGTAGGATAATGCACCAGGATATGGGCCACTGTCAAACAGATGCCACACCGACATTTTGACGGGTCTTTACTGTATAGGAGGTAGCTGTAGGTCGCCCAAACGTGTGGAGAAACCAGGGAATCATGGAGTCCCTGTAAGAGGCCCTCACTGAGGACTTCGACACATTCGTAGTCTCTGTAATGACACACAGTTGGTTGTGCATAATGAAATTATGCCATTCCATCTCCGAAAGCTGAAAAACCTTGTGGTGTAATAACGAATTCAGGTCAGTTACAGGGATGCCAACCTCCAGAAGCAGTTGCCATGTAGCATGTTTGGTCAGCATGTCGGCATGTTCATTTCCTGGAATTCCAACATGACCTTGGGTACACATCACTGAACGACTAACCTGTTTCAGGGCATAGAGGGGCTCCTGGATGGTCGCTACCAAATGATGACGAGGATAGCACTGGTCGATAGCTTGTAGGTTGGTCAAGGAGTCAGTACACAGAAGAAACGACTCCCCAGGGCATGAGTGGATGTGGTCAAGAGCAAGAGATATGGCCACCAGCTTTGCAGTTAAAACACCACAGCCATCTGGCAAGGAATGCTGTTCAATATAGCCTCCATGAACATACGTGCCGCCAACGTGATTGTCAGCCGTCAAGCCATTCATGGAAACCACATCATGGTCTCAGTACATTTGAAGAACCGAGAGTAAGTGACAGCGGAGAGCCCAAGGGTTAACTGAGTCCTTTGGGGCATTTGAAAGGTACAAGCGAAGCTTCGGCCTTGGATCACACCATGGAGGTGTACGGGAAAGGCTCTTGAGTAAAGGGAAGGACTCCATTTCAGATAGAAGGGACCAGACACGAATCGGAATCGTAAGCCCTGATCTAGGCCGCCAATGTGGGTGGGGAACTGCCATGGGAGGGAAAAGGAGACAGTAATTTGGATGCTCAGGAGAAGTACAAATGTGGGCAACGTAATTGGCCAACTGTAGCAAACGCCCAACCTTCAATGGAGGGACTCTGGACTCCACCAGGATGCTGGTCACTGGAGTCATCCTAAAAGCTCCTGTTGGTGGGCGAATGCCACAGTGGTGCACTGAGTTGAGTAAACGTCGCTGAACCACAAACCAGACTCCCATATCCGAGGCAGGATTGAACAAGGGCTCTGTAGAGTTTCAGCAGCGTTGAGCGATCTGTACCCCAGTTGGTGTTGCTCAAGCAGCAGAGGGCGTTGAGGTGCTGCCAGAATTTCCGCATAAGCTGACGAAGGTGAGGAAGCAAAGTCAATTGGGCGTCGAAAATCAGTTCTAAGAATCTATATGTCTCAACTATAGTGAGTCCTTTGTCATTAAGGTAAAGTTCTGGTTCTGGATGAATGGTACGATGCTGTGAGAAGTGCATGACATACGACTTTGAGGCTGAAAACTGGTTCTGGATGAATGGTACGATGCTGTGAGAAGTGCATGACATACGACTTTGAGGCTGAAAACTGGAAGCTGTGGGCTGCAGCCCATGAATGCGGCTTGTGGTCGGCTCCCTGTAGGTGCCGCTCAGCCACACCAGTACTGGAGGAGCAGTACGAAATGCAGAAGTCGTCTACATACAGAGAAGGTGAGACAGACGGCCTTGCAGTTGTTGGTAGAATGTTAATAGCCACTAAAATATAGAGGCCAGCGAGACACCATTTTCCTGGATATGAGGGGTACTATGAGAGGCACCAACCTGGATATGGAAGGTATGGAGCAACAGGAAATTTTGTATAAAAATAGGGAGCGTAGCCTGGAGACCCCACTCACATAACATGGCAAGGATATGATGTCGCCAGGTTGTGTCGTAAGCTTTTCGTAAATCAAAAACGACACCAATCAGGTGTTGGCGTCTCGAAAAGGCTATTCAGATTGCAGACTCGAGGGACACAAGATTATCAGTGGTAGAGCGACCCTACCGGAAACCTCTCTGGCATGGAGTCAGTAGGCCATCTGACTCCAGGGCCCAACACAACCGCCGGCTCACCATACGTTCAAGCAGCTAACAAAGAACGTAGGTGAGGCTGATGGGCCGATAGCTATCCACATCAAGCGGATTTATACCAGGACTGAGCACTGGAATGATGGTGCTCGCCCGCCATTGCGATGGAAAGACCCCATCACACCAGATCCCGTTGAAGATGTCACTTGTAGTCGGACGAAAGATGTTTCACCATCTGACTCTGGATCTGATCTGGCTCAGGATCTGTGTTGGGGCAAAGTGCAAGGGCGCTGAGGAGATCCCATTCTGTAAATGGGCCTAATGAGGTTCACTGTGAACAAGAAGACCTTCCCTTCTATCCGCCGTTTGAGGGTTCGAAAGGCTGGCAGATAATTCGCCAATACAGAGGCTCGAACAAACTGCTCGACAAAGTCCTTGGCAAAGTCCTCGGCAATCGCGTTTGCGTCGTTAGATAACACACCAACGACGTTAACGCCAGGGACACCTGTTGGGGGTGTGGTAACCAGAAACACGTCTAATCTTCGTCCAGACCTGGGAAGGTGACGTATGGCACCCAATGGTCGAGACTTACCTTCCCAACACACCTGTTTCCGTCTTTTTATAAGCTGGTGAATGTGTGCATGGAGCCCTTTAAAATCCATTAGGTGCTCCAGCGAAGGGTGCCGTTTATGTCGCTGTAGAGGCCGCCTACGCTCTTGACTTGCCTCAGCGATTTCTGGCGACCACCTAGGGACTGACTTTCGGCGGGGGGGGGGGGGGGGGGGGGCACTCTAAGGAAACGGGATCGCAGTGTCCGCCGTGCGCCACAGAAACCATCATTCGAGTGACCAGCTCAACCACAACATCGATGATACCATGTGAGGGAGATTCAACCGTGACAGTAGAGGTGAAAGCTTCCCAGTCTGCCTTGTCTGAAACCCATCTGTGTAGGCGTCCATGGGCATGACGCTGGGGGAATGACAGGAAGATGGGGAAGTGGTCACCACCACACACGTCATCATGAACTCTCCAGTGGACAGATGTGAGAAGTCCTGGGCGGCAAAGTAATAAATCAATGGCTGAGTAACTACCTTGAGACACACTGAAATGTGTGGCCGCCCCAGTACTCAGAAGGCAGAGGTCGAGCTGAGACCATAAATTTTCGATATCTCTACCTCGGCCAGTAAGCACAGTGCCACCCCACAAGGGGTTATGGATGTTAAAATCTCCCAAAAGTAGAAAAGGTTTAGGGAGTTGATAAATTAGTGCAGCCAATACGTTCAGGGATACTGCATCATCTGGAAGGAGATATACATTACAGGCAGATATTTCCTGTGTCGTCTGTATCCTGACAGCCACAGCTTCAAGAGGGGTTTATAGAGGCACAGCTTCACTACATACCAAGTTCAGGACACAGACGCAAACTCCAACTATTATATTCACTACTGTTTTTATAATATCCCCTATAACCATGGAGGGCTCGACCCAGTGCACCACTGTAGCATTCGCCAACCAACAGGAGCTTTTAGGATGAGTCCAGTGACCAGCTTCCTGGTGGAGTCCAGAGTTCCTCCAATGAAAATTAGGCGTTTCCAACTGCTGGCCAGTTACATTGCCCACATTTGTACTTGTCCTGAGCATCCAAATTACTGTCTCCTTTTCCCACCCACGGCAGTTCCTCTCCCGCATCGGCAACCCAGGTCAGGGTTACGATTGCGGTTAATGTCCCTTCTACCTGAACTGGGGACCTTCCCTTTACCACCTCTACTCAAAAGCCGTTCCCGCAGGCCTACATGGTGTGAAGCTACGCCGAAGTTTCGCTTGTACCTTTCAAATACCCCTAAGGACTCTGTTAACCCTGTAGCTCTCTGCTGTCACTTCCTCTAGATTCCTGACATGTACTGGGGCCATGAAGTGGTTTCCATGGACGACTTGATGGCTGACGGACTCGTTAACTTCATGGAGGCCATATTGATCAGCATTCCTGGCCAGATAGCTGTGGTGTTTACCAGCAGAGCTGGTGGCCATATCTCTTGCTCTTGACCACATCCGGTCATGCCCTGGGGAGTCGTTTCATCTGTGTACTGACTCCTTGACCAGCCTACAAGCTATCGACCAGTGTTACCCTCGTCATCATTTGTTAGCGACCACCGAGGAGCCCCGCTATGCCCTGAAACAGGTTAGTCGTTCACTAATGCCCCTAGGTCACATTGGAATTCCAGGAAATGAACAAGCCGACATGCTTGCCAAACACGCATACTCGCTACATGGCAACCGCTTCTGGAGGTTGGCATCCCTGTAACTGACCTGAATTCGTTATTGCACCGCAAGGTTTTTCAGCTTTGGGAGATGGAATGGCATAATTTCAGTATGCACAACCAACTGTGTGCCATTAAGGAGACTACGACTGTGTGGAAGTCCTCAATGAGGGCCTCTCGCTGAGACTCCATGGTTCCCTGGTTTCTCCACACTGGCCACGTTTGGGCGACCCACAGCTACCTCCTATACAGTAAAGACCCGCCACAGTGTCGGTGTGGCACCTGTTTGACAGTGGCCCATATCCTGGTGCATTGTCCTAATTTGACAGCCCTGCAACGAAATCTTCGTGTACCAGACTGGTTAACGCAAATAATATCTGACAACGCCTTATTAGCTGATTTTGTTAAATTTTATTTGTGTGGGTGGTTTATATCATTTGATCTAAGTATCAGCACATGTCCTTTGTCCCTCTTTCCCCTCCACCCTAATGCTTTAAGGGTGGAGGTTTTAATGTCCTGCAGATTGGCTGGCTTCTCCTTTTTATTCGCACGGTCAGCCAGCCATGGCGACCTGCTTTCTTGTTTTATCCACTTCTACCTATGTCTAGATTCTCTCTGAGGTTTTCCTGTTCTCTTTAGTTCCTAGCGGCGTTTTTTGGCTTTCAGACATTTTTGTCGTCTTTCCTTCATTTCGGTATTCTGCACTTTATCTCGTTTGTTTTTTCTTCCCCTTCAATGATTGCTTTCACAGGAACAAGGGAACGATGACCAAGCAGTTTGGTATCGTTCCCCCCTTTTAAACCAACCAACCAACCTAATAAATGAGACCTTCGTCACAAGTGCATGTACTGTTGCAAACCTCTTTAATAAGTACTTTGTTTCTGTAACTGACAGTTTGGATTTATTAGGCTTGGTAAACGGTGTACAGGAGTCTCTGACGCCAGTCTTTACCAATAACTTCAGTAAAATGGAAACGACACTCACGTCTCCCAAAGAAGTAGCATCCATCATAAAATCGTTAAAATGTAAGGATTCCAGTGGTTATGGTAACATATCAACAAAGTGTGTTCATGTGAGTCGAGTTCTGTCTGAACTAATTTGTGCAATCATTCTCTTAGTAGCGGAACATATCGATACTGACTAAAATATCTTGAAGTTAAGCCTCTATACAAGAAGGGGGATGAAGAGCCACTATCAAACTATCGATCAATTTCACTCTTGACAGATTTTTCAAAAACATTGGAAAGCATCACCTTAAGTGTCCGATAATAAAATAATATATTGTCCAACTAACAACATGAGTCCCTTGAGGGTTTCGATATAGAGAAATCTGAATTTTATCCATAGCAGTTGGTGTTGAACTCCATGTCTGTTCCTTTATAGGCTTACTGCACACTACAGAGAAAACTACTTATGTGTACTGTAGTAATGTACTTAATTTGTTAGGTAACAAATTAGAGGCTACAGACATTTTTTGTGATCCATCAAAAGCCTTTGACTGCGTGATTCACAATATTCTCTTAAGCAAATGAGATTATTATGGTGCGACCAGCAGTTCTGAAAAATGATTCAAGTCTTATGTAACCAACAAGAAACAAATGGTGTAATTGCGAAATACCTGTGCAGTAAGCAGTTAGTCTTCATCAGATTGGGAACCACCGAGTGTAGTTTTGCAGTGTTTAACACACTGGGCCCTCATTAGGAAGGAGAATGGCTCAAACCTGTACCCAGCCATCCTAATTTAGGTCTTCTCTGATTTCCCTAAATTGCTTCAAGCAAATCCCAGGATGATTCCTCTGTTAGGGCGTGGCTAACTTCCTTCCCCATCCTTCCCTAACCTGATGGGACCAATGAGCTCGCTGTTTTCTCCCCCTCTCCAAATCAACCAACCAACCAATGACTTGGAATTAATTACATGTGGTGTTCCTCAAGGTTCAATCTTGGGTCCATTGCTTTTTCTTGTGTACATTAATTACCTTTCATCTGTTACATTGTCAGAAGCTAAGTTTGTTTTGTTTGCATCCGATATAAAAATTTCAATATGTAGCAAGTCAAGCACAGATTTAGAAATGGCTGCTAATCAAATCTTCACAGTCTTTAATCAATAGTTTAAGGCTAATTCACTGTCATTCCACTTTGAAAAGATCACTGTATGCATTCTGAACCTGCAAGAGTTTTCCTTCCAGGATGTGTATAAGATATGAAGACATGCGGATCGAACAGGTTGACAGTGTTAAATTTCTTGGATTACAACTCAATAATAAATTCAGTTGGGAAGGGCATCCCACAGATTTGCTGAAGTGCCTAAACAAGTCTGCACTTGCAGTGAGAAGGATGTAGGAAATATAAATATAAAAACAAACTTGCATACTTTGCGTACTTTCATTAAATTACATGGGATCATATTCTGGGATAACTCATCAGACCAAACAAAAGTTTTTAGTATGAAAAAGCGTGTAATAAGAGCCCTTTGAGGTGGAAATTCAAGAACATTTTGTAGAAGTCTCTTCAAGGAACTTTGCATTCCAACCAGTTTTTCTCGGTATATTTATTGCTTAATGATATTTTTTGCAAGGAATATATCTCTAATGTCAACCAATGGCTCAATACATAGTATCAGTACTAGGAATAAGAACAATCTACATAACAACCTAAAATCGCTTACCTTGGACCAAAAATGGGTCCAATATTCAGGAACAAATATTTTCAATAGATTGCTAGCAACTTGGTTCCGGATACACTGCAGTGTAAACAGAGTTTGAAAGACTTTTCGACAGGCAACTTCTTCTACTCTTTAGATGAATATCTTAAGTAAAATGTCTGGTACATTTCATTTTCGACAGAACTTGGTCACAACAATCAGGATTAGGTATATTGTGTATGATAAATTAATTAAAGGTGCATAACAATGTTTCATGCTGACACTGTTTTAATTCCATAAATGTTAGCAGGTCTGGTTTACTGTAATGTATTGACGTATTTTGACAATCTCCTGTCAACGGATCTGGGTAGAGTGTATGATATTCAAATGTTTGATGTTTTTTGTATATTCTGTCTGACTTGTTCCAGACCCACAAGAATCATCTCATTTATGGGTCTATGGAACGAAAAGTGAATCAAATCTTTAATCTAATGTAAGTGCTTGTATACCACTCAGTACATCGGTGGAATGCTTTGAGGACATGAAACACATTATTGTGAAATAGTAGCAAGAACCAAGTGACATGGTTAGTAACTGATCTATTCAGTCAAACCGTGGTGAGTCTAAAGAGAGTAAAATTGTGTGTGAGATGTTAGTGTTACAAATGCATTATCCTTCTGTAATTGATGAAGAGGATTGAAAATTTTTTCAGGGTATTGACTTCCTGTTAATGGGAGCTATCTTAATACCCTGTATCAAAGACTACATCAAGACAAATATGCTCTACTATAACAGTTGTCCAATTAGAAAGGCCTTCATTCGTTGCACTAGGGCTGCAGACTGACAGGAAAGGGAACCCGAAACATGGTTGAAGTTAATTCTGCAGTTATAAACTAACTAATGGCAAGGTTTACCTTAATTCAGAGCTCTACTCGTATGACAATTTACAGGTGGACTGGGGAAATTTTGTTTAGAGCCTAGTATTCTATATGTACACAAGGTTTCAAATCTGATACTATCACAGTGTTAAAGAAGGTCAATTCAGATGAACCATCAGTCGACAGGAATTTAAGGAATTAGAGCCCATTAACATGACAGATTTCTCTAAACAGAATGAAAATGTGAAATCAGGGTCTATAAATGGGTGTATTGAATTTGAATCTTCAAAAACTTTGCCCAAAGTCACTGCAGTGTACACGTAAGTACTACATGGCTGTGTGATTAATTATTTACCACTTAAGAGAATTGTGCAACAAGATGTATGAATGAACAGATGACTCCACCACATCTAAATTGCTTCACGAAGACACCTAAAAGTACAATCAGTATTATAGGGATTCAAGGCTTCCACGATTAATGTGGACCATTTGTATTTAAGAATATTACTTTCATTGTGTTTGCAAATGCTGGATATCTTATAACAATCTGCACAAACGTTGCCTCACCAAAGATGTGCAATGTGCTATTAGCTAATATGTAAGTACCATGGAATATGCTGGAAAGATTCCAGGATACCTTACAAAGATTTGGTAACATTGCTTCGAACATTTTATCATGTATACAAACTGTGTGAGAAAATTTCATGGTTAGGTGATATTTACTGTCAAGCTGAAACCTGGAACCTGCAATTATATGGGGGCCCATTCCTTCACACTCTCAAGCTGAAGTATAAAGAAGAAAAAAATAGTGATTCAAAATTTTTATGACTCCTTCAGACAATTTGAAACTACTATTATAAGTGGTGACAAATAAATGATCTTTTAAATGTGTGCTTATTTCAACTTGCTTACCTCTCCTCTTCCTTTGCCCACAAGTTTGAAAAAGCTCCCAAACTAGTTCAGGTAAGGTTTAATGGAGAATATGTGGTACAAATTAATTGTTTATGCATAGTATGTATGCATTTATTTTTCAGTACATTACTTCCACAAATGAAATCCATGGCATTCATCTAGTACAGGAGATAGCATCTTATGCAGATCTTTGATACATCAATGGAACCAGATACGACCATCTACTGCCTGCTCACATGGATCAGTATGTGTGGTATGATATGAAAAATCAGGCACAATGATTTTGTGAACTGAATAACATTGCTTACCTGGGAACTGCTCATTCTTATCAATATGTGTACCTATGTTGAACACTTCCTATGTAACCTATGTACCTATCCTTTTATACTGACAAGGGAACCTCCCCATCGCACCCCCCTCAGATTTAGTTATAAGTTGGCAAAGTGGATAGGCCTTGAAAAACTGAACACACATCAATCGAGAAAACAGGAAGAAGTTGTGTGGAACTATGAGAAAATGAGCAAAATATATAAACTGAGTAGTCCATGCGGAAGATGGGCAACATCAAGGATAATATAACCTCCGGAGCGTCGTGGTCCCGTGGTTAGTGTGAACAGCTGCGGAACAAGAGGTCCTTGGTTCAAGTCTTCCCTTCAGTGAAAAGTTTAATTTTTTATTTTCAGTTTATGTGACAAACTATTATGTTTTCATCAGTCTTTTGGGAGTGATTATCACATCCACAATAAAACCTAAATCGGGTAAGGTAGAAGAATCTTTTAACCCATTCGCCAAGTGTACAAGTTAGGTGGGTCGACAACAAATTCCTGTCATGTGACGCACATGCCGTCACCAGTGTCGTATAGAATATATCAGACATGTTTTTTCTGTGGAGGAATCGGTTGACCTATGACCTTGCGATCAAATGTTTTCGGTTCCCATTGGAGAGGCACGTCCTTTCGTCTACTAATCGCACGGTTTTGCGGTGCGGTCGCAAAACACAGACACTAAACTTATTACAGTGAACTGAGACGTCAATGAACGAACGGAAAGATCATAACTTCGCAAAAATAAAGAAAGTAAAATTTTCACTTGAGGGAAGACTTGAACCAAGGGCCTCTCGCTTCGTAGCTGCTCACGCTAACCACGGGATCACTGCGACAGTGCACTTGCACTGTCCTTGAAATTGCACATGAAGTAATCAGTTTGTATATTTTGCTTATTTTTTCATAGTTCCACATAACTGCTTCCTGTTTGCTCTATTGATCTTTGTTCAGTTTTTCAAGGCCTAACCACTGTGCCAACTTATAACTAAATCTGACGGGGGTGCGATGCGGAGGTTCCCTTGTGAATGATTTCAACTTCTAGCACATAGATTTATATTGTTGGCCCCAGGTGTCAAGGTGTTGTTTGTAAATAAGAACAACATTTTACGGTAACAAATTTGTTTTTGTTTGTAACTATATATATATGAACTTTACAGCTGTTGGAATAACACAATTTTCAAACATTTTTTATACAGCTGAAGCACTGATTCAGAGACACATCATCAGATACAAAATATGTGGCAGTAAAATCTAATAAATCTCTTTGTATGACTAGCAGCAGGGAAAATAATAACAAGTAATGAAATGAACCCATAAAATACTCAGAGTTCATACACATATACAATTCACATAAATATTATGTGCAATCAACTTAGACACATACATAATACACATTTCAAGCACACACATAGCCATATCTACATATATGCACCTATTTTCACTATGATAGATAGGTCATACTTTTCCACATACACCAATTTTTGCTATATATATATATATATATATATATATATATATATATATATATATATATACCAATTTTTGCTACACACACACACACACACACACACACACACACACACACATATATATATATATATATATATATATATATATATATATATATATAAAATCGCTGTCTCTATTTCTCATTTGACCAGCAGTAATAAGTAAGGTTCTGACTCTGCTTCCAAAAATGAACTGTTTATCATTTTGAAGTGACAGGCTGATTTCCAGTTTCAATACAGTATGTAACACATTACTTCATGACTGAAGATCAGTTTGGTGCCATATGTGGAGGAGCATCACCTACATCAACACAGAGGCATTCCAAACAATTGTCAACTATCACGATCATTGAGGTCACATGTTGCACACCCTTTGCCTGCTTTTGGATGGCACTTCTCACTATTTGGATGCTAGACCCTCAAGCTCCTCAGTCTTTGACTCATTTGACTTATTTGTCTCGTCTATCATTAGACTGACAAACTTATCAGTAGCAGGTTTTATACTATAAGTGTTACACTGTTTAACAAATTGTTTCCAACTCTAAGTTATGCGAGATTCTAAATGTTTTTGATCTGCTGGCCCCGACAGTTAAGCTCCTCATGCTCTGGTTTTGCTGCAATTCGAATTGTTGGCATCTCAGTCACTTGTGTTTTGATTAATTACATACATGTTTCTGTTATCGACAGGGTTGGGATTTTTGTTTCTTTCCTTCTTTAAGATCTGATGTCATTTCGTCATGGCCTCAAAGAGATGTCAATGTAAAAATCGTATAGATTTTCTGTTACGTTTGTGGATACACAATATGACATCCTTTGTAAGGAGCACTTATAAAGCTTAGCTTGGACTTGCTCTTAGCAACCAAAGGAAAACATGTGCCCACATACTGTGTGTCACAGCTGTGAGGAAATGATGTGTGAATGGATGAAAGGGAAGTATTAGTGTTTACCTTTAGGAATCCCCAAGATCAAGGCAGGAGTGTTTAATGGATCCCACATTCAGACATTTGTACACAAAAAATAATTCATGACATAGATCCATATCAGGGAAAAGGCTGCTTAAGTCGCATTTGTGAAGATAATGGAAAACTTTCTCGGTAACAAAAAAATCTGCCTACAATGAAAGTCTCATGGCAGATATGTTGTCACCATTTCATGTCCTAAGCTTAAGACTCCATTTACTATCAGCATTCTTAATAAATTCTCTGACATCTTCAGAGACATCTGTGATGAGCAGTGCCAATCATGGTACAATGGTTAAAGGAGAAAGCTATCAAGGGAGATGAGACAAATGTATGATGGCAGACTCTTACTGAAGTATTTAATGAGATCTCTCTGAAGTAATCCACAAATAGAAGAGCTTTAAATGGAAACTGCTGCTCAATAGAATGTATTAGGTAGTATGAAGTCACTTTTATCTTACTAGAACCTTATCCATGGTGGTATGTATTTCAGTGTGTACCACTGAATGGAATTAGATGGTGTTGCTAAGTAATTTGTATTTAATTTAATTTGTATTACCCAGCTACATTCAAGAGACTTAAATCACATATTGATCCTCCAGCATTATGATGTAAGGATAACAACATGAAATATTGTCATGTGGTGACTGGGAGAAAAGTGGAGCTTTCAGAAAGAAAATCTACCTTACATCTAATATCACTACTCTTTGCAAGAGCAGCCACTGATAGCAACGCAAAAAATATGATGTTGACCATTATTATCAGTGGCATGTCGAATGTATCAGGATAGGACATTATTACCACACTTTTCAACCAATAGATGAAACAGTCCATATCATATGAAGAAATTTTGCAAATGAGTTTTGTAGAGCCATTATGAAACTTCCATATACGGAGTTTCAGTCGCTTCAATATACATATTACAACCAAAAAAAAAAAAAAAAGATTTGGGGAACCTTCCAAATCCTTGTCTCCAGAGCCATCATTCCTTGTTCAGAACTGTAGCCTATTTAAGATTTGGCTTGATGACCAATTGTCTTCTACCACAATGCCCCTTCCATGAACTGACTAAATTAATATTGTAATGATTTCTAACATTCTGCATGGTTTTCCCAAAAATTACATTATTCAAAAGTATATAAAAATCTTTCCCAAAATCACACATTACAGTAGCCCTCTTACCGACATTAGTAGCAATGGAATTCTTCAACCAGTGTAATTGGTCGAATTTAATAGCACAGGTGATTCTAGTGAGTTCTATCCCCCAATTGAGGCACTGCTGGATGTTTCTGTAATGAAGTGTCTAGAGTCACTCCATCCACCTGTCAAACTGTAGTACTCGTCTTCTACCATAAAGTATCTAAAATTTGACACCATGCAGAAGGCATAGCTGCATTAATTGTACTTAGCTTTCTGACAAATGAATTTCTGACAATAGTCTCCCAGCCTCCTCCTCCTTCTTCTTCTTATGCAAGCTCATAAAAATAGGTTCTCGTGGTAGATTTACTTTGATGATTGACTTTAAATTAACAGTCTTGATCATGATGTCTTTTCCAGCAGATGGTTTAATTGTAGATTATGATACAGTTTCAGAACTGATTACAATATTCATATACATCTTAGTTTATAGAGTGACCACTTAACAGACATCTCCTTCCATGTGTCTCTGACAACCAAGCTCCTTGTCTGCATTCATACATCAAAGACCTTCTAAACCCTCCAACCTCTGGCAAGAGCTGTTATTCTGGTTTTAGTTTATACAATTTAGAGACAGATTAATGTCATTTTAAAACTAGAAAAATATGAAACATACAGGTTGAGAATAACTCAGTAACTGTGGGTAATTATTTACAGGAATATGATGTTCATATTGCGTTGACAAAGGCATATTTAATTTGATTTGGATGTGTTATCATCTCTGATTGTGGAACAGGAGATTCACAGTTTTGTGTTCTCTATGAATAGCTTACATCTGTTTTATGTTCCCTAACAGGACTTGCAAGTAGTAAAAGTAATTTTGGTGTGAACAGTTTTGAGAATCGACTATGGTCTTTAATTCAAAACTACAACAGAATTTTCATATTAAAAATGTGGTTTTCCTTCTATTTGGGATACAAGTGAGAAAAACTAAGAAGCATTCCAGTGTCTCTGTTTCCTAAGTTTCCAGATGAGGCATAATGTTCCAAAAGATAATTTAATTAACAATTTCACAATATTGCATGATTTGTAATTTTCTTCTCTTAGTTTGTTATTAGAGTTAACATGGCTATTTATATTATGTTAATGCTCCGTGGTTAGCTTATATACAATACGCATCTTGTCTGTTTCAAAAATTTATGTTTTCTTGATAACTGTGTAGTTGCAAATATGGCTACAAGCGTTCATTGAAGATGATTTGTGATACGCTTTAAAATCAGTATTATATTTCTTTTCTGTAGAACTTATATGGTGTTTACCGATATTATCTGTCGAAAAATATTCTATGATTAGCCTGAACAGATGGTAAGGATGAACTACAAAGTTTTAGTGAATCTACTGGCACCCTATACATAGTGTTATATGTTTTTTGTGCCCTTCAGCGTTGTCATCAGCTGCGGGAGGTAAAATCTCACTGAAAGTGGGGCTCTTGAAATAGTGGGAAATAACTGTGCACATCATGTGAATTACTAAGATATGCAGTGTCCACCTATAAAAAATACTCTACATCACAACCAACTGTAACATCTGAGAAATAACCTAATCTGACAATTTAATCCCAAGGCAGCTATCGAAACTAATCTGACAGGAATAGATTATTGCATGGCATGGATGTATAAATTATTTACATCCCAGTAGAGGATGTATGTCGAATCCTCAGACGTTTTGTTGAACTTTTCACCCATTCATCAGTTATGTACCTTGGTATGCCTTTGGACACAGTTGCAAAGTCCTCTGCAAATCCAAAAAATAATATTATATCAACATCAGTTAAGAGTTTGATATCAACAAATGTGCTATTTAACAATGTGTGTCACATAATCCCAGGCATGGTGTTGTAGAATGCTGGATTCAGCATGTATGTTGCCATGTATACAATCCAGTGTTTCCCAAAAATATCAGCAAGTAAGTGTACATCTGTGTCTACACTCCTGGAAATTGAAATAAGAACACCGTGAATTCATTGTCCCAGGAAGGGGAAACTTTATTGACACATTCCTGGGGTCAGATACATCATATGATCACACTGACAGAACCACAGGCACATAGACACAGGCAACAGAGCATGCACAATGTCGGCACTAGTACAGTGTATATCCACCTTTCGCAGCAATGCAGGCTGCTATTCTCCCATGGAGACGATCGTAGAGATGCTGGATGTAGTCCTGTGGAACGGCTTGCCATGCCATTTCCACCTGGCGCCTCAGTTGGACCAGCGTTCGTGCTGGACGTGCAGACCGCGTGAGACGACGCTTCATCCAGTCCCAAACATGCTCAATGGGGGACAGATCCGGAGATCTTGCTGGCCAGGGTAGTTGACTTACACCTTCTAGAGCACGTTGGGTGGCACGGGATACATGCGGACGTGCATTGTCCTGTTGGAACAGCAAGTTCCCTTGCCGGTCTAGGAATGGTAGAACGATGGGTTCGATGACGGTTTGGATGTACCGTGCACTATTCAGTGTCCCCTCGACGATCACCAGTGGTGTACAGCCAGTGTAGGAGATCGCTCCCCACACCATGATGCCGGGTGTTGGCCCTGTGTGCCTCGGTCGTATGCAGTCCTGATTGTGGCGCTCACCTGCACGGCGCCAAACACGCATACGACCATCATTGGCACCAAGGCAGAAGCGACTCCCATCGCTGAAGACGACACGTCTCCATTCGTCCCTCCATTCACGCCTGTCGCGACACCACTGGAGGCGAGCTGCACGATGTTGGGGCGTGAGCGGAAGACGGCCTAACGGTGTGCGGGACCGTAGCCCAGCTTCATGGAGACGGTTGCGAATAGTCCTCGCCGATACCCCAGGAGCAACAGTGTCCCTAATTTGCTGGGAAGTGGCGGTGCGGTCCCCTACGGCACTGCGCAGGATCCTACGGTCTTGGCGTGCATCCGTGCGTCGCTGCGGTCCGGTCCCAGGTCGACGGGCACGTGCACCTTCCGCCGACCACTGGCGACAACATCGATGTACTGTGGAGACCTCACGCCCCACGTGTTGAGCAATTCGGCGGTACGTCCACCCGGCTTCCCGCATGCCCACTATACGCCCTCGCTCAAAGTCCGTCAACTGCACATACGGTTCACGTCCACGCTGTCGCGGCATGCTACCAGTGTTAAAGACTGCGATGGAGCTCCGTATGCCACGGCAAACTGGCTGACACTGACGGCGGCGGTGCACAAATGCTGCGCAGCTAGCGCCATTCGACGGCCAACACCGCGGTTCCTGGTGTGTCCGCTGTGCCGTGCTTGTGATCATTGCTTGTACAGCCCTCTCGCAGTGTCCGGAGCAAGTATGGTGGGTCTGACACACCGGTGTCAATGTGTTCTTTTTTCCATTTCCAGGAGTGTATATAAATTATTGCATAAGGCCATAAATTAGATACCTTAAACTCGTTTCCAATAC
Source organism: Schistocerca nitens (assembly GCF_023898315.1). Taxonomy (NCBI): domain Eukaryota; kingdom Metazoa; phylum Arthropoda; class Insecta; order Orthoptera; family Acrididae; genus Schistocerca; species Schistocerca nitens. The sequence continues at coordinate 652,637,016 of NC_064618.1, read as the reverse complement.
TCACAGTGTGCCCATTTTCCATGTCAGATATGGCACTGCCAGTATCATTTCTGGAAAATCCTGTTATGTAAGGCAAAATGATTTCATTTAGTTTCTTCATCAACTGCAGAAATCCTTTTTAGAAAACCCATTTTTTTCATCATGAGCTGAAACTTAACAACATCAGAATTTGTGCCTAGAACTTGATGCATATCCTCACAATGCTAGGTTTCAGCAATTTTCAGAGGTGGTGCTGGCATAAATTGTAGTGGGTAAAGGATGAACGGTGTAATATTCTTGGTGGGTCTCTTGGGAAACGCGACATATTTCTCTGTCCTCTCAACTAGGACGCTAACCTGGTCATTCCACAGACTGAAATAAACCAAATACTCAGCAAAAACCGAGCGAAGTGGCGCAGTGGTTAGGACACTGGACTCGCATTCGGGAGGACGACGGTTCAATCCTGCGTCTGGCCATCCTGATTTAGGTTTTCCGTGATTTCCCTAAATCGCTCCAGGCAAATGCCAGGATGGTTCCTTTCAAAGGGCACTGCCGACGTCCTTCCTCGTCCCCTCCTAATCCGATGAGACCAATGACCTCGCTGTCTGGTCGCCTTCCCCAAAGCAACCCAACCAAACTCAGCAAAAATTTCAGCATCATACCCACCCAGACTACGAAAGGAAATGAGTATGTGTAATGGTAGTTTGTAGTTCAGGGAGATAATCACATCAGCTTCCCCTGGAAGTTATTCAAGCTTGGAGATAAGCAGACATATTGCAGGATATTTCCTGAAATACAATTCAGAATGACTTAGGCTCAGGGCGTATGAACGTACAACTAACATACTGCTGCATGTATCATTCTGTGAGGGTAGTGTGTGTGACAGTCGAGACCCCCTCACACTATGCAACAAGAACAAGAAGACACTTGAAGTCAGTGTATAATACATCTAAGGTTTCACCCTCCTGTCTGTGAAATTTCTTATATTTAAGAAGTTATTCACCTTGAAACGTCCCCTTCGAAAAATTATGAATTATTGTTCTGGTAAACTTCTACGTTATTTGATAGCTGAATAAAGCTGATCCTACACAGACAGTTCTCTCTTTACTTATTCTGATCATCACTAAACTGACACACAACATTTTTTTAGCGCAACGCAATCTGACTTTCAATAATCCCTACAAAAGAATGGCCCTGACTAACAATGACCTATACCTTTCATGAATCACTTACTTCACAAAAATCTTCGTTCAAAAGTCACATCCAATTAAAAAATTTCCTTTTTCTGACGGACACACGTCCAGATCGTAAGCTCAAAACCCTGGCATCTCACTCTCCACATCCGCCACCGCTGGCGTCTCACCTCCAACTGCACAACGCTACGCACTGTTCGCATCCAACTGCCCAACACTACAATAGCGAATATTCCAACAATGCCAACCAGCCACAGGCTGCACACAGCACAGCCAGAGATTTTCTTGCAGAGCGCTACGAGGCGTTACCACCATAAAAACCTAAACAGCCTACTTACAATCTCAGTAGTCATCTGCACACCTACTAGCTCCTGTATAGGGCAATCCAGCAGATGCTGTATCAGTCGCTCACCTATATGGAATGGATTTAGGCACCTAGGGCAAGTATGCCATGCAGATGCCATAGAGGTGAAATAAGACAGGACATATTCCTGATACAGCAGTACTGTTTAGTATCCCTGTGAGATAGTATCAAGATATATGCATATATCTAGTACTGGAAAATAGTGAAGTTAAGGGATCCAACAACTTTATGCTCGTGAAGCTTACTTTCCATCAGGCCACACATGTGATTAGTAATATCGGGATTCTACTGTCTAAATGCAGTGATGTGAGGACATTTAAGAGAGAATTCGGCACAGTAAACGTTGTAATACTCACGAATATCATGCATGTGGCATCGAGCTGCTACACCACATTTTTGTTGTAATTTCTCTCACAAGCCGGAAGTGACCCCTCAAAACAAAAATTGTCTTAATTTTGCAAATTAACAATGCACTTTTTAACAGCTATATCATCTGAAAGATGGATGTGGAAGGATTTCCCCCCCCCCCAAATTAGTAGATCAAACACATGTGAGTGAAAGTTCAAATAGGGAACTCTGTTTAGAGATTTCCCTGATCCTCTTTCTTGCATGTTAGAGACTTGAATATATGAATTCCTTAAACTATTCAACAATTGAGGTACTCCATCACATCTTCATCACACATATGCATAATGTTTCATTTCAACATCACCCCCTTGCTTTAGTGAATACATGGATTGACAGCACAGTAATGCAGAGGACCTCAACACTGAGCTACTTGAAATCATTTTTCATTGTAGAAAATTCCTTATCCAAAAGGGTTGGGCTTGGATCGAGAGAAAGAATCAAATCTCAGTACCTGCCCATAGAATAACTGATGTGAGCACGTGATATCCTATCTCTAAATACTCCTCTGGTCTCTGAGTACAGTGAAGCTGTGGTATGACGTACCTGATGCTCATAAATACTAGGATAGACCAAGAAGCTGCTACTAACAGACTACAGGAACTACTACAGGTTAATGACCTCCATGATGTCAATGGTCCCACTGGGGTCACTGCGAAGTTAACCACCCCAGCTGGAGCGATTGTCACGTCAACAGTTATGGCTGGGGTGATTGTGATGGCCTTGGTTTGACCAAGACCTCCTCCATTCGATTCCAAAGTCCCTTTGATAAAAAGATGTGACAGATAAGTATTGGCTGGCAGAAATAATTCACAAGTGTAAATTGTTATTATATGAAGTGATATTTAACCAAGCAGTCATCTGCATCTGTATTGGAATGTATGGATTACATCTTGTCAGCAGTGATGTAAGGCTGTAATTGGGCAAGGTAATTGAACGCCAGCTCAGTCCACTCCAGCGTATTTATGTGGCAAGGCTGCTGTGATCTGAGCACCTCATAATCATCATTCTCAACATCAACAAGCCCCTGTTTAGCTCTCATGTACTGGCCCATTACCTACTTCCAGCCGTGATGGTGGAGAAGATTGGTTCGAAATTTCTAAAGAAAGGTTGTATATAAAGTATTATGCATAAGTATACAAACATACACAGACACACGTATAGAGAGGGAGAACCATTTTACTTAATGTTACCTGTTGGCTATTTCCAATCATTTCTCCTCGACTCATCATCATTACTATCATCACCACATTCAAGATAGGCTCATCTTCTGCAATCTTTGTGCTGTGTAATCTCGTCATATCTTTCACCTGTTCCGAGAAAATTGTAGTTGATTCATCTGTGTTTGGGAACCATTACTCGGGGTTATTCATAGTGGGTGCACCCGCAGACTCATTTCATTCAAAAGTCCCGTGATGTGTGAAACAAAGGCATCAGATAAGTTTTCCATGCGAGGATAAATTACCAGTCCATCAAATGTAAACGATGTCTCTCCCAGGAGTCGTCAGGCGTATTTTCTCTGGTGCTTCGACATACATTTCGAGTTACATTCTTTCAATGTACAGCTGGAGTCTCCTAAAACATATACTGCTCATCACATCCTTCATGCAAAGTCGAGCGTCGATGAAAAAAGTTAAAGTAGAATTTTACGTTCTCGTTCCATAGAGCAGCCCCAAATTAGTCTAGTGTGAATTTCACTTTATCAGTATGTTTAACAGGGACAGTGAGACGAGTAGAATATGGTGTCTCTCGATGCCCTGTGTAACATCTTTTCAATGTTATGGAACAGCTGATGACTGGGCAGTCTGCCAGTACATATGTTTACGAAGTGATGTGACCTGTTTTTACCGCCTTATAGAAGCACTGTTGCATGGCAATAGCAGTCGTTGTAGGCAAGGGCATTGCACATTCACACGTGTCGATGTTGTCATTTGTAAAAGGGATAGTGAGACGTGTAGAATAACTAGTACACCAGCAGCTATTGTGTAGCACTGTTACATGGCAATAGCAGTCAGTGCTGGTAACAGTGATGCACATTCACATGTGTCGATGTTGTCATTTGTAAAAATACAAAAATTGCTTTCGCTGCTTACATGAAACGTCAGCATCACGACGAAAAGACATACAAATCCTGAAGAGGGTCCAGCTCGTGAAGCAGTGTCTTATGTTTATTCGCTGAGGGTCAAGTGCTGAGGGGGGGGGGGGGGGGAGGTGTGCGTGAATATGCCTCCATTTGCCTTGCTGGTTCAGGGTTACATCATATGCCTACTGAAGTTCTGTAGACATCTGGGGCATGAGCAGTCATGGCCAGCACTCTTCTAGGTGCATAGCCAGCCCAGCCATCTTGGCCGAGTGAGTTAAAGGGTTGGGAGGCCTTTGGAGAAGATAGTTTCAGCCATTCGCAGGGCCAGTGGCATACAGGAGTCTGTAGTTGGCATTCCTAAAACGTGAACACCTCGCCCATGATTCCTAGTAGCAGCTGCGATCGTATAAAAACATTTTTGTAAGAACTCCCGTGACCTGCAGCTAGTTTTCTAATTTCCATGGAATCAAACACTGCGATACACAAGCCCCTTCAGAAAAGTGTGATGTGTTACAAAGATTTATAAATGTTTACAACAAGCTATCCCTGCTGTATTTACTTTGCAATGATGTCTCCGTTGCAACTTATACAACAATTCACGGAATTAACCATCTTAAGCAGCAATCTTGCATTGTGATGTCTTTGAAGTAGCCATCCAGGACGACCAGCTTGGAAAATCTGGCAACTATGCAAGCGAGGTCAACATCTTGAATCAAAGGATAACTACTCTTGAGTAGGGTAGAGGAATAGCAGTGTAATGCATCACTGATAAGCTTGAGAGAGATTTAGCAGCAATGCAGAGTGAGCCAGAACTGTCACGTCCGCCATATTGTTGTTTTGTGTATCTGCTCAAAGACCCTTCTTAAAAATGAAAATAATGTACTACTTGTTTTCAGTCACTATGAACGCTCCATTCCAGTGATCTACAGAGATGATGATGAGGTCCCATACTCCGAGAAGCGTAGGGGACGATGCAGGAGACCCACAACGCCTGCTAGGCAACGTCCTAGCGGAGGTGGTTTGCCATTGCCTTCCTCCGACCGTAATGGGGATGAATGATAATGAAGAACGCGACACAACAACACCCAGTCATCTCAAGACAGGGAAAATCCCTTACCACGTCGGGAATCGAACCCAGGAGATCTTGCGCCGGAAGTGAGAACGCTATCGCAAGACCACGAGCTGCACCCTACTGCAGAGAAGAGCAGCAAATTCTTTCACATATTCTACGCAGAAACGCATAGATATGCCATCAGGTCTAGTGACCATCCTCGATGCGCGATTTCAGTCACATTTTCATCCAGTGGTAACTTACTTTTGTGTCTCTTATTTTGTCGATTTAAAGGAGAAGTTGCAGCATGAGTTATCTCAGGAAACTGTTTTGGACAAATGAGTTTAGTGTTTCTATCGTCTCTCTGGAATCTTCTGTTTTGATGCCAATATTGTTATATCATTTTTAGAGAGAGAGAGCTTTGATCCGTTTACTGATTCAACAAAACATTATAACGTCTTAGGATTTTTGTCAGTTCTTTAGATATTACATCACTTTCGAATTCGTTGAACGCCTCATGCTGGGCTCCCCTTACGCTAATTTTGGCTTCTTTCACGTTTTGTGCTAGGTGAGGCTTTGGTTACGTTTAAATCTCAAGTGAAAATCCCTGTGCTTCCCGTGCAGTTTTTTAACGTGGCTGTTGAACCACAGCGAGCGTTTCCCGTCCGCCAGAACTTTGCTAAGCACATGCTTCTCTATAGTGTACTGTACTTTGTCCATTTGTAGTCAAAATTTTCAGTCCTGCAGATGAATATCTTTTATTACCAACCAAAATAGTAATCATTTTTGCTGGGAAATATAGTGTAAAAGCGTTGTATTCGTTTATTGAAAGCATGTTTTCATTGGCACACAGATAATAATTGTTTACAAAAAAATCGATCAAACTGCAGAAAATTATTTTGCCAGACTTTTACTGTTTGTAGGTTGGTAGCAGAGACATGTTTTAGAGGTACAAATAACAGTTCTATCTTTAAAGGAGATCATGTGGTTTGGAGATCATGTGGTTTAGACACATATTTATTTGTTAGGGATTCTTTCATAGAATCATAATTGTGGATAATCGATAACGAAATAATCAATTTCAAACACTCCAGTCCCTGACTGTTTCAGAATATTAACAACAAATAATCGTGGCCCACGGTGGCTTCAACTGACTATTTGACTGTTATACAAAATTGTAATTGTATCACAGTAAATAAATACTTGTAAACGTTTTTCCCACGTTAAACATTTGATACGAGCATGGGCAGAGAAGTTATTTGTGGCATAATTCACCTTAACAAAGCAACCCCTTTAATTTCTGGAGCCATCCGATGAGTCAATTCAACAGATCGTTTGCAGGGCTACAGGCGGTCGTACCACACGTGCGTGCTGTACGCATTCACTCTGAGGCACTGAGGTTGAAGAATGTAGTATTTAAACCAACATTTACAGCACGCATTAGGAGTTATACAAACACAGATCGAATAAACGCAACCAACTTTTCGTAGCATTAGCTCAGATCCTTTCTCCGTCTGCCTCTAACCATTCAGCAAATACTTACTGACCTTTCGCGAGTTCGGCAGAGCTGTTTATATACAAGAGAAAGTTTGTCGTTTCGAACTGCCTTGCAATGGCCGAGCAACGGACTTCCTCTGTAAGCAAAATGTCATCCTCGAAGCCAGTTACGTGTTCTGAGAAGTTCTAACAGTTCAGAGGAAATTAATGTGGCTCCCGCTCAAGATCCGCAATGCTGTTGCGCGTAAATGGTATCAACATTTAGATGTATCGATTACACTGACAGAAAAAAATAGGAACACAAAAAAATAGTCAGTGTAGAGTATTGAAATTTCTGGAATGCATTTGCCTAGGTAGCATATGTAAATGATTAACTTTGCAAGGTCACATGCTAATGTGAGAGCGAGATAAGCCATACAACTGGTTTAACATCCATAAGCACGCGAACGTTCATGCGTTGGTTGTATAGGTGCAGTATGTCACTCTGTGGGATGGAGTTCCATGGCTGTTCCCCTCGGTCGGTCAAAACAGGGACGGTTGATGTTGGTTGTGGATGACACTGGATTCTCGTCCGATGATATTTCACATGTGCTCTATTAGAGACACATCTGGTGATCGAGGAGGCCAATGCAACATGCCGACACTCTGAAGGGCATACTGTGTTTCAAAAGCGGTATGTAGGCGAGCGTTATCCTGTCGGAAAACAGCCCCTGCAATACTGTTCATAAATGGCAGCAAAACAGGTTCAGAAAGTTCAAATGGCTCTGAGCACTATGGGACTTAACATACGAGGTCATCAGTCCGCTAGAACTTAGAACTACTTAAATCTAACTAACCTAAGGACATCACACACATCCATGCCCGAGGCAGGATTCGAACACGCGACCGTAGCGGTCGCGTGGTTCCAGACTGAAGTGCCTAGAACCTCTCGGCCACACCGGCCGGCACAACAGGTCGAATCAACATACTGAAGTACAGACTTGCAGTCAGAGTGCATGGGATAACTACGAGAGTGTTCCCATGATCATAACTCCAAGTCTAGGCCCGGTGTGCTTAGCACTGGAACAGATTGGTAGCAGGCCCTTAACTGGCCTCATTCTGACCAACACACAGCCGTCACTGGCGCCAAGGCAGAAACAGCTTTCAACAGAAAACACAACAGACCTCCACTCTGCTCTCCACGTAACTCTCGCTTAACAGTACTGCAGGCGCAAATGGGGTCAGAGAATGCACGCTAGAGGGAGTCTGGCGTGGAGCCGTCGTTGAAGTAAGCGATTAGTATTGTCACTGCGGTTCCAACTGCTGCTCAGATTAATGCTGTAGATGCAGTATGGTTCGCCAGAGCCATAGACTTCAATCTCGGTAGTACCACGTGGTCTTCTTGCGACCGCATATTCCCGTGACCACCACTACCAGTATTCACTTACAGTGGCTACATTCACGCAGTCTTTTTGCAGTATCACAGAAGGAACATCCAGTTTCTCGGAGCTCTATCACACGACCTCGTTCAAACTCATTGAGCTGTTGATAATCGTGTCTTTGTCGCCTTGAAGGTATTCTTGACTAATATCAATTCACCATGTCCATTCCCAAAGGTAAATAACACTCATGACCGTTGTAGTGTGTATTTAAAGCAAACTCGATTTGCATACTCATAGTGGCGCTACGAGCGCCACTTTTTTGCGACTGGCACGAAATTTGGGTGGACATCGTCTTTCTGATGTGGAAACATTCCTAGCAACTTACTTTTATATCGCATAACTCCCTCTTGGTGCTCAATGTTTTTCCTGTCAATGTACTATGCTTATATTTCCAAGCGTCTATCATTTCAGTTTCTGTGTTCTCTGTGGCACACTACCCTGTGTCAAACATGACGATTCCTGCTACTCTTCGTTGTAGACGTTCAATATTCCCTGTCAGTTCGGTATAATAGGGGGCGCACGATTGTGTCCTTTGTAGGCTGATTGCGTTGCCCTAGAAATCTACCGGTGTACCGACGACTGCCACCTGCTTTATCTAAGACTGAGCTTTTATTTAAAAATTTATTGTAATGTAATGACGTAGACTTATGATAATTGAATCTCATCATGAACCTCTGTCTACAGACAAAGAATTGGAAATCCGACAGTACACAGTTAACAATCACGCTAATGAAAGTGAAACTATAGTCGCCAAAGATAAAGCGCCGTTTCATCAGTTTCAACTAAATCAAGGACTGGGGTGTCGAAATCTTAACACAAAAAGAAATTGAACAATCGGTCTTCTACACGTTATGAGACCCGGTAAAGACTGTCCACGAAAATCCTCCCTTCCTAGCTTTCCGAAAGTAATTCGATTCTGTACCATATCTTCGGAGTCTCACCGAGATAGGATCATACCGAGCATCTTCGTAGATATGTGACTGTCTCGCTAGATTTTTCGCAAGTAGTATCAAATATGTTATACTGGGCGGTAATATTCAACAGAAACAGAAGTGTAGTAGGGTGTGTCCCAGCGAAGCCCCATATGATCACTAATACTTCCAATGAAAATTGCTCAAAAAAGTTTTATACCATCTACATATCTGCTAATGTGTGTGAACTAACATTCAAGAGCAGCATCGAATGGAAGAACAAACTTTCCTAAACAAAACAAAATTTATAATTTTACTGTGAAATAAAGCAACAAAATTATCAAAATAAAGGCAGTCTGCTCAAAAGTGGACATTTTTGCACGTCAGTCGAATGAAAATATTTAGGAGTAGTACTAGTTGTTTCTTCATCCACATGTATCCCTTAAGAGAATGTTGGACATAATATTATGATTTAAGACGAACGAAGGTACACATTTCACATGTACAGTTTTAGACATAAAAACTGACCACTGGTCGGCCGCCACAGAGACTAAATAATCTGAAACTTTCACTTGAGGTGGCCAATGAAAGCGGCCGACCCTGACGACGCTAAGTCCGGCCATATGCAAAAAAAAAAAAAAAAAAAAAAAAAAAAAAAAAAAAAAAAAAAAAAGGTTCGAATTGCTGAGGTCATCAGTCCCCTAGAACTTAGAACTACTTAAACCTAACTAACCCAAGGACATCACACACATCAATGCCCGAGGCAGGATTCGAACCTGCGACCGTAGCGGACGCGCGGTTCCAGACTGTAGCGTCTAGAACCGCTCGGCCACTCCGGCCGGCCCATTTGCACAATCTGGCAACACTGTAAGGTGCAGAAGTGTCAGAAGCAAGTGTTGACTACTTCCGCGTGTTCTCATGTTGTGTGAGCCAGTCGTCTAGCGGCAAACGTCGTGCATTCTAAACTTATAGTCACGTGTTGGCGTCCAATCGTTTTTTTTTTCCCACATTTCGGCCCTCGTCTAAAGTTATGAGTCTGAATATCGAAGATAATTCGCTTCACAGTCCACCCACCAGTAATACCCAATACTTCCAGAAACAATTCCGCGGGACAGCTTGGGGCTGCGTCGCGATCACATCTTACAATGCAGCGTTTGCCCGCGCTGCAGCGGCTACCGGCCGCCGGCCAGGCGCCAGCCGCCGATTGGTATCCGGCGCCGCCCACGTGAACGTGGCGAGACGCTGTCAGTGTATGTATCAACGGTCATTTTCGAATTGAAGTTCTACATAGCATCTTGCAACTAAGCATTGGGTTTTGCATCCTTGAAAACCACGAATTACGATTAAGCGTTGCAAAATTGGGTCACATGTAGAAAAAGGTGTAACATCTGCAACACAGTAATTATTTTTGGTATAATGGAGGGGTGAATCCAGACGAGGCAGCTCGAAATATTTGAACTGTGTGTGGAGCGAGTACGTTTGGGAAAAATACTCCAGAAAAAGATATTTTTATTTCAACAAAGATCTTTGTGGCATGAATGATTTTCCACATTAAGGAAGTCTCGACTACTGATGTAAGTGATGGATTACCATTTAACCATAATGCGACATTTGCATTCAACAGGCAACGCTCAGACGTCTGGTGCAGGAGTACTGCATGCTCTAATTCGAAAGAACCAAAATTAACGGAATGATTATTATTGCAGATTATTTTTAACGCAATCACGTCGCTCATTGACAATTCCTATGCATTACTCTTACCGGTGACGTTTTATGACGCCTTTATCGTTAATTTCCCAAGAAATGAAGCGCTTAGCCCTACCGAAAGACGTAAACTAGAGAAAAGAGTAGCGTGAACGTAACATTTTCCATCTGATAGCTCCATAAGTGTGTTTTGCACTACGAATTCTTTGCCAAGTGTGTGTCCATCACCGCTGGACTTTCTTACCGACAATTGAGACACCTTTCTGTCGTAGTGTAGGAAAGTCGATCGATAAAACTACATCACGTGTGCTACTGCATGATAACGCACTGTGCTAATTTGAGAAACAAAACTATCCAGGAGATTGATAGGGAACTCATCTGCCAGGCAGTTGTTCCTCTGATCATATACTCGTAAACTTCTACCTTTCCCGCTCTTGATCGGTCAACCGTCAACGCAGTTCATTTCTAGACGAAAATGCTCTTCAAACTACACTGGTATAATGATATCGGTAGAACCAATAGGTTCCTACAGGCGTAGAATTTGTAAACTACTCTAGCGTTGTTACATTGTTTTAGATATTGTGAAAGAATAGACTGTTGCTGATTAACTTCTCTTTGATGATTACTCATGTGTTCAATAAACTAATGGAAAACACAATTAAAATATTCACTGTACTAATACAAATTAAATTGAACTTAATAAAGCATTAAGTGTCCGCAAAACGATTGTGCCTACTTTAACATAAATTTGTCCTGTATCATATTCAAGTATTATGAAAATGCGGCAGTTCGTAGACCAAAGTATGTATTCACAACAACAAAAAATATGACGGCAGATAACATAAGTGGCATTATGAATTTTGCAACACCAAAATGTTTTTGTGGTGTCACCGCTAGACACCACACTTGCTAGGTGGTAGCTTTAAATCGGCCGCGGTCCATTAGTACATGTCGGACCCGCGTGTCGCCACTGTGTGATCGCAGACCGAGTGCCACCACATGGCAGGTCTAGAGAGACGTACGAGCACACGCCCCAGTTGTACGGACGACATTGCTAGCGACTACACGTACGAAGCCTTTCTCTCATTTGCCGAGAGACAGTTAGAATAGCCTTCATCTAAGTCCATGGCTACGACCTAGCAAGGCGCCATTAACCATATCTGGAGAGAGTCGCACTTGTATTATCAAGAGATATGTACCACAAGGAAATTAAAGTTAAGTAAACCTAAGCTCCGTTCTTTTCTTTATAGCATTCATAAGTATCCTGTTTCAGACCTCACGCAAGACGGCGTGAGTTGACGCGTGCCCTTTCGGCTACTTCAGTGTGGCGTAGCTAGCTTGTTGCGCCACAACAGTTTGGCGACGAGTGTAAACGTGTTCTTTCTAATTTGGACTAATTTGCTTGTGTCATGGCTTCACCACAATCTCCAGATGTACTGTCCGAATTTTATCGCTTGCAGAATCAGCAGACGCAGGCGTTATTGGATGCCCTTGGACAGCTCGTCCAGGGTCAACGTGCGCTGCAAACCGATGCGGCCGCCGCCGCTTCATCGCTACCACAGCCACAACACGCAGTTGCACCACCATTTCGTCCGTTTCACGCGGCCGACGAAAGCTGGACAGAATGGTCCCGACAATTTGGATTTCATCTCGCCGCCTACAGAATTCAAGGTAATGAGCGGCAGCCGTTTTTGCTTTCGTGTGTAGGTGTGTCCACCTACCGTGTGATAGTGAAATTGTTTCCCTGACGCGACGTAGCGACTCTGTCCTACGAAGAAATTTTGTCAGCGTTAGATGCCTATTTCAAAGAAACAGTTATTGTCATTGCAAAAAGGTATACGTTCTTTCGTACCAAATGTACGGCCGGTCAGACTAATCGGGAGTGGGTTGCAACTTTGCAAGGACTTACTAGGGATTGTGCATTTGAATGTGACTGTGGACTCCCTTATTCAGATACTATGGTGCGTGATGCAATAGCACAGAACGTTTCTGATGTTCGCATACGGGAACAGATTTTGAAGCTCGTCAATCCCTCCAACAAGTGATAGACATTTTAGATAGGCAAGACACACTTGACTTTGCTCAGGACTCATTTGCAACTTCGCCAGCAGTGTGTCACATTAACCGGCCCGCCGGGCCCGCTGCACGGAACGCTAACCTGCCCTCGCGCACGTCCGCGCTGCTGCGGCCTAGCTCTCAAACACGTGTGCCGCGTAAGCATGCCAATGCAGTTCTGAAATCATGCCCGCGGTGTGCAACTAGACATTCGCGTGAGAATTGCCCATCACGCCAAGCTATTTGCTTTTTCTGTAACAAGAAAGGACATGTTCAAAGTGTTTGCCAGAAAAAGCTCAGATCAGACACTCACAACCATTCCAGGCCCTTTGCTTCGCGCCGGAATCGAACCAAGGACAATCGGGCTCGTGAACCTTCGCCCATGGACATTCATGTAGTTAATTCCACCCCGTCCAGTGTTCCTCTCGCTAACAGTGACTGTGTTCGTCCCACAAAAAGTGTGCGTCGACGTCGACGGAAGTCCCGTCACGTCGCGCGTGATTCTGTTCCAGTGTCTGTTCAAGTTGCACAAAACAGTCGCTCTTGTCGTCAGCAGGACAATAAACTTTTTGTAGATTTGGACTTTGCCAGACAAGTGATACCGTTCCAGCTCGATACCGGAGCTGCAGTTTCATTGTTCAATCACGCCACGTACAAACAACTGGGCGCACCTCCGTTGCGTGCCGCAAATGTTCAGCTCACGAGTTATTCAGGACAGAATATCCCTGTGTTAGGACAGTGCAGCCTTCTTGCAACATACAAGGGACAACCAAAACTTGTGTCATTTTACATTCTTCGTTCTTCTTCGGCAGTGAACTTGTTTGGTTTAGATTTATTTCAATTGTTTAACTTGTCTATCGTCCATCAGGTCCTATCAGTGAATCAGACTGTGCCTTCAGCCAGTGTTTCTAGTCTATGTGACGAATTTGCAGACATTTTTGCACCGGGCCTTGGTTGCGCTAAGAACTATGAAGCTCATTTGGAACTGAAAGTAAACGTGCAACCGAAATTTTTCAGAGCGCGCAATGTTCCCCACGCATTGCGTTATGACGTCGCCAGCCGCTACGATATCTTGTATCGGTCCCCTGCTCAGCACGGAAACGCCGATGCGTTGTCCCGTTTGCCTGTTGCTGAGGATAAAGCATTCGATTCTTCCGAACTTGCTTGCATGTTCATTGATTCGGAAACCGATGACGTGATCGAATCGTTTCCGATTGATTTTCGTCGTGTAGCTACAGCCACAGCTGCTGACCCTGTCCTTGCTACTGTTTTGCGTTTTGTTGCTACGCAATGGCCCTTGTCGGAGTCACGGATCGAGGATCCGTTGGTTCGCCGATTTTTTGCTCACAAGGAGAGACTTTTTGTACGACGTGGTGTTTTGTTGTTGCGTTCTGATAATGATCAGTCCAGAGTAGTGGTCCCACGTTCGTTACAGTCCTCTGTCTTACGGCTCCTTCACCAAGGACATTGGGGTATAGTGCGCACGAAACAACTTGCTCGTCAGCACTGTACTTGGTTCGGAATCGATGCTGCGTTTACGAATATGTGCTCTTCTTGCATGGCGTGTGCCGAACAATAATCCGCGCCGCCGCGGAAATTCTTTGCATGGCCGAATGCCACTTCCCCTTGGCAACGCTTGCACATAGATTTTGCCGGTCCATTCTGGAATGCTCGATGGTTGGTTGTGGTCGATTCTTTCAGTAATTTTCCTTTTGTTGTCCGGATGTCTTCCACGACGTCTTCTGCCACCATCCAGGCGTTATCTGCTATTTTTTGCATTGAAGGTCTTCCACAGACTATTGTTTCCGACAATGGTCCACAATTCATGTCTGCAGAATTTCAGTCATTCTGCAAGGCCAATGGTATTCAACATCTGACATCCGCGCCGTTTTCGCCTCAGTCGAACGGTGCCGCTGAACGATTGGTCTGGACTTTCAAGTCACAGATGTTGAATTTGAAAGAGTCGCATTCTCGGGAGGACGCCTTGTTGCTCTTTTTGTCTTCGTATCGCTCTCAGCCCCGCGATGGTCGGCCGGCCGAAGTGGCCGTGCGGTTAAAGGCGCTGCAGTCTGGAACCGCAAGACCGCTACGGTCGCAGGTTCAAATCCTGCCTCGGGCATGGATGTTTGTGATGTCCTTAGGTTAGTTAGGTTTAACTAGTTCTAAGTTCTAGGGGTCTAATGACCTCAGCAGTTGAGTCCCATAGTGCTCAGAGCCATTTGAACCATTTTGAACCCGCGATGGTCGCTCGCCGGCTGAGTTGCTCCATGGTCGTCCTCATCGAACCTTGATGTCTTTGCTGCATCCGCCGCATCAGGTTCCTGTGCAGCGGCAGACTTCTGCTTTTGCTCCAGGCGACGTTGTATTCTATCGCAACTATCGCGGTTCACGGCGTTGGCTCGCAGGGCGCATTCTTCGCTGCCTCGGCCGCGCGATGTATTTGGTTTTGGGGGCCTCTGGTGAGGTGCGTCGGCATATCAATCAGCTGCGCCTCTGTCGTCGCACGGGTTCTGCCGCTCCCCGTCTGCTTTCAGCGACGGTGCCGTCCGGTCAGCGCCCTGGGGACCCATCTACTGGCTCGCCTCATCCCCAGGTGTTACCGACGATGCCTTCCATTTTGCCTCATGGCGTCGCGCAGCCGCCGCAGCCGCCGCAGCCGCCGCAGCCGCCGCCGGCGCCGCCCGCAGTGGACGCTTCGCTGCAGCCGCCCAGCGCCTCCCTGGGTCACGCGCCGCCGCTCGCTTCCCGTGACCAGCTGTCCTCCGCCATGGAACTCTTGCCCGCTCCGGACCACATGGCGTCTTCGCGCGTCGGATACCCCGACGCAATGGAGGTCGACCCTTCGGCCCCTTCTGTCTCATTACGGGCGCATACACCGCATGTTGACGTGCACCCTGGACTAGGTTTTCAGGTGTTTCCTAGCTCCCCTCGGACCGAATGGCCGGGTGCGGGTGGCACAGCCTCGCCTGTTGTTAGGCTCCCCACCTCATCGCATACGTCAACATGGGATCCTCCCCACGGCGGGCGGAAGCCTTATAACACGACCGTTCGCCGATTTGCGGGGGAGGAATGTGGTGTCACCGCTAGACACCACACTTGCTAGGTGGTAGCTTTAAATCGGCCGCGGTCCATTAGTACATGTCGGACCCGCGTGTCGCCACTGTGTGATCGCAGACCGAGCGCCACCACATGGCAGGTCTAGAGAGACGTACGAGCACACGCCCCAGTTGTACGGACGACATTGCTAGCGACTACACGTACGAAGCCTTTCTCTCATTTGCCGAGAGACTGTTAGAATAGCCTTCAGCTAAGTCCATGGCTACGACCTAGCAAGGCGCCATTAACCATATCTGGAGAGAGTCGCACTTGTATTATCAAGAGATATGTACCACAAGGAAATTAAAGTTAAGTAAACCTAAGCTCCGTTCTTTTCTTTATAGCATTCATAAGTATCCTGTTTCAGACCTCACGCAAGACGGCGTGAGTTGACGCGTGCCCTTTCGGCTACTTCAGTGTGGCGTAGCTAGCTTGTTACGCCACAACAGTTTTCGCTCTGATACTAAGGGGTTCTGAAAGTAGAAAGACGAATATTGCTCGAGAGTTGTCTTACAAATTCCTTATTGGGTTTCTATCTGACTGCTTGTAGCTCTGCTACAAAACAATTAAAAGTATGGGTTTCAACGAGTCTCGAAATGCCTGCTAGACAGGCACTTTATCTCTTTCCTTTTTTCGTTGCGTTTGGTCTGGGCGGACGCCACAAGACATCTGTTTAAGTAGATTCTTAATTCCTGGACTCCGTTTTTTTATTACAAAGAGCACACAGCCCTCTGACAAAACACGCTGAGCTACCGTGCCTTCCCCGCTCAGAGTTAGCGGGCGCTATGACAGATAAATCGCAACACAAGAAACGAGAGTAGTTGTATTTCCTGTGTGGAACGATTTTAGTTGACTCAAAAGTTTTAACTGATATTCTTATATCTCCAAGAGCAAATCACTCACATTTTTCAATTGATATGACACGATAATATCAAGTGATTTAAGCAGGATAGTTCTGTGCCATCAAGGAAGTAACTATTCGGTCACAGAGTTGGCAAACAAATTCGGCTTTGTTGTCAAGTTTCAGTTATACGACGGGAAGGATACCACTTGATGTGTTCTTTGAGTGACCTCGGAAGTGACTATAGCTTCTTCTCGAAGTTGTGGATGGCAAAGGTCGGAATATCCTCATTATATGTCAATGAGTCTTATTCGCATTTCCGTAACTAGGTTTAGGGAATAGAGTGTAATTATTTGTAACACATCGATGCAGTGACTGCAAAAGAAATACCATATAATAATAACTGCGACAATTATTTGTGTTTTACTGTCTTAATCGCAACGAAACCTTGGAAGCGTATTCACCAGACGCGATTCACAATTTTGGAGCATCTTCCAGTGGATGACTTGGCAACGTATCTCTGCTATACAATATTATTATTGACTCACTGTCATTGGCACACCCGCCAGGAGACGGGCATGACCTGGCTTCTTGTTGTCAGCTTTCCTGACGGATATTCTGCCGTTGCTCGAAACGCGAAGACTTAAAGTTGAATTCGAACATTCCATATAGCGAAAATCTGATGGTTCTATTCTTACAGCTCTAACATTAAAAAAATAGTTAGAATAAGCGGCAGAAAAGCGACTGTGAACCGAAAATTAAGAATGCAGTCATAATTAGTGGACTCTGATAAACTCCATCTGTCATCTGATAATTGTAAAAAAACTACTTTTTTTCATTTGCACAGCACAGCAGTATGATCTTAAGGGTTTGGTAGAATTCCTATATTTAATTTCGTTGTGATCGTTCTAAGTGACAATAGAGGAGGAGCAAAATCATCTGACTAGAAATATAATTTCCCAGCGCGATGTGAGTCTTTGGCTACAGTTGCAGTAGCACATCTAGTGATGTATCAAGAATGTGAGCAATCACTCATTGCTGTAGTATAGGCTAAGGTAGATAGAAGCAGGTTTCCCACAAAATAAGGGTGAGAGACGCTAATTAACGTATAAAGTATCCATCTTGCAACTGCAAGTTTTCCAGATAGCTCTCATTTATTAAACAGGAATTGTTCAGAAAATAACAACTATATCTAGTGAAATGAGTAGGTTAATGCAGCTCCAGTCCGTCACTATCACTGAGCTGCCAAACATTATTCGAATAGCACCTAAGATTCAAATATGTATGCGTGCGTGTGTGTGTGTGTGTGTGTGTGTGTGTGTGTGTGTGTGTGTGTGTGTGATGAATCGAATCGAAACAGATAGCGTCGTCGTTGTTGTTGTTGTGGTCTTCAGTCCTGAGACTGGTTTGATGCAGCTCTCCATGCTACTCTATCCTGTGCAAGCTTCTTCATCTCCCAGTACCTACTGCAACCTACATCCTTCTGAATATGCTTAGTGTATTGATCTCTTGGTCTCCCTCTACGATTTTTACCCTCCACGCTGCCCTCCAATGCTAAATTTGTGATCCCTTGATGCCTCAAAACATGTCCTACCAACCGATCCCTTCTTCTAGTCAAGTTGTGCCACAAACTTCTCTTCTCCCCAATCCTATTCAATACCTCCTCATTAGTTACGTGATCTACCCACCTTATCTTCAGCATTCTTCTGTAGCACCACATTTCGAAAGCTTCTATTCTCTTCTTGTCCAAACTGGTTATCGTCCATGTTTCACTTCCATACATGGCTACACTCCATACAAATACTTTCAGAAACGACTTCCTGACACTTAAATCTATACTCGATGTTAACAAACTTCTCTTCCTCAGAAACGATTTCCTTGCCGTTGCCAGTCTACATTTTATATCCTCTCTACTTCGACCATCATCAGTTATTTTGCTCCCTAAAAAGCAAAACTCCTTTACTACTTTAAGTGTCTCATTTCCTAATCTAATCCCCTCAGCATCACCCGGTTTAATTTGACTACATTCCATTATCCTCGTTTTGCTTTTGTTGATGTTCATCTTATATCCTCCTTTCAAGACACTGTCCATTCCGTTCAACTGCTCTTCCAAGTCCTTTGCTGTCTCTGACAGAATTACAATGTCATCGGCGAACCTCAAAGTTTTTATTTCTTCTCCATGTATTTTAATACCTACTCCGAATTTTTCTTTTGTTTCCTTTACTGCTTGTTCAATGTACAGATTGAATAACATCGGGGATAGGCTACAACCCCCTCTCACTCCCTTCCCAACCACTGCTTCCCTTTCATGCCCCTGGACTCTTATAACTGCCATCTGGTTTCTGTACAAATTGTAAATAGCCTTTCGCTCCCTGTATTTTACCCCTGCCACCTTCAGAACTTGAAAGAGAGTATTCCAGTTAACGTTGTCAAAAGCTTTCTCTAAGTCTACAAATGCTAGAAACGTAGGTTTGCCTTTTCTTAATCTTTCTTCTAAGATAAGTCGTAAGGTTAGTATTGCCTCACGTGTTCCAACATTTCTACGGAATCCAAACTGATCTTCCCCGAGGTCCACTTCTACCAGTTTTTCCATTCGTCTGTAAAGAATTCGCGTTAGTATTTTGCAGCTGTGACTTATTAAACTGATAGTTCGGTAATTTTCACATCTGTCAACACCTGCTTTCTTTGGGATTGGAATTATTATATTCTTCTTGAAGTCTGTGGGTATTTCGCCTGTCTCATACATCTTGCTCACCAGATGGGAAAGTTTTGTCATGACTGGCTCTCCCAAGGCCATCAGTAGTTCTAATGGAATGTTGTCTACTCCCGGGGCCTTGTTTCGACTCAGGTCTTTCAGTGCTCTGTCAAACTCTTCACGCAGTATCTTATCTCCCATTTCATCTTCATCTACATCCTCTTACATACATAGCGTCGTTAATCAATTAAATATCGAAGGACAGATGTCCAGGCTGTCACAGGGCGTTAAAATGCAGCTACGCCGGCAGATGAAAATTTGTACTTGACCTGGTTCGAACCCGGATTCGAGGTGTCTTTTCTTTCAGACATGTCAGAAAGAACTACACCACACATTTATGCACATACAGGGTGTTTCAGAAGGAATAGTAGGCATTTTAGATGGTGATAGTATAGTGGAATTGCATAATAAGTTCCATATAAATGTGTCCACTTTTTACTGAGTACAGAGATACAGCTGTTAGTACGCAACTCTAACAAACTCAAAGCAAATTCAAATGACTTTCAAAGTTGATTTTGAAAAATTCCATGCACTTTTGACTTCTCTTGATAACACCACATCTCTTCCAAGGTCATCTTTGCGTTCTTTTATGAGGGCTGTACTATTTATAATTCGAACGACCAACTGGCTTGTGGGTTTATTTTTTCTTTGTAGACTTCGCCTTCAACCATCCCCACAGGCAAAAATCCAAACGGATAATGTCCGGGGACCTTTTTGGCCAATGAAAGCACCCACATCATCTTCCAGGAAATGTTAGGTTTGGATGATGTGTCACCTGACGACAAGAATGTGCAAGAGCACCCTCATGCTGGAGGAAGATACGTATTCTTGTACCCAAAGGAAGCTCTTCCAATAATGCTGGAAGCTCATTTTCAAGGAATTGCAGACAACGGGGTCGTGTAAGGACCAACAAACGAAACGATAATGCATTGAACACAGCTGTATGTGCTTAATAAAAGTTGGACACGTGTTATATGGCGTTTTTTTCTGAAATTTATCTGTACTACCACCTCCTACAATATTTACTATTCTCCTGAAACATCCTGTATACATATCCAGGTCTCGACGGGCCATCGAAAGTTTTCAGTGCTAAACTCGTCATCGTCCGAATCCTCGCTGGAATACAGTGTGGCTGCGAAAGAATGGAAAAATGGACGAGGCTGTACCGCGTATGTGGTATGTGCAAAGATGGGAATTTGCGTCTGACAAGGAGCGTGGGTCGATAGGTCCTGCAGGGAGTTTGTCCGTTGTGTCCCGATAGTGCAACGGTCAGCACGTCTGCCTAGTAAGTATAAGGTCCAGGTTCGAACCACGGTCGGGCACAAATTTTCATCTGCCGCCGTTGCTGTATTTCAACGCTCTGTGACAGTGTGGACGTCTGTCCTTCTGTATTTAAGATGCAATTGTGTTTTGAGTCAATATAGGTGATTTGCGAACGTCTGTCCTTCCATCAATGTAACGGAACTTCAACGGCATCCATTCCCTAGTCATTGCTTTGTGATGGTACTAAACCATGTCATATACATGCAAATCAGATTGTAGCGCTATTTAGTCAACTAACGAATGGTCAGTATACAAGTATTCACGAACAGCCGACTGGTCCCGGTGGAGGTTCGAGTCCTCCCTCGGGCATGGATGTTTATGTTCGTCCTTAGGATAATTTAGTTTAAGTAATGTGTAATCTTAGGACTGATGACCTTAGCAGTTAAATCCCATAAGATTTCACACACACATTTACGAACAGTAGAAGCAGGACTGCAGCGAGCTGATCACATAACCAAGAGCAACATAGAGTATCTGTGTAGCGAATCATTTCAGTTGCATAGCTGACGGTAATATTTGTCAAGCAATTCACTGCAGATTTAATGCAATACCCGCACGATGATCGCTGTGGTCATACTGTAACATTAGCAGCTCGTGAATGGAGTAATATGTTCGGTAAATCAGATTAGTCAAGCTGATGCCAAATTAAGAGAAGCGACGACGCCACCACACTATCTTTACTTAGGCAATCAGCGCTAGATTATGTGCGCGACCATTAACGTTACTGTAAGCAGATTGACAGCATAACACCACCACATTCACTGCCAACTTGTATAATTATCATCATACAGATGTTAGTCGCAGTGATTATAAGTTGCTGATGTTTGTCAAGAATAGCAGAAAGCGCCTCATAATTGTGTAGTTCCATTTTGCAGTACGCCTAGGACAGAGAGAATCCTAAATAACAGTAAGAGGTTACCCAGCGAAGGGAAGAGTTCATGTTCTTGTAGTTTGATATTAATGTAGTTCCTGATGGACTCACACTAACGGGTTCTTTCGGCTATCGAAATACTTGCATGAGAATTATCAAAGTGTGATTGCTAGAACACTCAACTGCCTTAATAGCACCTCATTTAGGATTTAATATGACTCGGAAAGCGACGTTAATTTGAGGTTTCCGTCCGTCTCCTGACGACATACTAAGTGTGAAGCGCACTGACAGTTGTGTTGCCTGCAGCATGAATTCAGTAAAGTGTTGTGGCAGCTGGCAGTCGTTTCTGAATACAGACATGTGCAAATATCTTCACTGCTGTAGGGGAACTCGTCTTTGTTGCATTTTTTTTCATACCGTAATGAACACAATAACATAACGTTCGTTCTGCTGAAGAAATTGATGGCCGCAAATTCCATAAATAAGAATCTGCGAGGGGCAGTAATGCATGAAAGGAAACAGATTGTTGGTCAAAAGAATGGAGAGCTCCCTGCTTTTTGCATTTCCAACAGGGCCTACGACAAAACTCTGGTGTCATTATACTTCAGAACCCTGAACTGTATTTTTAACTTCATACTAAAAAAAAAAAAAAGGCTATGATATGACAAGAGGAAATGATTTACATGCTTCTGTGAAACTTTAGCCTTTTGTGTTTATTTTCTCACTTCATACGAAAACAAGGGCTTTGAAATGAGAGGAGGAAATGAGGCGTACGTTTCCGAGACAATATTTCCTTGTGTGCTACTACTGGGTGCACGATAGTTCTGCAGTTAATTTTTGTGTGTTAGATAAATTTTGATGTCACCTCACATTACATTGTGAGAGGGTTTCTATTTTCTTGGGATTCAAATAGCGTTAACATTTCAAAACTGATGACTAATGACATGATACCCGTTCCCATTGCCGCGCGGGGTAGCCGTGCGGTCTTAGGGGCCCTGCCACGGTTCGCCCGGCTCGCCGTGCCGGATGTTCGAGTCCTCCCTCGGGCATGGGTGTGTATTGTCCGTAGCGTAAGTTAGATTACATAGCGTGTAAGCCTAGGGACCGATGAACTCAGCAGTTTGGTCCTATAGTGACTTACCACCACCACCACCACCACCACCACCACCACAACCACCCATCCCAGTTGCTCCATGGCACTTATGAGTGGAGTCAGGTTGGTTCTATACGAACATACAGGCTGTGATGTCCACTTACAGCAGTCAGGGCCAAGGTGATTTCTTTCTGTTTATGGCGAAACGTCTGCTGCAGTGTCCACAGTCAGCCAACAGAAACAAATCGCGGCGGCATTGGGCACTGCTAATCGCTGCACTTGTCGCGAGCCGCGACGAGTGCGCACTGTCTCTGTCTCTGCTAACGATATTATGGCGATAATACATCTTTCTTACTTAAGGTAATATGCAGAACATGGGTTGGGTAAAAATTCAGTTTGCAGTAAGTAGCCAATGCATTAAAATACTTTAGTTATATTTGATGCAATGTTTACTGTTCTTGTCTCTCTAATGTTAACAGTATTGATGCAGATTGTGCGTGAACACGAAAACACGTGCACGCACATGCACACACATGCACACACCCAGTCATTGACTCCAGTGAGAGTCACGACTGCTGTCTGTTGAACAACACATGCGCCATTCAATTACGCAGATACACTGCGACCGAAAGGCGTCTCAGCTGTTGGCAGTAAATTCCACCTGTGATGGACACGCCCTTGGGACGAATTCATGTGCAAAACACACTTTTGCAGCTATCAGATGGAAAATATGTTAACACAACTCTATGCTTCAGTTTACGTCTTTTGGTAGGGCTCAGCCTTTCATTTCTTATGAAGTTAACGATAAAGGCGTCATAATACGTCACCAGTGAGAGTGTGGCATAGGAATGTTCAGTCAGCGATCTGATACGTTCAAACAAAACTGCAATGATAATCATTCCATTGACTTTTGTTCTTTCGAATTAGAGCATGCAGTACTCCTGCACCAGACGTCTGAGCGTTGCCTGTTGAATGCAAATGTCGCATTATGGTTAAATGGTAATCCATCACTCACATCAGTAGTCGAGACTTCCTTAATGTGGAAAATCATTAATGCCAGAAAGATCTTCATTGAAAGAAAAATATCTTTTTCTGGGGTACTTTTGCCAAAAGCACTCGCTCCACACACATTTCAAATCTTTAGAGCTGCCTCCTCTGGATTCACCCCTTTATTGTACCAAAAATAAATACTGTGTTGCAGATGTTACCCCTTTTTCCACCTGTGACTCAATTTTGCAACTCTTAACTGTAGTTCATGGTTTTCAAGTATACAAAATTCAATGCTTAACTGCAAGATGATAACTAGAACTTCAAATTTGAAAATGAAAGTTGAAACATACACTGACAGCGTCTCGCCGCGTTCACCTGGGCGGCGCCCGATTTCAGGCGTCGGGTGGCGTCTGGCCGGGGGCCGGTAGCCGCTGCAGCGCGGGGAAACGCTCGAGCATAAGCTGTTATGATCGCGACGCAGCCACTAGCTGTCCTGCGTAATTGTTTGTGGAAGTATTTGTTATTACTGGTGGGTAGAATATGAAACGAATTATCTTCGATGTTCAGACTCAAAACTTTAGTCGCGGTCCAAAATGTGGGAAAAAAGGAAATACGATTTGACGTGAACACGTGACTATACGTTTAGAAAGCACGACGATTGCCACTAGGCCAAGGTCTCACACATCATGAGAAGATCTCGGAAGTAGTCAACACTTCCTCCTGACGCCTCCGCACCTTACAGTGTTGCCAGATAGTGCAAATGGCCGGACTTAGCGTTGTCAGGGGCGGTCTGTTTCATTGGCCACATTAAGTCAACAACTCAGTCTTAGTCTCTGTGGCGGCCGGCCGGCTGTCAGTTTTTATGTCTAAGACTGCAGTAGCATTTACATACTTAAAGCACAAGTTTCATGAGGATGGCAGTAGGATCCTTTTTCCAGGAGTGCTAGTTCTGCAAGGTTCGCAGAAGAGCTTCTTTGAAGTTTGGAAGGTAGGAAACGAGGTACTGACGTAACTGAAGTTGTGAGGACAGGTCGTGAGTCGTGCTTGGATAGCTCAGTTGATCGAGCATTTGCCGGCGAAAGGCAAAGGTCCCCAGTTCGAGTCTCGGTCCTGCACACAGTTTTAATCTACCAGGATGTTTCATAACTGTGCACACTCCGCTGCAGAGTGAAAATCTCATTCTGGAATCTCATCCTGATAACCGACATATATGTGAAAAAGATCTCTTTGCCAAGGTTGACCTCATTCAGTCCAGAGTTCATTCACTCACATGAAGCTGCAAGCCAGTAAGAGTACATATAAACAATGCCGTGACTAGTATGAATTATGTTAGACTGAGGAGCCATTGCTACATCACAGGCTTCTGATAAACATTTGATCTGCACTTAAGAGGCCTTGTAGCAAAGATATATACCCACTCACAGCGTATCCTGAGATCAGAGATGTCTAATGTCCCTAATCATTTACAATGTCCTGGAGTTTGAACTGTTTTCTGCTCATTGATTTACCTTTGCTCTATCACTCATATGGTCTCAATCATCAAACATATGCATAGCAAAGATATATACCCACTCACAGCGTATCCTGAGATCAGAGATGTCTAATGTCCCTAATCATTTAGAATGTCCTGGAGTCTGAACTGTTTTCTGCTCATTGATTTACCTTTGCTCTATCACTCATATGGTCTCAATCATCAAACATATGCATTCTCAAATTCTCAATGAACAAGGAAGTCACATGTGTATTCTGTTTATTTTGGTACTTAAGTTGTACAAATTTGTGTATTATTTTCTACAACACAGGCACATAATCAGAGCATTAATAAATGTGCAGACAAATATGTATCTAACAATCAAGACAGTTCAAATAATATATATAAAAACACGAGAAGATATTACATAATGATGTTACAGAAAGCTATCCTATCCCTTCCTCCACAAGGGTCCCTGGGGAGACACATTTTACAATTGAAAATGTCACACGAATTAAAAACATGGCACTTATGCACTCGCACAAACTGAGAACTGGTAGGACTGAAGAACAGCTATTTTTGCTAGAGTGGAATGGCATCTCACTCAGCGAATGACGTGACAGAAGTTGTGGCAGACGTTTCTGACATTTCCTGTAATCTCAAGGGAGCATCTGGTGACTGTACAGCAACCGGCATCTTTGGCAACTTCTTTACCACAGCGGTACCCTTGGCAACATGAGACTCGTCACTCTTGGCTCCACGCTGTATTGGTTAGGCTTGGTGTGCGCCCCGACTGTGGTGCCACCCGACTCACTAGTGCCTCGGTCTGGTGGGTCGTTGGCTGCTAGGAAGTTGCTCCAGCACTTCTTGGTGGCATCCCACTGCCTGAGCTGCTTTGACGATCAGGCTGCTTGACGCAGATGCGTCAGCTGGCAGTGGCCCAGCTCTGTCTAAGCAGGTGGTCCCCCCGCACTCGGGCTGATACAGGCGACTCATTACGGCCGTGATATCCAGTCTGCCATGTTGGTTCCGGAGTCTGCACAATCCTCAAGTGTGGTCAAATGTCATATTCTCTCTAAAATGTCATTTCATCGATATACCCATTTACATTAAAAGAAAATAATGATAAATACAAAATTTGTTTCTTTACTTAATATATTTATTTACTTAATTATTCTATTACTAAGGATGTAAATAAAAAAATAAATTTAATGACTACAGGGCCCTGTTAACGCTGTATAGAAGTAGCGGTGGGAGGTGTCTTTGTGTGTGCACTTGGTTTTCTTTTGTATTTTGGTTAGTTCTACTCCTGTCGTCGTCGTTGTTGTAGTTGTTGTTGTGGTCTTCAGTCCAGAGACTGGTTTGCTGCAACTCGCCATGCTACCCTATCCTGTGCAAGTTTCTTCATCTCCAGGTACTTACTGCAACCTACATCCTTCTGAATCTGCTTAGTGTATTCATCCATTGGTCTCCCTCTACGATTTTTAGCCTCCACGCTGCCTCAGAATATGCTCTACCAACCGATCCCTTCTTCTAGTCGAGTTGGACCACAAATGTCTCTTCACTCCAATTCTATTCAGTACCTCCTCATTAGTAATGTGGTCTACCCTACATTTTATATCCTCTCTACTTCGACCATCATCAGTTACTTTGCTCCCAAAATACCAAAACTCGTTTACTACTTTAAGCGTCTCATTTCCTATTCTAATTCCCGCAGCATCACCCGATTTAATTCGACTACATTCCATTATCCTCGTTTTCCTTTTGTTGATTTTCATCTTATATCTTCCTTTCAAGACACTGTCCATTCCGTTCAGCTGCTCTTCCAGGTCCTTTGCAGTCTCTGACAGAATTAATGTCATCGGCGAACCTCAAAGTTTTTATTTCTTCTCCATGGATTTTAATTACAAATCCGAATATTTCTTTTGTTTCCTTTACTGCTTGCTCAATATACTGATTGAATAACATCGGGGATAGGCTACAACCCCCTCTCACTCCCTTCCCAACCACTGCTTCCCTTTCATGCCCCTGGACTCTTATAACTGCCATCTGGTTTCTGTACAATTTGTAAATTGCCTTTCGCTCCCTGTTTTTTACCCCTGCCACCTTCAGAATTTGAAAGAGAGTATTCCAGTCAGCATTGTCAAAAGCTTTCTCTATGTCTACAAATGCTAGAAAAGTAGGTTTGTCTTTCCTTAATCTATTTTCTAAGATAAGTCGAAGGGCGAGTATTGCCTCACGTGTTCCAACATTTCTGCGGAATCAAAGCTTATCTTCCTCAAGGTCGGCTTCTACCAGTTTTCCCATTCGTCTGTACAAAATTCGTGTTAGTATTTTGCAGCCGTGGCTTATTAAACTGATAGTTCGATCACTTTCACATCTGTCAACACCTGCTTTCTTTGGGATTGGAATTATACTCTTCTTGAAGTCTGAGGGTATTTCGACTGTCTCATACATCTTGCTCACCAGATGGTAGAGTTTTGTTGGCTTGGCTCTCCCAAAGCTGTCAGTAGTTCTAATGGATGTTGTCTACTCCCGGGGCCTTGTTTCGACTTAGGTCTTTCAGTGCTCTGCCAAACTCTTCACGCAGTATCATATCTCCCATTTCATCTTCATCTACATTCTCTTCCATTTCCATAATATTGTCCTCAAATGCGTTGCCCTTGTATAGACCCCCTATATACTCGTTCCATCTTTCTGCTTTCCCTTCTTTGCTTAGATCTGGTTTTCCATCTGAGCTCTTGATATTCATACAAGTGGTTCTCTTTTCCCCAAAGGTCTCTTTAATTTTCCTGTAGGCAGTATCTATCTTACCCCTAGTGAGATAAGCCTCTACATCCTTACATTTGTCCTCTAGCCATCCCTGCTTACCCATTTTGCGCTTCCTTTCGATCTCATTTATTAAGACGTTTGTATTCCTTTTTGCCTGATTCATTTACTGCATTTTTATATTTTCTCCTTTCATCAATCAAATTCAATATCTCTTCTGTTACCCAAGGGTTTCTCATAGCCCTCGCGTTTTTACCTACTTGATCCTCTGCTACCTTCACTACTTCGTCTCTCAAAGCTACCCATTCGTCTTCTACTGTATTTCTTTCCCCCATTCTTGCAATCATTCCCTAATGTTCTCCCTGACGCTCTCTACAACCCCTGGTTCATTCAGATTATCCAGGTCCCATCTCCTCAAATTCCCACCCTTTTGCAGTTTCTTCACTTTTAATCTACAGTTCATAACCAATAGATTGTGGTCAGAGTCCACATCTGCCCCTGGAAATATCTTACAATTTAAAACCTGGTTCCTGAATCACTGTCTTACCTTTATATAAGCTATCTGATACCTTCTAGTATCTCCAGGCTTCTTCCATTTATACAACCTTCTTTCATGCATTCTAATTTTACTCTGGGCCTACCTCTAAACATCCACACGCAGACTTCTCCAATACTAAATACTTAGTGTACTACCCTATGCCTTTTCCATGCATTTTATTCATGGAATACCTCTCTTTTATTTTACTATGTCCGGCAGTGTTATCTGCTGACGCTGAAGTCGTCAGGAACTGCGTCTACTCACTCAACTGCTGGTGATTTACCTGAAACCTTTGTGGTGGCATTTATGATTATGTACACGAAATTTTACATAGTGCAAGGATGCCTCCTGTTTCCTCTGTTAAGATCGCTGATGCTGAAAGAAAAGCATTATGTATTATATACCTATTTGTAAATATTTTTGTAGTTTAAGTCTCATCCACGGTCCATCATTACGTTTCTGCTTCCTATTTCTGGGTCTCGGGTTCGCCACTCAACCGTGACTTGAACTTGTCCGTGCTAATTCCCCATACACAATATTTCGCCAACGGCACCTACATGGCGCTGGTACAACTCCACCACGAGACAGTTGATGGCTCGTATCACACCGAGTCTTAGCGTCGACACGCGCCCAAAGCGTGGGCCGCTAACACCATACGAAACACATCCGGAAATCGATACGCATGGCACGGAGAGCCGCATCAAAGCAGTCTCTGGACAACAAACAATGCTCTATGGCACGATTTACTGTCTTGACACCACAAAAAACGTAAAGTGACGAACATCCGTCCCTTGGGCAGTGTACAAGTAACCACGGAAAGAAAACAGAAGCAATATCATGGACCATGGTGACACTTGTGCAGGCTCTTCTACGAGAATACTATGAAAGAGTACGATTGCAGAAATCGGACAATTGTGAGGCCAAAAGAAATAATAGCAGTATTCAGCTGTTGGGAGTACTCAGCATTGCAACGTGCCTGATTTTGGTATGCTACAAAGTGCCAATTGTCGATGACATATAACTTGAACGGAATTTTAATGCAATCTGCCACCTGCCAGTAAATGTTGGCGTGAAGATGTCATAAATATGCAACTCATTTGACCACTGTCAGAAGGTCTCATGCTGAAAACTAATGGATATGAGAGATTTAGGTTTCGATTCTATAGATGTTTTCAGCCATTTCGTCCATCGTCATTCTTCTCTGGCGAATCTGGCCAGTTACGGTCATTATTTCTACTTCTTTCCCGCGAGATGTGAACTTCATTCACGTACTCGAGTTCGCACAGCGCACTTTTGATGGCTTCAGTTCAATCGCTGCATCTACCGATGAGCAGTTGCTGGTAACATAAAGGTAATTTAATGTGGCAGTGCCTTATAATTTCCCTGGGAATGTACGGATGATCCAAGAATCGGTTCTTCTTCAGCAGGTGTTCGAAGAATTTGACAGGACTGCGGAATCCTTTCCTAAAATGATCTCCTGTTTTATCCTCTCCTGTGTGTCTTGCGACTAATATGCACCAAGGAATGCGTCCTTAAATTCTTGGTAGGAGCGACAACTCTCCGCAACTCCGCGCATGTGTTCTGCAATCGACCGTTCTAAGAAACCACAGATAAAACTTTTATCCATTCTGGATTTGGAACACTGCGACTGTCTTGTTAATTCCTGAAATCATAGTTAAACTGGAGTTTATGCTTTAGTGGCCAAGTTTGTGATCGTATTGTGCAACCCAGGTCTTTGGAGGTAATGTGTTGTTTCCCTCCTTGTAGACTAGAAATTTCTGGATAGACAAGGAAAGTTTGTGGCCGGAAGGTTCAACGTATCCACTGTACGAATTTCCCTCTCGTCTGCAGCGCGTAATTCCATGAATCCGTGCCCAAACGGTCCTCGTGCACTGTTATGGTATCCCCTCTTGCTCTCAGATTCATGTAATAACACTTCTGACCTCGGTAGACCTGTACAATTGCTTTCGGCCCCGGTCTCTGACATGCTGCGTGCTATCGACGGAGCATATTCTACACTCCTGGAAATTGAAATAAGAACACCGTGAATTCATTGTCCCAGGAAGGGGAAACTTTATTGACACATTCCTGGGGTCAGATACATCACATGATCACACTGACAGAACCACAGGCACATAGACACAGGCAACAGAGCATGCACAATGTCGGCACTAGTACAGTGTATATCCACCTTTCGCAGCAATGCAGGCTGCTATTCTCCCATGGAGACGATCGTAGAGATGCTGGATGTAGTCCTGTGGAACGGCTTGCCATGCCATTTCCACGTGGCGCCTCAGTTGGACCAGCGTTCGTGCTGGACGTGCAGACCGCGTGAGACGACGCTTCATCCAGTCCCAAACATGCTCAATGGGGGACAGATCCGGAGATCTTGCTGGCCAGGGTAGTTGACTTACACCTTCTAGAGCACGTTGGGTGGCACGGGATACATGCGGACGTGCATTGTCCTGTTGGAACAGCAGTTCCCTTGCCGGTCTAGGAATGGTAGAACGATGGGTTCGATGACGGTTTGGATGTACCATGCACTATTCAGTGTCCCCTCGACGATCACCAGTGGTGTACGGCCAGTGTAGGAGATCGCTCCCCACACCATGATGCCGGGTGTTGGCCCTGTGTGCCTCGGTCGTATGCAGTCCTGATTGTGGCGCTCACCTGCACGGCGCCAAACACGCATACGACCATCATTGGCACCAAGGCAGAAGCGACTCTCATCGCTGAAGACGACACGTCTCCATTCATCCCTCCATTCACGCCTGTCGCGACACCACTGGAGGCGGGCTGCACGATGTTGGGGCGTGAGCGGAAGACGGCCTAACGGTGTGCGGGACCGTAGCCCAGCTTCATGGAGACGGTTGCGAATGGTCCTCGCCGATACCCCACGAGCAACAGTGTCCCTAATTTGCCGGGAAGTGGCGGTGCGGTCCCCTACGGCACTGCGTAGGATCCTACGGTCTTGGCGTGCATCCTTGCGTCGCTGCGGTCCGGTCCCAGGTCGACGGGCACGTTCACCTTCCGCCGACCACTGGCGACAACATCGATGTACTGTGGAGACCTCACCCCCCATGTGTTGAGCAATTCGGCGGTACGTCCACCCGGCCTCCCGCATGCCCACTATACGCCATCGCTCAAAGTCCGTCAACTGCACATACGGTTCACGTCCACGCTGTCGCGGCATGCTACCAGTGTTAAAGACTGCGATGGAGCTCCGTGTGCCACGGCAAACTGGCTGACACTGACGGCGGCGGTGCACAAATGCTGCGCAGCTAGCGCCATTCGACGGCCAACACCGCGGTTCCTGGTGTGTCCGCTGTGCCGTGCGTGTGATCATTGCTTGTACAGCCCTCTCGCAGTGTCCGGAGCAAGTATGGTGGGTCTGACACACCGGTGTCAATGTGTTCTTTTTTCCATTTCCAGGAGTGTATTAAGGCCGGTTCCCACTACAGCGCGGCAACGCGGCGTGCGGCAACGGCAGTGGCAAGCGTTTTCCGCTTTGACGCGGCGGCTCCCATCTGGAAGCGGCAGACGCTAGCAGTAGCCAATGACGAACAGCCACTGAGGTACGCGACGGGACCCACTGTAACGCCCGGTGCTTTTGATTAACTATATCTTACACCTACATGAAGACGAAGTTGGGTGAAGAGACACCAATTTTTCATTTTCTGTACAATGTACTCTTTCTCATATTCCATTATTCATGTTTTCTCATTCCACCATAAACAGATTTCATGACTACCGTTCGTGATTGTTCACTATCTCCTAACACATTGAAGCAACGTGCCATGAAAGAGATAATTCAGATAGTTAAGCGAGAGAAAAATTTAAAATGTGATATGGTAGTATGTACAGGAAAACAATAAGATCACAGAGGCTTGGGGAAGGGATGAAAGTGGATGCCACCTGATAGAATTTCTCACAGAGCATAATGTAATCATCGCCAGCACCTTGCTTATGAATCACGAAAGAATAATATATATTTGGAACAGTTTTCGAAACCAGATTTTAAATTGTAAGGCATTTCCCGGTGCAGACGCAAACCGACAATAATTTATAGGTTACGAGCTGCAGTTTACAACTAAAGAGACAGTAAACGGTAGCAAATTAAGGAGATGGAACTTGAATAAGTCAAGACCCACAGTTTTTCGATAATCTTAAAGTTACAGTAATGCAACGAATGACTGAAACAGAGGAAGGAATCCGCTAGAATATGAATGGATATCTTTGAGAGAAGTGGTGAATACAGCAGAGTATGTGAACAGGAAAAAGGTACAATAGAAATCGTTCGATAAAACCTGATATGTAGAATTTAAATGACAAGAGGGAAAAAATAAAAATGCAGCAAATAAAGTAGGTCATGGGAAATAGAAATTTCTAAACATGACGTTGACAGTAAGTCCAAAATCGCTACACGATTTAGCACTTGGAAAACATAGGAGAATAAAAATGAGAAAGAAGAAAGAAAACTTTGCTCAAAGGACAAGCAACTGTCATGAACTCATTTGGCAAGCCAGAACTAAGCAAATAAGGAAGGCTACAAAGTGGAAGGAATATGTAGAGAGGAGAGGGGGAGGTGATATACAAACTAACATAAGCACAATGTTAGATTCCTGCGAAACGTCTGAACACGCAAGGCAATACTGATCCTACCACTTAGCTAAGTACACAGACTGAAGAACTGTAAAACTGTGTTTATAGCATTTGCATGCTTAGAGAAAGGTTTTGACAATCTTAATTAAAACATTCTTTGAAGCTCTGGAGATGTCATCGATAAAACACAGGGACACAAGATTATCTACAACTGGTACAGAAACCAAACTGCATTTCTAAGACTTCAATGACTTGAAAAGGAAACTGTAATTGAGAAGGCAGAAGTAGAGAGGATATAAAATGAAGACTGTCAATAGCAAGAAAAGCTCTGAAAAAGAAAATTTGTTCACATCGAATATAAATTCTGATGGCTGGGTACTATTTTACAAGGGTATTTATATGTGGAGTGTAGCCTTGTATGTAAGTGGAACGTGGACGATGAACAGTTCTTCAAGAAGACAATGGACTCTTTCAAAACGTGGTGATAAATAAGAATGCAGAAGATAAGATACGAGGATCGCATAACTAAAGAAGAGGTACCGAATTAAATAGAGAAGGAAGAGGAAATTACGGCACAACTTGACTACAAAAAGGGGTAGTTGACAGGACATATTATGAGGCGTGAAAGAATCGTCAGTTTGGTAATGGAGGCTAAATGGTAGAGTCAGACCAAGACTATATATCTGACTGTAAATACTGTTTTAGCGATGCTGGAAAGAGTAACTGTCAATCAAGTGTTATTACATGTAATTATAAAGTATTCTAAACATTGCAAATAAACAAAATATCTTAAGGCAAAATGAAATAAGAAATTTGTTTACGCGGCCATCACCGACAGCAAGCACAGAAATATTCGTTTTGTAAAAAAACAAACCCCATTTTCTTCCTGTGACGTATTTTGTTTGTTCTATATGCTTTTCGCCTTTTACTTTAAGGCACTTCCAGTGTAATCTTTGTGTTATTTGTAGATTAAGAAACATTTCAGGTCTTTTTTTTACGTGAATAGGTGATTACTGACTATTAATCGAATTTTTGGCTGGCGTCTGCGTTTCCACTCATTTGGTCGCAGGCTGTAGATCGCACTATAAAATTACTGACGAGACGTAAGCACATTAATTTCACGTTGCAAACTTTTTCCTTAACAATTTTATGTTATTTGCGCTAACTGGTGTGGAGCACAATTATTCTTCTGTCACTGGGTGCGAATATTTTACCAAAAACTAATTTAGAGTCGTAACTACTGTGTGTTCAATTTATGTCTCCAGAAAGAGATTTTCACTCTGCAGCGGAGTGTGCGCTGATATGAAACTTCCTGGCAGATTAAAACTCTGTGCCGGACCGAGACTCGAACTCGAGACCTTTGCCTTTCGCGGGCAAGTGTTCTACGAACTGAGCTACCCATGCACGCCTCAAACCCCGTCCTCACAGCTTTACTTCTGCCAGTACCTCGTCTCCTACCTTCCAAACTTTACAGAAGCTCTCCTGCGAACCTTGCAGAACTAGCACCCCTGAAAGAAAGGATATTGCGCAGACTCCGCTGCAGAGTGAAAATCTCATTCTGGAAACATTCTCCAGGCTGTGGCTAAGCCATGTCTCAGCAATATCCTTTCTTTCAGCGGTTCTAGTTCTGCAAGATTCGCAGGAGAGCTTCTGTAAAGTTTGGAAGGTAGGAGACTAGGTACTGGCAGAAGTAAAGGTGTGAGTAGGGGGCGTGGTCGTGCTTGGGTAGCTCAGTTGGTAGAGCACTTGCCCGCGATAGGCGAAGGTTCCGAGTTCGAGTCTCGGTCCGGCACACAGTTTTAATCTGCCAGGAAGTTTCAATTTATGTCTCTTCTTATTTGGTTTATGTACACGTTGCCAACCTAACGAAGCATATACTGAAAACTAAAGTCTGTTCTTTCTGATTTCTTTATATATGTTTATGTATGCATGTAGTTAGTCAGGCTGAGCTGAAGAAATTGAATGTGAGTGTAATATATGCCAGAGTATAGTTGAAAGGTTTCGTGTTCAGCTGATTCGACTTTTGATTTAAGTATCTTGTGGAGGAGTTCACGTAAGAGTGAGGACAAAGGGGTTGGGTGATAGTATTCTGATAATAATCATCTGTTGAAATGCTATTCTACTATTTTATCTGTAAATATAAGCCGTCAATGTACTCTTACATGCACTTCTCCACAAAACATTTAAACCAAAACTGAAATCAGCTGAACACCAAATCTTTCAACCACTGTTTGACAACTACTGCATTCACTTTCAACTTTCTACAACTATCACTGGCTAGCCACACATACATATAGATATAAGGAGAACAGAAATAAATATTAGTTTTCAGCATATAATTCTTTAGGTTGTCAACATGTACATAAACAAACCAAACAGGAAGGGATATGTGGTGAACACACTGTAGTTACGACTTTAAATCAGAGTTTTCAGTAGAATGTCTACACCTAGTGACAGAAGAAAAAAGAGCGAAAATGAAAATGTACTTATGTTCTATAAGCTAAGTTTTACTTCAACTTAAAGCATGTGACCAGGTGAGTGGAAACGTAGATGTCCGCCAAAAATTCGATTAACTGTAAGTAATCATTTATTCATGTAAAAAATGACATGAACTGTTTTATAATCTGCAAGTATCACTTATTAAAACAAAACATAGTCATTCTAGATTCCACCGAAGATGCCTTAAAGTAAAAGGCGAAACGCGTCTTGAACAAATAAAGTAAACTGGATCAAGAAAAAACGTTTGTTACTTACCAAAGGAAATAATAAACAGCTGTAGATACTTAGCAAATTACATCTTATGACATACCAGCAAATTAGTTTTGGTTTAACTTCTCATTCCATATGCTGTTAAATGCCATTTAAAAAAATTCATCTATCCATTCTGAAAAACTGTAGTTACTTTCATATCTCGGTAGATAAATAGATTTTGGATATTTATCATTCGACGAAATACATGAATTTTTACAGGTTATCGTTTGCAAAAGAACACGTTTCGATTTCTTGAACCGTTTACGAAATTTGCTGCTGGTACAACCACAGGGTTTACGACGAGCAGGACGAAGTATCGGTCCCATCGCGAGCGACCCGCGCGCGGTCACCGCACAACCCGTCTGCCGACATATCATTCAATATCTCGAGAACGGTGATATCTATCGTTCTGCTCTCAGCTTTAAAAACAATTTCGATATGTTGACTAAATTTCATATGCTATAATGTATTACCTAAAATGAACTGTACGTAAAGTCTACGCAGTGCGTTTTGACCTCTGCACACCCACTAAAATTTCGTGTAATGGTTTACGTAAATGCGATACCGCAAGTAACAACGACGAATAACGAAAAGAAATTCGTTCCTTTATGCAGAGAAGATATCAGGTTGTAACATGCACAAGAATCAACTTTTTCTACCGAATAGTTTCCTTGGAAATCGGATGATAAGTATTTCATAGCTGCCACCACGTCCGCAACAGAGGTTTGGCGAAGGTTCGTGTGGCCCTGGGTTAACTACCTGACGTCACGCTCAGTGCATCCTGTGATTGGCTGTGCGGACCTGGAGCGCGGCACGTGGCAACGGCAGCGGTTCGACATGGGCAAACCGCGACGTAGACACCGCTGTGCCGCGCAGCTGACGGCGTTTCCATGGCAACTACGCCGCTGCCGCATGGTTTTGACCCAAGGCAGCTCTAGTGGGAATCGGCCTTTATGTGTCCTGCCACTGCAGGATCGTATTCCTGCTGCATTCAGCCATGTGCAGGGGGTGTGTCCTCATGTAGTGGTTTGGAGAATCGAAAAACATTTTCTTCACTTCTGTTATGCTCTCGGTGGCGCCACTCTACCAGACGAGATTGTGTTTGTAATTGCGTGACCCGCTCATGTGCTTGCCGATCGCCCTTTGCCAACTCATTTTGTTGTGTGGCGACTCGGATCTGCTGATCTTTAACTTCAGACATTTTGGCCTGTTTGATTTCTATGTCTTCGATTTGCTTCGCCGCATCGCTCAGTTTTTCCTTCTTTTCTTGAACAATAATTTTGCCTGGTTTTTGGAGAGTTGCAAGTGCCTTTTTTGTCTTACAGATCTGAGTACTGCCCAGTTTAACTTGTTCTTTGACTAATGACGCGTCCTTTCGTGTTACTTGCGCTACTGATCGCGCTGTTTTGGCATCGCGCTTCGCCTGGTTTGGCTCAGTTATACGACAAAGCACCCAAGGATACCAAACGTCAAGACGGGTAAACCTACAACGAATAAGTGTGCCCTTCGTAAACGAGTAGTCCGAGACATTTCAAGTCACACCGTTGGTACAATAAGAACTTTACCACAGGCTCCCCAGTGTAAACTACTTGCAAGTGAAGTCAGTCTCAGGAAAGGTCCCAAGCAGCAACCACAGCTGCCAGAACATCGACCATAAGTCCACTTACTTGACCAAAGTCCAGCACCCGAGTGCATTGCACCTCTTCAGAAAAAAAATCCGTTTTCCTGCAAAGTGCATGAACGAAACCACCTTCATGCCATCTGGAGCCAATCACTGGGCCCTATAGGTGCTAAGTGTTCCCTCCCACACAATACCACAAACTCCTGTCGAACCAGGGCAAGAGTTAAGAAACCTGCATCTCTGGACAAAAAAGAAACCGCCAATACCTGGGTTACTTAAGTTTATGTGGAGGGGGAAGATGTTTTTCTCTGATGTTGCGTCACTCCCCATGGCAGCAAGCAAACAGATGTAATCTTAGAGATCTTTATCTAAACCACCTCTGCCTTGGAGTTTGTTAGTCCTAGGTATGAGGTGTATTAAAGATTCGATCTGTAAACGTTTCTCAGACGCCGGTTTTTTTTATACAACCGAGGCAGCCTACTTGCAGTACTGGCAAACATGAAAACTTGTGAATTTTTATTATGCTTGGCTCTGCAGATAATGCCTGGTTTACGACTACACTGTGTAGATACATCCCTTGAGTCTGGCGCCCCCAGCCCAGCCTTCATCTGGCGCCAATGCAGGTATCGTGGCATTGTTCTGCTAGAGGCCTGTCTCGACTAGGACCTGGTCTGTTGGCCCTGTACAGCTGTGGACCTGTCCAAATGGGTTGGGGTGGCCGCGAAATGCTTTCAACTCCAACTATGCCATTTCTATGAGCTAAGAACGATAAAAATACCTCATGCGTATGGTGCCCTACCAGGCTCCATCAAGGCCTGCTCTGACTGTTAACTTTCTAGAGTCTCGCTCAAGGTGCATCAGGCTGTAATTAAATCTTTAATAATTTTCTGTATATGATAAATACGTCAGAGAGTAACTTGTCCTCTCACAATGTCAAACAATAAAAGCGTATTTTGTAAATGCAATAACGTTCAAAGATCAAAGTGTAAACAGTTTTTCAAAGACTAGTTATTGTTCCATATTTCACGTTATATTCTTTAAATCGATATATATCTTGTACTATTGACTTCCTAAGGAACCTATGTACTTTTGCAGCCTTTGTTTATCTGCTTACCAAATTTCATCACACTCGTTGCAGTGGTTTCGTTGTGAAAACATAACGTGCAGTTACTTTGTCGTTTATAATATTGGCATGACTAATATACTCCACAACACACGTACATTTCGTTCTTTAGTATGGAAATCTGTAAAAAAAAAATTGCCCATTGAGTTATTTCTTAGATAGCACTTCTGTAGAATTCACACTACATTTGTTTTCTTTACATAAGGATCTATGTCAAAATTCCTTAAGTGTTACGCACTGAAATCTTGAAAGAATTCAGGTATGTAAACTTGTGTTTGAGATGACGATTTACCTTCTCGTGTTCATCCCGTAAGTGTGCCCAGTACTGTAAGATGCCCGTTAATTTCAGTCCAAAAATTATATGAATTGTGTGCTCCAAGAGCCATATTGATGCGTGTTGCTTTGCTTTGGGACACTATTTCTATTCGTGTATCATGGCATTAAGAACCTTTATGTTCCGTATGTTCATTCTATTGATTAGATGAATCATGTACCATATGGCAGCATATTTTGGCCACATTGAACAATGTTCGATTGTGTCCTCTGAATTACAGTTTCCACATGTGGCTGACAGTTTTAGCTGGATGGTGTAGAGTTGGAGTTTGTTGCTATTGTTCCGTTTATCACCTTTTACCAAGTCGATCTGATGACTTCTGGTGTCGTCTTCATCGCTAAATTTTCCCGCACGATTTTGCACTGTGCTGTCGAAATCGCGGCTCCCATTTATTGGTAATTGGTAGTCATATGAGAACTATGACCATTATACGAACATATCCTTGGTTTAGGTGGGTTGAGTCTGCAAGGTGGCAACCGATGTCCCCTCCATAATGAGTACAAGATCCAAATCCTCACCCACCTCAGATATTTAATACACAACCATGCAGTTTGCAAATGGTTTTGCGGAATCATTCTGAATACTTCTAATTATCTTCGCACCTGAGTGACCAATCGAGGCAAGTGGTGATTGATAATCACATTTCACGCAAATAGCAAATTTTGTATCAGATGAAAATAATTAAGTTAGCATTAGTTTCTGTGACAGTCAAAACGAGGGAACGGTGGAGTCGGGGCTGTTTATAGCGGCCTTCACGGGTGGCCGAGAGAAAGCCTGCGACACGGCGCCCCTGGCGGGCGGTAGCCTTTGTACAGGACGGGGGTGGGGTGGGGCCCTCGTCCCGTACCTTAAACTGAAAGCTGCGATTTTTCCACTACGTGGAAGGCTGGCTCAGACAGGCCCAAGGCGCCGCGTTAACACAAAAGACGGGTCTGGTGGCGTTATGGGCCGAGTTGGCGAGGTGCGCTCCTTATAAGCCCCTCACACCTTTGCTCTTAGCGTGCGACTCTGCAGAAACAGTCCGATGGTTCCGTTAGGGAAAAGAAGCCTCGTGAACGTTTCAACTTAAAACGCCTCCTACAAGCCACCCATTGGCTGAAATTGTGTGATATGGGGCGATCATTCACGAGCACACAATGTTTGGAGGGAAGACAGGGGATTGGCGGAAAACTGGTTACAAGAAGATAATTGGGCAGCCACTGGTGCCCCGTAGGAGATACTGAGGCTACGTTCGATATGGGAAACAGTGGATTCGTGTTCTGATTGCTTTAACGAGCAGTCGTAGTACTCGAGTATCCGCTACGTAGTACGGAGGTAGTAGTTTTACCTAGGAACACTTTGTTTACCGTGATCGAGCATCGTCACAGTTGCTGCTCCGTCGGTCATCTACGTAGCAACCGATCGAGCAATGCAAGCAGTCGACGCCAGCACCGGTACACCTGCAGTTATTGCTGGTAAATGTACGTAACACCAGCGTACTTTGATCAGCCTTGCTCCATTTTGCGAGAGCGATGGAAATCTGGACATTTGATTACCAGTTGGCACCATTCGTGATCGCCACTTTAAGTTTGTTTTTATGGACTTGTGACAGGATATACATACAATTTTGTGCAGTACATCTGGATAGGGAGAATAGCAGCCGACACAGAAGCTATTTCAGAGTTTACGGTGCCGATTTTAACTGTTTAATTCTTACCACTCAGGGAACACTTTTAACAACAATCTAATTGTTTTGTCTCTGCTGAACCCGAAAAAAACTCAATAGTTATTCTTCATCTACATCTACATTTATACTCCGCAAGCCACCCAACGGTGTGTGGCGGAGGACACTTTACGTGCCACTGTCATTACCTCCATTTTCTGTTCCAGTCGCGTATGGTTCGCGGGAAGAACGACTGTCTGAAAGCCTCCATGGGCGCTCGAATCTCTCTAATTTTACATTCGTGATCTCCTCGGGAGGTATACGTAGGGGGAAGCAATATATTCGATACCTCATCCAGAAACGCACCCTCTCGAAACCTGGACAGCAAGCTACACCGCGATGCAGAGCGCCTCTCTTGCAGAGTCTGCCACTTGAGTTTGCTATACATCTCCGTAACGCTATCACGGTTACCAAATAACCCTGTGACGAAACGCGCCGCTCTTTTTTGGATCTTCTCTATCTCCTCCGTCAACCCGATCTCGTACGGATCCCACACTGATAAGCAATACTCAAGTATAGGTCGAACGAGTGTTTTGTGAGCCACCTCCTTTGTTGATGGACTACATTTTCTAAGCACTCTCCCAATGAATCTCAACCTGGTACCCGCCTTACCAACAATGAATTTTATATGATCATTCCACTTCAAATCGTTCCGCACGCATACTCCCAGATATTTTACAGAAGTAACTGCTACCAGTGTTTGTTCCGTTATCATATAATCATACAATAAAGGATCCTTCTTTCTATGTATTCGCAATACATTACATTTGTCTATGTTAAAGGTCAGTTGCCACTCCCTGCACCAAGTGCCTATCCGCTGCAGATCTTCCTGCATTTCACTACAATTTTCTGATGCTGCAACTTCCCTGTATACTACAGCATCATCCGCGAAAAGCCGCATGGAACTTCCGACACTATCTACTAGATCATTTATATATATTGTGAAAAGCAATGGTCCCATAACACTCGCCTGTTGCACGCCAGAGGTTACTTTAAAGTCTGTAGACGTCTCTCCATTGATAACAACATACTGTGTTCTGTTTGCTAAAAACTCTTCAATCCAGCCACACAGCTGGTCTGATATTCCGTAGGCTCTTACTTTGTTTATCAGGCGACAGTGCGGAACTGTATCGAACGCCTTCCGGAAGTCAAGAAAAACAGCATCTACCTGGGAACCTGTATCTAATATTTTCTGGGTCTCATGAACAAATAAAGCGAGTTGGGTCTCACACGATCGCTGTTTCCGGAATCCATGTTGAATCCTACAGAGTAGATTCTGGGTTTCCAAAAACGACATGATACTCGAGCAAAAAACATGTTCTAAAATTCTACAACAGATCGACGTCAGAGATATAGGTCTATAGATTTGCACATCTGCTCGACGACCCTTCTTGAAGACTGGGACTACCTGTGCTCTTTTCCAATCATTTGTAACCTTCCGTTCCTCTAGAGACTTGCGGTACACGGCTGTTAGAAGGGGGGCAAGTTCTTTCGCGTACTCTGTGTAGAAACGAATTGGTATCCCGTCAGGTCCAGTGGCCTTTCCTCTGCTGAGTGATTCCAGCTGCTTTTCTATTCCTTGGACACTTATTTCGATGTCACCCATTTTTTCGTTTGTGCGAGGATTTAGAGAAGGAACTGCAGTGTGGTCTTCCTCTGTGAAACAGCTTTGGAAAAGGGTGTTTAGTATTTCAGCTTCACACGTGTCATCCTCTGTTTCAATGCCATCATCATCCCGGAGTGTCTGGATATGCTGTTTTGGTTCAAATGGCTCTGAGCACTATGGGAATCAACTGCTGAGGTCATTAGTCCCCTAGAACTTAGAACTAGTTAAACCTAACTAACCTAAGGACATCACAAACATCCATGCCCGAGGCAGGATTCGAACCTGCGACCGTAGCGGTCTTGCGGTTCCAGACTGCAGCACCTTTAACCGCACGGCCACTTCGCCGGCTATGCTGTTTTGAGCCACTTACTGATTTAATGTAAGACCAGAACTTCCTTGGATTTTCTGTTAAGTCGGTACGTAGAATTTTACTTTCGAATTCACTAAACGCTTCACGCATAGCCCTCCTTACGCTAACTTTGACATCGTTTAGTTTCTGTTTGTCTGATAGGTTTTGGCTGCGTTTAAACTTGGAGTGAAGCTCTCTTTGCCTTCGCAGTAGCTACCTAACTTTGTTGTTGAACCACGGTGGGTTTTTCCCGTCCCTCACAGTTTTACTCGGCACGTACCTGTCTAAAACGCATTTTACAATTGCATTAAACTTTTTCCATAAACACTCAACATTGTCAGTGTCGGAACAGAAATTTTCGTTTTGATCTGTTAGGTAGTCTGAAATCTACCTTCTATTACTCTTGCTAAACAGATAAACCTTCCTCCCTTTTTTATATTCCTATTAACTTCCATATTCAGGGATGCTACAACGGCCTTATGATCACTGATTCCCTGTTCTGCACTTAGAGTCGAAAAGTTTGGGTCTGTTTGTTATCAGTAGGTCCAAGATGTTATCTCCACGAGTCGGTTCTCTGTTTAATTCCTCGAGGTAATTTTCGAATAGTGCACTCAGTATAATTTCACTCGATGCTCTGTCCCTACCACCCGTCCAAAACATCTGAGTGTCCCAGTCTATATCTGCTAAATTGAAATCTCCACCTAAGACTATAATATGCTGAGAATATTTATATGCAATGTATTCCGAATTTTCTCTCAGTTGTTCTGCAACTAATGCTGCTGAGTCGGGAGGTCGGTAAAAGGAGCCAATTATTAACCTAGCTCGGTTGTTGAGTGTAACCTCCACCCATATTATTTCACAGGAACTATCCACTTCTACTACACTACAGGATAAACTACTACTAACAGCGACAAACGCGCCACCACTGGTTGAATGCAATCTATCCTTTCTAAACACCGTGTGTGCCTTTGTAAAAATTTCGGCTGAATTTATCTCTGGCTTCAGCCAGCTTTCTGTACCTAAAACGATTCAGCTTCGGTGCTTTCTATCAGCGCTTGAAGTTCCGGTACTTTACCAATGCAGCTTCGACAGTTTATAATTACAATACCGATTGCTGCTTGGTCCCCGCATGTCCTGACTT
This sequence comes from Schistocerca nitens, assembly GCF_023898315.1. NCBI lineage: Eukaryota > Metazoa > Arthropoda > Insecta > Orthoptera > Acrididae > Schistocerca > Schistocerca nitens. The sequence continues at coordinate 652,593,377 of NC_064618.1, read as the reverse complement.
TGCCCCGCACCCATTGAGGCTGTTGCCCTTTCTGTACTTGCCCGAGGCCATCTAACCTAAAAAACCGCCCAGTCCACGCCACACAACCCCTGCTACCCGTGTAGCCGCTTGTTGCGTGTAGTTGACTCCTGACCTATCCAGCGGAACCCGAAACCCGACCACCCTATGGCGCAAGTCGAGGAATCTGCAGCCCACACGGTCGCAGAACCGTCTCAGCCTCTGATTCAGACCCTCCACTCGTCTCTGTAGCAAAGGTCCGCAGTCAGCCCGGTCGACGATGCTGCAGATGGTAAGCTCTGCTTTCATCCCACTAGCGAGACTGGCAGTCTTCACCAAATCAGATAGCCGCCGGAAGCCAGAGAGGATTTCCTCCGATCCATAGCGACACACATCATTGGTGCCAACATGAGGGACCACCTGCAGATGGGTGCACCCTGTACCCTTCATGGCATCCGGAAGGACCCTTTCCACATCTGGATTGACTCCCCCCGGTATGCACACGGAGTGCACATTGGTTTTCTTCCTTTCTCTTGCTGCCATATCCCTAAGGGGCCCCATTACGCGCCTGACGTTGGAGCTCCCAACTACCAGTAAGCCCACCCTCTGCGACTGCCCGGATCTTGCAGACTGAGGGGCAACCTCTGGAACAGGACAAGCAGTCATCTCCGGCCGAACATCAGTATCAGCCGGAGACAGAGCCTGAAACCGGTTCGTCAGACAAACTGGAGAGGCCTTCCGTTCAGCCCTCCGGAATGTCTTTCGCCCCCTGCCACACCTCGAGATGACCTCCCACTCTACCACAGGTGAGGGATCAGCCTCAATGTGGGCAGTATCCCGGGCAGCCACAGTCGTAGTCCGATCGGGGGATGCGTGGGACGAGCTGGCCGTCCCCGACAAACCCCCATCCGGACCCCCACAGTGATGCCGATTGGCAACAGCCTCAAGCTGTGTGACCGAAGCCAACACTGCCTGAAGCTGGGAGCGAAGGGATGCCAACTCAGCCTGCATCCGAACACAGCAGTTGCAGTCCCTATCCATGATAAAAACTGTTGTGCAAAGAACGTCTGAACTAATCTACAGAGAGCACAAACAAATCGACACAAAATTTAAACAGTTATTAAAATACGAGATTGCCTAGTAAATGCAGTAACGCTGCTACTTGCGCGCTGCTGACACACTGCTTGACGGCGGAAGGAGACTACGCGATTTTACACTATTCAGGTACTAAAACGCGATGCTACAACCTTCAAATACTATAATACGCCCGAAATTTATGAATCTGAACAATGCAAGTACCAAGAACACGCAAAGAAATTAAGAATTAAACTATGTAACAAATGAGTGAGCTAGGAGTATACGACTTTCTGCTGGCAGCTGCTTATCCAACGACGGCAGGGAGCACACTGGCTGTGACCAACCGACACTGGCCGTTCAAAACAAAAACATAAGACAGACGACTACGCGAATTTACACTATTCAGGTACTAAAACGCGATGCTACAACTCTCAAATACTATAATACGCCCGAAGTTTTATGAATTTAAACAATGCAAGTACCAAAAACACGCAAATTAATTAAGAATTAAACTATTTAACAAATGAGTGAGCTAGGAGCATACGACTTTCTGCTGGCAGCTGCTTATCCAACGGCGGCTGGTCCTCACAGCAGATGTCTGTTCAGAATATCCGTTTCTTGCCTCCTATCAATCATTAATTTTGTAGGGTTAAAGAAAGATAAAGATTTAAGTAATCTTATATGAGGAGTCTGCTCACACTGAAGTTAGTTGCATAGCAGGGTGAACATAACAATGTCAGATAGCGTGTTGCGCAATAAAATATGCTCCTCTCTTGGATTAATCCTTTCAATTAAATTGCAGTCATTTGCATTCTAAGTTGTAGCTTTCTTGTGACGACTTTGTGGCCACTTTGTGGCCACTTTCCAAGTCCTTGAAGCCAGTAGCTGGCTGTACGGTAATGTTTTAGGGGACTACATGACTAGTGGAAGTAAATAATTTTGTTTTCGTGTAAATTTAGAAGTGATTTTTTTGTCGGGTTATTTTCCTTATTGAATTGAACTGTATTTCTGTTTCATGGTTGTGCAGACTGGTAAGACCCATTTAGAGGTGCTGAATGAAACTACAGAGGTAAACGTATTCCAAGCCTGTGACCAGAGTTCGGCATCTTCCGTGAAAGTAGTTAGAGATTCCAATTATGCACTTTGGAGTAGTGATGTTTAACGCATCCCGCGGGTCGAACCGAACCTGGCGATCTTATTTAGATTGATCTGACAGTGTAGCACGGTACGTTATTAATCCGAGTCAACCTGTAAACGTTTCCAGTTAAATTCGCAGAGCAATATGTCGTGTAATACTATGTGACGCAGCACGTCGCCGGGAGAACATGAATTCAGTCCGCGGTCGCGAGTGTAACCCCGCTCGACATTATTGAATCTCGAGGCAAGGACGTGAAGGAACGTTTCATTTATCGTTTTTAAGTGTTCTCTTTCCCACATTCTTGGTGCCCCACGGTACCTGGTGTTTTCTACTGTTGACCATAATGGGCACCTAAACGTGAATATCCATTGACCTCTGCTGCGCACTGTCTGTGTCGACAAAGCCTTCACAGCCGCCTCCAGAAAGACAGCGGCCAGTCCTACATCGTCCTCTTTGGAGTGCCAGTGTACTTCTATATACATACTCTACAACCATAGCACGTTGAGTGACGGGGTGTACTCTGTACCGCTACTAGTCATTTTCGTTCCTGCTCCACTCGCAAACAGAGCGAGAGAAACATGGCTGGCAACATGACTCCGTATGAGCCCTGATTTCTCGTATCCTATATTCGTGATCATTACACAGAATGTATGTTGGCGGCAGTAGAACCGTTCTGCAGTCGGTTTCAAATACTTTTATTCCTTTCTCAGGGACTTTGTCCCACGTCACGCAGATTCGGCCGTGTTACTATTGGTGTGGCAGTGTTAGTTGCAGGTGGTGCCCTTCCTGCCGCCACCCTGAACCCCTGGGATGGAATTAGTGTACCCCAGCTGTCTGCATCTAGTGTAAGCCATAGAGTAGTGCGAACGTAATCAAATGCCGGCGAGTCGTGCAACTAAGGCGGAATGTGGGAATCAGCCCAGTATTCACTTAGTGGGATGTGGAAAACCGCCTAAAAACACATACAGGCTGGCTGGCACACTGGCCCTCGTTGGTGATGCGCCGGGCGGATTCGATCCAGGGCCAGCGCGCCTACCCAAGTCCAGGAAGCAGCCATTAGCACTCTCGGCTACTGTGTCGGGTCGTCGGCTTCAAATACTGTTTCTCTAAATTTCCTCAACAGTTTTCTTCAAAAAGAACGTTCAATTCCCTCTAGGTATTTCCATTTGAGTTTCCGAACCATCTCCTTAATACCTGTGTTCACTCCCACCAGTAAGAAATATAGCAGCCCGCTTCTGAAGTGCTTCGATATCTTCCTTTAATCTGACCTAGTGTGGATTCCTAACACTCAAGCAGTAGAATGAGATTTTCACTTTGCTGCGGAGTGTGTACTGATACGAAACTTCCTGGCAGATTAAAACTGTGTGCCACACTGAGACTCGAACTCGGGGCCTTTGCCTTGCACATGCATGTTCTTTACCAACTGAGCTACCCAAACACGACTCACGCCCCGTCCTCCTCTTTACTGGCATAAGTACGCCTGTAGGGACGGGGTGTGAGTCCTGCTTGGGTAACTCAGTTGGTAGAGAACTTGCCTGCGAAAGGCGAAGGTCCCGAATACGAGTCTCGGTGCGGCACACAGTTTTAATTTGAAAGGAAGTTTCACTCAAGCAGTACCCAAGAATAGGTCACACTAGCATCCTTCACGCGATCTCCGAAATTTTCCCAATAACCCGAAGTTGACCATTCGTGGTCCCTATCGCGATCTTCCTCTTATCGTACCACTTCACATAGCTTTGTAACGCTACGCCACGATATTGAAACGATGTGACTGTGTCAACCAGAAGACAACTTTTCTTTGTCCGAAAATTACGGGTTTGTTTTACCTATTCGTCCGCATTAACTTAGTTTTTCTACATTTAGAACTAGCTGCCATTCATCAAACCATCGAGAGATTTTGTGTAATTCATCTTGTATTCTCCTGCAATCATTCACTTTCGACATCTTCCCGTACACAAAACCATCAGCAAACCGCTGCAGATTGCTGCCCATCCTGTCCGCCTGATAACTTATGTATATAGAAAATAATAGCTGTCCTATCAAACTTGCCTGGTGCACTCCAGACGATACGCATAATTTGTAGGTGGTGGTGATTAGCTGGTGATTTTGGCCGCACAAACATTCATAGATAAGCTCAGTTGTTTTCAGACTCACGATAATGTCTGAAAGTTAGGAAGAAGTCGCCATGGTGCCGCCAACCCTTCTTACATTATAGTAACAAAGCACACACTTTCAGGAGTGCTAGTTCTACATGGTTCGCAGGAGAGCTTCTGTAAAGTTTGAAAGGTAGGAAACGAGGTACTGGCAGAAGTAAAGCTGTGAGTACCGGGCGTGAGTCGTGCTTCGGTAGCTCAGTTGGTAGAGCACTTGCCCGCGAAAGGCAAAGGTCCCGAGTTCGAGGCTCGGTCGGGCACACAGTTTTAATCTGCCAGGAAGTTTCAAGTCACCGTCTTGTTCTGTCTTCTGCTAGTATCTTCATTTCTTCCCATCCTATTCATTACTCGTGGCCTTCTGCTTCAACTGACGGTCTCCATGTCGTTTTGGGCCTGCCTCGTCTCAGTCGTCGTTGCGGGATCCAGTCAAGTGCTTCTCTCGCAATATGTTCATTTTGTCTTCTAAGAGTACATCCTAACCATCTGCAATTCTTGCTTCTGATTTTCAGCTCAATTGGCTTCTGGTTTGTTCTTTCCCAAAGAGTTTCGTTAGAGATGACATTGGGCCACTGTATCCCCAGGATGTTCCTCAGGCATCTGTTGTTGAATGTCTGCAGCTTGTGGATTAACTGTTTTGTCACTCCCATGTTTCACATACATAAAGGAGCACAGATTTTACATTACTTTCAAATATCAGCAATTTGGTCCTCAGTGACATTTTCTTCGATCTCCAGATAGAGAGCAGAGTTGTATAAGCTTCTCTCGCTTTGTTGATGCGGCTGTTAATGTCCTCTGTTGCACCGCCATCTGGTATAATTATGCTTCCAAGGTAACAAAACTTATCCACCTTTTCAGTTATCTGGCTCCCGAGCTTAAGCTCTGCAGTGCCGTTATCATTTGCCCGCATGTCTTTAGTTTTTTGGGCGTTAATTTTCAAGCCAACTTCCTTCTCTGCAGATTTCAGATCTTCTAGCTTCTCTTTCATGCCGTTGAGACTGTGAGATAGAAGGCAAAGGTCATCTGCAAACTCTAGGTCTTCTAGATGTGTTCCACTGCTCCATTTTATTCCTCTCACTTTATCTATTGCTTGCGCCATTACAAGATTAAGTACTACGGTAAAAAGTATCAGTGAGAGTATGCAGCCTTGCTTAACTCCTGTTTTCACTGCTATTGGATCTGAAAGCAGACCTTGATGTTGAATCTGGCATGTGTAGTTCTCATACATAGTGGCTGCTTGATCAAAATGGTGTCTGTTTTTCTGACATGTCCAAAATAACGTGTGTTCTTTCAGACATTTCCGAAAGAATAGACAGCACATATGAAGGAATTCTGCTGCCTAGGAAATAGAACATAGCATTTAGGACAAAAGAAACACACTAACACAGAGAAAGAGAGCATTCCTCACCGAAAGATATCTGTTGGTAGAACCCGAGAAAGAAGTTTCTGGGAATGTGTGACTGGAGCACAATGTTGTATGAAAGTGGATAACGGAATATGGGAAAACTGAAAAAGTAGATAGTCGAGGCACTTGAGACGTGCTGTTACAGGAAGGTGTCGGGTGTGAAGTAGACAAGAGAGAAATGGGAATTTTTATAGAATCGGCGAGCGATGTGATTCGTGAAAAATAGCAAGTAAAGAAAAGGAAGAAAATTGAACACGTGTTAAAAAGTTTCGATGTAACGTCAGTGGTACCAGACGGAACATCAGAGGCGAAAATTGGAAGGAAGAAACAGAGAATAGGGTATGTACAGTAATTAACTGAGAAAGTTGCTCTTTGATGAAGAGATTATCAGCGAAAAGGAATTTCCGAAATTAAATTATACCGTGGCCAAAGCGGAAATTCCTATGAGGATAATACATTCAACTATGGAAAGTATTTGCATGTGAGTAATTTATAAAAGCGAGGCCGAAACTAAAACTCGTCGTGCTAGGAGAAAATGATAGTGATGAATTTAATTTCGGCGAAAACTAATGCTACTGAAATTAGTTGTTGGTGTGTCACTATAGTGGCAATGGATAATGTCTTCTAAAGTTATTTGTTTTACCCTGAAATGAACTGTGCAACAGTAAAATAAAGCAGAAATAAAATACCTTTATTGCGAAATACCGCAACCCGATACAAATTTTTCGCATATGACCAGAGCAGGAAGTCGATAGACATGAATAAAAGAACACAAGTACGTTCTCTAGAACCCGAGAAATCTTACAACGAAGAACTGAAACCGTTAGCAAATTATTGCGTATAACAGTAATAACGAAGAAACTGGAAGCTAAACGTCGATCGTACCAAAATCCTACCTAATCTAACACCAGCATTGTCTTAATACTTTGTCTAGTCTCATTAATGGGAGCGCCTTTCATATATATAAATAACCGACTGTTTCACCGCGGATCGCTACAGGGCTTTCAGGACGAGAGGGGATAAGTTCTCGAAGACACCGACAGGGATATGAAGCCATGCAGAATACAGGGCAGTCGCCAGTTGCACTAGTTTTCTCGGTTGAGGATCTACGACGTGAAAAGCCCGATGGAAGAGGTACCACAGATTCTCAATGGGTTGAAATCCGAAGAGTCTGGTGCGATTAACTCATGCTGGTGCTCTTCGAATCCACGCACATACACGGCGAGCTGTGTGACACGCTGCACTGTCCTGCTGGTAGAGACTATCGTGCCGAGGAAAAACAAATTGCATGTAGGGGTAGACATGGTCTCCGAGGATTGATGCAGACATGTTTTGATTGATTGTGCCGTCCAGAATGACGAGATTAGCAGGAAATGCTCTCCGGTGTGGCTCCTTCCGAGGAATATTGCAGTGTTTGCTTTCCGACGTTTCACGCTTTACAGTCTGTCTGATAAAGCACAAAACGTGATTCATTTGAAATACCCACCTATCACTACTCAGTGAACGCCCAGTTGAGGTACTGGCGTGAGAATTCAAGCCTTCGTCGCCGATGAACAGAGCTCAGCGTGGGGGCTTGTGCCCGACGCCTGCTACGGAGGTCCATCGTAGCAACGTTCGCTGAACGGTCTTTGAGCAGACGCTGTTGGTAGCCCCTTGGTTCATCTGCGTGGTCATTTGCTCACAGCTGGACGTCTATTCACTCGTACACATCTCCGCAATCGTGCATCAGTCGCTTCAATGTCAGTTTCGGATAGCACAATTTTGCCGTGCACGGAATACGTGGTCGAGCGCGGCACGTGACCAATTTTCTAGTATAACCAATAATGATAACCATTTTTACTGTCGCCCCGTTTTCGCATCACGATAACGCTTGCACTGTTTCTTGCGTACCCCGACACGCTTTTCATACCCTCCACAACCAATGCTCATATGGCTCTGAGCACTATGGGACTTAACTTCTGAGGTCATCAGTCCCCTAGAACTTAGAACTACTTAAACATAACTAAACTAAGGACATCACACACATCCATGCCCGAGGCAGGATTCGAACCTGCGACCGTAGCGGTCGCGCGGGTCCAGACTGTAGCGCCTAGAGCCGCTCGGCCACTCCGGCCGGCCTACCAATGCTGTCCGTCCCCAGTAGCTGAGTGGTCAGCGCAACAGAATGTCAATCCTAAGGGCCCGGGTTCGATTACCGGCTGGGTCGGAGATTTCCTCCGCTCAGGGACTGGATGTTGTGCTGTCCTAATCATCATTTCATCCCCATCGACGCGCAAGTCGCCAAAGTGGCGTCACATCGAAAGACTTGTACCCGGCGAATGGTCTACCCGACGGGAGGCCCTAGTCACACGACATTTGTGTTTACTATATTTACTACCAATGCTGCCACATGCTGTCTGTGAGTTGCTATTGCACGTTGACGTCGAAAAGTGGTGGTCACATAAATGTGCAAGCAGATATCCTCTTAAGTGTTAAATTAATTAAATGGCGCTTTAAAAACGATATTGTGACCCAACACCTAATGTTTAGGAGGAGGTGCTGCCAATTAAAATTCTCTCGGTTTTCCAATATTACCAAGTTTGCGGACAACAAATCTTAACTAAAGATCGAAATCTACAAATCTAGGTCGACGCAACTTTTCTTCACGAATAATTTGATTAGACTCCCAATTAACTTTCAACTACTAGCTATTATCATAACGTACTTATGCATGCGACTTACCGATAAAAGTGTTGCATCCCCCTAACGTATTTCATGCAAAACTATGTTTTGCGTTCGTGGAGTACATGACCGGTCTCCAAAAACGAAAACTGAGTTTGTTCTCTGTTATACTTATCGAACTCAAATACTGGGATAGTTCTATACTCACGGAAGCAATAACATCGCGACTTACCGAAAATTCGAGAAACTTTCTGCCTGTGAGCGCCAAGTGAAGGAACGACTGTGTTATCCTGTTGTTCTTTAACATTGATAATCACTTGACTCCTGTCTCTGTTAGTTTGTTTTGGTTGTGCAGAAAAGAATTATCGCACTGCTTACGAAATAAAAAATAAAAAAAATACAGAAAACACACACATACACGCACGCACCCACACAAATGTGGGGCTACTCCATTCTTCAACTACAGTACATACATTGATCGTTACAAAACATGTCTCGGGTACTGATATGTCCCCTCTTATATTCCAACTAGAACCTCCCGTCTCTTGCCAGACCTGAAACTCCTTCATAAATATGTTAGTGAAATTTATGCTTATCGGCGGGGAAACGCATTTACGCGTTCCGTCTAACGGGTTCTCCCTAGTTCATTATTCACATAGGAAGCAGTTTCTTCCTAGTGGTGTTAGCAACACAGAAACTACGTCTTATTGTTGCTTGCCTAATTTGAATTAAATTTATGCATGACAGTACGAGAAATTAACCCACCACAGTGTAACATTATTATCCCAACTACGACGAGAACACAATTTTCGTTTTTGAAACGTGATTATACACAGACAAATGTCTTGTACTAATATACACCTCTCCTCCTATTACTCTCTCAGCAGTATGACAATTGGACTGTACTAGAACAGTGACTTCATTTCCCCACCAGGCTCCCACAAGAGTAAATACGTATATACAGCTATATGACAATTAAAGAACTTTCATATCACTGTCAATAATAATTGCCTTTCGTTGCGGCGCCTGAATACTCTCTCCAACACAAAAGTCTGTCGTTCTTGAAGATTAACGAAGCCCTTTTGATGTGGAAAGGCTTCTTACAGTCAAGAATACCTTTATTTCTTAAAATCTATCATATTAAAAGATAAAATTAACAAAATATAGTTACAAAATATATCCCTTTGGTATTTAACAATAAAATAATATCAGCTTTGCTCTCATGTATGTGTATCGGATAATTAGAGATTTATTGCGACTACATTAATTATTTCAGTATTAATTGAAACATATGTTTGTCTCTACATTCCACTGTCTGTACTGAGGTAGCCTCACAACCTTCATATTCCGCAATATCTGATGCAATACGGCATATATAGTTCACCACAAATCCAATGCAAAGGAGACGTGGGTAATTTTGCGCGGCGGGTAATAGTACGTATTCAGTATTAGAAGCTTCCGATAAACACGATAAAATACGATTACTGCTGCACTCTGCTGATTCCAGCAATAACTAACAGGATCTAGAAGACTGCGCCATTTTAACGGTGGGATGAGTGAGTCTGAAGCAAATGAAACAGGCCAGATTCGATTTATTTTCTGCAGACATAAAATAAAAAGGCAGTCTTACAGTTACTCGTGATATGCTTTTATATGAATAAGTTATGAAAAACCTATAATTCACTGGATAATTACACAGGTTCATTTTATAAATATAGCAGGTTAACACGCAGAATCTGATCTCGTTGGTATGCGGTGGCAGACTGGGGTAACGGAGCTCTGAAAGGGAACAGGTGCTCACTGCCATGAAAAAGCAGTGGATCGACTTGAAATGAAGATTAAAATGAAGAATGAAAAAATAAGAGAATGGATTGAAGAAGAATAATAGGAAGCTGTACGTGCGTGCTTAGCTGAGTTGCCAGCAAAAATAAAAATAAAATCAGAAATGAAGAGATAACACCAGAACCAACTTGTATGAAGTATGTTTCCTGCATTTTTTCAGACACCGATTGATGATGATAACCATGAACAGTTTAGTGGCACACTAAGATAATTATCTACATATAGTGAAGAGTGTAATGAGCTTTCTTAAATCTATGGGGACGTCGGTGACGACAAATAATTGTACTACAGGAGCTGGCCGCTCCTTTTGGGATCATACTTCATGTACTCGAGAAAATACAACACTCTGTCTGCGACGACGGCTTATTCTAGAACTGAACAAACTCAAAAGTATTGCAATATGAAACTGAAGTGATTACATGTTTCATGTTACTGGTTAAATCCATTTCAGTTTTCTAATTTTCTATGTATATCTTTCCTGCCCCTCTATCGCATATCGCGTCTAGTATGAGGTCTACATTTCAGAATTTGAGAAATTTTATTTTATTATTGAGTACTGTAGCCGGATGCCATTCCTGGCGCCACAATCGTGAAGATAACTTGAGGACGGGAAATCATGTGCGTCATCTTTGTGTGAATCGAGTAAACTTTGTATTTTGAATGTTTGTACCGTGTTCTCCGAGGTGTAATTAGACCAGCCCATAATTTGCCTTAACGAGCGTGGGAAACCGCCTAAAAGCCGCACTCAGGTTGGCCAGTGTACCAGCCTAAAAACGCTGTTAATCCGCCACACGAATTCGATCTAGGTTTGGCTCACTTTTCTGGTCGTTGCAGTTGTGCCTATACGCCATCTAAAGTGGATCTTTAATTATTAGAACATGTCAAGCTAACGTAAATAGTCATGCTACTGTGAATTTTATTGTGTACCGTGATTTTTATGACATAACAAGCTTCTGTGAGACCTACATATATGGAGATGGCCATGTGCGTAAGCTACTTTTTGATTTTAACATATTTTATTTGTAACAGACCAATGTATAATGTGCTACATGTTATCCACTAACATGCCAATGTTACATGAGGTACCAACTCGAAATCAACACTTATTATAACAAAAACCGTTGATCACCTGAAGATAATAAAAAAGTCTGTCGAAACCGGTTGTTGTAAACAAAGAAATATTTATGCCATCTTCGCCTTAGAGAGTTTTTACCTATTAAACAACGGACAATAACGTATTAATGTCGAAAACAATATTTGTATTTAATCTTCTACATCTGAGCTTAGAAGTAATATAAGATGAAAGATCATCGTTCTGCCAAATGTGAGGAGTTACAAATTATGATATAATCGAGACGCTTGCCAAGATATAAGATCGACAGTGTAAAATGAATGCTATCAGCTCAAATCCAAGGCAATAAACTGGAGTCCCGATGTGTCCGGTTAATCAGGACGCTTCACAAGCGATGCTGGTCAAGGAACTCAGATACCATCTCACTCTAAAACATATACATAAAACAAATTTGAGGTACATACAATACAAATATCTCGAACATTATGCCCTCAGTAATTTTCACAATGAAATCTTCAATGATAAATCCAAGTCAGTAAGCCACAGAAAAAGAATTAATTAGTCACACAAGTATTTCTTTTAAGAGACAGAATGTATTTACCATCAAATTTAATAAATGCCAAAGAATTTTAATCAAAGAATTTTAACAGAGCGCATGCCTCGAAACTGCTAGATACTCAGCACCATCTAATTAACAACCAGGTATAAAAGGAAAACTGGATATACTCTGGAAATTAATTGGGAAAAACCTTAAAGAATTTAGCGAACACGCCTGCTCTCAAACAGGAAATAGGACGCCCACTTCAAATTAATCAACAAGTTGAAAAAGATAAATTGAATATATATTTGAAATTAATTAGAAACCCAATGAATTTTATCTAGAGCATATGCACTCACACGGGATGTATATTATGAGTTAATTTAAAACAAGGTTTTGGAGATAGTAGTTAAGTAACGAACGCTCTGGCGCTCAATAAACAAATACACTGAAAAGCAAAAGAAACTGGTATAGCTGCGTAATATCATGTAGGGCCCCCGCGAGCACACAGAAGTGTGGCAAGAAGACGTGGCATGGACTCGACTAATGTCTGAAGTAGTGCTGAAGGGAACTGATACCATAAATCCTGCAGGGCTGTCCATAAATCCGTAAGAGTACAAGGGGTGGAGACCTCTTCTGAACAACACTTTGTAAGGCATCCCAGATAGGCTCAATGATGTTCATGTCCGGGGAGTTTGGTGACCAGCGGAAGTGTGTGTCGCAATGCCCTGCTGGAATTGCTCAATTTCGTCGGAATGTACAATGGACATGAATGGATGCAACGAATGTAACTCCATCTTCTGTCTGGAATGGATGCAGGTGATCAGACACGATGCTTAAATACGTGTCACATGTCAGGGTTGTATCTAGACGTATCGTTGGTCCCATATCACCCCAACTGCACACGCCCCACACCATTACAGAGCCTCCACCAGCTTGAACAGTCCCCTGCTGACATGCAGGGTCTATGAATCCATGAGGTTTTCTCCATACCAGTACATGTCCATCCGCTCCATACAGTTTGAAACGACACTCGTCCGACCAGGTAACATGTTCCTAGTCATCAGCAGTCCAATTTAGATGCCGACGGCCCCAGGCGAGGCGTAAAGCCTTGTGTCGTGCTGTTGTCAAGAGTACACGAGTGGGCCTTTGGCTCCGAAAGCCCACATCGATGATGTTTCATTGAATGGTTCGCATGCTGACACTTGTAGATGGCCCAGGATTGAGATTTGCAGCAATTTGCCGAAGGGTTGCACTTCTGTCATGTTGAACGAGTCTTCTCATTCGTCATTGGTCCCGTTCTTACAGGATCTTTTTCTGGCTGCACCGCTGTCGAAGATGTGATGTTTTACCGGATTCCTGTTATTCACAGTACACTCGTGAAATGGTCATACGTGAAAGTACCCACTTCATCACTATCTCGGAGACGCTGTGTCCCATCGCTCGTGCGCCGACTATAAAATGTCTACACCAGATTCTTTGGTGCTTCAGTGTGTGTAAAATACACATTTTGAATTAAATAAGGTATAAGTTCCTTAACAAATGGACCAAAGGAGAACACTTTGTGCACGTCAAACCCGTAAAGAAGGGATTGGATACACACAGTCGCTTCGTGATATTAATAACACGTGAGCCCCCCCAGCACCTGGAGCTACTGCACCAAGTAAGCGAGACAGCTCTCCCACCGAGACACAAGGATAGAGAGCATAATATGTTCCCTCAACGGCATAAGTTACCGAATTAAATATTCGATTCTCACTTAGCTGCGAAGCACAAGAGACGAGTGCATTACAAAATTCTTTTATAAATCACAAAATGTAAAGAGGAATAATTGCTAAAAGCCTAAATAAAAATTGGGGAAACTAGATGCACACTTTAAGAGAGGCTGAAACTACCATACAGTAACTTGACAATTCCAAACACCACTTGTTTGGTTCCGGGAAAAGGAATTTATGGGAGTCAATAAGACGAATAGCAGAACGCGCAGCGGAGTCGGTTAACGCTCCTGAAAAGGTTGGAGGAACTGTTCGCATACAAAATGTTATTGCACCAAGGCCGCAACGTGCGTTCCAACACCAAGGAACGTTCCAGCACGTGCTCATCCGTATAAAGTGTCCGACAAGCTGCAAGAGAACACAGGCTGACGTCCGTGTGACGTCGTCTTTCCAACAGTGGTAGGAGTCTCGATTTGCTGACCGCTGTCCACAGGAACAGACACGGCAATAAATGTCAGGCTGGCTATTCCGTGTGCCTGGTGCCGCTCTGATGCACTGCAATCGCATCTGGGAGGACTACAGTTCCAACCCGCGTCTGGTCATGCAGATTTAAGTCTTCCGCGATTTCCCTAAATGGCTCCAGAAAAATCCCGGGATGGTCCCTCTGAAAGGGCACGGCCTAGATCCTTCCCTCCCCTTGACACAATCAGAGCTTGTGTTCCGTTTCTAATGACCTCGATTTCGACGGGACCTTAAAGCAAATCTTACTTCGTCCGGTACTAATGTCCACCGTAAGTGCGTTCCACATGCATCAGAAAAGGCTCTGGCGACGTAACCCGTTGAAAAACACGAGGCCACTACAGCTAACATGGAGCAAAATTGCGACCTGCTTCCGGCTCTGCTTCTCGGCAAACACCACCATGTCCGACCACCGAACGCCCAGTGCAAAACCCAATCGGCTCATCACACCCTGCCGCGGGCCACGACCTGTGGTGAAAGTACACTTGAGAACGTAAGGCGATCTATCGATTTGCGGCATGGTCAGCCTTCCTCCCTTAAACGCTAAGCGCCGACGTAGAGTTTAAAACACAGTAGATAGTATACGTAATTTCGACCGCCGGGCTTAATTTGATACAAGTACACTTGATGGTATTGTGCTGTTGATTCACTCCTGATCCAGAGTGTGATAGGGGTCGGCACATCTAGGATCCGACATGGCTCCACAAAATGTGGTACCAGTTGGCCTGGCATGTCATTACAATGATCCTGTCCTCCAAAACCCTTGATACACATCAGGTCGCCCAACTGGAAACAATCCAGATGCCATCCATGGTTTTACTGTGCCACTTATCTCTGCAGAGCCTTTTCTATGTTTAATTTGGCCCGCTGACAATTATCCTTAATCATTTCTGGGGTGATGATAGCCGAAACAAGTCCTTTGTGTATCAAACATGAGACAATGGGGAATTTAAAGAACAGGAAAAATTAATGAAGTAGCCATTTGGGCGTCATGGTTCGAAGATTTGAACTCTAAGTTTAGCCACAGCAATGAGCGATCCCACTTGGTTTGGGCATCAGCTTGGAATATACTCAACATGGCTTTAGATTCCGGTTGACCCTCTCAGCGATACAAGGCTGAAGGTAATGTTGCATCGTGCAGGTGAGTGTTATGCCATGGTGGAAACAAAGTTATGGAATTGCCTAGACACAAAAGCTGCAGCGTTGTCGCTCAGCGTGGCCTTGGGTGAGCCGAACAATGAAAAAATTCAGGTAAAATGTCAGATGTTGGTTTCCACCGTCACCCGTCCCCCTCCTCCAATTGGCACACTTCACGTAAAACAGGAGAAGATATCTAAGGCTGAGAAAATTAGCGAGGCAGTAGATCCCCATAATCTATAAACAAGCGATCCATCAGGTGCTTGACACGTGTGTACTGGAGTAATCTTTTACATCCAACCGAATTATGCTTGTCACCCTTACAAATCTGCCACTGGCTCGCCAACTCCCTATCGTCCTTACGCAGAAATCGCGAAGGCAATGTGCCCTTGATCTGATGGATCGACTTATAAATCCCCAAAGGACCTACCACTATGGAATAATGATAATATTTAAGTACAGCTGGCATCAACTCGCGGCAGAGTCATAACTCCAATTCCCCTCCCGCAGCATGTGTTAAAAAAAGTATACCTCTCTGTAGCTCATAGCTTGCTACTTCCTCTCCCAATATCAGCCGCACCTTGCCCAGACCTAGATCGGCGTCTCGCTCTTGGTGTTCCTTCAGCAACGAGATGGTGACCTCAGTGAGCGCAGCACTGACCCCTGTTTCCCCTCAGGACCCTCGGAATGGAAACGTCCCCAACATTTTATTATCCTCTTATAAGTTTAAACGAAATATGGAAGGTGCAGATGCGTACTGCAAGGCATGCTATTCAACAGTTCTGTGGTGATGCGCTAACACGCTAGAAAGTGCCTAGTTATCGGTCTCAAGCAAGAATTCCCAGTGTTACAGATAGAATTTAATTTTTCGGGATTGCGACTCCACGTCGCAGGTCGAGTAACGACTCTCCATCAGGGACAAAGGCCTGGGTGCATACACTCTTGGCGGCCTTCTGTCCCTATCCTGCTCGTGCGATAGTACAGCTGCAGCCCCCCAGATCGAATCATCTGTCTGCACGATGAATGGCCGCTCGAAGTCCCACACCGCTAACACGGGAGCAGTAATCGTGCAGTTTTTAACACGTTTAGCACCGCCCGTTGGCTGTTCACCTTTCCACAGCAATTTATTCAAAGGCGCCGCTAATGCTGCAAATTTGAGGATGAGCTTTCTGAAAACAAATTGCCATCCTGACAAACTGGGCTGTACCCTTCTTGACCATAGGAGAGGAGAAGCAGTCACTTGGAATGATGGCATAACTTGATCTTTCGCAATGGCAGGAAACCAAAGCAGAACTGCCCACCTGATCAGTCCAATATTGACGCAGCATTTTTAACACAACCGCATCTCAACAATAGGTTAGTACAAAAACCCTTTGCCACAACTCAGTCCAAAGGCCAGGAATAATCTCCAGTTCTATTAAGCCGCAATGATCCGATCAAGGCGATCGGTGGATGATTAACGATACTACAAGTCTGAGTAAGAGAAAACCAACCAGAAAAATTTACGAATGGATCGGTAACTGTGATACCACTCATAGTTTGATAGTAAAATAATGCTTCCTCCCCGCGAGGAGTAGCTGCGCTGTCTCAGGCGCCTTATCACGGCCAGCGCGGCACCCCTCGTTCGAATCCTCCCTCGGGCATGGGTGTGTGTGTTGTGCTTAGCATAAGTTAGTAGTGCATAAGCTGAGGGACCGATAACCTCAGCAGTTTGGTCCCATAAGACCTTAGGACAACAACAACTAATGCTTCCTCAATCCAGGACGGCACATACTGGCTCATGGTTATTACCAGCACACAAGAATGCGAGCCTGCTGTTAGCCACCACCCTTGACTTGTCACAAGCAGTAGGTAGGGCGCAAGTCCAGACCAAGGCCCTTGTGGAGGGCAAAGTGTCCAGGCCCACCACAACGATAGCAATTATTTCTGACCTTATTACTGGATACTGGTAAACTATAACAGGGGTAATGGTGCCACTCGCCTGGACAATTGTCACCTCACGCCCTCGCTTAAGATCGGCCTGTTTATCGCCCTCAATGCTGGTGATCAGACGTTCTATGTCGTTGTGCATAAATGACCTCTCAAAAAACAAAACTCGCGACCGTCTTCTCGTTTCATACCTTGTAAAGTATTAGCTGTTACGTCGAATTCCGAGACGGCCGTTGTGGCCGAGCGGCTCTAGGCGTTTCATTCCGGAACCGCGCTGCTGCTACGGTCGCAGGTTAGAATCCTGCCTCGGGCATGGATGTGTGTGATGTCCTTAGGTTAGTTAGGTTTAAGTAGTTCTAAGTCTAAAGGACTGATGACCTGAGATGTTAAGTCCCATTGTGTTTAGAGCCATTTGAACCATTCGAATTCCGAAAGTTGCACGTCAAAAGCAAGCGCTACCATGTTTTATGTTGCCTATACACTCAGTCAAACACTCCCCCGTGCAAAATTGGTTCAAATGGCTCTGAGCACTATGTGACCTAACTTCTGAGTGCATCAGTCCCCTAGAACTTAGAACTACTTAAACCTAACTAACCTAAGGACATCACGTACATCCATGCCCGAGGCAGGATTCGAACCTGCGGCCGTAGCAGCAGCGCGGTTCCGGACTGAAGCGCCTAGAGCCGCTCGGTCACAGCGGCCGGCTCCCCTATGCACTGAACCCGAAAAAATACTGATTAAGTAAATCACTTTTAATTTTGGCTGACAGCCTCTCTCTCAGAGCACTTTCTTGCAATTCCTGCAGGAAACCTTGCTCCCAAAGACAACAGTCACCAACTCAGCTATGGAGCGACGACACAAAGAGTATAAAATCCGCAAAATCACCTCTCAACGAAATTTAAAAACATACATCTGTCTCCCTAGGGTCATAGAAAATCATAAAAAATTGTTACTATTGCACAATATCAATATAAATACATTCCACCCGAAGCAGGACGCTTCAAAGAGCGTTTGAGAATTTAGAAAAATGGCATATTATACCACCTCTTCTCTTCCTGTTAATATTAGGAGCGGCCTTGGTAGTTTCTAATGAAGAAGAACTTCCTTCTTCTCTCTGCCTTAGTGGTGGGCAGGAAATCGCGTATCTGTTAGAAATCACAGTGATTGAGAAGTCACAGATATCACAATAACAACTTTACAAACTCTAACTGCGATTTCAGTCACAGTTAGCAGTCGGAAGTAGCATTTCACATTCAACGCCGTGAGCCATCTGTGGGCCGAATTCCATACTCCTTTCTGCGATTTCAGTGACACGTCGCGGCTAGAAGTCGCAAGTAGCAACTAAAAAGCGCAGTTAACAGTGCCATCTGTTGGCCAAAGTTCGTACTACGCTCATATCTGCGACACGCTATCGAGTCCAACTGCGATTTCTGTGACAAGTCGCAACTAAGAGTCGCGAGTAGCAACTAAAAAGCGTAGTTAACAGTGCCATCTGTTGGCCAAAGTTCGTACTACGCTCATCTCTGCGACACGCTGTCGAGTCCAACTGCGATTTCTGTGACAAGTCGCAACTAAGAGTCGCAAGTAGCAACTAAAAAGCGCAGTTAACAGTGCCATCTGTAGGCCAAAGTTCGTACTACGCTCATCTCTGCGACACGCTATCCAGTCAAACTGCGATTTCCGTGACAAGTCGCAACTAAGAGTCGCAAGTATCAACAAAAAAGCGCAGTTAACATACTTTTCCTAGTGCCATCTGTTGACCGACGTACGTACTTCGTTATGAGAGCCTTGTGCCTCGCGAGATCGATTTTTTTTTCCTTTATTGTAATTTTAATCACCTATATAGGCGGGCTGGCAGCAGCACATTACGCTGCTCTTCAGCCTTAAGTGGAACAATAACATGACAGAGGTGATACAGACAATACAAAAAAAAACAGCGGGCAAAAAATGGAGATACAAAAAAAAACAATAAACATGAAGCCGTTCACGTTGGACGATAAAAACACTAACACTTGTTGACACGGCGCACAAAACACGGAGAACGGCGATGGCACAGGTGAACAGTGGAGTCGTAACTGCACGAAACACAAAACGAAGCACACACACAAGATACTGATGTCGATGATCTCCGGCGCGCGAATGTTCACCATGCGTGTGCGAGTCCGGGGACCTGCCAAGAGAGGAGGAGGAGGAAGGGGAGTGGGAGAGCGAGAGGGGAGAGCAGAGATGCCACGGGCAGGGGAAAAAGGGGGGGAGGGAGGAAGGGGGAGGGGAAGCCCGGGGGAAGAGGGGTGGAGGGAGGGGACGGGGGAAAAGGAAAGAGAAGGGAAGGGAAGAGAAGGGAGGGAGGGTGCCTAAAGGAAAGGACACGGAAGTGGGGGGTGGGGCAGGGTCAAAGTTGATAGGAGGGGTAGATGGAGGGGAGGAGGACATCATCAGGGAGGGGGAGCTGGCGGAAGCCACCTTGGGAGAGGGTAAGGAGGGTGGAGAGATGGAGACCGGGTGGGACGTGCGAATACAGGCGCGGCAGCGGGTGGGGGTGGGAGAGGATCGGGGAGACGAGCGGGTGAGGAGGATCGAGTTTGCGGGAGGTGTACAGGATCCGCATCCTTTCAAGGAAAAGGAGGAGGTGGGGGAAGGGGATGAGATTGTACAGGATCCGCGTGGGGGAGGGGAGACGGATGCGATAGGCGAGGCGGAGAGCATGACGTTCAAGGATTTGGAGGGATTTATAAAAGGTAGGAGGGGCGGAGATCCAAGCCGGATGGGCATAACAAAGGATAGGGCAGATGAGGGATTTATAGGTGTGGAGGATGGTGGAGGGGTCCAGACCCCACGTACGGCCAGAGAGGAGCTTGAGGAGACTGAGTCGGGAGCGTGCCTTGGCTTGGATTGTCCGGAGGTGGGGAGTCCAGGAGAGGCGACGGTCGAGGGTGACGCCAAGGTACTTAAGGGTGGGAGTGAGGGCGATAGGACGGCCATAGATGGTGAGATAGAAATCAAGGAGGCGGAAGGAAGGGGTGGTTTTGCCTACAATGATCGCCTGCGCGAGATCGATGTGCTGTGTGTGCATATGAAGGGTTTATTTCAATAGTGGTACAAGTCCATTTTTGTTCATTTTGAGATACAGAGTCGTAAAGTTAAATGAGCGCTGAAAAATCTGCAGTTGGGATACCAGAAATATTCAAGCATATGGCTTCTTGCTAGAGATGAACCTTTATTTATGTTTGTTTGGATCATTAATTTCAGAAGCATTATAGACAGAAAAGTGGAGGTAATGGACTTGTACCACTATTGAAATAAGCCCTTCATATTATATGACGACATGCACATTCAGCATCAGTTAAGTTTGGTCAAATACTGCTGTGGCTCTGAATGTATTATATTAATAAGAAGCAACATTGCCTTTTTCTCCTGGAAATATATAGTAACGTAACAAATGTGTTTGATTCTGCTTCCAATATGACAGTTTTGGTTAATACTCCACATGCCTACAGGACTTTGCAATGTTAACACAGCAGAACTCAGACATCTGTATAAGTGTAGTGAAATGAAAACAGTCATATGAATACCTCACTTTTGTTCCGACACAGTTCAAGACTCGGGAGAAAAGTTTTACACCTGGTGTTCGAAATGGCAACTTCACACACAAGAACTTTTTGCCGACACTACTACCACCTACATAAGTAAGCTTTTCCTGTGTTACTTTCGAGTAATGCACTTAAGGTATTCCTGATTTAACTGGAAGATCTGTACTTCCCACTTTCATATCAACAGCCTCAAAATGCATATTGTAGACTTCGGGATATGTTACAGGTCAGTGTCACACCAAGATTGTCGAGAAAGAGGGGGGGGGGGGGCATGTCACTCTCCAACAAGTGTTTTAAAAAGTAAGTGGCGGAAAATTATGGGTATTAGACGGCTTAACATGTGGAAAATGAGATTTTTATTATTCACTCACTGTATTTAACATTTATTATTCCTGTAAATCGCACAACAACTTCAATAAAACACAGTTTAATCATTCACACACTTATTTCACAATTATTTCACTTTTAAACTGCAAATCCTCTAAGAGCTGTCTTGAATCTTCACGAGTCTCTCTCAACAGCCTTGATGTGGATAGATACGTACAGCAACCAGTAATCAGAGTCAGAACTGCGTCTGCAAAAACACATGGATTATTAAACAATTTTTGCTGTCACTAATTACTAGTAATATAATTGACAGAGTAGATTGCTAATATTTGCTACAATGAATATCACATTTGCAAGAACGAGCTCACTGAAGTAATTAAGTCCATAGAAAAGCTTAGAAACTAACCTCTCCTCTTACGAAAACGGTCTAAAGACGTAGTGGCAATTTCTTCAGATCTGTTGACAATGATATTATGAGTTATCACTTTACTGAGTGACTGAAATTTAGTTCAGGTACCTGTGAACATAACAATATGTTGGAATTCATTTTCTAAACACGAACTATTACGGTACTGTATACTATTAATATTTTCGCAGTTGTTTCTTTAATACAAAATTAAAGCCAACGGAAGAAAAAACGTAAAACATATTTGCCAATGACAGGTTTGTTGAGATGCAATTTTCTGTGTTGACAGATGTAACTTTTTCACACGGTGGTAAGTCGCAGAAATCGCAGGAGTCACAGAAGTAGCAGAAATCGCGGAAGTAGCAGAAATAGCAGTGGCGGAGGGATACACGACCTATGTTCCTTAACTGCGACAAATCACAGTTAAGAATAACAGATACTGAAAAGTAGCATTCACAGAAATCAATGATATCGGAAAATCGCAGTTTAGCCCATCACTACTCTGCCTTGAGTTATTGAGCCATTAAACGCACTCGATTTCATTTTCTCTTACATTACCTTGGCCTGTAACCATATAGTTCTGGTGGCAGAATCGGAACTAAAGGATTCAAGTACACGATCCAAAGTAACCAGTGCACAAACTTCACCTGTACCTCATTACCCTGCGCGAAAAATGAGTGACTACCTTTTAAGAACGCAGTATTATTTTCTGAATGTGAGAGAGAATCGGTGAAGCGCTGAACTGCGGCACAAACAAGGCCAGTTTAGGCCATGGTTACTTGCACCGGTCATTCCACTGCACCGTGCAACCATAAGCACAGCTCTACCGAGCCCCCCACCCCCCACCACCACCGCCACCCCTTTCCAACCGGCTGCATATTCGTAACTCGTACCTCAGTTGGTCCTTCAGCAGGCAGCCAGACGCCATAGGCACCGTAACACCGAGCACACCTGCAAATACACCAACAGGCTCCAACATGGAAATTTACCAAATGTGTTTGAATATTGCGAATGATGTTCAGTTACTGTAAGATCATTTAATTAGTCCGACTCCCGAAGACTACTACGCTCTGCTATCATTTGAAGCACGGCCAGTCCTTTGGTCGCCCTGAAGATAGAAGGAAAGGGCAAACAGGGATTGAATATCATTCGTGGTACATAATAACTTTAAATACAACTTATTGTAACCACAGAGTTCCTTGACAAAACACAAGATGGACAGTGTAAAGTGAATAAAATCAGCTAACATCCAAGGCAACAAGTTTAAGCCCCGACACCACCATTTAATCGGGGTGCTTCACAAAATCCAAATCAATACGTTACAGGGTCTGAATTAATAAGTCACAAGAGCTTTTCTTTTAAAAGAAAAATTGGATTTACCTTTGAATTTAATCAGTGTCAAAACATTTCAACTAATGTGCATGCATCTAAATGGTGAGCAAGATATGCACATTTAACTAATCGACAACCAGGGTTAGAAGGTAAATTGGACATACGATGTAAATTAATGGCAAAAGCCTCAGGGAATATTATGAACGCTTCTGGCCTCGGACAGAAATTAGAACGCACACTTGAGAAGAATGCTGAAGATTAGATGGGTAGATCACATAACTAATGAGGAGGTATTGAATAGAATTGGGAAAAAGAGGAGTTTATGGCACAGATTGACTAGAAGAAGGGATCGGTAGGTCGGACATTTGTTGAGGCATCAAGGTATCACCAATTTAGTACTGGAGGGCAACATGGAGGGTAAAAATCGTAGAGGGAGACCAAGAGATGAATACACTAAGCAGATTCAGAAGGATGTAGGCCGCAGCAGGTACTGGGAGATAAAGAGGCTTGCACAGGATAGAGTAGCATGGAGAGCTGCATCAAACCAGTCTCTGGACTGAAGACCACAACAACAACAACACTTCATATTAATCAACAAGACTGTAGAGTAAATCGAATACGTACTTCAAATTAACTATGACAAGCGCACATGTTCTCACACAGGAAATAGGGTGCAAAATATGAGTTGAGGTTTCAGAGATAGCAGTTAAATAACGAATGCACGCATGGTCAAATAACAAATAAAAAAGATTGGAAATTTGTGGTAAGGTATTATGGTACCAAACTGCTGAGGTCATCGGTCCCTAAGCTTACACACTGCTTAATCTAACTTCAACTAACTTACGCTAAGGACGACACACACACCCATTCCCGAGGGAGGATTCGAACCTCCGGCGGGAGGGGCCGCGCAATTCTGGACATGGCGCCTCAAACCGCGCGGCCATTCAGCGCGGTAACGCTACAATTCGGAACCCTCTAGCGGTAGAGAGAGGCAAATGTGTAGACATGTAGAATGTTAATAACGTTTGCTTTATTTAAAAAGCTTTATGCGTTTTCAAATAAAACATTCGGAGACATTATTCTTCAACTCGTAGTTATATACAATGGATCTTAGGAACATATTAAGATATTTGACCTTGTGAGTTAATATTTCCTTAAGTTCATTAGTTTGTCCCGTGTTCAAAATTTCTTCCCCAGAATTTAGTGACGAACTTCGTCACAGCAGCTACAGACCTGGCATCATTTCGCCGACCTCTGTGCTACGAAGAGGGAGAACGACAGCTGAGAGCACGTAGACGACAACGAAGGGGTGTTGCGGCAGTAAATTTTACGACCTGCTACCGGCCTGTTTTTCTTACAGGAACGGAGAGCTCACGGAGAATGAGATGAAATTTTTCCGGTTTGCCGTGACAATATCTTGAACTTTATGACTGTTGAATGACATTGTTGTTGAAACTGTCACGATACTAGAAAAAACGAAGTCCGATAGCCGAAAAATCGTTCTCCCGTGAATTTATTACATGTTTTGTCAGTTGGTCAATTGCAGTGTCACAACTTAAGTATCCGTAGTGTTAGTGGAGTTACATTGTCTTCGATCCAGAGACTTGTTTGATGCAGCTCTCCATCCTAATGTGTACCGTGCAAGCCCGTTTTTCTGCACGGTTACCGCAACGTAAATCCAGTTCAGCCTGCTTACTGTAGCAAGGTCTTTCAATCCTTCCATACTTGTTGCTGCCACAATGGAACATACAATTCACGAACACTCCGTGTCGCTTAAGCACGCAAGCAATCCTTAAACCTGGAAAGCTACCAGAAGATCCAACTAACTACCGCCCCATCGCCCTCTTGAGTGTATGCTTTTAGTTGATGGAACGCCTAATACTTAATAGAATTCAGGACATCGTGGATGGAATAACCCCTCCATATCAGGCAGGTTTCAGAGACAAGCGCAGCTGTTGCGAACATGTTTTCGCCCTAACATCATATATAGAAAGCGGATTCCAGAACAGGATGAAGTCAAGTGTAGCTTTTGTTGATCTGTCGTCGGCATACCACACTGTGTGGCTGCAGGGTCTTATGCTTAAGTTCAAGAGACAAATACCTAGTTTAAAACTGTCAACCTTAATGAACAACATTCTGACGAACAAGTCTTTGAAAGTGAGCATCGGCCACAACACCAGCAGATCGTATAAAATAAAAAATGGCCTTCCTCAACGATCTATGTTGGCTCCAACCCTTTTTAATTTGTATATTAGCGGCTTGCCAAATACAGTCAGCAGGAAATTTTGCTACGCCAATGATTTGGCACTAGTTGTACAAACTAAAACACTTGGAGAAGGAGCGAACGTACCCACAGAAGATCTGGAGTCCTTGAATTCCTATTATAAAAAATGGCGACTCTGCCCTAATCCAACCAAGACTGAGGTGTGTGCTTTCCACTTGAACAATAAAATGCCTCACCAGGAACTGAATGTGAACTTCTGTGAACAAAGAGCCAAACACAACTTCAACCCCAAATACCTTGGCATAACACTAGACCGCTCCCTGACTTACAAAAAACATCTAGAAAACGTAAGCCAAAAGCTAAAGAGTCGCAACAACATTCTGAGAAAATTGGCTGGCTCGACTTGGGAAGCTCAAGCATCCACCTTACGTACTGCCGCAATAGCCCTGATATATTCTGTTGCCGAATATTGCTCTGCTGTCTGGCATTCGAGCGCTCATACTAAGAAAATCGACGTCCAATTGAACGAGTGTATGAGGATAATAACGGGTACTAATACATCCACCCCAGTCCCTTGGCTGCATACTCTAAGCAATATCTCACCTCCACAAATGGCTCTGAGCACTATGGGACTTAACATCTTTGGTCATCAGTCCCCTAGAACTTAGAACTACTTAAACCTAACTAACCTAAGGACATCACACAACACACAGTCATCACGAGGCAGAGAAACCACCTCCACAATTGAGAAGGCAAGAAGCAGCAGCAAGAGAGTGGTCAGAAATTCATGACTCAGGTTACCCACAGAATCTACCAATCCATGATGTTTTGAACGAAATACCATCGACCTGCTTGAAGTCACGGAAACCTATATGGGTTAATACACAAGAACATTAACCTGACATCAAGGGGCAATGGCGGCACTTTTGGAACGATTCTGGAATTAATAAACAAGGTATCCAAGATCGTACTCTGGAATTACCGGGCTTTGACCTGAAGAGATGTACCTGGACTAAATTAAACCGTATCAGAACGTGCCATGCAAGATGCAATGCATATAAGTACAAGTGGGGTCTATGCGACTCACCAGCCTGGAGCACCAGAACAGAACGTCCGCCATATTATTGAGAAATACCCCTTAAGAAGATACACCGGGCCTGTCTCTGAGGTTATATAAGTGAAACCCTCTGATGTGGATTGGCTCTGCAATCTAGATATTGAGCTTTAAATATATAAATGAGTTTCTAGTCAGGCTTGCCAAGCTTTTAACGTGTTGTTATTTTGTCTTGAGTGTTTGTACTTTATCCTTTTGTGCTATTGCTTGTTTTTTTACGCATGTACTATTTACACATTGTTTTGTTTATACATTTCGTTTACGTATTGTTGTACTTAAATAAATATTTTTCGCTGTATTGCCATAAGCAAAATAAAAAAATAAAAAATAATAAAAAAATTAAAATAAAAGCAGTCTCTGATAATCAGTGGAAGAGGGCTTCACTTTGGCTTAGAGATGATGACTCGGCCTTTCCGTAACCCAGATAATTTATCAGTGGTGTGAGGTCGGAGCCTACAATGTAAGCTCAAGGCTTGGTTTTAATGATTGCCATACAAACTCTCTTACCAAATACATGACGCCGTTTCCGCTGTCTTATGATAAAAAATGGACGGCCGTTATATGACTTTTTTCTGCTAATTCTATGTGATAAAAATCCCATACTAAAGAGCACTACTCTAGAATCGAATGGACGAGTGTATTGCAGGCAGTTTCTTTAGTGGATTTGTAGCTCCTTACAAATGTTTCTTCAATAAAGCACAGTATTTCGTACTCCTTTCCTCCAATTTATTTTGTAGGTTTATTACAGTGTCTGTTCTCTCTAGTAATCCCTAGACATTAAAATAAATCGTCGATGTCTAAATTTGTGCCATTTATCGTGAAGAAATCCAGAGAAATTTTCCTAGTACTCACACCTTTTGTTGTTCGGGGTGAGTTGTCACTTTCCGTATAATTTTGATATCGATTTTATCTTCTATTGACTTTACTCATTGATAAATCATTACATTATCAACAAGAAATCTATGAAACATCCTTAGTCAGTTTCCTAAATTAGTTATTCAGACAGAGAAAAGCTTGCAGGCTACTTTACTTCTTTGGGGAGCGCTAGATACAGCTTCGGATTCGCTAGACGCTAGATATAGCTTCGGATTCGCGAGAAGTGTCCCATAAGTTAGTTCGTACGGTAACGATTCTGCCAGGAAATCGCGAATACAGTCTCTTCACTGAGAGGCTATTCATGAGGTAACTGGATTAGAAGTCCAATGTGAAGAATGTTACCTAGATGGGTGTACGATTTTGCAGATTGCTTATATTTCTTTCTTTCCTGTATTGTTGCGACCTGTACACTTATCACGTCCTTCGGAATGGAACTTTCGCCGAGTGAGCGGTTTTACGCTGGCAATTGTGATGTACAAGTACAGGCAAATAAATTATTATAATTTCAGAAAAACTGGACGATTTATTCAACAGAAAGAGATTCACAAATTGAGAAACTCAGTAACAAGTTGATCCATCTCCAAACGCTTCTGCAAGCAGTTATTCGGCTTGACATTCATTGGTAGAGTTGCCGGTTGCCCTCCTAAGTGCCATCGTGCCAAATTCTGTCCAATTGGCGCATTAGATTGTAGGGCCCTGCCCATAATGCTCCAAACGTTCTCTGTTGGGGAGGTATGCGGCAAACTTGCTGGCCTCGGTAGTTTTTGGCAACCAGGAAGATGTTGCTCTTGTTGTTGTGTTCTTCAGTCCAGAGACTTCTTTGATGAAGCTCTCCATGCTACTCTATCCTGTGTAAGCTTTTTAATCTCGAAGTACCTACTGCAACCTACATCCTTCTGAATTTGCTTAGTGTACTCATCTCTTGGTCTCCTTCTACGATTTTTACCCTCCACGCTGCCCTCCAATACTAAATTGGTGATCCCTTGATGCCTCAGAACAAGTCCTGCCCACCGATCCCTTCTTCTAGTCAAGTTGTGCCACGAATTTCTCTTCTCCCCAAGTCTATTCAATACCTCTTCATAGCGGTCTACCCATCTAATCTTCAGCATTCTTCTGTAGTACCACATTTCGAAAGCTTCTATTCTCTTCTTGTCTAACTATTAATTGTCCATGTTTCACTTCCATACATGGCATCACTCCACACAAACACTTTCAGAAACCAATTCGTGACATTTAAATCTATACTCGATGTTAACAAATCTCTCTTCTCCAAAAAATCGCTCTGAGGACTATGGGACTTAACTTCTGAGGTCATCAGTCCCCTAGAACTTAAAACTACTTAAACCTAACTAACCTAAGGACATCACACACATCCACGCCCGAGGCAGGATTCGAACCTGCGACCGTAGCGGTCGCGCGGTTCCAGACTGTAGCACCTAGAACCGCTCGGCCACCCCGGCCGGCTCTCTTCTCCAGAAACACTTTCCTTGCCATTGCCAGTCGACATTTTATGTCCTCTAATACTTTGACCATCGTCAGTTATTTTGCTCCCCAAATAGCAAAACGCATTTACTACTTTAAGTGTCGAATTTCCTGATCTAATTTCCCCAGCATCACCGGATTTAATTCGACTAAATTCCATTATCCTCGTTTTTTTTTGTTGATGTTCATCTCATATCCTCCTTTCAAAGCACGGTCCATTCCATTCAACTGCTCTTCCAGGTCCTTTGTTGTCTCTGGCAGAATTACAATGTCATCGACGAACCTCAAAGTTTTTATTTGTTCTCCATGGATTTTAATTCCTACTGCGAATTTTTCTTTTGTCTCCTTTACTGCTTGCTCAATATACAGACTAAATAACATCGGTAGTTGGCTACAACTCTCACTCTCACCCTTCCCAACCATTGCTTCCGTTTCATGTCCATCAACTCTTATAATTGGAATCTGGTTTCTGTGCAAATTGTAAGGCCTTTCGCTCACTTTATTTTACCCCTGCGACCTTCAGAATTTGAAAGAGAGTATTCCAGCCAACATTGTCAAAAGCATTCCCTAAGTCTACAAACACTAGAAACGTAAGTTTGCCTTTCTTTAATCTATCTTCTAAGATAAGCAGTACAAACTGTCGCCCTATGGAGGCA
Source organism: Schistocerca nitens (assembly GCF_023898315.1). NCBI lineage: Eukaryota > Metazoa > Arthropoda > Insecta > Orthoptera > Acrididae > Schistocerca > Schistocerca nitens. Next base: position 652,564,190 of record NC_064618.1, on the reverse strand, counting down.
GTATTATCTTGCTGAAATGTAAGCCCAGATGACTTGCCATGAAAGGCAACGAAACGGGAGGTAGAATATCGTCGAAGTACGGCTGTGATGTAAGGGTGCCACGGATGACAAAGTGGTCCTGGTACGAAAAGAAATCGCACTCCAGAGCTTCACTACTGGTTGTCGGGCCGTATGGCGTGCGACAGTCACGTTATTAACCCAAGTCTTCGACCTGGAAACTAACTGACTAGAGCAGAGTTGTCTTCCGCAATGAGTCCAGCTTCGACCTGAGCCCATAAGAGGAGCGAAGCCGTGTCTGAAGACACTCCAGAGAGCAGTTGGATACAAACCTTACTGCAACCCTACATACGGCGCGATAACGAGGAGTGATACGATACTGCAATTCCGAGCTACGGTGCAATGTTCCTTTGGACACGCATGTATGTCCTGAACCAATTTCCACTGCTGTCATTCCATTATACAGCTGATAGTTATTCATATTCGCAACTGCGAATACATTTCATGTACCAGGAGTGATGGTCTGGATTACTATTTCTTTTTCATTGCAAGACCGCTGTGGTTGACATTCGCTGCACCCTTACAGCACAGTAGTACGTCTATGATATTTTACGTCCAATCTTGTTGTCCTATGTGACAAATTATCCTGAGATTACATTTCAGCAAGATAATGCCCGCCCACAAACGGCGAGAATTTCTGCTGCTTGTTTTCGTGCTTGCCAAACCCTACCTTGCCAGGAATGTCGCCGTATCTCTTTCGATTTCAAAATGTCTGTGGTTTCTTTGTCTTTTTTTCTTTCTGCATTACGGGCAAAACTCTCCAACCACTCGGCATTTTGACGATATAAGCTCGACAGCAGAATAGAATTTGGCCAACATTCCACAGAAGGACATCCACCAACACTCTTAATCAATGCCAGGCCGAATAATTACTTGCATAAAGATGAGACGAGGATCAATACATTGTTCACTTACTCAACTTGTGAAGCTCTTTCTCGTGAATACCTCACGCAATTTTTCTGTACAATTTTTTTTTTCTGTACATGCAACTTACGTCTACTGATTTTAGTTGCATTGACATAATTCCTTCGTGGTGTTCTTTCTTTTTAGTCCTAGAGTGTATACGTAGCTGTTAAGGCAGAATATTCAGAAAGAAGCCCAGCTATTGTACAGTATGTATCAGCAAGCTTCCCTTTACGAGAAGTAATTATAAAGTAATAATTATCACTTCGAAAAATCTAGCCGCAACCAAGAATTTTGGAGATAGTGTAAATTCTCCTCTGCATGCTCACTCACCGATGCGACTTGCTTTTCCTCTATGGTGGATGAGTGGACAGAGACCTTGGCTGTAAAAGTCTGCATTTTGGTTGTTTACGAAACGTTCCACCTCTAAAATCATCTCGTAGTCATTCAGAAAACGTTTACCAAGCAATGATTTATTTACCCTGGAAAAGAAGAAGGAGCCACCGTGTACCACAGTAGGAGAATGCGGGGATGAGCTAACGTTTGACAGCCTAAAGGAGCAGAATGTGTACTGTGTCCTGTGTAGAATGAAATGCTGCGTTGTCATGGAACAAATAATTCCTTTTGACAGCTTCACGCAACGTTTCGTCTTGACAGCCACCATTAATTTCGTCAAGATATTTCGGCAGTATGCTTCTGTTCGTTTTGCCTCTTACGAAAACAAACTGTTTGCACAACACCATGACACTCCCAAAAATTACTATGTATCATCTCGCTTGATGACAGTTTGGTCTTGGCCTTTCTTGTTGGTGGTGAACCTATTTTTTTTTCACTGTCACCTTTGATCCCTTGTCTCGGGAAAGTAGTGAAATACGCACCACTCGTTCATAGTGATTAGGCGGCCGAAGATGTCAAATGGATTGGGCTGACATACCTCAACATTTCCGCTGCTGCCTGCATGGCGCTGCCGCGCCATTTTATTTTGGCTCTTCTTGTAGCTTTCTACGTTAATAGGGCGTCTTGATTTCAGTGTCTGCCGGGACTGCAGTCATGAAATTGCAGACACAAATTAAACAAATAAAATATTTATAGCAACAGTCTCAGTTGGAAATGGTTACATTTGATAAATACTTTCAATCACCTTTAATGATCATCTTCAGATATGATTAATCATGAGTTGTGAAAAGTCTTAATTTTTAACTTAATTCCTAACTCGAAATTAGTTATCTATGTGACTATTCGTAACTGAGATTGTTACAATAAATACAGGGTGTAATGGGTATATTTTTATGTGTTTTACTATAATATGTACACACATGAGTGTGTTCGTTGTTTTTCCCTGCGTCAAACAGTCTTCCAACAAACATGTCACAAACTCATACCTGACATTTTCTGCATCGTTGTAACTGCACCACTAAATGCAATACACCTGTCAGTATTGATAACCCGTTTTTCTTCCACACGTCCACAGTTCGACACCTGTCCTGCTGCCCAGGGGAAAATAAGCATTAATGTCTTGCTCTTACCACATGTACTTTGAGGTTCTACCCAAATTAAAAACATTCGACTTGAAACACCTACAGTTATTAGTGAGCAATTGGCACATATATTGGTCTACTGCTGTTCGGTACACAGTCCTCAGTCACAGCACTTATACCCTTCACACGAAGTATTTTATAAAATGTATACAGTTCGGTACCTGTCATGACTGTATGTGATCCATTGTTAAAAATTTATTATGTATCATTTTTAGATCGTAATTAAGACTTTATGGCTACCATTTATATTAAACATAAGAAACATTTCTGATCCATATTTGGACTACCTTCACTTCAACGTTGTGTGTTCCTCTCTAAATGTCGCACAACGATTTTGATTGTTTGCTATAGTTAATTGCAGTTGCGAACGGACAGATGCAAAACATTACGCTGCGCTGCGTTCAAAGATTGCGTCGATGTATCTTTCTGTCACAGCCCCAACATTAGTGGACGGGAGCACTTCAGCGAATGTTAATTTGTGATTTAAAACTGATATCAAATTATGCTCAGTGTTGCATTAAAATGGGGGCTCTGAAACAAAACAAGTAATTCTGCTGGCAGTAATGCCGTTGCATATTTCAGTTTGCCATTAAAAATTTTAGCGGTCGTCAGCCAGGTCATTTTCAGTTGTTACGATCAGTTCGGCATCCAACGCGGATTTAATTCTGGACCCACTGTGTGACAGCGCTGCCATCTAATTCGCAATCTCCGGAACTGATTTTAATTTAAACGAAGCGGGCTGGTCTACAGGTTTATAGTTTCTGTGGATCACTATATGTACAGGTTATGCCGTGCTAAGCTGCTTGCTGATTGCAGTGAAGACTTGGATTGGTTGAAGGCTGGTGCTGCATCATCGATATTTCGGATTCATGGCTGTCCAATTTCATTAATGATAAATATAAGAGAATGCACGTTAATGATGTGAGAAAGCCCCCCCTCCCCCATCGATATGTATAACACATGAACGTGTGAAAGTAGTTCAGGAGAGGAATCTTAGCAGTGTGACCATGAAAAGGGGGAAGGGCTGCGCCCAAAGCTCAGAAGGATGACTGGATCACTGCACTGTCGTAACATGTCTCTTGGTAAGAGCGGGCAGGCCAGTGGATGAAACACCGAAATGCTAACAAGACCACTCTTAATAAAAAATCACTTGAACCAGGTTGCGATGTTTCTATAAATTAGGAAAGCAGTAAGGCTAACAAGAACCCACGTCTACATCTACATCCATGTGATTCCCCAAATATTCACAATGAAGTGCCTGACAGAGGAGGGTTCGATGAACCACATTCGAGCTGTCGCTCTACCGTCCCACTCTCGAACGGCGCTAGGGAAAAACGAGCACTTAAATTTGTCTGTGCGACCCCCAATTTCTCTCACTGTATCGTGATGCTCATTTCTCCCTTAGTAGGTGGGTGCCAACTAAATGTTTTCGCAATCAGAGGAGAAAACTGGTGATTGAAATTTCATGAGAAGATCTGACGCAACGAAAACGCCTTTGTTTTAATGATTGCCATTCCTATTCACGCATCATGTCTGTGGCACTACCTCCCCTATTTCGCGATAAAACAAAACGAGCTGCCCTTCTTTGAACTTTTAGGATGTCATCCGTCAGTCCCACCTGATGCGGAACTAGAGGGTCAAGGAGAGTGTGGCCCCAAAGTACCGTTATCGAAGATGGCGGCGATGGCGTCATCCAAGATGTCAGTCATGATGTCAGCTGATGATGCAAGCACCGTTACGCAAGATGACGTCTTTTGGCGGGAAAGTCCCACTACCCTTGCCAGGCTCCCCTGGTAGGAAGTTCAGATTCCATCAGGACAAGGCAACGTACCATGGCTACCTCCTCTAATCTAAGAAAATGGCGGAAAAAAGGGGCACTTGGGCTACCTCCACTAACCTAAACCACCCAACAGCCATCTCTTCCTTAGAACTGGCAGGACTTGGCCTTGGCCTGTGCTGAACTTGTCTTTATTTTCAGTGTTTTGCATGAGGTCCAGAATCCAACTGACCAAGGGCTGTTGTCCCTTCCATGATGAATATACGATGGCCGTCTGGAGGGGGAAAAATGGCGAGAAAATGACTCAACATGTGCCGGGCTGCTGGAGAGAGGAAGGAGTGTACTTTATTCATTTTTGGAACAATTTATTTAGGGATGGGTTTCATGTAGTCTATTTATTACACTAATAGAAAAAACATACACTGACTGCATGGGGTCCCAATCCATAAACTACCCGCAACCCCGCAAATACCTCGTAAATTACCGAAATAACGCATGTTAAACGCTCTGCAGACACGCTCACTAATTCTAAACATTCACAATAATGCACTAAACAGCACACGGACTACTCGTAGCCCGCATCTCGTGGTCGTGCGGTAGCGTTCTCGCTTCCCACGCCCGGGTTCCCGGGTTCGATTCCCGGCGGGGTCAGGGATTTTCTCTGCCTTGTGATGGCTGGGTGTTGTGTGCTGTCCTTAGGTTAGTTAGGTTTAAGTAGTTCTAAGTTCTAGGGGACTGATGACCATAGATGTTAAGTCCCATAGTGCTCAGAGCCATTTGAACCATTTTTGAACTACTCGTAAATTATCAAAATAATGCAGTACACTGATGTACAGACACGAAATCAAGTCGTAAATTACCTAAATAATGCATATATATGACGCACTGCCAACACTCTCACAAAGCTTAAACAGCCGAAAATATTGCACTGCACAAACACTCAGTGCACATAAAAAATGCATTCGAACTGTAGTCAATCACGACGTAACAGAGACTCCAACATGCTGACGTGTCGCTGCCACTGCGAGCCACCACTGCTGCCGAGCCACACACAGTTGTCCATTTGGGTTCCACAACCATTGTTTCCTGCACACGAGACTTTCATCGGCAGAAAAGTCTTTTTCTTTTTTACAAATGTAGCTACACGCCATTGGAAGTGCATCTAAAAAGGTTCTCAGTGTCATGCTGATGTCACATGGCTAGGGACTAATGACCTCAGCAGTTGAGTCCCATAGTGCTCAGAGCCATTTCACATGGCTATGTACAATAAGAACCAAGTCGACCTCTCAGAAATTTTAGTGTCCCAGAAATAGTTAATGCTCGCTTTTGTAGGAGCTTTTGTGATGTCTCAGCTTGTTTGCATGGAAATCCTTGCCCTAACAAAACCTGTTCATGAAAATAGGGCAGAGTAATGTCGAATGCATTCTTCCTCACAGTCCTAACAAAGCACCCCATCCATCATGTGTTACCCTTCCTACTTTCATCGTATACAAACATCGTCACCACTATCTACAAACTCCCCCATCCTAGCACAGAAGATGTCTTGTGAATGGCTCTTATTGAATTTGCCCGCCAAATTACTGACACCGCTTGTGTGGAAGCACCGTCTGCCTTTTTTCTTTCTTTCCACAGACAAGACTTTCAGTGGCAAAAAGCTATATTACACATATCGTCATATTGCACCATCAATGAAACCTTATGATGTGCTCTACATATCATCAGCTATGGATAGACTCTGACTCAGTTACACTGCTCTCCCACTGAGGACAGGAACTTGAATATTAGAGTGTGAAAACGATCTCCAACCCAGCAATATTTCACTGCTTACTGTGTCGATGTAGTAAATATGCAATTACTATCCTGAACCATTCAAAATCATCCCTTTACATCATTCGTACACATACTGTGACGACAGTCAGCATAAGCACATGCACCACAGGTATACTAGTGGCGCTAGATATTTCACTCGTTTCAATATATGAGAGTGCCAGAAATATGATTTACTAGTGGCTGTAATCAATAAAGGACTTCTCCATAGGATCAAACACTGGTATGTGCTCGAATGGGAGGAGTGGATTCCACATCACAGACAGCACTTCTAACCGATAACGTAGCACTAGAGGTCTGAAAAGCTAGTGTATATTTCTTATGACCTCAATCATCACACCATCCACTGTTGTGATCTTTCTCAATCAAATATCGCCTATAGCGCAGTCGATATATCACCAAACCTCTGACATGGCATTGAGACAGAATGTGTTACAAGTACTGGGGAAATATCTCGCAAATACCGGTTCCATACAATGTTCCTTAGCTAAATTACTTTATGAATAGGGTCATTTTATGACAAGGTTGCACTGTCAGCAACGTGTAAGTGCATAGTTGGTCTGATGCTATGTACTACAGCGATCACCATCTATATTCAGTGTTATGGTATTTATCTGGAGAGAAAACCACCTCTTTCAGAGATAGTGTCGTACCTCGATTTGTAAAGTGGGTATAGCTTTCAACATGGTTACTTGTATGCATGTGTAGAACCAAGACCGCTTGTTATGGTAAAATGGTTGTGTTTTTTAACGTCTCACAGTTTCTAAGACACTTACGCCTCTCTTTCTAGGACACAGCCATACGAATCGCAATAAAACTTATTAGACAAGCCCACACATGGTTGATTTTCGGTCAGCATTATTTCATATCGCCGTTCAGGGTTTCTAGAGAAATGATCTTTGGAATTATGTCATTCAAGCGATACTGCTATGCAAGCGATATTGCTATGTGCTTGATATCGAGAAGTACCATGAAAATGGTATGATATTCTAGTAAACCATGTGAAATTACATATGTTCTTGTAGTCCCAGGGTCTGGAGATGTGTATAGAAAAGCAAGCAAGGTAGCATGTCAATACCAGAAGCAGTAACATATTTGTGCCCAGGGGGAAAAGAGCCCCTCTTTGCACAACAGTTCTGAGAGTGACTTCGATCCACTGAGGGTGCTCTGGTCACTCATCGGAAGTGGATGACCACCCGACCTATTGGAAAAGTCTAGTGCGGTATACCTGTGGTGCAGGTGCTTATGCTGTCTGTCTTCATGGTATATGTATGAATGATGTAAATTGGTGTTTTTGAATGGTGCAGGATACGAATTACATGTTTACTACATCGACACGGTACATGGCGATATGTTGCTAGGTTGGAGATCGGTTTCATGCTCTAATATTCAAGCTCCTGTCCTCAGTGGGAGAGCAGTGTAATTGAGTAAGGCTCTTTCTGTATTTGACGATATGTATAGCACTTTGCAAGGTTTAATTGATGGTGCAATATAGCGATCTGTGTAAAATAGTTTTTTGCCATTGAAAGTCTCGTCAGCAGAAAGAAAAAGAAAAGGCAGATGGTGCTTCCACACAGGCGGCGTCAGTAATTCGGCAAGTAAATTCGATAAGGGCCATTCACAAGACGTCCTTTGAGCTGGGATATAGGAGTCTGTACATAGCTGTGAGAACATTTGTGTATGTTGGAACCAGGAAGGGTAACACGTGATGGACAAAATCCTATGTTAGGACACGAGGAAGAATGTATTCGACATTATTCTGCGCTATTTTCGTAAAAAAATTCTGTTAGGGCAAGAAGTTCCATGCACACAAGCTGAGACATCACGAAAGCTCCTACAAAAGCTAGCATTAACTATTTCTGGAACACTATATAATTTATGAGAGGTGACTTGGTTCTTATTTTACATAGCCATGTGACATCAGAATAAAATTGATAACCTTTTTAGATACAATTGCCTTGATATGTAGCTATGCACGCGCATTTCATGGCAATGCATCAACCAAGCTGGGCAGGTAAGTACATGTGCATGGCTAGATGCAGCTCGAATGCTCCATTAGGATCATGAGGAAGAGAAAGCAGCTGGTGCTATTCTGGGTAGCAATGGAACAGATTTCAGCAGCATCTACGAGGGTGAGTCGCTTGGCAAAAGGTCTTTGCACCTGTCTGGTGTTTGCTCCCATCCTCATTGGCAGAGCAGTGTAATTGAGTAAGAGTCTTTCCGTTTTTGATGATACGTAAGGCCCTCTTGCATGGTATGACTGTCAGTGCAATATTCCATCTGTAAAAAGAAAAATAGCTTTTTCCGATGATAGTCTTGTCTGGAAAAAACAATCGCGGATGGTGCTTCCACACCCGCAGCAGTTTGATGGGTAAATTCAGTGATGAACGAGCTGTCCAGTTAGGACGGCAGTAGAACAGTAGAACATATGTCTACAGTGCGACCTGTGATGTCAGTATAACATAGTGAACCTTTAGCTGCTATGCACACACCTATCGGCACTGGACCCACACCACAGCTATGTGTCATCATGTCAGCAAAGGTACCTAGGTGAACACATATTTTCGACAGGAATTTATCACATGTCAAGTATGAAAGCGATACTTGCAGAACTGGAACAGACGCCTATGCGTTGCTCGGTAGTTGCAATGGCTCATGGCAGCTTCGATGTGTGCACATGTTGGAGCCTCTGATACGTTGTGATGGAGTATAGTTCAAAAGTGTTTTTTACGTGCACTGGATGTTTGTGCAGTGCATTATTTTCGGCTGTTTAAGCGTTGTGAGAATGTTCGACGTCTTATATTATGTCATAGAAGGGATGACAGCGCCCTCTGGTGGCAGTACTGTGTACTAGGTCAGTTAGCCTCCGGACCCCGTGCAAACACACTTGATGGTGGTACCGCCTCTAATTGACTGAAAAATAGAGACATATCCAGCACAGGCCGAGTCCCATTCCACCAATTCCTAGATAGAGGTGGTGGTCGGGTGATTTAGGCTAGTGGAGTTAGCCCAAGTGGTCTTTGTTCCCACCATTTTTGTAGGTCAATGGAGACAGGCATGGCGTATTGCATTGTCCTGGCGGAATTTGAACTTTGCACCAGGAGGGTGTGGCAGGGGGGCATGGCACTTCACCACCAAAAGATGACATCTTGGGTAACGGTACTTGCGCCATCAGCTGACGTGACAGCCGCCTTGTTGGATGAGTCATGTGGTGTTACCAAGCCTACAGGCTGCCATCTTGGATTACGTCCTCACTGCTGTCTTGGATATCAGTACTTTGTTGCACACCCGCCTTGTCCCCCTATGTGTGGATCCCACACTGCACACTAATACTCGATAAAAGTGCGGACAAGCATGGTATAAGCAGTCTCTTTAGTAGACCTATTGCACCTTCTAAGTGTTCTGCCAATGAATCGCAGTGTTTGGTTTGCTCTACCCACAATATTATCAATGTGATCGTGCCAATTTAGGTTATTTGTAATTGTAATCCCTAAGTATTTAGCTAAATTTACAATCTTCTGATTTGTGTCAATTATCGCGTAATCGAAATTTAACGCATTTCTTTTAGTACTCAAGTGCATAACTTCTCACTTTTCTTTATTCTGAGTCGATTGCCACTTTTCCCACCGTACAAGTATCTTATCTAAATCATTTTGCAAATCGTTTTGGAAATGGAAATGAGCGTTCGGAGACATTGGCCAGGAGGTCCCTAACGGGGCAGGTCCAGCCAGCTGCCTTGGCGCAGGTCTTATTACATTCGACGCCACATTGGGCAACCTGTTCGCCGGAATTGGGATGAAATGATGATGAAGACAACACAACACCCAGTCCCTGAGCGGAGAAAATCCCCGAGCCGGGCCCCTTAGGACGGCAGTCCGTCACGCTGACCATTCAGCTATCGGGGCGAACATTCGTTTTGGTCATCTGATGACTTTACAAGACGGTAAATGACAGCATCATCTGCAAACATTCTAAGACGGCTACTCAGATTGTCTCCTATGTCGTTAACATAGATCAGGAATAATAGAGGGCCGATAACACTTCCCTGGGGAACGCCAGATATTACTTTTGTTTTACTCGATGACTTCCCGTCTATTACCACGAACTGTAACCTTTCTGACAGGAAATCACCAATTCAGTCGCACAACGGAGGCGATACTCCATAAGAACGTAGTTCGATTAGAAGACGTTTGTGAGGAACGGTATCGAAAGCCTTCTGGAACTCTAAAAATATGGAATTAATTGGACATCCCCTGCCTGTAGCACTCATTAATTCAAGAGTATAAAAAGCTAGTTGTGTTTCACAAGACCGATATTTTATGAATCCGTGCAGACTATGTGTCAATAAATCGTTTTCCTCGAGGTACTTCATAATGTTCGAATACAGTATATGTTCCAAATCCCTACTGCAAATAGACGTTAGTGATTATGGGTTTTAATTCAGAGGATTACTCTTACTTCCCTTTTTTGATATTGGTGTGACTTGAGCAATTTTCCAGTATTTATTTAAGGATATTTCTGTGAGCGAGCGGTTGTGTGTAATTGCTAAATATGGAGTTAATGTATCAGCAAACTCTGAGAGAAACCTGACTGGTATATAATCTGGACCGGAGGCCTTGCCTTTATTAAGTGATTTAAACTGCTTTGTTACACCGAGGACATCTTCTTCTATGTTTCAGGCCTTGGCAGTTGTTCTTGACTACTTCGTCTTCTTTGGTGAAGGAGTTTCGAAAAACCGTGTTTAATAACTCTGCTTTAGTTGCACTATCATCAGTGACTTCACCGTTGTTATCGCGGTGTGAAGGTGTTGATTGCGTCTTGCCACTGGTGTGAATTATGTATGACCAGAATCTATTTGGGTTTTCTGCCAGATTTCGAGGCAGAATTTCGTTGGTGAAACTATCAAAAGCATATCGCATTGAAGTACGCGCTATATTTCGAACTTCTGCAAAACTTTGCTAGTGTTGCGGATTTTGCATTCATTTAAATTTGGCATGCCTTTTTGTTGCTTCTGCAACCGCGATATGACACGGTTTGTCATCATGGGGGATCAGTACCATCACTTGTTCGTTTATGTGGTATGTATCTCTGAACTGCTGTCGAGCTGTCGGTACTATCTCTTTGAAATCATTCCACAACTTTTCTACGCTTACATGATGAGATGGGAAGGAGTGAATACTGACTTTTAAAAAGGCGTTTAGAGCATTTTTATCAGCTTTTTTAGATATATATATTTTGCGTTTCTTTTTTTATTGTTGTAGGTGTTGAGCAAATAATGGTGATGTTACGTCTGTTAGAGATCAAATGTTACATCTACTAAGTGTCGACGTCATTCCCATGTTTCTCTTCTTGACTTACCATGCGCCGGCGGAACAGTGGAATATTCTGGTGATAATTGTGCCTCTTAGTGCTTAAATATAAACATAGGAGATGGTTCAAAGAGGGTAAAATGTCACAGGGGATGGTGTTATGAAGGGATACTAACTTTTCAAGCAACTGATGTTTCCTAAACCTGTAGTTACTGTGTTAACTGACTGTCGCGTTGGTTTATGATAGAGTATTTTGTACATTATCAAACAAAAACACACAATTCTTTTGTAATGTTGTACAACATTGATTGTTTAATCAAATGATCTTACGCTGTTTAGCTATAACCAGGTATAAAGATAAACATGTGGCTAAAACCTGTTATAACGAGATAAACAAGTGTGACTGCGAACTTTGTGAGTTAAAAAATTTTAAATGAGGAACCCAGGTTTCATCGCCTGTCGCAATCCGGGACAAGAAGGCCTCTCTCTCAGCTTCAAAACGCTGCAGCAAATCAAAATAAATGTTTTTTCTCTAGGACTTGTGAACCACCTTGGACTCCACGGGACTCATCTTGCATACTCTTTTTAATATCCAACAGTGCAGATAATTGCACCCACACTTCCTTTGCTGAGTGACTGATGCAGCGACAACTGCCGAGGCGTAATACGTCGGTCCTCAAGAATGACTGTTTCGTGGGTAGAAGTTATGTGCGTTTGTGTAGTTATGTAACTTACTTAACCTCTACCCACGAAACAGTTCTTCACAAATACGCAATAATTTTCTTCATGACTAGTTTGCAGGTGACATGCTGTCAAAAAAAAAAAACGACGATAGAGAGACAAAAAAGCGGTGTATAATAATGCAGTTCATTTAGCAATGTAATTTGAAGGCCAGCGTCTAAACAAAACAAAGGAAATTGTGAATATTGTAATTCTTAGAACTACAACAGTTAAATTGTTATAAATTTGATACTGTATTTAAGTGAAATAAAAAAATTGCCCCATAAAAGATGTCAGATTTGTGTCGAAATATTTCTGGGTAAACCTAAAAAAATAAACTAATTCTGTTTGCGTAAGTCGAATTTTCAAAGCAATCCAATTTTTAAATATAACTGTTTAAAACCATACTGGTTATTGTCATCCTTTATTGTTTACTAACACTTACAAACAGTTTTTTCAGTGACAGTTCCCGGTCGTAGTCAAATCTAAAGTCCTCGAAAACAGCACTTAGTGGATCTCTTTAATCCACTCCACTGTAAAGGAGGAGTAAACAAAAATTTCAGTATTTTCTTTCAAGCAACTAATTTGGGTTTTACTTTATGGTGAGTGAGCTATGCTAAATAATTTACGTAACTGGAACTGAGACTCAGTTTACTTAACATTTTCTTTACACATAATGATAGTAAACAGAAACCTAATAATAAAGCTGTCTTTTGTTTTTCGTATCTCTGAGTGGAGTGCCTGTGCTATAAAAGTTAAACCGAGTAATGTTTACTCAACTACTACTGAAACATCCGGTTTCAAGATAACGTCTTATTTTGATTCAATTTGCAAAGTACTTACCAATAGCTTATTTCTGTTTCTTTAGAAAGTTTTGTTCAAACCTGGTGCCTTCAGTGTCTCACACTGAAATGACTTTAGCTGAGAATATTTTTAAAACTGTATTAATGGAATATTATCGTTCATTCAATCTAAGAACGCGCTGAGGTTGATAAGCATATTTATTGAAAATATTTTTTCTTTAGTACAATCATCTGCTGCTCGGAAGACGGCTTACACTTTGGTAATTCTTATTAATGTTATTATGCGCTTGCTAATATGTTGACTTAATCGGTTGAGATTACCTGGTAAACCGTAAGCCATGGGAGAATAATGTTTCAGATGCGTTAGTAAAGTGTGTTTGGCTCAGAGATACCTTCCGGTAAATTTGATATAAGGATGCACAGTCTCCGGTGACTAGTTATAGAGTATTTCATTTCAATATTGCAGTACCTGTCGCATTGCAATATCGTATTTATCCGCCGATACTAGACCAGCGACTTTCGATTAAAACTATTCCCTGTACAGAAATTGCAGTACGTGTGGTAGTGCAGGTTAATGACGCATGGACGACGACATATGAAAGTCTGGAATCCTGTCTTGAAGCGTGGACGGATAGTCGAAACTGTTAAAGCAAACACTGGTGACGCACGGGATATCCGGGTTCGTGTGTCGCACCTACACAAATTTTCAATGAAGTCATTTCGTTCTGCAGTTGGAGGTTGCCCATATTCGCAGCTGCGAATATATTTCCTGTATTTCATAACTGCTGTGTTTGCCGCAGTGCCCCTTCCTTCGCTTATCACGGATGTCCGAAGAAGCATTGCATCGTACTTCTTGCGAAACAGACATTGCAATATCGCATTTATCCGCCGATACCAGGCTAGCGACCTTGGATTAAAATGTCTCCCCTGTATGGGAATTACAGTAAGTGAACGAGTGAAGGTTAAAGAAGCTTGGACGATGACATATGGTAGTTTGGGTCTGGCCGTGAGGCGTACATGGTTAGCCGAAATTGTTAAGGCAGTCGTTAGCGACAGGCAGGAAATTCGGGTTCGACTCCTGGTCCGTCACAAATTTTCAATGTCGTCAATCCACTCTAGAGTTGGAGGTGGCCCTTAATTGCCACTTCAAATACAGGGTGTCTCACGAAAGGCGCCCGCATTTGTTGCTTGTGGCCGCTGCGTCTGCCGGTTGTCGCTATGCATAGTTCTCGGACGCTAGTACCTTGCGCGTGCCCCTACACTGTGCGACAGAGTGTGTTGTGGTTTCATTTTGCGTTTTTTTGTCAAGTTTGATCGCTTCAAATAATGTTGCTAGACGTCATTGTTGTAATAGCGACGAGTCCGGGTCTTTCCTTGTCCGTATGTCGGTGGCCCGGTCCTCTGACAGAAAAACCGTGTGCGTGTCTTCTATACTGTACGGCTGAGTGTTCGGGTGTTTTGTTTGGAGTTTCCTGTCGAGTTTCCATTAGGTATGGTATACACGAAAGATCAAACAGTGTTTCTTGTGTTTAATTATGCAAAAACAGAACCGTATGTGAAATACTGGCTTGAATTCGTACGAAAATTCCCCGGTGTGTATCTTCTCAATGATTCGACGATTCGTAGATTAGTGAAGAAATTTCAAGAGGCTTGATCTGTGTTACAGAAGCAAAGTGCTAGAGAACCTAGTTATTTTACCAGACTTAAATTAGAGGAGGTAGGGGAGGCTTTGGGCCGGCCGAAGTGGCCGTGCGGTTAAAGGCGCTGCAGTCTGGAACCGCAAGACCGCTACGGTCGCAGGTTCGAATCCTGCCTCGGGCATGGATGTTTGTGATGTCCTTAGGTTAGTTAGGTTTAAGTAGTTCTAAGTTCTAGGGGACTAATGACCTCCGAAGTTGAGTCCCATAGTGCTCAGAGCCATTTGAACCATTTTTTGGAGGCTTTGGAAAGAAGTCCGAGAAAACGTCTGCGCCGTTTGGCACTTCAGACTGGTGTGTCTAGAGCGTCTCCCCACAGAGCTGTGCACAGATTGAAATTGAAACCATACAAAATAACGGTAGTGCACCAACTTAGAAACTCAGATACTGCTGCTCGACGTCGTTATTGCAACTGGCTGTTACAGTCTATGCGCGAGGGGACGTTGATCCTGAGATGCATTTTTTTTTCTTTTTTTTTCTGACGAGGCATAGCTTCCTTTGTCAGGTTACATAAACTCTCAGAACAATCGATGTTGGAGCTCCGATAATCCTCATGAATTACTTCAACAACCTCTGCATGATGTGAAAACAGGGGTATGGTGGGCAGTAAGTGCAAGACGGATTCCTGGGCCGGCCGCGGTGGCCGTGCGGTTCTGGCGCTGCAGTCCTGAACCGCGGGGCTGCTACGGTCGCAGGTTCGAATCCTGCCTCCGGCATGGGTGTGTGTGATGTCCTTAGGTTAGTTAGGTTTAAGTAGTTCTAAGTTCTAGGGGACTTATGACCTAAGATGTTGAGTCCCATAGTGCTCAGAGCCATTTGAACGGATTCCTGACCACTCTTTTTCCACGAAATAATACCTTCTGACAGGTATATGAACAATACACTGAATCCTTCTTTCGAGAACTAACACCCAAGGAAAAGATGTACCGCTATTTCATGCAGGACAATGCAATATCACACATCGCCAATGCTTCTGTGACAGCAACACGAAGTGCTTTTGATGACAGAATAGTTGACCCGCCTCCTCGTTCTCCATATCTAAATCCGTGCGATTTTTATCTTTGGGGAATGCTAAAAGACCAGGTGTATGGAAGCAGTCCGCACTCACTCGAAGAGTTGGAAGACAGGGTTCGGCTAGTTAATTCACAGATTCGACCGCCGAAATTCGTCAAGCGTTTGCTAATGTGTTCAGATGTCAGGGTGTTCTTACCACAGAGGGATGTCATTTTGAGCACCTGATGTTAATAAAGGTAAGCTTAATCAGACGGCAGCGTTGTTAATGCTTAACTCAGGGGAAGCGCGCACGGTCGACTACCGGTAGATCAGTGTCCGATAGTGGGGCGCGGCGGTGGTCAGCGATGCCACGCGACCCGCGAACTCCTCCGCGGCGTCTCTCGTGAGACATCCTGTTACATTTCCTTTATTATTGCGTATAGTTTGGTTTCTTGCCCCAATCAGCTCTGTATCTTTACTGCAAAATTTTAATTTTTTTGTAAATTTATGGTAAGGTGTTATGGGATCAAAGTACTGAGGTCATCGGTCCCTAACCTTATACACTACTTAATCTAACACGCTAAGGACGACACACAAAGCCATGCCCGAGGGAGGACTCTAACCGACGGGAGGGGGGGGGGGGGGGGAGCCTCGCGGACCGTAAACCGTGATAAGAGTGCACAAGAGTGCAAATACTGAAGGTATACGCTTTGCGTCTTGCTTTCATTCCTCACTGTACCTGCTGCAGATAACAGTAATGCCCTCCTTACCTCGCTGCCCTCTACTCTGCGATCAGTACCCCTTCGTACTCTGTACTGTTTTGTTTTCCGGCGGTGTTAGCTGTGCTGTAACTGTGATACACAGTGGTACTATGGATACGTTAACTGATGAAGAGATGGCCGCTCTGCACCTCGCGTAACGGTTCACTGGGTGCAATGGAAGAGCCACACAACGGGGCTATGCCGAGCTGTTTCCGTACCGACGGCAACCACACCGCAGTACTTCTGCACCCTCACATAGGAGTCTACGAGAAACTGGATCCTTCAGTGTCAGAAAGGAAACCCTGGCTGAGTGCTACGCAAAAGAACGTGTTACACGCACTTGGTAACAATCCTAGCCATACTAGTCGGCACGTTGCACAAATTCTGAACACAAACCTATCAGCTGTTCTGAAAATCTTACGTTAACGACACGTGCAACTGAATCATACACGGAAGATGAATGATTGCACCGAAAGTGAACTTCCCATTTTGGCTGTCATTTGCAAATTAGTTCCTACAGCGGTGTCCTGAAAAAGTTTTCTTACTTTTTCATTTTCTTCAGACGAGGCCATGACCGTAAGAGAGTGTACCTTCAACAGCAGCAATAGCCACGTATGGGATGACGAAAATCGACACGCACTGGTGTTTAGATTCTGTCAACAGGAGAGTACGGCGAGTGTATGAATTGGCATTGTTAATGACTTTGTAATTGGACATTGCCTACATCACGGAATGTAGTCGTGTAGAGAACGTTCTTTCAACATGTACTCGCACATTTCCTAGAAGATTTGTCGCTAAGAATGTGTCAGATTCTGTGGTTTCAGCATGACGGATCGCGGCACATTCTGTGTACTCGATATGAGAACCACACTGACATAACGTTTCGACGACGATGGATTCGTAGCAGTGGTCCTGTTACGAGGCCAGCTTGGTCACTAGACATGACACCAGTTTTTTCTTCTGGGGGCATGTGAAGAGCTTAGTTTACGAGACTCTGGTCTATAGTCGCACTTATTGATAGCTAGGATTATCACAGCTGTAGAAGTGAAATTCCGAAGTCATGGAAGTCTTGAGAACAGGTTGAACGTACTGTGATAATAGTTTACGAGTTTCGTCTGAGGGTTGTTGCAATACCGTGTGCTGTCTGTCGCTCGTCTGTAACTAGTCGCCGGAGACAGTGTGTCCCTGATACCAAAGTACTCTTGAAAGCTTGTCGGTAGACATGTTCCATTCTGTGTGCACCATCTGTAAGTATGAGGAAGGCTGCAACTGCCGATAATCGAATGCCGCCGCCAGTTCACTGTGGTACACAACAAAGCATTGGCTAAATTCGGACGCTCATTCCCCCTACGGATCACCTGAGGTATATTTAATTCGTGCCCCGCTCATAAACGAGCTATTCCTCTGTCCATGCTCACTGTATAGATCACAGACACCACAAGAGAAAAATTGATGTTGGGGAGAAAGTTCAATGTTTTGATGCCTTTTTTTGAGTCATAAGTCTTCTGAATGGTTTGATGCGGCCGACCACGAATTCCTCTCGTATGTCTCCCTTTTCATCTCAGACTAGCACTTGCAATCTACGTTCTCGGTTACTTGCTAGATGTATTCAATTTTGTTCTTCCTCTATAGTTTTTGTCCTCTACGGCTCCCTCTTTACCACGGAATTACTCCTCCTTCTTTTCAGTGTTTTCATATATTCCTTTCCTCGTCGATTCTGCGGAGAACCTCCTCGTTCCTTACCTTGTCAGTCCACCCAATTTTCAATATTCTTCTGTAGCGCCACATGAAAAATGCTTCGGTTTTCTTTTGTTTCGGCTTTCCCACTATCCATGTTTCACTACAATACGATGCTGTTCTCCAAAGGTACATTGTCAGAAATTGCTTCCCCAAATTAAGACCCATGTTTGATACTAATAGAATTCTCTTGTCAGAAAAAGTCCTTTTTGCCAGCGCTAGTCTACTTTTTACATGCTCCTTGCTCCTTCCGCCATGGGATATTTTGCTGACTGAGCAGCAGTATTCCTAAACTTCACATACATCATGGTCACCAATTCTGATGCCAGGGCTCTCGCTGCTCTCATATCTGCTTCTTATCATTACTTTTGTCTTTGGTTTACTCTCAGTTCATAATCTGTACTCATCAGACTGTTCATTCCATTCAACACATTGTGTAATTCTTTTTCACTTCCAGTGAGAATAAGAATGCCTGTGAGTGCTAAAAACGTATTAGAAGACAAAGAACTTTGTCAGTACTGCACCAGTGACAGCCTCAGTAACAGTGCGTTCACATACGGATCATTTTACAGTCATATGAGTTATGTCACCTTCATGTAAGGAACCATGAGTTGCCAGTCAGCGATAGGGATTCAATTTCCAGTCCCAAATGCAGTTTTAATTTGTCATCTGAATTTTCAATACAGAATTTTCTTCCATTTAGACACTTGACCCAAAAGAGTAAATAAAGTACCTTTTTCTCCCATTGGAGAAATAAATTACTTTACATCAACATCTACATACATACTCCGCAATCCACCAGACGGTGCGTGGCGGAGGGTACCTCGTACCACAACTAGCATCTTCTCTTCCTGTTCCAATCCCAAACAGAACGAGGGAAAAATGACTGCCTATATGCCTCTGTACGAGCCCTAGTCTCACTTACCTTATCTTTGTGGTCTTTCCGCGAAATATAACTTGGCGGCAGTAAAATTGTACTGCAGTCAGCCTCAAATGCTGGTTCTCTAAATTTACTCAGTAGCGATTCACGAAAAGAATGCCTCCTTTCCTCTAGAGACTCCCACCCGAGTTCATGAAGCATTTCCGTAACACTCGCGTGATGATCAAACCTACCAGTAACAAATCTAGCAGCCCGCCTCTGAATTGCTTCCATGTCCTCCCTCAATCCGACCTGGTATGGATCCCAAACGCTCGAGCAGTACTCAAGAATAGATCGTATTATTTTATAAGCGGTCTCCTTCACAGATGAACCACATCTTCCCAAAATTCTACCAATGAACCGAAGACGGCTATCCGCCTTCCCCACAACTGCCATTACATGCATGTCCAACTTAATATCGCTCTGCAATGTTACACCCAAATATTTAATCGACGTGACTGTGTCAACCGCTACACTACTTATGGAGTATTCAAACATTACGGGATTCTTTTTCCTATTCATTTGCATTAATTTACATTTATGTATATTTAGAGTTAGCTGCCATTCTTTACACCAGTCACAAATCCTGTCCAAGTCATCTTGTATCTTCCTACAGTCACTCAACGACGACACCTTCCCGTACACCACAGCATGATCAGCCAACAGCCGCACATTGCTATCCACCCTATCCAAAAGATCATTTATGTAGATAGAAAACAACAGCGGACCTACCACACTTCCATGGGGCACTCCAGATGATACCCTCACCTCCGATGAACACACACCGTCGAGGACAACGTACTGGGTTCTATTACTTAAGAAATCTTCGAGCCACTCACATATTTGGGAACCAATCTCATATGCTCGTATCTTAGTTAGGAGTCTGCAGTGGGGTACCGAGTCAAACGCTTTCCGGAAGTCAAGGAATATGTCATCCGTCTCATACCCTTCATCCATGGTTCGCAAGATATCATGTGAAAAACGGGCGAGTTGCGTTTCACAGAAGCGATGCTTTCTAAAGCCGTGTTGATGCATGGACAGCAACTTCTCTGTCTCAAGGAAATTCATTATATTCGAAGTGAAAATATGTTCGAGAATCGTGCAACAAAGCGATGTTAAGTATATTGGTCTGTAATTTAGAGGATCCGTCCTTCTACCCTTCTTATACAGGGTGAGTCACCTAACATTACCGCTGGATGTATTTCGTAAACCACATCAAATACTGGCGAATCGATTCCACAGACCGAACGTGAGGAGAGGGGCTAGTGTAATTGTTTAATACAAACCATAAAAAAATGCAGGGAAGTATGTTTTTTAACACAAACCTACTTTTTTAAAATGGAAAACCCGTTAGTTTTGTTAGCACATCTGAACATATAAACAAATAAGTAATCAGTGCCGTTTGTTTCATTGTAAAATGTTAATTACATCCGGAGATATTGTAACCTGAAGTTGACGCTTGAGTACCTCTCCTCCGCTGTTCGATCGTGTGTATCGGAGAACACCGAATTACGTAGGGATCCAAAGGGAACGGTGATGGACCTTAGGTACAGAAGAGACTGGAACAGCACATTACGTCCACATGCTAACACCTTTTTATTGGTCTTTTTCAGTGACGCACTTGTACATTACCAGATGTACTGCGGCGTGTACGACTTTCATTACGCCAGAGACTACAATTGTGTGCAGCAAATGATGGCCACCACATTGAACATCTATTGGCCTGACATGTCGGGACACACTCTTTTCCACTCCGTAATTGAAAACGGAAACCACGTGTGTACGTGTACCTCACCCCTCATGGTAATGTACGGCGGTATGTTTGTACCACCCTCCTGCGTGAAAGATTTCTCAAATGCTAAATTTAAAATTTCAGGTTTCGTTTTGCTGTCTTCCGTTGCCAGGCCAGACTGATCAGTGAGTGACTGGATGGAAGCCTCCGACCCGCTTACTGATTTTACGTAAGACCAGAATTTCCTTGGGCTTTCAGCAAGATCTTTTGCTAAGGTAAAAATGAAATGAAATGTCGTGTGGCTAGGACCTCCCGTCGGGTAGACCGTTCGCCTGGTGCAGGTCTTTCGATTTGACGCCACTTCGGCAACCTGCTCGTCGATGGGGATGAAATGATGATGATTAGGACAACACAACACCCAGTCCCTCAGTGGTGAAAAATCTCCGAATTAGCCGGGAATCGAACCCGGGCCCTTTGGATTCACAGTCTGTCACGCTGACAACTCAGCTACCGGGGGCGGACTTTTGCTAAGGTATGACGGTGGTAGTGGTTGTATGCTTCGCGCATCGCTCTTTTTACAGCAGCACGGATCTCTACTAACTTTTGCCTTTTCTCCCGATCTTTCTTGTACCGCGAGTGCAACTGTCTTTGCTTCCTGAGCATACTCCGAATTGCGCTGTTAAAAAACGGTGGGTCTTTTCCATCCGTAACCCACTTTTTCGGCACACACTTGTCCAATGCGTGATTTACAATGTGTGTAAAATTTGCCCATAATTCTTCCACGTCCATCGTACCGGAAGTAAATGAAGTCGATTCATTTACTAAGTGGGATGCTAACAACTGCTTATCTGCTCTTTCTAGTAAGAATACTCTCCTAGCCTTCTTGGCCGACTTTTTAACTTTCGTAACCATAGTCGTAATGACAACATCATGATCACTAATCCCTGTTTCAACACTGACACCGTCGATGAGGTCTGGTCTGTTCGTGGCTACCAGATCTAACATATTTCCATTACGCGTTGGTTGTCGATTTAGCTGCTCAAGACAGTTTTCGGATAATGTGTTGAAAAGTAATTCACACGACGGCTAGTCTGTACCACCT
Organism: Schistocerca nitens; assembly: GCF_023898315.1. Lineage (NCBI taxonomy): Eukaryota > Metazoa > Arthropoda > Insecta > Orthoptera > Acrididae > Schistocerca > Schistocerca nitens. The sequence goes on along the minus strand of NC_064618.1, from coordinate 652,542,315 downwards.
GTAATGAATCCATAGACATCCCAGTCTATACTAGGTAGGTTGAAGTCGCCTCCGACTAATATAGCATGATCCGGGTACTTTTGCGATACAGGGTGTAGACTCCCTTTGAATGATTCTAGAACTGTCACGGTGGAACCTGGTGGCCGGTAATAACACCCCACAATTAACTTTATTGCTCCTATCCCTGTTAAACGTGTCCAGATAGCTTCACAATCACACTCTACTTCGAACTCGGTAGACACAATATTTTTGTGAACTGCAATGAAAACACCTCCTCCCACAGTGTCTAATCTGTCTTTCCGATACACGTTCCAACCCTCACTAAACATTTCAGAACTTCCTATCTCAGGGTTCAGCCAGGTCTCAGTCCCGAGAATAATTTGCGCGCCACACGCTTCCTGGAGGGCAGTAAATTCAGGAACTTTATTCCGAACACTCTGAAAATTTACTGCTAATATCTTGATAGCTGAAGTGTCTTTACACTAAGCGCGTTCTGATTTCCCTTCCTGGACGTCGACTGGTGAGTGTTCATCAGGACACCTCGCACTACTGCCTAGCCTAAAAAAAAAAAAAAAACCATGTGCACGCCACAAGTACTCTGCTATCCGAGTAGCCGCTTCCTTTGTGTAGTACACCCCTGACCTATCTAGGGGCGTCCTACAATTCCCCACCCAGTAGTGCAAGCCTAGAAATCTGCAGCCAAGACCGTCACAGAGTCGACGAAGCCTCTGGTTGAGACCCTCCGCTCGGCTCCAAACCAAAGCACCCCGATCCACTCTGGAAACGATGCTGCAAATAGAGAGCTCTGCTTGCACCCTGCGTGCGAGGCCAGCGGTCTTCACCAAATCCGCCAGCCGCCTGTACGAACTGAGGATCACCTCAGAACCCAAGCGACAGGCATCATTGGTGCCGACGTGAGCAACTACTTGCAGACGACTGCACCCCGTACGCTCGATAGCCGCAGGCAAGGCCGCCTCCACATCTTGGATGAGGCCCCCGGCAGATAAACCGAGTGCTCGTTAGGATTCTTTCCAGCCCTGTACGCTATTTCCCTAAGGGGCTCCATCACCCGCCTAACGTTGGCGTTACTGAACATCAGAGGAGCACTCTGTCATTAATGGAGTTACCATTTAATCTGACAAACATTGATACATTTACCCAGATCTTTAAGTCATGGAATGGGAATCAAACAGTTCAAGCAACATCAGGACTGGACACACCGAAGGCTATTTAAATGGGAATGTTTGATAACAGCAATAAACTGGTTTTTGTCCATCTGCTGTGTCACACATAACTCATACGAATCTGCATGGCTTCCTAATGACAACTGCTCGTCACATCCATCCGAAACTTCGTGAAATGTGTTACTAAGTGCGTGTATACAAAATGTGAAAACTACCGGACGTTTGCAGAACGTATTTTCACTCTGCAAAAGAGTGTGAGCGATTAGAAATTTCTCGATAGATAGAAATTGTTTGCAGTACAGCACTCTAACCTGATGTCTTTGTTTTTCACGGGCAATTGATCTGCTGTCCCAGCTGTCGAAGCACGTCTCTCGACTCACCCTCAAAGATTAACCCACGCCAGTACATGTTTCCTGCATACTTCGTGCGACTAGCAATCTATGAACAAAGTGTATTCCGACGACGTGGCCCAGTCACAGACTAGGGGATTGTTTCCAATGTAGAACGTCCGAGAGAGGTACTTCTGGAAGTAGAGCTATGAGGATGTGCATGGATGTCTCCGTCAGCAGAGCACTTTCCTACGAAAGGTAAAATTCCTGTGTTCCAGTCCCAGCCCGATAAACATTTTTAATCTGCCGATCGTTTACCTCGACAAGTAACGCTTGCAAGCTACTGAGAAAAATACCTAACAGAAGTGTATAAAAATAATTAAGACCATACTTTAAGTAGCTTAGTTTGAATTCAAGTTTACAGATTAGAAATTTTTACTTTTCGTTTAATATTGGAATGCAAATACAATCACTTCCTAGGATCTGTAAAACTAAGCAAAGTAGACGAAAACGTAGAGTAGATAACGATATTAGAGTTCGTAGAGGATGGGGGCAGAAGTACACGGAGAGAAAGGTAATCTTCAACAACTACAAAGCCGAATTGGTACTGACAGAAATGAACTGCCTAGAAAGACATTTTCATGTTAACAATAATGAATGACAGGGATGTAACCTATCACCATTGTTGTTGTTCTCCACTGTTGTTAAACATGAACGAAGAAATGTGCAAGTGAAAGAAAATTTAAGATGGAGAACAAAAATGGAATGAGAACATAACGAGTGTCTAGGCTCTCAGAAGACGTTGGCCTTTGAGCCAGATGCAAGAAGTACTCAGAAGACTTGTTGAAAGGGAGACGATATGACCTAATTTAAAACAAACCGGAGAGGAAGGCTATGAAGAGTAGTAGAAAGGGGAATAAATAATGGCTTGACATCAAAATTCGCGACATCAGAGCAAAGAAACAAATGGAAGAATTGTACTATTTATAAAGTAAGCTTACAAGAACTCTTGAGGGCGATGTCGCAAAAGGCCAATGATGTTTACGTCATTCGATGCCCCAGATATTGCCTACCATGCGACCACAGTATTGGCTGCTAATGACAACAGAGGGCGGGACATGAGGTGTCCAAACGTGAGCACACCATGACACTACGGAGCGTAGTTAAACTGCTTAGTCGACGATTAACTCACAACAGTGCTACAGTGCTAGTGGCGTTGATACAACGAAGGGCAATGTCAACGATAAACAAAGCAAACATTGCATTATACGCAAAATATCAGTTTCCGAAATTGACATTTCATCAGAAAGTAATCCAAGGAATTTCGCAGTGTGCGAAAGAAGTGGCAGATAATATACTAGCAATTCTGCAAGGTGAGTCAGTGGAATGTGTGGTGACGTATAACCTTGACTGTGCGGACGATGTCCGTGAGGAGTATAATGGTGACAATACGTGCTTAACAAGTGAAGGTGAGATTGAAACAGGTGTCAAGCTATGCCGTTCATCTTCCTTATAAGGCACGAAGCCACAAATCCTGTCTCAGCAATGTCACTGACATCATCTCACCTGTCAAATTCTAGTCCGCCAGACTGAGGGGTAATGATAGGTGTCATTTGAGTATTAATCGATTGTACAATAATGTGATATCTTTCCTATCGAGCTGGGCGCGCGGTGAAGTTGTAAGCTGTACCGCAAGGTTAGATTATAATCTTTGGTGTGCACGTATTTGCAGTAGCAGATAGTGGTTTACTGTGTTAAAATGAGGAAGCAGTTGTTATGTATCAAATGTAAAGTCTAAATTTATCGATGTGTATAATTAAGATGATTATGTAATGGTAACTGATCCGATAAGGAGGCAGTGTAATGGAATTCTTTATTTACGTGAATAAGAATTATAAGGTATTTTTTGGAAGTCATTTTTTTATTATTGCAGCGCCATTTCTCCCCTTCCTTCCTCTTATAATTTTTAATTGATCATGATTTTTCAGAAGTTGAAAAGGAACCTACTGTGTTCCGAAAATACTTAGATTTGCAGCTAACAGAGGGTCTCTGTGTACATATAGTAATTTGCAGCTGTAGCATAACGGCGCGCAAGACAGAGAAGTCCGGCAACGCATTATCCACATTTGAGCAAAACTGAGGTAAGGAATAAATATCTTGATAGCTTTTTTCATTCAGTCGGGGCCAAATTATGAAATTTAGAGACAGTTAGATTTTTCTGTGTTGTATATTAGTTCTAGTTCTTGATCTGGGAACAGTTTTGCAAAACTAATTGTCGTAGAATGAGATTTTCACTCTGCAGCGGAGTGTGCTCTGATATGAACCTTCCTGGCAGATTAAAACTGTATGCCGGACCGAGACTCGAACTCGGGACGTTTGCCTTTCACGGGTAAGTGCTCTGAGCTGCCCAAGCACGACTCACGACCCCTGCTCACAGCTTCAATTCTGATAGTACCTCGTCTCCTACCTTCCAAACTTCACAGAAGATCTTCGCAGAAGGTAGGAGACGAGGTACTGGCAGAACTGAAGCTGTGAGGAGGGGTCGTGAGTAGTGCTTGGGTAGCTCAGATGGCAGTCGTAGGTTTTATGTCAAAGTTCATTATTCAGGTAATTTATACTGTTCCAAATTCTTGCAGTCAGACTATTCACTTTAGCAGAATTAAAGGCTTGCGTTCTCATTATGACATTTCAGTTTCCTATGAAGATTCATTATTACTTCTGCACATCTCTTACTATCCAAAACATAGTGCGTCAATCATATTTTAGTTTTGTAAAGAAAACTTTCACTTGGTGATACCCTTGTATAGTAAGGGCGACGTAGTAATATTTCGAGAAAGAGTCAGGATTCGTGTACTGCTCCTTCTTACTTATTATTATAATTATGGCGCAACGCCAATTTGTCTACTAACATTGTACATCTCTTTTCAGATCTGACGTCTATTGTTCTCAGATTATTCACTGTAGCAGACTTAAAAACTTGCCTTCTCATTTCGACAGTTCAATGATCTATTACGATTCATTATTACGCCTGCACAGCTCTTATTATTCAAAACAGAGTGCTTCAATAATATTTTAATTTTCAAAGAGAACCTTCATTTGGCGATATCCTTGTATAGTACGAGCGACGTAGTGATATTTTGAGAAAGAGTCAGAATTTGTGTACTTTTCCGTCTTACTTATTATTATAATTTTGGCGCAACGTGAAATTGTCTCTTATTATTTAAAATAGAGTACGTCAGTCATATTTTTATCATTTAATTATTATTTAAAAGCCGTGCGGGGTAGCTGCGCGGCTTCCCCCGTCGGATATCCGAGTCCTCCCTCGAGCATGGCTGTGTGCGTTGTCCTTAGTGTAAGTTAGTTTAAGTTAGATTAAGTAATGTGTAAGCTCAGGGACCGATAACCTCAGCAGTTTGGTTCCATAAGACCTTACCACAAATTTCCAAACTATTTAAAGAGAATTTTCAAAACATAGTAAAGGACAATCTTTGCCCAAGGAGCTGGTACGGCATGGACCCGAAATTTTGTAGATGAGATTTATTCCATCGTTCAGTAAGGAATTTATTTTCAACTCTGACCAATGATCTACCAAGAGAGTTCTATCACGACCATCTAGCGTCTTTGCCTTAATGCATTCGTTTGCAATTGAACTGACCGTTAATCTGCATGATAAATTAGATGGAAAGTTATTTACTAGCCGCGAGTAGTTGGATGTGCTCTGTCCCCTACGACTCTTTATCATGTGTGTAATATTGCAAGGGCGGTATGGAATATTTACGTCACAGCAAGCAGGAGTGGGAAAATGGGCGTAAGGGAACTACAACAATGGTATGAGTATTGCTGTTAGCCAATAGCTGATCAAAATAACTCGCTTTTACATGATTGCTGGTCTGCTTATAAAAGTCACACACAATTAGAGGAGCCTCCTGAAATATATGTGACATCGTAGTTCATACCACCATGAACTAATGACCACATTCAGTCTCACAGTGGCCAGCCATTTTTCATTCGGTGTCCATGGTGCAAGTTAATGGTCAGTTTTGAATATTTCTTGAATGTCGACGACGTCCATTTTGTGAAGCGTAATAAATAAGTCCTAAAGAATATTGGTATGTGCACCTTCCAGGCACTCATTTTCTCTCGGCCTCTTGATGCACATGATGAATCATTATCAGCTGATATTTTTCCTGTTATAATTGTTAGCGCAACACTTTTGAAAGAGCTTTACTTAAGATTGAACTCGCCATCTCACACTCAAGGGGTTTCTTGTTAGACAGGATGACGGAATCATGAAGGATTACAGAAGCAGTTTGGTGTAGGTGAAGAAAGAACTCTTCAATAAAAGAGGTCCAATTTTATGTGGCATTTCTGAGATTGGAGAAGAAGAAACTGAAAACATTTAAAATTGGGACCAATGGAAGAACGTTACAAATTATGAGAGAATACTAAATAAAGAAGCATTCGCGGAGCATCTCTCACGTCATCAAGAAGTTAACACAGTGCTGGAATGAGCAGCAGACGGAAAAGTGGGCAGACGATGACTACATTATGATAACTAGAGTACAGTGGATGTTGTCCGTAGTATTAGTTACGTAGCTATGACAAGACTGGAACAACAGACGTGAAAATGGAGAACAGCATCAAACCAGCCAAAAGACGATGACATATATATCATTATGTCGTCTTTTCTGACCGTATAAAGTTTAACTTGGACCACACAAGTTTCCCTTTATCTAAAGCGTCTTCAGTACTCAGTTTTGTGGCTCCTGCATTATTTCCATGAATCCTACATACAGGCGTCCGATTTTTAAAACATTGCACTACAGTAGTCACAATATTTTCTCGTTCGTGTGTTTTTATACATCCAAAAGAACCTCTTGGTTTTGTAACGGCATGAAAATTATGCAAAAGCTAGAATAACAGACTATTGATGATGCTTTAAAATTAAGCGAAATTCGTCTGGTCCAAACAAGATTTTCCCAGTCGCGAAAGATGGAATAACTCCCATTTTACGTGACAAACTGCAGCTGCGAAAGAGAGGTCTCAAAAACAAATCAAGCAATATTCCTTTTTTACTAAGATGGACGTCAACTGATAAAGTTATCGATCTTTTCACAGAAATTTACAACTGATTTCAGTGTGATCTCGCACGCCAACGCATATTCAGAGACGAAGCGTCATTGGCTTTGGAAATGGGAACGAAAGCGTGTAACGCTTGCATGTGGTCACCAGGGAAACGTGTTAGTTCTAATAACAGAGGACATGTTGCCACGGCGGTCAGTTCTGCTTCCATGAGTTTGAAGACAAAACACGACGGGCAATTGCTCGCTGCTGGTGCCACACGCTGACTGAGTCCGTTTTTGTGCGTCAGGCGCTGTGGTCAGCGCTATACGCTGCGGCAAATTATCTCTTTGGATGTGTGCCTGTGGAAGCGGTCAGTATCCCGCCCCATTACGTAATGAGAGCGTTACCTCCAGGTCAGTGAACACACAGTTTTATTTGCCAGACCTTCATTCTACATATTCCGTTATAGATGCAAACACGTTCGGTCCTACTGTCCTGCTCTTTCCCTGACCCTAAGTAAAGGTCACCATTGGGAAAAAGCCCTCTAGAAAGGAAGCTAACAGTCTGTTTCCGAGCGTCAACAGCCATAAAGATTCATCTATACTGGCGTAGCATTTATTGTGTATTTTGAACGACCTATCAACAGTCGCATAAGCAGACTTTACGTCTGTTTCGTTTGCGGATGATATAGACGTTACAATAAACAGCAAAACATGGCTAGTTTTAGAAAGTTCTGTTAACAACATTTTCAAGAATAATTAGTAATTGTTTCAACCCAGTTTACAATCATTAAACACTGGGACAACTACTCAAACGCTGCTCTGGACCTGCAAGAGGTCTGTCCTGTTCTTAGCTGTGTGTAAACTATGTGGATGGATTATGTTGAGGGTGGTAAAATTTCGCGACTAAAATTTGTTGAAGAGTTCAGTTGGAGGTACGCAACGGAACTATTGATATGCCTAAACAGTCATTGTTCGTATTTCCCTGGAGTAATAGAGGAAAATCACGGGCAACAAGACGGCCTGTTGGATTTAAGAGCTAAAATCCTATTGAACACAGCACAAGGCTGTTAACAGTCCTGCAATATTGTTAGGTTTATCTTTAGGGAACGATGCTGTCTTCTATATACATTCCTGCAAACAAAGTTGTTCGTAAAAAGCTAGTGCATGGTTTTTTGTTCAGTTCCCAAAGTCAGTAACTGCACACTGTACACATTTTATACTATACACTGCTATGTTCCATCAGGATCAGTACAACGATATTTGGTTTCCATTTTGTATACCACAGCTAACTTATTCGTCGCCGTTATCCTCAGTTAATGAGATGTGGAAATCAGAAAGAAGATATAATGTTAAAGTTATCCATTGCAGAACCTGGTGTAACGTTATCCATAAAGACACAATTTGGTGTGAAAATGTGTTGCGGAAAGACACGGGTGTTGTATTATGGACTATGATTGCTATAATTTTCCGTGTAAAATAAGTAATCCTACACTACACAGAATGTATCGGTTAGAAGCTATTCTGAGTTACCTTTTTGAAGTGATTGTAATCAGTAATAGGGAGTTAAGGTTACAAGGACACCTTTTACACTACTGGCCATTAAAATTGCTACACCACGAAGATGACGTGCTACAGACGCGAAATTTAACCGACAGGAAGAAGATGCTGTCATATGCAAATGATTAGCTTTTCAGAGAATTCACACAAGGTTGGCGCCAGTGGCGACACCTGCAACGTGCTGACATGAGGAAAGTTTAGAACCGATTTCTCATACACAAACAGTAGTTGACCGGCGTCGAATGGTGAAACGTTGCTGTGATGCCTCGTGTAAGGAGGAGAAATGCGTACCATCACGTTTCCGACATGATAAAGGTCGGATTGTAGCCTATCGCGATTGCAGTTTATCGTATCGCGACATTGCTGCTCGCGTTGGTCTAGATCCAATGACTTAGCACAATATGGAATCGGTGGTTTCAGGACGGTAATACGGAACGCCATGCTGGATACCAACGGCCTCGTATCCCTAGCAGTCGAGATGACAGGCATCTTATCCGCATGGCTGTAACGGATCGTGCAGCCACGTCTCGATCCCTGAGTCAACAGATGGGGACGTTTGCAAGAAAACATCCATCTGCACGAACAGTTCGACGACGTTTGCAGCAGCATGGACTATCAGCTCGGAGACCATGGCTGCAGTTACCCTTGACGCTGCATCACAGAAAGGAACGCCTGCGTTGGTGTACTCAACGTAGAACCTGGGTGCACGAATGGCAAAACGTCATTTTTTCGGATGAATCCAGGTTCTGTTTACAGCATCATGATGGTCGCATCCGTGTTTGGCGACATCGCGGAGAAACCACATTGGAAGCGTGTATTCGTCATCGCCATACTGACGTATCACCCGGCGTAAAGGTGTGGGGTGTCATTGTTTACATGTCTCGGTCACCTCTTGTTCGCATTGACGGCACTATGAACAGTGGACGTTACATTTCAGATGTGCTACGATCCGTTGCTCTACCCTTCCTTCGATCCCTGCGAAAGCCTACATTTCAGAAGGATAATGCACGACCGCATGTTGCAGGTCCTGTACGGGCCTTTCTGGACACAGAAAATGTTCGACTGCTGCCCTGGCCAGGACATTCTCCAGATCTCTCACCAATTGAAAACGTCTGGTCAATGGTGGCCGAGCAACTGGCTCGTCACAATACGCTGGTGACTACTCTTGATGAACTGTGTGTGGTATCGTGTTGAAGCTGCATGGGCAGCTGTACCTGTAAACTCCATCCAAGCTCTGTTTGGCTCAATGTCCAGGCGTATCAAGGCCGTTATTACGGCCAGAGGTGGTTGTTATGGGTACTGATTTCTTAGGATCTATGCACCCAAATTGTTCGAAAAGGTAATCACATGTCAATTCCAGTATAATATATTTGTCCACCCCCCCCATGAACCATGGACCTTGCCGTTGGTGGGGAGGCTTGCGTGCCTCAGCGATACAGATGGCCGTACCGTAGGTGCAACCACAACGGAGGGGTATCTGTTGAGAGGCCAGACAAACATGTGGTTCCTGAAGAGGGGCAGCAGCCTTTTCAGTAGTTGCAGGGGCAAGAGTCTGGATGATTGACTGATCTGGCCTTGTAACACTAACCAAAACGGCCTTGCTGTGCTGGTACTGCGAACGGCTGAAAGCAAGGGGAAACTACAGCCGTAATTTTTCCCGAGGACATGCAGCTTTATTGTATGATTAAATGATGATGGCGTCCTCTTGCGTAAAATATTCCGGAGGTAAAATAGACCCCCATTCGGATCTCCGGGCGGGGACTACTCAAGAGGATGTCGTTATCAGGAGAAAAAAAAACTGGCGTTCTACGGATCGGAGCGTGGAATGTCAGATCCCTTAATCGGGCAGGTAGGTTAGAAAATTTAAAAAGGGAAATGGATAGGTTAAAGTTAGATATAGTGGGAATTAGTGAAGTTAGGTGGCAGGAGGAACAAGACTTTTGGTCAGGTGATTACAGGGTTATAAATACAAAATCAAATAGGGGTAATGAAGGAGTAGGTTTAATAATGAATAAAAAAATAGGAGTGCGGGTTAGCTACTACAAACAGCATAGTGAACGCATTATTGTGGCCAAGATAGACACAAAGCCCATGCCGACTACAGTAGTACAAGTTTATATGCCAACTAGCTCTGCAGATGATGAAGAAATTGATGAAATGTATGACGAGATAAAAGAAATTATTCAGGTAGTGAAGGGAGACGAAAATTTAATAGTCATGGGTGACTGGAATTCGTCAGTAGGAAAAGGGAGAGAAGGAAACATAGTAGGTGAATATGGATTATTGGGGGGAAGAAATGAAAGAGGAAGCCGCCTTGTAGAATTTTGCACAGAGCATAACTTATTCATAGCTAACACTTGGTTCAAGAATCATAAAAGAAGGTTGTATACCTGGAAGAATCCTGGAGATACTAAAAGGTATCATTTAGATTATATAATGGTAAGAGAGAGATTTAGGAACCAGGTTTTAAATTGTAAGACATTTCCAGGGGCAGATGTGGATTCTGACCACAATCTATTGGTTATGAACTGCAGATTGAAACTGAAGAAACTGCAGAAAGGTGGGAATTTAAGGAGATGGGACCTGGATAAACTGAAAGAACCAGAGGTTGTACAGAGTTTCAGGGAGAGCATAAGGGAACAATTGACAGGAATGGGGGAAAGAAATACAGAAGAAGAATGGGTAGCTCTGAGGGATAAAGTAGTGAAGGCAGCAGAGGATCAAGTAGGTAAAAATACGAGGGCTAATAGAAATCCTTGGGTAACAGAAGAAATATTGAATTTAATTGATGAAAGGAGAAAATATAAAAATGCAGTAAATGAAGCAGGCAAAAAGGAATACAAACGTCTCAAAAATGAGATCGACAGGAAGTGCAAAATGGCTAAGCAGGGATGGCTAGAGGACAAATGTAAGGATGTAGAGGCTTGTCTCACTAGGGGTAAGATAGATATTGCCTACAGGAAAATTAAAGAGACCTTTGGAGAGAAGAGAACCACTTGTATGAATATCAAGAGCTCAGATGGCAACCCAGTTCTAAGCAAAGAAGGGAAGGCAGAAAGGTGGAAGGAGTATGTAGAGGGTTTATACAAGGGCGATGTACTTGAAGACAATATTATGGAAATGGAAGAGGATGTAGATGAAGATGAAATGGGAGATACGATACTGCGTGAAGAGTTTGACAGAGCACTGAAAGACCTGAGTCGAAACAAGGCCCCGGGAGTAGACAACATTCCATTAGAACTACTGACAGCTTTGGGAGAGCCAGTCCTGACAAAACTCTACCATCTGGTGAGCAAGATGTATGAGACAGGCGAAATACCCACAGACTTCAAGAAGAATATAATAATTCCAATCCCAAAGAAAGCAGGTGTTGACAGATGTGAAAATTACCGAACTATCAGTTTAATAAGTCACAGCTGCAAAATACTAACGCGTATTCTTTACAGACGAATGGAAAAAGTGGTAGAAGCGGATCTCGGGGAAGATCAGTTTAGATTCCGTAGAAATGTTGGAACACGTGGGCAATACTAACCTTACGACTTATCTTAGAAGAAAGATTAAGAAAAGGCAAACCTACGTTTCTAGCATGTGTAGACTTAGAGAAAGCTTTTGACAACGTTAACTGGAATACTCTCTTTCAAATTCTGAAGTTGACAGGGGTAAAATACAGGGAGCGAAAGGCTATTTACAATTTGTACAGAAACCAGATGGCAGTTATAAGAGTCGAGGGGCATGAAAGGGAAGCAGTGGTTAAGAAAGGAGTGAGACAGGGTTGTAGTCTCTCCCCGATGTTATTTAATCTGTATATTGAGCTAGCAGTAAAGGAAACAAAAGAAAAATTCGGAGTAGGTATTAAAGTCCATGGAGAAGAAGTAAAAACTTTGAGGTTCGCCGATGACATTGTAATTCTGTCAGAGACAGCAAAGGACTTGGAAGAGCAGTTGAACGGAATGGACAGTGTCTTGAAAGGAGGATATAAGATGAACATCAACAAAAGCAAAACGAGGATAGTGGAATGTAGTCAAATTAAATCGGTTGATGCTGAGGGGATTAGATTAGGAAATGAGACACTTAAAGTAGTAAAGGAGTTTTGCTATTTAGGGAGTAAAATAACTGATGATGGTCGAAGTAGAGAGAATATAAAATGTAGACTGGCAATGGCAAGGAAATCGTTTCTGAAGAAGAGAAATTTGTTAACATCGAGTATAGATTTAAGTGTCAGGAAGTCGTTTCTGAAAGTATTTGTATGGAGTTTAGCCATGTATGGAAGTGAAACATGTACGATAACCAGTTTGGACAAGAAGAGAATAGAAGCTTTCGAAATGTGGTGCTACAGAAGAATGCTGAAGATAAGGTGGGTAGATCATGTAACTAATGAGGAGGTATTGAATAGGATTGGGGAGAAGAGAAGTTTGTGGCACAACTTGACTAGAAGAAGGGATCGGTTGGTAGGACATGTTTTGAGACATCAAGGGATCACAAATTTAGCATTGGAGGGCAGCGTGGAGGGTAAAAATCGTAGAGGGAGACCAAGAGATGAATTCACTAAGCAGATTCAGAAGGATGTAGCTTGCAGTAGGTACTGGGAGATGAATAAGCTTGCACAGGATAGAGTAGCATGGAGAGCTGCATCAAACCAGTCTCAGGACTGAAGACCACAACAACAACATATTTGTCCAATGAATACCCATTTATCATCTGCATTTATTCTTGGTGTAGCAATTTTAATGGCCAGTAGTGTATATTAAATTGATATGCAAATTAATTAAATTTGTCAATTAATCACCCGCCCTCCCCCCTCCTACTCCCCGTCCCCGAGCACTCCCTACCCTGATGCTGGATGGCATCAAGTATCTTTCTCAGCCTATACTTGGGCCACAGCCCCTCCCCCATCTCTCTCCTACCCGTCCACCTTCCCAATCTATCCTATTGGTGGGAATTTCGAATTTTGGAGGGAATTTGGAATTATGATGGCAATTCCAAATTTTCGCTCTACAAATCAGTTGTCAGTTCAGAGGACATGATATTAACAGAAATTATTGATGGAAATTGTTTATAAAATGGGAACAGGTGGTAGGAATCGGAAAAAAACAATTCTTATGCTCCGAGAAGGAAATAATTTGCATTTCGTAGGACATAGATACTCTTGGTTAACTTCCGATCACTTCATCGCTTCATGTATTGGGATCGCAAAGTCATTAAGATGCTTTGCTGTGCACTTCGGGGCTCGCACATTACCGTCGTCGCCTCAGGTAGGAACTTAGCGATTGTAGCTTCCACGTGGTTCATTCCCCCCCCCCCCCCCCGCCCCCCGCGAGAGGTAAAAAAGTCCAGCCAGGGAGGCGACCCGCTGCTACCTGCGAAGCTGCAGGCCTGTTGACATTGAGGGCTCCACGCCGTTCGAGCTCGTAACTCTCTGGCGGCCTAATGACACAACGGCGACACATGCGCCACTCGGCTACGTGTTCGGTAGTCTACTGATGACCACTGGTCTGCCTCAGCCAGGGGGGGCGGCAGCTAGCGGTTGGAGTCAGTATACAATTCTGCTCTCAAGTCGCACTTTGTTGGTCATTACCGGTTTCGAAGGTTACCGTCTTCCCCCACAGCTCTGTCGTAAGGAAAATATCAACATATGTTTGTGGGATCCAGCTGCCATTGGGCCTGTCAGACTATTCATCTGTCTCAGACTGAACAAAGAGTGTCTTTCTAAACCTAGCAGCTGCATCCAGTTTTCCATCCACTTGCCGGCAAACATAGGATGTTTTTGAAAAGAACCTCTATTTGTTTCACAATATTGTTTTTGTTTCCCACAGAAACTGCCTGCACCAAGAAGAAAAAGAACACGAAGTTAGCATCTTCCCCCATACTTCTGTCTTAAGGAAATCTACAAAATACGAGGGTGAGTCAAATGAAAATCTTGAGTTTGTAGTAAAAAATCGAAATTTCGCGCCGTTATCCTGTAAGTTGATAAGGGTGCTACAAACAGCGTGCAGAATGGCCTGTAGGTGACAGCATAGTGCAGATGTACACATACCGTAGCAGTATCAGTATAAAGTTTGCCGCCCCACTTGCGCCTTGCACCAGGGAAGAACAGCGTTCTGTTATTCGGTTTTTGCGTAGTGAAGGTGTGAAACCTATTGAAATTCATCGAAGAATGTAGGTTCAGTCCGGTGATGTATGCTTGTCACAGCAGCAAGTCTTCGAATGGAGTAGGAACTTCGCAAATGGTGTGACTTCAGTGGAAGATGCTCCTCGTCCAGGTCAGGCACAGCGAGTTGTGACTCCACAGAACATTACAGCAGTTGAAGCTATAGTGAAGGAAAACCGCCGAGTGACACTGAATGACATTGCAGCATGTTTACAGATTAGTCATAGGTCAGCGCACCACATTGCGCATGATGTGCTCCAGTTTCGCAAAGTGTCTCTAACAAGGGAACCTCCCCATCGCACCCCCCTCAGAATTAGTTATAAGTTGGTACAGTGGATAGGCCTTGAAAAACTGAACACAGATCAATCGAGAAAACAGGAAGAAGTTGTGTGGAACTATGAAAAAATAAGCAAAATATACAAACTGAGTAGTCCATGTGTAAGATATGCAACATCCAAGTGAGTGTAAGCCCATGAGCCCTGTGGTCCCGTGGTTAGCGTGTGCAGCTGCGAAACGATAGGTGCTTGGTTCAAGTCTTCCCTTGGCAGAAAATTTTAATTTTTTATTTTCAGACAATTATCAAAGTTCAGGCACTCACATATAATCAGCTTCGCTCTCGAAAATTCCAGGACATGTTCAGATTTGTTTGGACATATGCAGAATTTTACGGTCTACACACGGAAAAATTTGAAAACGTTAAAAACATATGTTTTGACAGAGCACAGACAAAACTGTGCGACTGTGAAACTGTTGCATTCATTTGTTGCAGTTTATGTGACAAACTCTTATGTTTTCACACTTTTTTGGGAGTGATTATCACATCCACAAGAAAACCTAAATTGGGCAAGGTAGAAGAATCTTTTTACCCATTCACCAAGTGTACCTTCCACATGGACTACTCAGTTTGTATATTTTGCTTAGTTTTTTCATAGTTCCACACAACTTCTTCCTGTTTTCTCGATTGATCTGTGTTCGGTTTTTGAAGGCCTATCCACTGTGCCAACTTATAACTAAATCTGAGGGGGGGTGCGATGGGGAGGTTCCCTTGTAAGATGGGTGCCACGGCAGCTGACTTCTCAAATGAGAGAACTACGTGTCGATGCTTGTGAAGAACTTCTTCGGCACTTTGAACGAGAAGGTGATGGCTTCCTTGCAAGAATCGATACTGGGGACGAAAACTGGGTTCACTTCCACCAACCGGAAACGAAGAGAGCGAGCAAGGAATGGCAAGAATCGCTACTGGGGACGAAAACTGGGTTCACTTCCACCAGCCGGAAACGAAGAGAGAGAGCAAGGAATGGCGCCATTCCCCATCACCAAAACCAAAGAAGTTTCGAACACAACCATTAGCAGGGAAGGTTATGCTGACTCTCTTTTGGGGCGAAAAAGGCGTCATTTTGGAGCATTACATGCCTAGAGGGACCACTGTCACCAGTGTATCATACACAGATCTAAAAAATCATCTGTGGCCTGCAATCAAATCAAAACGACGTGGATTGCTGTCAGCAGGTGTCCTTTTGCAAAATGACCATGCAAGGCCCCACACTGCCTGTACAACAGTTGCAACAATCACAGACATGCCTTTTGAATGTCTTCCTCAATCACCATACTCACCAACCTTGCCCCAAGTGATTTCTATATGTTTGGAGCACTTAAAGACGCAATGGGAGGAAAGAAGTTCCGCTCTGATGAAGAGGTACGCCAGGCGGTGCATGAGTGGTTGTCCGGAATACCAAAAGAATTTTTTTCTAAAGGAATTTATGCACTTTGTAAGAGCTGGAGGACTTGCATTGAGCATGGGGGAGATTATGTTGAAAAGTGATACAGCTTTGTACCACTTCTCCACAATAAATAATATTAAAACAATATTTAAGGTTTTCGTTTGACTCACCCTTGTATATTTCGGGGGATGCAGCATGTCAGACTATCTATCTGTCTCAGAATTAACAAAAAGTGTTTTTCTGAAGGAAGCAGTTGCATCCAATTTTCCATCCACTTGGCAGCACACACAGAATATTTCTCTCACATCTTTCTTTCCTTCCCCCAGAGATGTGATACTTTCCTCAAACAGCAGCAGTAAGCCTGTTTGAAGAAAAAAAGAAGGCAAGTTATAACTTGCTGGTATAGCACTCCGAGTTCATATTGGTCCTCTACAAAATAGAGGGTGTAGTCTGAAGCTATATAAAGCCCAACCCCCACCACAATCATCATCAGATCTTGACAGAGCATAGTTGTGGCAGTGCACCATGAAAGGCTCAGCCAGCAGTGATGCCAGCGGTTGTGGTGGTGGGAAACGACCAGACTTGGGTCGCTTGCCACGTAAGTGTTCATTAAAAAAATTATGAGTTCAAATTGCGACAGTTATACATATTTGCAGCAGAGTATTCGAAATTTTTCGAGATTGTGATACATTTTCGTAAGAAGTGGTTATAAAAGTTCTTTTTTTATTACTATTACATCATTTATTCCCGAAAAATTGATGGAGTTTGAACGCCAACTGGAAACTGAAGGTCTCCAGCAAGCAGAAGAGGTTGTGCTACCATCATGTAAGTACATCTCAAAATTCTGTGTGTGATAGTTGTCTGTTCAGAAAGCGTTTCTTAAAGTGTTCAAGTCGTAACAAGTGCTTGTAAACATCTCTACTGTAGTTCTAGCATTAGAGCAGCAGCTAAGAGCTGAAAGTCCCCCTCAAATGGAAGAGGAGGAAGGAAGAGATTAGTGTTTAACGTCCCATCGACAATGAGTTCAATAGAGACAGAGCACAAGCTCGGCTTAGGGAAGGACGAGGAAGGAAGTCGGCCGTGCCCTTTCAACAGATCAATCCCGGCATTTGCCTGAAGCGATTTAGAGAAATCACGGAAAACCTAAATTAGGGTGGCCAGATGCATGATTGAACCATCGTCCTCCCGAGTGCGAGTCCAGTGTGTTAACCACTGTGCCACCTCGCTCTGTCATGTGGAAGAGCTTGGGCTAGCATCATGTAAGTACATCTCCAAATTCTGTGTCGTAGTTTACATGTTCAGAAAACAGCTCTTGGTGTATGTAGATCGTAACAAGTATTTATAAATCTTTTGATCGCACTGTTGCAACATTAGAGCAGCAGCTGATGGACATTGAGCTGCTGCTGCTGGCGTCTGAAATGCAGCAACAAAGTATGTACTGTTGTAATATATTGCCATTAGCCTTTTTTTCATCATATGCAGTTGTGTGAGGTATACCGTATGATCAAAAAGTCAGGATAAATTTTGAAAACTGAATAAAGCACGGAATAATGTAGATAGAGAGATACAAATTGACACACATGCTTGGAATGACATGGAGTTTTATTGGGATGATGCTCCACCCCATATTGCTAGACGCGTGAAAGATCTCTTGCGCGCGTCGTTTGGTGATGATCATGTGCTCAGCCGCCACTTTCGTCATGCTTGGCCTCCCAGGTCCCCAGACCTCAGTCCGTGCGATTATTGGCTTTGGGGTTACCTGAAATCGCAAGTGTATCGCGATCGACCGACATCTCTAGGGATGCTGAAAGACAACATCCGACGCCAATGCCTCACCATTACTCCGGACATGCTTTACAGTGCTGTTCACAACGTTATTCCTCGACTACAGCTATTGTTGAGGAATGATGGTGGACATATTGAGCATTTCCTGTAAAGATCATCATCTTTGCTTTTTCTTACTTTCTTATGCTAATTATTGCTATTCTGATCAGATGAAGCGCCATCTGTCAGACATTTTTTGAACTTTTGTATCCAAGCATGTGTGTCAATTTGTACCTCTCTATCTACATTATTCCGTGATTTATTCAGTTTTCAAATTTATACTGACTTTTTGATCACCCGGTATATTATTCATTGTTGTAGATCTTGCTACTGCTAAAGAGGAAAATGAAAGTCTGGTAGCGGTATGCACCGATAGTGACGACGAACAGTCATCACTTCCATAGGTTATGAACGTTTTACTTACTTATTTAATTTTTTCGTAGTTATAATCAATATCTCGCTGTAGTCAAAGTCAGTACAAATTTTAGTTGTTGTTTCTAATGACCAATATCCTATTGTAGGCGACTTCTGTGAGATGGGTCGATGTCTGCACAACTATAACAACAGTTCCGGCGTCGGTGAGATGCTTGAGTGGGGGTGCTGAAAGACAGTGCGATCTCTCCCTTCTTGAACAGGAGATGGAGATATTTGACTCGGTGGAAGAACTACCAGAAAGATAGACTGAATTGCTCAATACTGGGACCCTGAATGTAACGGTGATTACGATGTGACCGTCATAAACATATAATTATTGTTCAGGAATGGTGATTTACTTAATTGTCTTTGATAGTTTACAGCATATATTTTTAAAAATCTAGAGCATTGTGCTTAATTTTTTCCCCATTGTTCGTATGTTACAAAGGTGACACCAACACTACCATGACAAGAGCTTGCTGTGGCACGTGCACGTAGAGCGGTGGTTGTGGGGGCAGGTGTCAAACACACACCCCAGCGGCGTGCACCGCCGTGCAAAGCGACTCTTGCTGCCGCAGTGGGAGGCGGCCGCAGCTGCTGCAGTGTCCGCTTCCAAGCCAACACTTACCGCCTGGCGTCCTTGGGTGGTTCAGCCATAGCAACGATCTTCCACCCCCCAGGCTGGCGAGGGTGAAGGCTCCAGTATGCAGGAGCATCAAGGAGCGCACTCGCCTCAGCCTGGTTGCTCCCACAGGAGGTCGCCGCCACCATCTCCTACTACTCACGCTCTGGCTGCTAACCCTCGCCGGCAAGGAAAGGTAGGTGTGCCTCGGCACATACCCCTTCACCGCGAAGGCGCCTCATCCCCAACACCCGCATCCACCAGCTGGACGCAGTCGTCACCTAGCTGTAGTACACTACTGGCCATTAAAATTGCTACACCACGAAGATGACGTGCTACAGACGCGAAATTTAACCGACAGCAAGAAGATGTTGTGATATGCAAATGATTAGCTGTTCGGAGCATTCACACAAGGTTGGCGCCGGTGGTAACACCTACAACGTGCTAACATGGGGAAAGTTTCCAACCGATTTCTCATACACAAACAGCAGTTGACCGGCGTTGCCTGGTGAAGCGTTGTTGTGATGCCTCGTGTAAGGAGGAGGAATGCATATCATCACGTTTCCGACTTTGATAAAGGTCAGATTGTAGCCTATCGCGATTGCGGTTTGTCGTATCGCGACATTGTTGCTCACGTTGGTCGAGATACAGTGACTGTTAATATAATATGCAATCGGTGGCTTCGGGGGGTGATACGGAACGCCGTGCTGGATCCCAACGGCCTCGTATCCCTAGCAGTCGAGACGACAAGCATCTTATCCGCATGGCTGTAACGGATCGTGCAGCCACGTCTCGATCCCTGAGTCAACAGATGGGGACGTTTGCAAGACAACAACCATTTGCACGAACATTTCGACGACGTTTGCAGCAGCATGGACTATCAGCTCGGAGACCATGGCTGCGATCACCCTTGACGCTGCATCACAGACAGGAGGGCCTGCGATGGTGTACTCAACGACGAACCTGGTGCACGAATGGCAAAACGTCATTTTTTCGGATGAATCCAGGTTATGTTTACAGCATCATGATGGTCGCATCCGTGTTTGGCGACATCGCGGTGAACGCACACTGGAAGCGTGTATTCGTCATCGCCATACTGGCGTATCACCCGGCGTGATGGTATGGGGTGCCATTGGTTACACGTCTCGGTCACCTCTTGTTCGCATTGACGGTACTTTGAACAGTGGACGTTACGTTTCAGATGTGTTACGACCCGTGGCTCCACCCTTCATTCGATTCCTGTGAAACCTTACATTTCAGCAGGATAATGCACGACCGCCTGTACGGGCCTTTCTGGATACAGAATATGTTCGACTGCTGCCCTTGTCAGCACATTCTCCAGATCTCTGACCAATTGAAAACGTCTGGTCAATGGTGGCCGAGCAACTGCCTCGTCACAATACGCCGGTCAGTACTCTTGATGAACTGAGGTATCGTGTTGAAGCTATATGGGCAGCTGTACTGGTACACGCCATCCAGGCTCAGTTTGACGCAATGCCCAGGCGTATAAAGGCTGTTATTACGGCCACAGGTGGTTGTTCTGCGTACTGATTTCTCAGGATCTATGCACCCAAAGTGCGTGAAAATGTAATCACATGTCAGTTCTAGTATAATATATTTGTCCAATGAATACCCCTTTATCATCTGCATTTCTTCTTGGTGTAGCAATTTTAGTTGCCAGTAGTGTATAAATGATAATGAACCTTTGGTTAGCAGTAGTGCTCTATCCCATCCTGATAGTGAAGTACATCAGATTAAAGGCGTCACGACTGCTCTATCGGCGGTTCCTAGGGCCTTTGAGGGGTGTATCTCAAATCAGACTTGAGTGATCTCGTGACCCAGCAAGATTTCAAGAAGCGTGCCTCGCGGTGCTAGAGGCAGAGCTCCTGAAATCCCTAGACGATCCGACATATATTGCCATTAAATGTAACGCAGTGCTCAGCTGCGAGCTGACTCACCCGCCCAAACAGCAGGGTGCTGCTGAGGAGAAAACCTCACACTACATCTGTGTTGGCAATGGCGTTATATCTCGGAGTACAGAAATCGCCGAGTGGTATCGTGAGTCCACCTTGGCTGCTACACTGGCCCTGTTTTCCGAGATGGAGGTAAAAGGGTCAGCTAAAGAACTCAGCTAAATACCACACTTCGACATCCATATTCTTGTCTATGACCCGTTAAACGGAGCGTCCTGTTATATCGAACTCCCAGAGGATATTAAGAAGAAGCAGGCTCGGATTAACATTCAAAATGCATAAGAGAATGCTTGTTTTGAATAGTCAGTCCTATCTTGTGAAAGAAAAATTAAACAGCATCTCGATACAGAATAGGTCTTAACATTCGTGGACGTTATAATTTTGATGATATCGAGATCCCTGTAAAGATTGAGGACGTAACAAAATTTTAGGTACAAAATCCCAGAATATCAGTTCACGTTTATGATCTGAAGAGGCAGCAGAGAAGCAAGCCAGATGAGCAGGACAAACATACTACAGTTGGACCACTCCATTTTTCGAAATATTAAGGTGAGCGGGATCTTCATGTAAACATGCTGCTCTTCTCTGAAGGTGATAATCAATATTACGGATGAATGAACGACATATCCCGCCTCCTTTGCACCCAGTTGTCGGAATATAAAGATAAGAAACACATTAGCTTCAGGTGTCTAAATAACTTCTCGGTAGAAAAGTATTTAAAAAGACATCTGACGGACTGCGAATCTAAGAAACCGGTACGTGTTGTTCTTCCTACAGAAGAAAACAACTTTATTAAATTCAGGAATGCCCACCACCAGGAATGAGGTCCGTTTGTTGTATGTATATGCAGACTTCGAAAGTGTCCATGCCCCGACCAGCCACTGTGAAGGGATCTCCTTAGCGTCACATACCACCTTCACGTAAAAACACGTACCACATGCGGCGGCATACCACATTCCATGTTTATATGATTCAAGTTTTCAACGTTATGAATCTTATGTTGGGGATAATACTGCGGTTTAGTTGCTCACTGAGCTTTAAAAACTATCATGGGATGTTGATAGACTTTACAACACCATCGTCCCCATGACTGAATTGGAGGAGGATGAAAAATTATGCAATGATGCGGTTAACTGTCATATTTGTGGGCTGCCGTTAATACAAAAACTGAAACTCCGCGTAGAGTTCATTGTCACCTTAAGCGGGAGTTCTGCAGAGCAGCTCACAACGCATGCAATTTGAAGTATCAGTTACCATGACACATACCTGCTTTCTTCCATAACTTAAGTGGGTATGACACTCACTTTCTAGTTGAGCAGTGGGTTAATTTCGGTTGGGAGAAAATCAGGTCAATGTCCTGCCTGACAGCCTATTGAGAAGTATATTTCATTCTCTAAAAGAATGACGCCAAAAATTACGCACCGTTTGCTTGACACGCTGCATTTAATGCAGGCAACACTCCAGAAACTCGTTGAAACTCTACCTTGGGAGGATATGCTTATCACTCGATCTGCTTACCCTTACGAAGAAAAGGTTCATCTTGTCACTAGGAAAGGGGTTTTCCCTTATGAGTATCTGGATAGTGAGGCGAAACTCGACGAAATCAGTCTACCTGACAATTCTGAATTTATCAGTACTCTCGCAGGCGACGCTATAACTAGTACAGATTATGAGCGTACCGTGAATGTCTGGCGGGAATTCATCATTCCAAATTTAGGTGAATACAAAGACTATTCAAGGACACCGACGCGAGCTTGCTTGCGGGTTTTTCTGAAAAATTTCAGAGCGTACGTATGACTTCGTACTCTCTGGAGCTCGCCTTTTATTACACGGCATCTGTGTTGTCCAGGGACGCAATGCTCAAGAAAATGAGGCGCAGCATTGAACTTTTGACTGATGCCGATATGCTTCTTTTCTTTGAACGTGGGATCCGTGGAGGACTTTGTCAGTGTGTGCATGAACACGCCAAAGTAAATAATCCACGTATGGGTGCTGGATTCAACGCATCCCTCGATTCAAGCTATATTCTATAATTGGATGTGAATAACATATACGGGCACGCCATGATGTCACTGCCGGTTGGTGGGTTTCAGTAGGTGCCCAAAAACGAATTTGAGGGATTAGGTGAAAAAATATTGGGTCTGGTGGCTGATTCTGATGTAGGATATGTGGTGGAGGCAGACCTCATATATCTTGTTAGTTTGCATGAAATGACAAGCTAGTTGCCGTTATGTCCAGAGGAACAAGTTCCGCGAGAAACCACTCTCCCTAAAATGATGACCACTGTCGAAGACAAACGTTGGTGTGTAGTTCATTATCGTAATCTCGAGCAGTGTCTCAGCTTAGGGATGGAGCTAAGCAGAATTACGCAGGCTATCTACTTCAGTCAGTCCCACTGGTTGTCGGAATACATTAAATACCGAAAAGAGGGCGGGCGTGACTAGTTATTTCGAAAAAGATTTTTACAAATTGATGAATAATTCCATTTTCGGTTAAACCACGTAGAATGTGAAAAATGAACGTGATATTTTGATTAGGACCGAATGGGGTGGGACGTGGGGCGTAAGAAATTGCATGGCCAGATCAAATTTTAAGTGGGTCACAATTTTCAGTGAGAACTTTGTTGCTGTTGAGATGTCGAAGCTTTCAGTAGAGTTTACGAAACCAATCTACACTCCTGGAAATTGAAATAAGAACACCGTGAATTCATTGTCCCAGGAAGGGGAAACTTTATTGACACATTCCTGGGGTCAGATACATCACATGATCACACTGACAGAACCACAGGCACATAGACACAGGCAACAGAGCATGCACAATGTCGGCACTAGTACAGTGTATATCCACCTTTCGCAGCAATGCAGGCTGCTATTCTCCCATGGAGACGTTCGTAGAGATGCTGGATGTAGTCCTGTGGAACGGCTTGCCATGCCATTTCCACCTGGCGCCTCAGTTGGACCAGCGTTCGTGCTGGACGTGCAGACCGCGTGAGACGACACTTCATCCAGTCCCAAACATGCTCAATTGGGGGACAGATCCGGAGATCTTGCTGGCCAGGGTAGTTGACTTACACCTTCTAGAGCACGTTGGGTGGCACGGGATACATGCGGACGTGCATTGTCCTGTTGGAACAGCAAGTTCCCTTGCCGGTCTAGGAATGGTAGAACGATGGGTTCGATGACGGTTTGGATGTACCGTGCACTATTCAGTGTCCCCTCGACGATCACCAGTGGTGTACGGCCAGTGTAGGAGATCGCTCCCCACACCATGATGCCGGGTGTTGGCCCTGTGTGCCTCGGTCGTATGCAGTCCTGATTGTGGCGCTCACCTGCACGGCGCCAAACACGCATACGACCATCATTGGCACCAAGGCAGAAGCGACTCTCATCGCTGAAGACGACACGTCTCCATTCGTCCCTCCATTCAGGCCTGTCGCGACACCACTGGAGGCGGGCTGCACGATGTTGGGGCGTGAGCGGAAGACGGCCTAACGGTGTGCGGGAGCGTAGCCCAGCTTCATGGAGACGGTTGCGAATGGTCCTCGCCGATACCCCGGGAGCAACAGTGTCCCTAATTTGCTGGGAAGTGGCGGTGCGGTCCCCTACGGCACTGCGTAGGATCCTACGGTCTTGGCGTGCATCCGTGCGTCGCTGCGGTCCGGTCCCAGGTCGACGGGCACGTGCACCTTCCGCCGACCACTGGCGACAACATCGATGTACTGTGGAGACCTCACGCCCCACGTGTTGAGCAATTCGGCGGTACGTCCACCCGGCCTCCCGCATGCCCACTATACGCCCTCGCTCAAAGTCCGTCAACTGCACATACGGTTCACGTCCACGCTGTCGCGGCATGCTACCAGTGTTAAAGACTGCGATGGAGCTCCGTATGCCACGGCAAACTGGCTGACACTGACGGCGGCGGTGCACAAATGCTGCGCAGTTAGCGCCATTCGACGGCCAACACCGCGGTTCCTGGTGTGTCCGCTGTGCCGTGCGTGTGATCATTGCTTGTACAGCCCTCTCGCAGTGTCCGGAGCAAGTATGGTGGGTCTGACACACCGGTGTCAATGTGTTCTTTTTTCCATTTCCAGGAGTGTATTTGGGTATGTATATACTGGACACCTCCAAACTCCACATGCACCACTTCCTCTATGAGGTTGCTAAAACTCATTTCATGGAACCAAAGTTACTTTATATGGATACAGATAGCTTCACCTACTGAGTGAAGAACTGCGATCCATATGAAGTAATTAGATGTCAGGGTAATGCATTTGACACATCGTGATACGCAGCCGATAATCCTTACGGTATTGTTCTTCAGAACAAGAAGGTTAACAGCTTAATGAAAAATGAGGCGGACTGATTACCGATTGTGGAGTTTGTGAGTCTAAGATCCAAAATGTATGCATATCCTATAATAGATGGAGCCATGCACAGGGGGACTAAGGGTGTGCAACGTGCGGCATCACGTGTCCTCACGGTCGAAGACTACTTACAGTACCGTGCGGTGGAGTTCGCGGTGCTCCACCACAACCTCCGCATCTGGTACAGCAAAAACTAGTATTGGATCGCGAGGTCACGAGGTGTACATTGTGCTGCAATCTAAAGTCGGATTGTCACTTCATGACAAAAAAGAGCCATTTGTGATGTTGGCATCGAAGCCCTCCTATATTCATACTATTTACTTGAAGTGCGAGAGGGGGTGGGGGACTCCGAAGGAATGAATGAGACAGAGTGAGTGAGTGACTGGCTGAGTGAGAGCTTGTACCAAATAGTACGGCTCTTTCATCATAGTTTAAATATTGTATGTGTGATGTATGGCGTGTCTGCATGTGATGTGTGAGTGATTATGTGTGTCCGTGTGTATGCGTGTGAGTGCTTTTGATTATGGATGTCTGTGTAAATATGAGTGCCTGTGTGTAAATATATTCTGTTTTTTTCCTAAGTAAGTACCACAATATCTAGGCACGACTATAGGGCATAAGCAGTACGTGTTGGGAAAAAAATTATAAAAAAATATTTAAAAAAACTGAAAATGTGCAGTGTATTTATGGAAAATATTAAAAAAATTAAACCAAAATCATCAAAAAAGTTAAAAGAAATAGTAAATGAAGGAAAAAACAGTTTACCGTATTTCTCGCTTTTGCACTTCATGTGCGTGTGTCATAGTATGAATGCATTGTTTTTTAATTTTCACCTACCGCTAGCTATCCAAGTCATACTATTTTTTAGTGTGAGGTCCACACAGTTCATTTTGGTGTAGCTGTTTGGGATGAACAATTTAGAGCCATCCACTTCATTGTATTATTAAATTATTTCAGCTGCTGGAGGTGGAAAACGTTTACAGCCACCGAGTTCAAAGTATAAATTAAGTCTTCCGTTTGGGTGGAATTTCACTAGTAATAGTACTAGTGTAAGAGAAACTATACCTCTGCAATAGCTGTAACCAGGACTGCAATGTAAAGTATAAAAAGATTCTTCAGTCAGCAATATTATTTTTAAAAACCAAAAACTGTAAATAGAAAAATTCTAACAGAAACACGAACTGTGAATTTAAAAGCAATATTACTTCGCGTATTGTAACAACAACAAGATTTGTGGATGTAAAGCAGTATTGTTACTGTGGTAATTTATGTTTAAATAAAAAATTGTTATTCGTTAACATACGCCTTTGTTGTTGGCTGGTTCTGAGCACTATGGGACTCAACTGCTGTGGTCATAAGTCCCCTAGAACTTAGAACTACTTAAACCTAACTAACCTAAGGACAGCACACAACACCCAGCCATCACGAGGCAGAGAAAATCCCTGACCCCGCCGGGAATCGAACCCGGGAACCCGGGCGTGGGAAGCGAGAACGCTACCGCACACCTTTGTTGTTGTTTCACAAATCCCTACACTTACAAATGAATATAAAGGCTGTGCAAGATGCACAAAATACTAGTTTAAAGCATGAAGAAGGTGACGTTTGAGATGGAGGTAAACAAAATATGTGCAATTATTGTAAGGAATTTCGCCTATCGTGCTTCACGTATACGTTTTTGGGAACGGGAGGCGCTTGATCGTGACCGCTTCCGAAGACATATAGCAAACATGGCTGGAATTATATCTCCTGTGCTAGAACAAAGTCAAAGACATAGGATCTGAGCAAAGCTACGTACTATCTAGGTAGGAGCTAGATAGAAAAAAAAAAAAACACAGAATGTGAGGTAAAAAAAGTTATTTATTTTCGTTACTTCAACTTATAACTAATTTTATATTTTCAAAAGCAGACACAACACTGTTTTCACATATCTTCTTCTTAAGCCTACGGATAGCTGTATGCCCGTAGAACTCCACGTCTTGAATAGACGCAAACTTGAATAATCGCTGCATCCATGTGATCTTCTCCTCGCGTTTGACATAGATAATGGTCTCAGAATCATCGAATGTTCGAAGTGACGTCATCGTTTCTTTAAAAGGTATACCAGGATCATCCCAGATGAGTCTATGAAAGAAACGTGTTAGCCAATTTGCAGTTCTCCGTGTTTTAGCACAGCTCACATCCTTGAAATGCCTTAGTGATGCAGTCCTTGCTGAGAATGTCTCTATTATACCGGCATCATCTGTGTATGCTATAATTACAACATCTTTAAATGCGAATTGTCTACACTTATTACCATAGAAATCTTGAATGTCGGCAACGACGTTCACACTGCAAGTTGTCATTGTGAAATGCTCTGGGCATGCCACAGCACTTGGCCATTTATACAGCTCGCTGCACAACATCAGTAAGTGGGCAACAGTTAATCACTCGGTCATGTAGAACAAGAGCATACGTTGCAGTGTGCTCTGGGGAATTTTATGAAGATTCAGATTCGATTCGTACATCTGTTGGTTATGATTTAATTATCTAATTATGCTTAGAATAGTCTATCACGATGATTGGTGCCAGCTCCTTGAATTTCCGTGGACTGAGTAGGCATACTCTTCAATACCTTCAAAGTAAGAAGCACGGAACCTCGCATATATGTCAAGATACTAGACTGTATACATTCTGATCCCACTGCAGCAGTAAATTGTCATACGGATAGAATTCGGAATTGAAGTAGACTCAGTCATTTGTTAAATTACAGTTATCAAATACTGTGGAATCATTTGCTAAATTTCCTCTTCCATTGGTCTGGAACACAAGTATGATGAATCCTGGTTTATCCAGCTGCATGGAGGTTTTAATCGCCCATGTTTGTCTACACGCTGTCGGTAGCACTCAAAAACCTCCCAAGAGTGGAGAGTTAATGGCAGATATGTACCGGTATTCAGAACTTTCAAGAGCTTCAAACGCTTCTCGTATGCCACGGTGATTTTCCATATAATTTTATTGATGATGATCTGTTTCTCCTCATGACCTCCTTGAATGTATGAGTTGCTATCTGTTGCTCTCCGTACCAGAATAAGCACCTGTTTAGCATTCATAATAATTCGCTGCATGTCCTCAAAGTACCCGATAAGCATATTTAGAGGTATGCATGCAGTAAATCGGCAGTACTGTTCTGCTGTTCTGTCCCTAGGCTCGTCTATGAACCGTCCTGCAGTTTCTAAGCCATTAAAATCCAAGGGTGATGATGAAACATATGTCTTAAGAGTTGACGCTATTACATTACGTGTATGATCAATCTCTACCCCATTAAGTTCATAACGTATTTCCTGGAACAGGAATGCCAAAGCATTGCGTATAAGCCTTGATTCCGCTGTACGACTACCATCCTTTTTCTTAAGGGATCCATCTAAATATATGAAACTCTTGCATGGGAGAGTTAAAGCGTCTTGATGCTGGATGACAATCCTAATTTCATCGTTTTTGTTAAATGTAGTTAAGCACAAGGTTCATGCGAGAAGTATTCCTGGCGTATGATTCGCTCATCATATTCCACTGGGTGAGATATATTGAGCGACGACGTCATTGGAATGTTTCAAGCCCACCAATTGAAGAAACTCGTACTTCACGCGTGTTATCACCTTGCGGTTCCGCTACGAAGTGCTATGCTGTGCGCTGGTTTTATACCTTACGCCCATCTTGTCGTAGATGTAGTTGTACAATGATGTGCTCAACGTGAAAGTAAACAAGTTGGTTATTCTGATATACAATACGCTGCTCCAGATAGTGCAATGTCTGAACTGTCATTGGAGTATATATAGCGGTGGTAGGAGTATCAGCAATCGTATACCCCATTCCATCTGATGGGAGGAGTCTCAACAATCTAATACCCCGTTCCAACTGATAGGAAGAATCCGTAAATTGAATACACCAATCTATCGTTGCGATAAGAGTTCGTTACAATGCTACACTCAACACAGATTGTACAGAGGGGGAGAATATCC
Organism: Schistocerca nitens; assembly: GCF_023898315.1. NCBI lineage: Eukaryota > Metazoa > Arthropoda > Insecta > Orthoptera > Acrididae > Schistocerca > Schistocerca nitens. Next base: position 652,513,119 of record NC_064618.1, on the reverse strand, counting down.
ACTGTCTGATCAGATTTGTAAAATTTATTGGTATCCGTCATCAAAACCTGTCTCTTTGTGAAACCGAGGAGTGGGCTTATTGAACCTTTCTGCTTAATTAAGTGTACTGATGTTTGGTTCAAATGGCTCTGAGCACAATGGGACTTAACTTCTGAGGTCATCAGGGCCCTAGAACTTAGAACTACTTAAACCTAACTAACCTATGGACATCACACACATCCATGCCCGAGGCAGGATTCGAACCTGCGACCGTACCGGTCGCGCGGTTCCAGACTGTAGCGCCTAGAACCGCTCGGCACCCCGGCTGGCGTACTGATGTTTGCTAGGAACTCAGTCCCTCCACCAGACTGTTTTAAAACTTCGTTAAGTTCATAAATATCGTATGTGTCAGGTTCAATTTCTACAATTTATTCTTTACCATTTATTTCCAGATACAGTTTATTGTTAGTCACTGTGATATTTGGGATAGCATTGTGTGTCTCCAGTCCAAGCAGATCGTTGCTCCAATCTCCTGCGCTTCGATCAATTGGTGGGAAGTAATTCGCACGTAGTACAAAAGATCGTTCTTTTAATGTCACAGTGTACGACATTGCATCTAAACATCGACTGGTGAATGGCTGTTTAATACCCAGCCTTATATATCATTCGTAAAAGTCAGGAGGAACATGATGCACAGATGACTACACAGGAACGTATTAAAGATTTGGTATCGTCGAAAATTGTAGGACACTTGTCTTCTACCTCCGAAGCATTGTCGTAATTCTTCTGGGGGTTGCAGGTCGCCGAATGAGTCGAAAATCGTAGACGTTATTTGCATTTATTTTTGTAATATATGCTACCCAGTGAGTTCCAAGTGCTCCTGCTACATCCAGGTTCACAATTCCGCATTCTCTTGATTTCCATACAGTCTTCGGAAATGTATTCCGCATAAACACACCTTGTAATATTATTGGGATTTCCGTAGTATGAAAGCTGTCAGTACCCTTGGAAAGGCATTCACCTATCTGTATATTAAATGATCAACTTATGAGATGAGACCTACTCCTTGAAAGACATTTTGTAAGTAGGCTGTTTAGGTTTTTTTATTAGTAACGCCACCTCTGTATGAAAATCACTGGCTGTGCTGTGTGCAGCCTGTGGCTGCTTTGCATTGTTGTAATACTCGCCATTGTAGTGTTAGGCAGCTGGCTGTGAACAGCGCGTAGCGTTGCGCAGTTGGAGGTGAGCCGCCAGCAGTGGTGGATGTGGGGAGAGAGATGGCGGAGTTTTGTAATTTGTCATGAACTGCTATATATATGATGATATCAAGGTAAATACATTGTTTGTTCTCTATTAATATCTTTCATTTGCTAACTATCCCTATCAGTAGTTAGTGCCTTCCATAGTTTGTATCTTTTATTTAGCTGGCAGTAGTGGCGCTAGCTGTATTGCAGTAGCTTGAGCAGCGAAGATTTTTGTGAGGTAAGTGATTTGTGAAAGGTATAGTTTAATGTTAGTCAGGGCCATTCTTTTGTAGGGAATCTTGAAAGTCAGATTGCGTTGCGCTAAAAATATTGTGCGTCAGGTTAAGCACAGTCTAGTAAAATTGATAAAAGGGGACGTTTCATATGTCGACCCTTAGCCGAGGATACCTCACTGGAATCTTCTGATTTTGTTTCTTGTAGTTTGTGTAATTAGTGTAGCATTTGTTTATTGCTAGCGCGTAATTGTAGAGAAAATCTCCTTTATAGTTGCAGTCTTTCATTGTTGTACAGTAGAACAGTTGTGGTATGCATGTAGATTTGCACCAAGTATTTCGCAGCTGCAATTAACTAGATATTATTTTCAGTGCTATGTTAATGTGTTCCCCTATTTTTGCTCTTCAAATTGTGTTTTTCTGTGTTGTCGTGTGAAATATTGTGACAATAATGGCGTGTGAAATACGTAATACTAGGCCCCAAAGTAAACTGAGAAATGACAGTGAAGACGAAAGCAGTGTGTTAGCGCCGCAGAGTAATGAATTAACTAATGTTCAAAGTAATAATTTGGTAATTGTGCATAGGGAAATGGAGCGGGCGGCAAACAATGGCGTAGACAGTGAAACAATTAGTGAGCAGTGAAACATTATCGATCGGTCGGTCGGCAACAGCTCGCCTCAGGAATCCGAAATGACAGGACACAATTTCGCAAATACTGTAGATTCAGGTTTTGGGTCATCACCGTTTTCTCAAATAAGTCAAAACACATTTTCTGCTTGTCAAAATGTGAATGTTGCCGGTGCAAATGCACTGCCGAAAAGCGTAGAGAAACAGATTCCAGACACTAATACATTATTATTGCAATTAATGCAACAAATGGAACAAAATCAGAAACAAATGGGACAAAAGCTTCAAAAGTTAGACATAATGGAACAAAATCTTTAAAAGTTAGACACAGTGGAACAAAATCTTAAAAAGTTAGACACCACACTTGAACAAACACGTGAGGATTTAACTAATGAGTTACATCACATTGAATCGAAATGTCAAAAAGTCTGTAACGACGTAAAAACACAAATTTGTGAGCATTTCCTACCTATTTTTTCGCGTCATGAAAATGCTCTACAGAATCACGAAGCAGCCATAAAAGAACTGCAAACTACTGTTCATGAAAATCATGAGACCTTACAAGCCAAATTTGACTCAGTTGCATCTACCGATTCGGTTACGCAACTTGCAAAAACTCAGGAAAACTTGAAGGACACAGTAGATTCGATTTCAACACAAATGGACAATCTGAAACTTGGTTCAGAAAAACACACTGAGGAAATGTGTTCACTATCGGAGAAAGTAGCCGAACTTTCGGATCAGTTCACTAACTTATCTACGAAGGTAGATGGTAATCTGAACGACACAAAACCGGTAGTCTTAAATGACACAGAAGAGAGCGAACAAATTAGGAAACTGAAACAAAATCTGAATCAAATTAATACGCAACACCAAAGAGAAATCCGCGAAGTACAAGATCAGCTGACACAGGTAATATAAGAATTACGTATTTCAGAGGACACTCGCGCCCCAATACGGGAAGAGGGACATAGAAATACGGATCAACCACAAAATAATAACACAGGACACTTCGGAAATTATGAAAGAAATTGGCAAGGTGCACCGAATTTTGAGATAGAACCGCCGACACGACGTAACAATGACCGATATGCTACTCGCCGACACGATGATTTTGACTATAAGCTGTTTATTACTACACGTAAATTCAAAACGTTTAAGAATTCTGCCAACGACATTCATCCACAAGCGTGGCTCCATCAATTCTCTCATTGTTTTCCTCCCAACTGGTCACTGGAGCACAGGTTAGAATTTATGTGTGGCTACTTAGAGAATGAACCAGCTGTAAGAATGCGATCGGTCATTCACGATTGCCACAGTGAAGGAGAATTTTACCATGCCTTCCTCTCAGCATATTGGTCTCAAGCTACACAAGACCGAGTAAAACATAGCATCATAATGATGAAACATTTCGAACAATCTGAATTTTCCAGTCTTGTGAAATATTTTGAAGACATGTTACACAAGAATCAGTATCTTTCAAACCCATACAGCCCCTCAGAACTCATCCGCATTTGCTTAATCAAACTGCCTGAACATTTACGACATATTATTTTGGCAGGACGTTGCAAAGACGACATTGAAGCATTTCAAGGACTCTTACAAGAACTGGAAATTGACACTGACAATCGCGGAACGCACGAGCACAACAATTACAGATCACATCCGTCGCAATTCCGCGATGAAAGAAATAATATCTGGACGCGACAAGGCTATTCTCACAACACAAATCGTGACCGAAACAGACATCATCCGTATGACAACCGTTGGCAGAGTAGTAATAATTACAGGGAAAGATCACCTCTCCGCGGTAATGACTATCACAGAGACAATCAGAGGAACAGACAATATGGAAACCAAAACAGTTATTATTACGGGAGACAGAATAACTTTAGACGCAACGGTCCACCGTGCAGTGATAATTCAGGGAGAAATTCTCCACCACTTAACCGAGAAGAAAGAAACTACAGGAACCACCGACATGACGACAGACGATATGATCGTAACGACAGACCTGAATTGCATCAGAACTGGCGGGATTTAAACAGGGCAGGGCCCTCTCGTCACGGTGAATTTGTAGAAGTTAGGTCTCCAAACCCCAATAACGACGCGCGCCAACAAAGGAACAGACAATGACTCGCACCGCAGGCAACCGCGTGCGCTGGCTGGCTCAGAGAAAAATAAATAGACGCTAACCTTGAGAAAAATTCCAGTATTCTTTACCGACGTATACCACGTGATAATTGCTTTGAAGTTGAAACTCTGCGTACTAGGAAGAGTAAAGGTTTACACCACATTTCACATGTAAAACCGTTTATTGAAAGATAATCTGCTTTTTTTAATGCAACATTTTGGTTTACTTGCAAATACATTATGGATTCAAGGTGCTTTCTGAGAGATACCAGGTGACACAGTGGTTAGTTTATTTGACAGCTACACGACTATATCACGACGCTACTAATGTGTGACACAATTCACCTTGTTGCTTTTGCGGTGTATCTGTTTTACATCTGCACAGTTTTTCTGAATTCTTCTGGAAAGTAAAACATGTTTTAGTAGTAACTTTTGTGGTATAGCAACAATGAGGCAGCCTTTTCCGTAGCACAACAATACGTTACAGTACAGTACTTTCTTCATCACAACAATAAGCGTAATAACTACGATATCTATACGCAAAACATTTCACTTTTGTTTATCATGAGGTAAGTACATTGACTTCTGCAGAACTTAGCTTTCGGAGGACGATAACTACGACACTTACACAGAGATTATCTGACAACAAGACGCACAGTTTAGCGCTACAGTACACGTATTTGAGTGATTAATTTTGTACTTAAAACGTTTATTTTCTAAGATTTTTGAATTATAAAGAAAGTTTTCCGTGATACATTTCATTCCATTGCTGTAATCTGTAACACCTGAGGGTATAATTACATGAATCCTCAGGGGGGTACACGCTTACTATGTGTACCATGTGTTTGGCAAACACAAGGAGCCCTAGCTAATATGGTATTTGCTTATACAACTTTACACATCGGTACCGTATTTCTCTAACACACAAATTACACAGCTATCTGATCATTTAACTGAGAGATAAACATTTCTTTTTACTACATCAGTGACACATGTTTACGCAATTTCACAGTTGGGTAATTTCACACTTATGAAATTGTATTTTGTCAGTACTTTGTGAACTGTTCATATTTTTTTGGAACCATTGTGACACTATGAGAGCTTTGAATGATGTATTTGGCAAGGGAGCATGATTTTTAAAGTACGTTTGAGGTAAATGACACTACTGACATGAGCAGATAATTTGTTTAGGTTTTGAAATTATTGGAGGAAGCTACGACGATTTTGAGAATTGACTGAGGTGTTATGATGTTATTATTACGATGACTATGTGTATTATGCTGTTGCGGTATGTTTATGATCAGTAAGCTGATGCTATATGAATTATTTGATTATGCTACGTATTTATTATCAGGAAATATTGAAGAAGCGTCGACGAATTTGTATATGTGTAATAAGGTAAGGAGTAATGAATTAGGGACTCTGACTTGTAAAAAAGGATGTTGGAAACCAAGAATCGTACTTTAAGAGGTAGGAAATGTGTGTAAATGCGTGAATGTATCACAATGCCGGCGAAAATTTTTTGGACACTGTTATATTCATAAGATATTGTTTCTACACATTTGTAACTAAATTCTCAACCTGTGAATTTTTTTTATATGAGACTGTCACTGTAGCGAAAACTGCTGTCGTCAATATTTTGGTATGAAAGGTAAGTGACCGTGACGTAATTCGTTGTGAGCGGCCAGGTGTGCCAGCCGCCTTGAGAAAAAGCCATTAGGTGGTAGAAAAAAAAGGGGAGGCCATTATCCTCGCTATTGACATTCCTTTGTAGAAAGCATCGTAAATACGACACGCTAATAATAACTTGGAAACATTTTTACATCTGCACACCTGATTATGACAAGCGTCTTTCTATGAGAGTTGAGAGATTTTCTGTACTACCTTATGAAATGCCCTATGGCTAATGAATGATGTTTCATGCCTTCCTTTGTACATATTTACTCATTTTGTTTAATATCTAGTTTCTAGCTGCACTGTAGCATTGGTTAAAATGAAATTTAATATATGTACTAATATAGTTATTTTATGCCTACAGATCGAGTCAATAAGAAATTTATGATCTACTTCCAAGAAAACGAGGGCACATAAATAGACATTTCCCTTCACAGGAATTGCATAAATAATTTCTTTACGATTTGGTAACTTATCTGCTAGTGTAAGTTCTCGTGATGCATCACTCTAGTGTTAAGATGTGACATAGGTATTAGACATGGCCATTTTTAGTGTAATACTTTTTCTGCTTGAACTTTGTCATGTTTAGGTATAAGTTATGCTGTTTGCCAGGCATAGTGCTACTGAATTTTAATTTGTGTTACTCTGCTAAGCGAGATTTATTTTTCTTGTTTGCTGCACATTGCCTTATATTAGTCGTAATATTGCAATTGCTTCGCTAATTTCTAAAATGCTGCTTCCTTTGCAAATCTGCACTTTTTTGTCATTGCTCTTTGCGTTAATTGTTTTATGTGCTGCTGCATTGCCTCGTCCCTTAGTTTAGCATCTGAGCTCAGTAGATTTAAGTTAGCTTAAGAGGGGGTAGACTATATAAGAAACTAGTTGTGATGAATGGAAAGAAATGCATTGAAGGTATATGAAAACGTTTTGGGCCAAAATGAGTATTGTACAATGATCCGTAATTATTTTGAAAGAAATATTGTTAGAATACAGAAAGGAGGTATAGATAGGACTTTTTGGGAATAATGATGAACGAAGGGAGATCTCCAAGTACAAAAAAAAGTTTTGTTGGCAAGATACTGCAGTAAAACAAACCCTGTCCTTTCCGTTTCTGTTATTCCGCTATGTGTTTGTGTACTCTTGTACATTTGTGTTCTTCCTGTCTTTATGTGTTTATCTGATGCGAGTTGTAGAATTTTTTCTGATAATATGTTATTTACCTTGTAAAGATGCTTAGACATTATTTATTCTGTTTTGTTTTAATGCTTATGTGTGAAGTTGATGTTCCAAAAGTTATTCTGATATTTAATGTATTTACTTATGTCATAATTCCTGTAACATTGATGTATATGTTTATTTCTGTTCTGTTGTAAAACCTGTACTACAAATGTTATCTGTATTGTTATGTTCTTTAATAATGTATTTTGTACCTTTGTAATTGTATTCTCATGTTATAATATTGTAATTGACACCAGTTCTTCAAATTAAGTATCATTTCACTGCACACGTCTCTGTTGGTCATAGTATATGGACAATATGTGAGAAGTAGGGACTGTTAGTGTTTGTATGTCTGTTAATAATTCAGCAAGGGACTGGATAACAGCATTGCTGGTTCTAAGGACAATTCCAAAAACTTTGTGAGTGCACAAGTGGTGGTTATGGACTTGCTATATTATCCGCAAGACTCTTCAATTGTGATTGTGCACCTGCACAGTCACAACGGATGGCTGCTGGCCATCTCTACGAGGACTACAGTGGGTCTACGTCGTTGCTGACTCACCAGTACCATAGTCTCTACAAGGACTACAGTGGGTCTACATCTTTGATGATCCATCAGTACCATTATTTCTACAAGGACTGCAGTGGGTCTGCACCTCTGGTGGCCCACCAATACCGTAATTTCTACCAGGACTACAGTGGGTCTGCTCTGTGATGACCTACCCACCAATACTCTTCAAAACTTCGACTGACTCTGTGGTGGGTTTGCTCTGTTGTGGCCCATTACCTGTCAGCATGTCAAGAGTCAGCACTGTCTTTCCATTGGAAGGACAACGCTACTTCTTCAAGACTGCATGGAAATCCACTACTTCCATGTGCATTTTCTTTTACTGCTCAGACTTTGAGAAAAACACTGCAATGTGATGAATGATCAGGACTGTCTTTATGGACTGTGAGAAAATTTTAGCTTTTGACCAACATTGTATCATTAAGTGTGTGCATTTGATTTCTTTGTTATTGTAATTACGAGTATGAAAAATTTTAAGAAATATGTATTGCCCACTGCCCAAAACCATTCGTAAAATTTTTTGTGGGTAGCATGGGGGCTATGTAAGTAGGCTGTTTAGGTTTTTTTATTGGTAACGCCACCTCTGTATGAAAATCACTGGCTGTGCTGTGTGCAGCCTGTGGCTGCTTTGCATTGTTGTAATACTCGCCATTGTAGTGTTAGGCAGCTGGCTGTGAACAGCGCGTAGCGTTGCGCAGTTGGAGGTGAGCCGCCAGCAGTGGTGGATGTGGGGAGAGAGATGGCGGAGTTTTGTAATTTGTCATGAACTGCTATATATATGATGATATCAAGGTAAATACATTGTTTGTTCTCTATTAATATCTTTCATTTGCTAACTATCCCTATCAGTAGTTAGTGCCTTCCATAGTTTGTATCTTTTATTTAGCTGGCAGTAGTGGCGCTAGCTGTATTGCAGTAGCTTGAGCAGCGAAGATTTTTTTGAGGTAAGTGATTTGTGAAAGGTATAGTTTAATGTTAGTCAGGGCCATCCTTTTGTAGGGAATCTTGAAAGTCAGATTGCGTTGCGCTAAAAATATTGTGCGTCAGGTTAAGCACAGTCTAGTAAAATTGATAAAAGGGGACGGTTTTATATTATTTACGTAACTGTAAATCTAGGGCGGACGATAATACATCGATTGCGCAGTCAAAGAAACATTTTAATAGAAGCTGAACTGACGTTCCGCTTCGATCTAAATAAAAGATGACACTAAAAAACTTTTGTAGATCTTCAGATTTTAATGTACTTCTGCTTGTAATGTGAAAACGTAAAGAAGGTCGACTTTAAGCTATTAAAGTGAACGGTTTTGCCAGTGTGCAGACAACATTATTAATTAATAAAATTCAAGTAATTTATGTTCGAAACTGTAAATCGGCAAGTTATTGTTATGAAGGTGTTGAACAGTGCAAGAACTGTCTTAAGGGGCTCCGGAAAGGCTCAAAATCATGAAAAGTTCAATTTTTACTTTTTTGCGTGTTCTGAATCTGCAGACTATTACCTTTTAATAGATATATAATTTATTCAATTCCGAAGACTACAACTATTTTTAAATTTTTTCTGAAATGTGTTCTACATGGGCGTGACCCACTGTGGCGCTGTTAAACTGCTGTCAAATGGTGTTATTATTAACGTCTGTGTTCATCAGGTACATTTTAGTGATGTGAGATAAAGTATGTGTTGTGGCTAACCTGTGTTGGTTCAATATATATCGCTGGTGTGATTGTCGATTGTTTCATGTTTATTTACTCTGTCGTTATCTCGAAAATATTCGTAATTAATTCTGTTTATTGAGTCTCTGTTTAGTTGAAGTATAATAATGAGTAAAAGTAAAGTTATTAGAAATCCTCTGAAGGCTTTTAAGAAAAGGAGAAATGTTGGAAAGCCAAAGGTATTTAGAAATATGGGAATGAAGATAGGTTCTAACATGGTACGAGCGATGCTTGCTTTAGACAAGGAACGCCTTCGGGCTGCAGACAGGGTTGTAAAGAGTCTAGAAATACAAGCAAGAGTAAACAGGAGGAGGAACAAGAGGAAGCTGGAGGAGGAGTTTGCAGAGGATGAAGAAAATCCATCCTATGGACCTGGAATGCACTAAAAAGTTAATCCAATCTTTGTAGCTCGATTCCCAAAACTTTTATTTTCTCGTACTAATTACATGTTTTCTAAGGATCTTCCAAACATATTTGTTTCAAACTTTCAGTAAATGTTGCACAGTACCTTCTGCATAATTTAACACAGCCTTTTTCCAAAAAACTGTATATTTTTGAATATATAAATAAAAAATTGCAAAAAAATGTTGTGAATTTTCATTACAATTGAAAAAAAAAATCATCTTTAATAACTGAACTAAAATTTTGTAAAATCCCTGTGTTAAGTTGTAGCCCATATTCCAATAAATAATCTGTAAAAAGTTCAACTTCCTACCTCAAATACTTTGTGAGGAAAGATGTAATTTATAAGCGTTATTTTAACATTGCAAGTATAGGGCGTTCCGGAGCCCCTTAACGAAGGAGAAAGGTAATGACTGTAATTCTGACAAAAACGTGAACCAAGGAGACAGCACAGGACAGGCTGAAATCTGATCGCACCATACAGTTACAAAAGTACTTACGTAAGTTATACTGTTTATAAATAAGCCCTAATTTGCTAGTGAGAATTGTTTGAATATATTTAGTGATTACCACATATCTTATTCTGTTCTTTTCCTTTATATTTTTTTTCACCCCCATGTCATATTATTTTTGTAAATATCAAACAGCCACTACAGCAGAGAATACTCGCGTCTTGTATAAAAAAAGACTGTTTTCCGGTATTTCTTTCCTTACTGCTTCATTTTATCCTATCGCTGTTATTTCCTTGCAGAGTTGCTTTTTTACGTAGTTAGAATTCATTTCTGATCATCTCCTCATGCAAAGTTTATTTGTTAGCATTATTAGCATCTTCATTGTTGCTACGGATAAGAACACAAGATGGATGCCATAATAGCAGGATTAAGTGTCTAATAGGTGTTTGTCACTTATTTTCAAAGTTAGGTGCCATCTTGTCTTCTACCCGGTATAGCTCTGCAATTGTCAGCTACCGCGGTGTGACGTTTGACTATCAGGAAGCGTCGCAGCGTGCCGATCTGAGAGTTGACGATCGGCGTGCTGCGAAAGATTTCTTTGAGCAGTTACGTCACAAACTTGAAAATAAACATGTCAGATTGCAGAGGCAAGCCGACAAACAGTGTGGATGACGTTGATGACACAGTTGTCAAGTCATTCCCACTACGTTCGCGAACGGGAACAGGCAGACCCGATTCGCGAATGGAGAGAATGGCAGACGATGATAGTGTGCGTGACGTATCGTCACAGCAATCATCGTCACAGCAAGCGGGAGAAAATTCGATGGTTGAAATGATGAGAATTTTTTTTCAAGAAAGAGAACAAGAGAAACTGGAAATGGAAGCTTATGAATTAAAAAAAAAAACGTGATAGAGAACAGGAGAAACGGGAAAGGGAAGCTTATAAATTACAAAAACAACTAGACAGACAAGAAATGGAACAAGTTAATGAATGTCAGTGACGACGACACCGAGGCTTTTCTGTCAGTACTTGACAACCTTGACATGATTCAAGAAGACGTGCGTGCAAGTGCGCGGAGTAATAGTAATATTGGCCCGCACACTACACAGCCGCACGGTGTAGGCGCAGACTCAGGTATGTCATACCAACCCAACAACATAAAGGACACGACGTGCCGTGTGATAATAACAACTACTATCGCCGCAACGGGAAGCAGAAACATAAATTCCAGAATCAAAACAGGTACCACCCCATATACCAGACAACACAATAACAATACGGTAATTCACCAGTTAATTACAATGATCGCTATCACTACCATAACGATCGCAAGGCAATAATAATTTCAAAGGAAAAGGACGTTGGATTAACACCAACAGTCAACAGCAGTATGGTATCCAGCCTACATTCCAGCACTGTTCTCAAGGAAGAAATGCTCCAGATCCTTCCAAGCAATACAAACAACGGTTTGCTCCAAACTTTAGGAATAGTCCTCCACCTTTTACTAACAATCAAGTTCAAAATCATGAACCTCAAAATTCTCGCATCTATTATGCTCGAGGAAACCAGCCAACACACACCATCTCGGCTGAAATTCCGGCAAATAGCCCGCAACTTAGGTGGAATACGGAATCAAACTTTGTACCGAGCACACCGCCCGGTACTTCAAAGGTAATTGTGAGCAAAATTCAACCTCATGAACATGCGGAAAACTAATAGCAGCTTCTTTTTCTTGCCTCCTTGGGGAAGCTGCGAAACATGTTGGGGGTGATTTCATTAGAGGTAAAATCAACCATTTACGATATGACAATGACTGTGACTTACGGGATAACCTGTTGAAGTAGAATGACGTTTTGAATGGTGAGGATTTATGGAAAAACCAGGTTCAGGCATCCACTATGATTCATATTCATGATATACCACTTGTCGCTATAATAGATACTGGTGCCAATATCAATGTTTTGTCTTTATGTTTATATAAGAAAGTGTGCTCTGTAGCAAAAGTCCTGTCATTGCCAGTACAGGGGTGTACCGTATCCGAGGCTGTAGGCTCTTTAGTTCAAAAGGTGACGCTACAAATTTATGTACCAGTGATATTTGCATCAGACTCCGTACCATGTACTTTTCTAGTTCTTAAAAATCTGTCAGTACCTTGCCTCATAGAAATGGAGTTTCTACGTAAGAATCGTGTCATCATAGATTTGTATGAAGGTACATGTACTCTCAGATGCAGTGATAAGAGTATAGTGATTCGACTTATGAGGTCCAAAGTTAAGTTGTCCAGCCAAGAACATAAAGTAAAGCTCCGCAAGCTCACATCTCGACAACAATATTTCAATTATTTAGACGAGTCAGGAGATGCGGACGAAGACTTTGACTTATTACCGACACATGAAGAATTACTGACGAAGGCTAATGAATCTGACGGATTAGGTGACCGACAAAGAAAGGAACTATACGACCTGTTGACACAATTTATCAATGTGTTTTCTAAGAAACCGGGAATCATAGCCAACTATGTTTTTGACATGAAGGTTAAGCCCCACAGCACCTACCGTAAAACCACCTATGCAGTTCTGCAATCCCGCAAGGAAGCAGTACTACAGGAAATGCGCAAAATGTAAACAGGAAAATAATTGAGTCCTCTGACTCTCCATATTCGAGCCCATTATTGTCTATATTTAAACAGGACGGAAGTGTTCGGCTTGTTCTAGACGCCAGGAACATCGACAAAATTATTGTTCCTGTGTGTACCCGACCGGAAGCATTGGAGGAGCAACTGCAAAGGTTTTATGGTATCAAATTTCTAACCTCCATCGACCTTCGAAGTAGCTATTGGCAAGCGAAGTTGTCGCCATCTTCAAGGAAGTACACGGCCTTTATCTTTGCGGGTCGGTCATATCAATTTTGTGTCGTACCCTTTGGCTTGAATATTAGTTCAGGTGTCTTTATTGCCGCACTTGACCATGTCGTAGGTCATGATTTACTGGACCAAATAACTGTCTATGTCGATGATATCTTAGTACCTTCGACTTCATGGGAGGAACATCTTGACTTGACTCGTAAAATCTTCGTGAGGTTTGCTAACTTTGGCGTTACTGCCAATTTACAGAAATCAAAGTTTGCAAAAAAGAAAGTAAAATTCCTTGGTCATATTATCTCTTCTGAGGAAATCTCTCCCGATCCTAACAAACTGTCTGCAATAAGGAATTTCCCTGTGCCCTGCACTAAAAGACAATTAAAAGGGTTTCTAGGGTTAACGTCTTTCTTTCGTCACTTTATACGAAATCAATCCATGGACAGTCCAGTGTTGCACAATCTAGTAAAGAAAAACGTTCATTGGTTATGGACCTCTGAATGTCAGCAAGCCTTTGACAAAATCAAACAAGCTCTTCTGAATTGCAATATCCTCAGTCATCCGGATATGAACTCCGAATTCTGCATTTCTTGTGACGCCTCATTTCAAGGCTTGGGCGCTTGTTTGTTCCAGCTGAAGAAAACTGGAGATAAAGAAGAGATTAGGATAGCTAGTGTAAGTAGGCTGTTTAGGTTTTTTTTCCGGTAACGCCACGTAGCGCTCTGTATGAATCACTGGCTGTGCTGTGTGCAGTCTTTGGCTGGGTGGCATTGTTGTAATATTCGCTATTGTAGTGTTGGGCTGTTGGCTGTTAACAGTGCGTAGCGTTGCGCAGTTTGAGGTGAGCCGCCAGCAGTGGTCGATGTGGGGAAGTGAGATAGCGGATTTTTGAGAGCGGATGATCTGGACGTATGTCCATCAGAAACATTACATTTGTTAGAATGGATGTTATGAACTGCTATATATATTATGAATTTTGAACACTATTAAGGTAAATACATTGTTTTTTCTCTATCAAAATCTTTCATTTGCTAACTATGCCTATCAGTAGTTAGTGCCTTCAGTAGTTTGAATCTTTTATTTAGCTGGCAGTAGTGGCGCGGGCTGTATTGCAGTAGTTCGAGTAACGAAGATTTTTGTGAGGTAAGTGATTTGTGAAAGGTATAGGTTAATGTTAGTCAGGGCCATTCTTTTGTAGGGATTATTGAAAGTCAGATTACGTTGCGTTAAAAATATTGTATGTCAGTTTAAGCACAGTCATGTATAATTTTTCTAAGGGGACGTTTCATATGTCGACCCTTAGCCGAGGATACCTCACCGGAATCTTCTGATTTTTTTCTTGTAGTTAGTGTAATTAGTGTAGCTATTGTTTATTGCTAGCGCGTAATCATAGAGAGAATTTCCTTTGTAGTTCTAGTTTTTCATTGTTGTACAGTAAAACAGTTGTGGCATGCATGTAGATTTTCACCAAGTATTTCGCAGCTGTGCTTGCAATTAACTAGATATTATTTTCAGTGCTATGTTAATGTGTTTTCTTATTTTATTCTTCAAATTGTGTTTTTCTGTGTTATAGTGTGAAATATTGTGACAATAATGGCGTGTGAAAAACGTAACACTAGGTTCCAAAGTAAACTGATAAATAATAGTGACAACGAGCGTAGCTTATCAGCACCACTGTGTAATGAATTAACAGACATTCAAAGTGGTAATTTGGTAATTGTGCATAGGGAAATGGAGCGGGCGGTAAATAATGGCGTAGACAGTGAAACAATTAGTGAATGGGGAAGCATTATCAATCGATCGGTCGGCAACAGCTCGCCTCAGGAATCCGAAATGACAGGACACAATCTCGCAAATAGTGCCGCTTCAGGTTTTGGGTCCTCACCGTTTTCTCAAATAAGTCAAGACATATTTTCTGCTTGTCAAAATGTGAATGTTGCCGGTGCAAATTCACTGCCGTAAAGCACTGAGGAACATGTTTCAGACACCAGTGCGTTGTTATTACAATTAATTCAACAAATGGGAAAAACACAGCAAAAGCTTCAAAAGTTAGACACAATGGAACAAAATCTTCGAAAGTTAGACACAATGGAACAAAATCTTCAAAAGTTAGACACAATGGAACAAAATCTTCAAACGTTCGACACAGTGGAACAAAATCTTCAAATGTTTGACACAATGGAACAAAATCTTCAAAGGTTAGACACCACGCTTGAACAAACACGTGAAGATTTAACTACTGAGTTGAATAAAATCGAATCGAAATGTCAAAAAGTCTGTAATGACGTAAAAACACAAATTTGTGAGCATTTCCAACCTATGTTTTCGAGGCATGAAAGTATATTACAGAATCACGAAGCAGCCATAAAAGACCTGAAAACTATTGTTCATGAAAATCATAAGACCTTGCAAGCTAAGATTGGCTCAGTTGCATCTACTGATCCGGTTACGCAACTTGCAAAAACTCAGGAAAACTTAAAGGACACAGTAGATACGATTTAAACACAAATGGACACTCTGAAACTTGGTTCAGAAAAACACCCTGAGGAAATAAGTTCACTATCAGAGAAAGTAGCCGAAATTTCGGATCAGTTCACTAACTTATCTACAAAGGTGGATGATGATCTGAATGACACAAGACCTGTAGCCTTCACTGACACAGAAGAGTATGAACAAATTAGAAAATTCAAACAAAATCTAAATCAAATCAATACACAGTACAAATGAGAAATCCTGGAAGTACAAGATCAGTTGACACAGGTAATACAAGAACTACATATTTCAGAGGACACTCGCGCTCCAATACGGAAAGAGGGACATAGAAATACGGAACAGCCACAAAATAATAACACAGGACACTTCGGAAATTATGAAAGAAATTGGCAGGGTACACCGAATTTTGAGATGGAACCGCCGAAACGACGTAACAATGACCGACATGCGACTCGCCGACATGATGATTTTGACTATAAGCTGTTTATTACTACACGTAAATTCGAAACATTTAAGAATTCCGACAACGACGTTCATCCACAAGCATGGCTTCATCAATTCTCTCATTGTTTTCCAACCCAACTGGTGATTAGAGCACAGATTAGAATTTATGCGTGGTTACTTAGAGAGTGAACCAGCTGTAAGAATGCAATCAGTCATTCACGATTGTCACAGTGAAGGAGAATTTTACCATGCCTTCCTCTCAGCATATTGGTGTCAAGCCACACCAGACTGAGTAAAATATAGCATCATAATGATGAAACATTTGGAACAATCTGAATTTTCCAGTCTTGTGAAATATTTTGAAGACATGTTGCACAAGAATCAGTACCTGTCAAACCCTTACAGCCCCTCAGAACTCATCCGCATTTGCTTAATCAAATTGCCTGAACATTTACGACATATTAAGTTGGCAGAACGTTGCAAAGACGACATTGAAGCTTTTCCGGGACTCTTACAAAAATTGGAAATTGACACTGAGAATCGCGGAATGCGAAAACAGGAGCACAACAATTACAGGTCACATCTGTCACAATTCCGCGATGACAGAAATAATAACTGGACACGACAAGGCCATTCTCACAACACAAATCGTGACCAAAACAGACACCACCCTTATGACAACCGTTGGCAGAACAATAGTTACAAAGATCGCACCTCCGTAGTAATGAATATGACAGAGATAACCAGAGAAACAGACAATATGTGAACCAAAATAATTATTATCAAGGGAGACAGAATAACTTCAGACGCAACAGTCCACCGCGCAGTTATGATTCAGCGAGAAATTCTCCACCACGGACTGACAAGAAAGAAACTATGGAAACTACCGAGAAAACGACAGACCTGAATTCCATCAGAACTGGCGGGATTCAAACAGGGCAGGGCCCTCTCGGCAAGGTGAATTTGTAGAAGTTAGGTCTCCTAATCCAAATAACGACGCACGCCACAAAGAGACAATGACTCGCACCGCAGGCAGCCACGTGCACCAGCTGGCTCAGAGAAAAATAACACAGAAGGCAACCTTGAGAAAAATTTCAGTATTCTTTACATTCAGAAAGTCGCCTTTGAAAACTTCATCTCCACATCTTTAAAGGGCATTTCTCATGAACAAGATAAATATCCGATTTGGAAAGACATCAAAATTAAATGGCATGAAATGACACACAGTCAGATTTGGCATTATTATCTGGTTAGATACAACATACTCTTCAAACGCTGCACTGTTGATGACTAGCTATGGGTACTTTGCATTCCAGACGATTTTGTTAATAAGCTCATTTGGTACATTCATTTCAGCTACACACATTTTGGTCCACGAAAATGTTATCATATTCTTCGAACGACATTTTATTTTAACAATATGGAAAAGAGAATTCGAAGAGTCTTGTCTATTTGTAAATTTTGTCAAAAGGCGAAACCATCTACTATCTCACATCGTGCTCCGTTGTTTCCTATCATTCCTTCTAAATTAAAAGAATTTGCTGCTGTTGATCTCCTGGGACCCCTTGTCAGTACATCGAATGGATTTTCGTACGTTCTAGTCACTGTTGAACTTACTTCAAAATTTGTTTATTTCACACCGTTACGTAAAGCCACTGGACGGTCTGTATCCACGCCTTTGTTAAAAATTTCTTATGTGAAGTTGGACACGTTAGTAAAGTCATTTCAGATAACGGACCACAATTCAGATCTGCTGTTTGGTCACGCATGCTTCGAAATCATAAAATCAAACCTGTTTTTATTTCATTGAACTCACCACATTGTAACCCGTCTGAACGGATTATGAAAGAAATCAATAAGCTTTGCAGACTTTATTTTCAAAGAAAGCATCAGCATTGGGACAGATATTTACACTTATTTCAAAACGTGCTGAATGAAATACCTCATGACTCCACTGCTTTACCACCTATTCTTGTACTGAGGAATGAAGAACCTCCGATCTGAATCAGAGAGCTTGTACATTTTTCGAATACACGTAAACTTCGACACAAAGACATAATTGATTTGGCTATTAAAAATATAAAATCTGCAGCAGACAAAAGGAGAAAACTACATGGTAAAGCAAATGCAATGAAATTATATATTGGTCAGAAATTTCTCATTAAAGCTCATTCATTGTCACATAAGAAGAAACACTTGAGTCACAAATTCTTTCTGATTTACAATGGACCTTACAGAATCCAACGTATACCACATGATAATTGCGTTGAAGTTGACACTCTGCGTACTAGGAAAAGTAAAGGATTGCACCACATTTCACATGTAAAACTGTTTATTGAGAGATAATCTGTTTTTTTTTTAACTTAGTGCTTGCTATAAAATTGTTCACTTTACATTACTAGTATGCTTTGTCAGACTTAGAATCGGCTAACATGCAACAATGTTTGAAGTTAAATATCCAGTCAAGAACCAAGAGAACTTCTTTAAACAGAAATTACAAATGCATTGTTATAGTGAACAGAGGACACGGTCTTATTGTGTGTGTACATTATTGCTTGTTATTTGCACGATTATGTAACGACTATAAGGCTTATATACTTAGAACATATACTACAAGTGAGATTTTAATGCAACATTTTGGTTTACTTGAAGAGACATTCTTTATTTGAAGTACTTTCTGTGAGATTAAAGATGACTTAGTATTTGGTTTCTTTGACAGCTACACGATTATATCATGACGCTACTAGTGTGTGACACAATTTACATTGTTGTTTTTGCGGTGTATCTGTTTTATATCTGCACAGTTTTTATGTATTATTCTGGAAAGTAAAACATGTTTTAGTAGTAACTTTTGGGCTATAGCTACAGTGAGACAGCCTTTTCCGTAACACAACAATACGTTACAGTACAGTACTTTCTTCATTACAGCAATAAGCATAATAACTACGATAGCTATATGATGAGGTTAGTACATTGACTTCAGCAGAACTTTGCTTACAGAGGACGATAACTACGACACTTCCACTGAATTATCTTACAGCAAGACGCACATTTAGCGCTACAGGACACGCATTTGAGTGATTAATTTTGTACTTAAAACTTTTTTTTAAAGATTTTTGAAGTACAAAGAAAGTTTTCCGTGATACATTTCATTCCATTGCTGTAATCTGTAACACCTGAGGGTATAATTACATTAATCCTCAGGGGGGTACAGGCTTACTTTGTGTACCATGTGTTTGGCAAGCACAAGGAGCCCTAGCTAATATGGTATTTGCTTATACAACTTTACACAACGGTACCATGTTTCTCTAACGCATAAATTACATAGCTATCTGATCATTTAACTGAGAGAGACAAACATTTTTTTTACTATGTCAGTGACAGGTGTTTACGTAATGACACAGTTGGATAACTTCACACATATGAAACTGTATTATGTCTGTACTTTGTGAACTGTTCATATTTTTGTCGGAGCCATTGTGATACTATATGAGCTTTGAATGATGTATTTCGTATGGGATCTTGATTTTTAAAGTACGTTTCAGGTAGATGCCTTTATTGAATGTCTTGAAA
This sequence comes from Schistocerca nitens, assembly GCF_023898315.1. Classification (NCBI taxonomy): domain Eukaryota; kingdom Metazoa; phylum Arthropoda; class Insecta; order Orthoptera; family Acrididae; genus Schistocerca; species Schistocerca nitens. Next base: position 652,493,513 of record NC_064618.1, on the reverse strand, counting down.
TTATTGAAAGAAGCTGTGACGATTTTGAGATGTGATTGATCTGTTATGACGTTATTATTACGATGACGATGTGTATTATGCTGTTGAGGTATGTTTATGATCAATAAGCTGATGCTATATGAGGAATTTGATTATGCTATGTATTTATTATGATGAAATATTGAAGAAGTGTCGACGAATATGTATATGTGTAATAAGGTAAGGAATAATGAGTAGTGGTTAGGGACTCTGACTTGGGAAAAAGGATGTTGGAAACCAAGAATCGTACTTTAAGAGTTACGAAATGGGTGTAAATGCGTGAATGTATCACAACGCCGGTGAAATTTTTTTGGACACTGTTATATTTATAAGATTTTGTTTCTACAGATTTGTAACGCAAATATTTCGACCTGTGAAATCTTATTTGTATCAAACTGTCACTGTAGCAGAAACTGATGGAAATATTTTGGTAAGGAAGGTAGGTCACCTTGACGTAATGCACTGTAAGCACCCAGCTGCGCAACAGTCGCCTGGAAAAAAAGGCATTAGTGTGTGCCATTCAGAGGCACAGGTGGAGAAAAAAAAGAGGCAATCATCCTCGCTATTGACATTCCTTTATAGAAAGCATCACAAATACGGCACATTCATTACTTGGAAACATATTGTACTTTGTGCTACTTACTGAAATGATTATGAATTGATGGGAAATATTATATGTCTGCACACCTGATTATGACAAGTATCTTTCTACAAGAGTTGAGAGAATTTCTGCTAACTTATGAAATGCCACATGACTATTGAATGATATTTTTGTGCTTCGCTTTAGACAGTTGCTTATTTCATTTGATATCTGGTTTCCAGCTGTGTTATAGCATTGGTTTTATAAAATAAAATTAAATGCATTTGTTAATGTGAAAACTTTCTGTCCACAGATCTATTACATAATAATTTTATGATCATGTTCTTCGAAAAAGGAGCACTTGGAAATGAAAGAACAATAAGAAGGGACTAATAACAGTAACTGCATACACAATTTTCTTTTCAAGTACTTGGTAATTTTTGTAGAATAAGTTTTTGTGGTGCACCACTTTAGTTACATAGTCATTAAGATGTGAATAGACATTTTCTTTATAGGCATTGTTGTCTTTAGTGTACTATTTTTTCTGATTGAGCTTTGTTATATTTAGGTATAAGTTATTGCATTTGCCGCTGCTGTTTGCCAGGCATAGTGGCACTGAATTTCACTTTGTATTACTCTGTTAAGCCAGTTTTACTACTGATTTATTTTTCTTGTTGCTGCACATTGGCTCATATTAGTTGTAATGTTGCATTTGCTCTGTTAATTTAGATTTACTGCTGCTTGCTTTGCCAATTTGCATTTTTTTGTCATTGCTGTTTGCGTTAATTGTTTTGTGCTACTGCATTGCCTCGTCCCTTAGTTTATGCATCTGAGCATAGTAGATTTATGTTAGCTTAAGATAGGGTAGGCTATATAAGAGAACGAGTTGTGATGAATTGGAAGAAATGCATTGAGAAGCTATAAGAAAATGGTTTGGCCAAAAAAGGATTTTGAAAGAGGATATGAACAAAAAAGTAGGGTTTAGCGACAACAGGTTTAGGTAGGATTTTCTTGGAAATAAAAGATGAGGTAGGATAATGGAAAATAAATAATGAGGTAAGAAAAATGTGAACGTATAAATACAGAAAGCATGCTTGGAGAGGATTTTTTTGGTGGAAACAAATGTTGAAGTAAGAGGAAAGATCAATGGAATGAAGTTTTGGGTTGGACTGCAGTACCTAATGTCACATGGAAAACAAACCCTGTCCTGTCCTTTTGTATCATTCCGCTATATGTTTGTGTACCCTTGTGTATTTGTGTTCTTCCTGTCTTTATGTGTGTATCTGATAAGACTTATGTTGTAGAATTTTTCTAATACTCTGTTACATTCACTATGATGAGGAATACTGTTATCCTCAAATATAATTTGCATTAATAACATGTCATTTTCTTTGTAAAGATATTTACACATTATTAATTCTGTTCTGTTTCAATTCTCATGTGTGAAATTAATGTTTCAAAAACTATTCTCATTATTTTATTTATTTATTTGTGTCATAATTCCTGTAACACTGATGTATATGTCTATGTCTATTCTTTTGTAAAGCCTGTATTACTACAAATGTTATCTGTATTATTATGTTCTTTAATGATGTGTTTTGTACCTTTGTAATTGTATTCTTATGTTGTAAATTTATAATTGTATAGACACCACTTCTTCAAATTAAGTTAAGTTTCACTGCACACGTTTCTGTTGGTCATAGTAATGCACAATATGTGAGAAGTTGGGACTGTTTGTGTTTCCACGTGTGTTAATAATCCAGCAAGGGACTGGATAACAGCATTGCTGCTTCTAAGGACATTTCAAAAAAAAAAATTGTTTTGTGAGTGCACAAGTCGTGGCTCATAGACTTGCTATATTTACCACAAGACTCTTTGATGGTGATTGTGCACCTGCACGGTCGCAACGGATGGCTGCTAGCCATCTCTAGAAGGACTACAGTGGGTCTACACCTTTGATGACACATCAATACCGTTATTTCAACAAGGACTGCAGTGGGTCTGCACCTCTGGTGGCCCACCAATACCGTAATCTCTACCAGGACTACAGTGGGTCTGCTCTTTGATGACCTACCTATCAACATTCTTCAAAACTTCGACTGACTCTGTGGTGGGTTTGCTCTGTTGTGGCCCATTACATGTCTGCATGTCAAGAGTCAGCACTGTCTTTCTGTTGGAAGGACAACACTACACCTTCAAGACTGCATGGAAATCCACTACTTCCGTGTGCATTTTCTTTTACTGCTCAGACTTTGAGAAAAAAAAAACCTGCAGTTTTACTGTGATGAATGATCAGGACTGTCTTTATGGACTGTGAGAAAATTTTAGCTTTTGACCTACATTGTATCAATAAGTGTGTGCATTTGATTTCTTTGTTAATGTAGTTATGAAAAATTTTTTCAAATCTATATTGGACACTCCCCAAAACAACTTGTAAAATATTTTGTGGGGGTCATGGGGGCTATGTAAGTAGGCTGTTTAGGTTTTTTTACTGGTAACGCCACATAGGGCTCTGTATGAAAATCACTGGCTGTTCTGTGTGCAGTCTGTCGCTGGGTGGCATTGTTTTTCGCTATTGTAGTTTTGGGCTGTTGGCTGTTAACAGCGCGTAGCGTTGCGCAGCTGGAGGTGAGCCGCCAGCGGTGGCGAATGTGGGGAAATGGGATGGCGGATTTTTGAGAGCGGATGATATGGACGTATGTCCATCAGAAACAGTACGTTTGTAAAAATGGATGTTATGAACTGCTATATATATTATGACTTTTGAACACTATTAAGGTAAATACATTGTTTTTTCTCTATCAAAATCTTTCATTTGCTAACTATGCCTATCAGTAGTTAGTGCCTTCAGTAGTTTGAATCTTTTATTTAGCTGGCAGTAGTGGCGCGGGCTGTATTGCAGTAGTTCGAGTAACGAAGATTTTTGTGAGGTAAGTGATTTGTGAAAGGTATAGGTTAATGTTAGTCAGGGCCATTCTTTTGTAGGGATTATTGAAAGTCAGATTGCGTTTCGCTAAAAATATTGTGTCAGTTTAAGCACAGTCATGTATAATTTTTCTAAGGGGACTTTTCACTAGTTTCGCCAGTCGTGTGCTGACGGAGTGCGAGAGATCGTACTCTGTTACAGAGTTAGAAGGATTTGCAGTTGCATGGGCGTTCCGCCGTTTTAATTATTACATTTATGGTCATCCGACCAAAGTGTATTCCGACCATCAAGCTCTTAGCTTTCTCTTTTCGTGTAAGCTCTGTCATCGGAGGCTTACTCTCTGGTGCCTATTTCTACAGGAGTACAATTTCGAAATTGTTTACGTGAAAGGCAAGAACAACATCGTTGCAGATCCACTGTCACGCATGCCGGAAGGTATGCCGGAGCCTACGGAACTTGTAGAACAGATTTCCAATCACAAGATACTCTTTATGAAAGATCCCTTGAATCGTAGTTATTTTCTACGTCTTTGCCGACAGATGGGTAATCTGCAAGAAAGTGAACGTAAATGGAAGAGAGTCAAACAGCTTCTACATGACAACCCCAATCATCGTTTGTCGAAATTTTATAAATCACACAATGGTGTTTTACTGCATCGTACATCTGTGTTGACGGAGCAATGGTGTGTTTGTATTCCTAAGGAGTACGTTGAATGTCTCATATGGTACACTCACCTATCCTGGGGACATTATGGTCCCGAGAACTGTAAAAGAAAGATTTCTGCCTATTGCTACGTACCCAATCTGCATACGAGAATTCATAAACTGCTAAGCACTTGTTTAATCTCTCAGAAGGCAAAGCCCCTCAATCTTTCGAAAGTCATACCTTTGAATCCTATCTACACTGAGCGTCCTAACCAAATAGGCAGTCTCGACTATGCAGGTCCACTTCCGAGAGAAAGAGGTGGTAGTAAGTACCCTGCTGTTTTGCTAGACCTTCTCACTAAGCACGTGCGTTTATACGCGATGAAGTCTTCCAGTGCAAAATCTTTAATAACACGAATAGAAAAGGATTATTTTCCTCGTTTTGGTAAGCCGGAAACCATGTTGTCTGAAAATGCTTCAGACTTCGTTGGAAAAGAGTGGAGACAGTTTCTTGCCAATAATGGTATTGGACAGATTCTAATCTCAAGATTTGGACCGCAAAGTAACCCGACAGAACAGGTCTTCAAATAATTTAATCGTTTTATTCGCACCTATGTACCGAACCAGCAAACACGGTGGGTCGATTTCGTTACTCCATTTGAAGAGATTGTAAATAATCTTCCGCACACCGCAACCCGTTTCACACCTTCAGAACTAATCTCCAGCCAATAGGAAAGCAATGATAGGACTGATCCTACACCCAAGATACAAGGTCCAGAAGTCAACCTAGATAATAAGTTAAGACAAGCCCTGATCTCTCTCACAACTCATGCCAATTTAAGAAAAAAGGCATTTAACCGGCATATCAATAAAGTTCTGTCTTATCGCTTGAACGAGCGTGTTCTTCTGAGGACACACTTCAAACCACCTCTCATCTTACGTAAAAAATCGTAAGTGGCAACACCTATACGAAGGACCGTTTGTTATAGTCAGGAAGCCACATATTGGTTGTTACCCGTTGGCAGATACAGTTAGTGGACGAATAAAAGGACTTTACCACCATGTAGACCTAAAGAAGAACCATGAAAAACATTTTAAAAAATATCATTTATTATGTTAAGCTGCAACTTGAAACAAGAGTGTGATCTCCTTAGAAAGTATGTGAGTCAACAGCATGTACATGTATTCTGCAGGTGACGTAATCATTTGAGTGAGGTGGACACAAAGTAATGATGGAGCTTGAAAGATATGAAGTGATGAAGAAGGTACTCTATGTATTTGAAAAAAAAAGATTTGGCTTAGTTTTAAGGCAATAGAGGGCTGCAGTCGTTGAATTGAGTAAGGGATGTGCCAAAGTGCCACCTGCTCCTGTAGTTTTAAGTTACGGCAAATCTCCTTTTTTACCAAGTACTAAAGGTTTTCTTTAAATCCCTCATTCAGACCAGAATGTCCTTATATGTGAAGTAATAACCTTAGTTAAGCTTTCAAAGGGTTGATATTTTAAGTCGCTAGAACCATGTACGATGCAAAACTGATACATTGTAATCTGTAGATTACACCGAGTATAAGCAGCAACATATAGTTAATGTACAAAGAAAAGAATAATGGAAACCGCAACTGGAGAGCAGCTTTAATTTATTTATTACTATGAGTCAACCAGTCGAGAAATATGCATTTATAATGATAATTAGGTCCTGTATTGGAGAAACTTAGAGAGACTATTCCTATGCCACGAGTATCATACAGAAATCTTCGCTACTAAGATACCTAGTTGGGGACTGAGATAATCTGCTTATATTCTTCTGCTATGTCAGCATGGCGTGATTTTGAGATATATTTGAAGATGCTTTGGAAGCGGATTTGTGGGACATTTTAATACTGAAGTCAAGTTATGCCGCGTGCATGAGACTAAAAACGGTCGAGCCGAAGAATGAATTTGTTAAATTGATTATTTCACCTATTATCTATCTTCGTATCTTTGATTTCTTTGCACTATCGTATTGTGGTTTTCTTCTGTAGCATTCTTACCTTTCTACCCTACCCAGTAGGGGAAGAAATTTGGAAATTGGTTCAAAAGACTTGACGTGTGTATATTGTGTGTATTGACGATCGTGGCTCGTTGGTTAATGCGTATCTGCCGTTACTTATCGAAACGTGATGTAAATCTGATTTGCTGTGAGCAAATGCATCCTAGGAAATATGAGTAATTTTCCCGATTTCTGTTAGATGAAGTTTTGAACGTGAACTGTTCGGCACACCAAAGAGGGTATATTTTACTGATTATTGATGTAACCAAGTAAATGAACAAGGAAACTAAGAAAAAAGCTGTTATAGAACAATAAGAAAAGGAAAAGAATCAGATTTGAAATACATATAAAATCTAACGTGCTTCAGAAGCACGATTCAGAACTGCAAACACGTTTTTCGTTAGGTCTTGGACAGTAATTAAAAAAAGACTATGTATGTTTTGTAAATGATCCTTTTATGATAAGTAATTTTAGCATTACCTGTGCTACTCTGTGGTATAGAGACACCTATATGGACACGTATGGATTGCTGTGTGTGACTCAGTGACAAAATGATGGACACGTATGGTGCGTGTAAAATCGTAATTTGACACATGTATGGTCACGAAAAACTAGTTATCTCTTGTGTGAATCAAAACTGTAATAAACTTATGGACTTGTGTGATGTTCCGCGTGGGAAGTTGCGTTACAAGTATTCTCACGTTGCAACGACGGTACAGTGACTATCAGTCAAAGGATAGACAAGCTATTGTACTCACTGCAATAGTTGACAGTAGTCATTTTCATCGATAACTGTTCTTCGTCGCTGGTGCAGTCAATTTACCGTCCAGGTTGACCATGTCGCCTTGACGAGCTGCTCCAGTACCCACGATTCAACAAAATGCACAAGTTTTTTTTTTTTTTTTAAAAAAAAGAAGGTTGATAGCCTCTGAACTATCTGCCTCGTGCTCGTGCAGGACGCGGACTGCCAACGCTGTTAAACCGCCAGTTCGTTACCACGTGACTGTGAAGCACTGTGGCAACATTCAATGACTGCTCGCCAGCCCGCACTCAACAATAAGCATTCCTCTCCATAACGGGCGCGAGCGTGCTCCAGATTTGAGATGAAAATGGACATAAAAATAATAAAACGGTGATAAACTACGCACGATTTTACTATATTTACATGAAAAGGACACTAATGATGACTTTTCCTTGAACATGAATAATATATAATGTATATGTGCATAGTCTATGTAGTAATCTTTATTGTCTTAAATTCTTACTGTATATTCCCTTAGATTAATATGCTAGCAAATGAGCAAGTCCTAATACAGATTTTCTTCTGTATTTTCATGTGCTGAAACATGAATTGGAATGAGATTAAGACAGCCACCAAACTGACTCATTTGTCATTAAACCAGTCATCAACTTTGCTGTTTCCAGACATGACTCGATGGATCGTCGAGTCAAGGAATATCACTTCCCCTTAACATGGTGAAATTCCCAGTGTTTTCCACCAGTATGTGAAAAGGTGATCCCCAGTTTTAGTGCAGTGAAAAGTGAGAGGTGATGAAAGAATTCTCCTGTGAAAATCACCCGAGTTTATGAGAAATACTCCCAACTACAAAGTGAAGAGTGACGTCGCTACGAGAAAGACTGATAAAAGTTTTATGTTCTATTCAAAATTGGCGGAAATGCACCAATACTGTAATCAAATTTTGTTCTTCTTGTCAGTATTTATGCATATATGTATCTGTGTGTGTAATTGATTTCTAGTTGTATCTATGTTAGTATTTCAATGTTTCTGTTGATTGAATGAGAGTAATTCTTGAGAATACGCAAAAAAGGAACCTATGTTAGATCCTTGAACACTTATGATGTCATCATGCCACAACCAAGTTTATTACTGATCAAGCTACTGTGAGTCGCTTTGACGACTTAGTGTGAAAGGTATATAATGTCTTATGGTATGTTTGTTTTGCTCCCTACAAGGAGAGATCCTTAAATACTTCATTTATTTTCGAAACTGTAAATCGGCACGTTATTGTTATGAAGGTGTTGAACAGTGCAAGAATTGTCTTTAACGAAGGAGAAAAGTAATGACTCTAATTTGTGACGAAAACGTGAACCAAGGAGACAGCACAGGGCAGGCTGAAATCTGATCGCACCATACAGTTAGGAAAGTACTTATGTAAGTTATACTGTTTATAAATAAGCCCTAATTTGCTAGTGAGAATTGTTTGAATATATTTAGTGTTTACCAGATTTCTTATTCTGTCCTTTTCCTTTATTTTTTTTTTACCTCCATGTCATATTATTTTTCTAAATATCAAACAGCCTTTACTACAGCAAAGAATACTGCGGCATCCTGGTCGTAGACAGAAGGCCGCTCCTTGTCTTCTATACAACTCATAGCTGCCCCATTTATTAATGATTTCATTTGCAAATGCAATTTTTTTTATTCTTCATTGTTAAAGTTCCCTTAGGTAATTATAAATATCATACTAATTACGTAAAGAAATCCGGGTTGTTCTTTTCCAAATAATAGAAGTCTTTGCGTAATCAAAAACTAGCCTCCTTCTGACAACGATCAGGAGCCGACCAGAAGACGGACGTCTTCGACCGCAAAGCTGTGTCAAACTGGGCAAAGCTGTGCCAAAATGGGAACACGACATTCTAGTATGAAACACAATATATATAAATATATTTTGCCTATTTTCTTTATCATACTAGAACCTCGCAAACCCGGAATGTTGAATTTCTTCCTAACTAACATAAGAAGATCTGCATTTGTAAGCACCCGGTCTCGCATGACTGTTAGAGGGCTTTTTTGTTTATGAAGAGACATAGTCCTTTCTTGTATGGCTTCAAGTATAGCCCTTTTCCGATGGCTGCTGTCTCCATCATGCGTTTATGTCTTCGTGTCTCCTGCGGTTTCTCCTGAGAGCTTTGTGCATTCTTGACCGTCCTGGCAATAGCCCCAGCCAGTGAATCCACCGTTGAGAGACCGACTAAGGCAGCAATGAGGAAGGGGATAATTACACCCGACGTCTTGGGTATTGGTAGAACCCTGGGTGGTTTAATCGATCTTTTTTATCACTCCTTTCTGCTTCAGAGCGCTTTTAGCTGCATACAACGCTGTCAGGATACAGTTCGTCATGAGCCCTTTAGTTTTCATCGTCTTCCTTAGCGCCCTACGTGCAGCCCTCATAACTTGGCTGGACTTCTTCACACCCGAACCCAACTTAACTTTACCACGCACAGTTTTTCCAACTGAAAATGTTTCAATGCGTTGATCTATACCAACATCCTCGCTCGCACGTATTGCCTTAGCTTTATCAGTTAAATTCGAACGGCGGTGTGGCGATCTTTATTCGCTGCGTAATCGGTGTCGTGTTCCATACACGCTTCGTCGAGTAGATTTGTCCTTTTATCACTGCCTGCCAATAGTATATGAAGTTTTTTTACAGGTCCACAGTAGTTATATTCAGGAATGTGTAATTCGACTGGTAGTTTATCGAGAATACCATCTCCTCCTCTAATGCGTCTCCTATCACACACGTTATGCTACTGAGATGCGTGTGGTCTGAGCTCCCTGTTATATAACAAATCGTCAGCGTCGATCCAGCTGTTTCGTGATGCGGGAAACCAAGCCATTTAACCAACTCTCAATTCCCTCGACGCATTTTGACCCTCTCTACGAGACACACATCTGGTTCCGAGCTCTTCTGTAACTCTTATGTAAAAGCATCCTGCAATTTCAGTACCACTACTGTCCTTTAAGAGGTAGGTTCTAGGATTCGTTCTCTGCAATTTGGAAACTATGAATATTTCGGTTCACCAGTTTGGCATGTATGACTTCTCAAATGTTATCTCGTGTTTGGAATACGTATTAAGTCACTTATATGAAATTGCTGCTTGTTCGCATCTGCGCATCTGCCATTTTAATACGATTGTATACAGTATCTAGAAGTCTATTATCACGTACATCGAATGGTTTCATTTTTATTGTGCGATGTTTGGTTCGATTATACTGTGTAATGATTTGCGGGAGGGTATCGATCCATCTGTGTGAGCCACGAAGATTTAATTACGTTCAATCTGGGTTTACACTGTTCTGTTCAGACGTTCCACGATACTCGCCTTCAGGTGGGTGAACGTCGAGTAGTGATGTATTCCATACCACTCCATCACAGCCTTGAAATATTTATTGTAAATCTCACTGCCGTGATCTGTTCGAAGGTCGTCTGGGCATAGGTGTCAATGACCATTAAAATATATCTGACTCCGTTATTCACACGTGAATAGACTCTCATGTTAACAAGATCCGCCTGCCACAGGTTGTCCAAACCTTTAATCATAACATATCTTCGCGGGTATGTTTTGCGTGCTGGTTTTTGCAGTTCTCAAACTACAGTCTCCATACTTATTTGATGATGCCTCTCTGTCTGAGCTCAGAATCACTGAAACAACTTCATTCGAATGAGCTGTATTACCGGTGACAGCTGATGCCATGAGCAATCGTAGCCGGCGTATTAGCACATTGGGATCGTCGAAGTGTACACTCTGCGGGAGTCGATTGCTCACTCTTTATCCTGAATGTCAATACCATCACCACTGGTATTTTTTCACCATCCAAAATGGGTCTTATAATGGATTTGTATTTCACATTGCTTCGGCTTCTTACAATCTTATGCAGATCAGTTAAACCAATATTTCACGATACATTTCCAAACTTTAGGCGAATAATTTACAGTTTTTGTGGGTCTTAGGAAAACAAGGTTCAGTAGACCTATTGTTCTATGACATTGTTTATCGCCGATCTGTATCGTTTTTTCATTTAATGTTTATGCTGTGTACCCATCATGTATGGTATCTCACCACTAATACCGAATGTTTTTTTTTATGCTAGCGACGCTGTGACGGTTAATGAAATCGGCAATAGCGTCATCGTCGTCGTTGTGGAATTTGGCTGAGAGTTCATCGAGAAGTTCAGTAACTGGTTTAAAGGTTCCCTCGCAGTGTCTGCTCTCGCAACAAATGCTCTAATCTCAGCAACCGTAACTTCTCGCTAACGGCCCTCTGTGCCTCGATGACTTTATGCTTAGTCGACATTCAGGTGAATAGAAATCGGACTTCTATGCAGCGGGAGGTTTTATATATCCGCTCCTTTTCTTCTTAGGCTGCTCCCCCTTCTCGGTAACAGCTATTTTCCCTTCAGTTAAGTTGCTTATTTTCTTTTCAATTGCATTAACCCGTTCGTACAATGTCTCGTTCTCAATGACATCAATTCCCTCTTCCGTTAAACCATTTACTTTCTTCTAGACTGCATTAACCCGATCACTCAGTGTACTGTTCACTCTCACAAGGGTTTCACAATACGTCTCTAGTACCTTGCGCACAACTCCAACTTTCCAAATTTGTGTTCGAGACTTTGAACTTTCGCTTTGGAGTACAAACGAATAATTCTGTTTATGGACATCCATCCTATCAAACTGAGCTCCCGGCATGCGTGCAAGTTTATCCATGGTGATGCGTATACTGATGTACTCACTTCTTTGCATGGCTATATATAAATAGGAACTCCTGGAAGTTCCGTCTGTACCTGCCATTATTCAGTTTTCTTGTTTTATCAATAACGTGAAACCCATACTGTGACTGATTCCAGTAATCTGCACATATCGTTACAAAAACATTGAACGACATGTCGGTTCCTACATGAACCTGGTAGGTGTGTTTTAAACACAGGTTGTCCTGTTTGAATGCTACAATTAGTTCAAAATGTTCAAATGTGTGTGAAATCTTATGGGACTTAACTGCTAAGGTCATCAGTCCCTAAGCTTACAAACTACTTAACCTAAATTATCCTAAGGACAAACACACACACACCCATGGTCGAGGGAGGACTCGAACCTCCGCCGGGACCAGCCGCGCAGGCTATAATTAGGTTCGCATAATCGTTCACCAGCTGTTTATGGATTCCGGAATACGTCTGACTCAGATAAAATACATCAACAGTCATATGGCGACAAAAACAAATATCGCCTAAATTGATCTTGGTTTTCCACTGCAACATCGTCAAATATGAACAATGTGTTTGACTTTACTTTTTACGATGGAGGGATATCAGTGCTCTCACTGAATGTCGTGTGTGTCATACTATCTACACTCTACAGACTCTCCTGTAATGGTTGGTATTTGGGCTGAAACATTGTTTTTGAAAATACACATTCATGCTCAAAGCGGTCTATCCGGATGTGTTCGCAGCGACGTGAGAACATTTGAACTGCCGTAGTTGGATGGACCTACAGTTATTGAACGTATGTTGTCGGGAAGGAGTGCGCCATTCGTCTTCTTCCGATCTTCTTGCGCACCGACACAGCTCCAGTCTCTTACAACAAAGTCTTGATGCTTCACCCACCCTACCATGATACCTACGAGTACTACGTCAGGTACTGGAGTGCAATGGGTTTTTACAGAAAATCGTGAACACTATGCCCTTTCCATGATACCGACCATTTCAGGTACTGGCGTGCAGTGGACTTTTACGGAGAATTTAGTTAAATGATATAATTTTCTACTGTTGCATGTTTCCAGCGAAAATATTGGGGCAATAGCATTAGTAATTGCAATATAATAAGAGGTAAGAAATAAAAAAACACATACATGGTTTTATACATTTTTTTCAAAAATTCAGTAATCATACACAGGATGCACTACTTCAACTGCTTCTTTCTTTATCTTAACGCCAGAATGGAATACAGAAAATGAAGCCTTGTTGTAAACACAGAATCCAGCATGTATTTCTCTCAAGCTTATTGGCAGTGCATTAGTTTTCGTTGGCACCATACTGATCCACTGTCCGAAGTTGTCTACATGCACACTATTCATACTTAGATCCTCTGCAATGTCTCTAGACACAGCTTTAACACAAGGCAGCCATCTGTTCAGTCTTTCCAACACAATAGATAGTACCGTCTGTAGATCGAAAAAGTTTTGAATGATGGAGTGCTGTAGATAAATGGATGTGTTACCTCATTTCACACGAAATGCAGAGTCATTGTACACTGTTGTAATGGATAGAGTTAGAGCAGCTGAGTAAATATCCGGAGGAGGACGGCATGGACGATAGTCGGCGGTCAACTGCTGCAATATGTTCGCTTCTGCACTACAGAGTTCATCCCATCTCACCTCCCTAAACTACACTTTAATACTTTCAGCTGCATACACGATCTCTGTCACAATACGCCAGCCTCTTTCTATTGTTGCTTCGCCGGCGGAGTGGCCGAGTGGTTCTAGGCGCTAGAGTGTGGAATTGAAACGTGGTCCTCCTGGGCGGAAAGCCCAAGTGCACACCCCGCCCACAACACAATTAAACCACCAGAGGCAATTGGCATTAACGGGAAATTAAAATAGCGGTGCCGTTTCCGGTACTAGAACACTGTTTCTATTGGATGGAAAGCACCACCCATAACACAATTATAACACCAGAGGCGATTGAAACTGGTAGTAGCCATTAGGAACGCAGCACCCGATTACAACGGAGATATAAGGCGCGCCCAGCAGCTCTGCAGTCAGTCATGCAGAATGAAGCGCCAGTCGAGATCGTCCAGCGCCTTCCAGCCACGTCACCAACAGAATACCAAGAAGCCGCCGTAGAGTAAGTACTCCCTGCTTATTGACTGTGCGCATTGACTCGGACATGGATGTGTGTGATGTCCTTATGTTAGTTAGGTTTAAGTAGTTCTAAGTTCTAGGGGACTGATGAGCTCAGAAGTTAAGTCCCATAGTGCTCAGAGCCATTTGAACCATTTATTGTTGCTTCTATACCAATATGTTAATGTTTCGAACCACTATCGCGTAAATTATACACTGAACAGAAGGGTAGTGATGCACAATGATTAACTGGTATATTCAGTATCACTGGAATATTCTGCGATGGAGCGTATGATGAGGGCCAGTTCCGACCTGCATCATGGTGATTAGGACCCCCGGTGCACTTCAGCGAGTCAGTGGGTGGCTGGGTGTCTTCAACCGACAATAACAGCTGATTGTCCAGCTCCATCACGCTGACCAGGTGTGCGACAGGATCCCAGGATGCTGCCGCTGCTGCGGGTCCCGACGGGCTAGGACAAAATGGCTCTGAGCACTATGGGACTTAACATCTGAGGTCATCAGTCCCCTAGAACTTAGAACTACGTAAACCTAACTAACCTAAGGGCATCACACACATCCATGCCCGAGGCAGGATTCGAACCTGCGACCGTAGCGGTCACGCTGTTCCAGACTGAAGCGCCTAGAACCGCTCGGCCACACCAGCCGGCGGGTTTGGACACATCGCAGTTTCAGACCCCGACAGGCTGGGGAACGTTGCATCCGCTGATGAGCAAAGAAGAAAAACCGTTACAAGCGATGATAGAAGCGCAAAGACCCCCACACGGCAGTAAACACAGTCAATAACCAGGGAGAACTTACTCTACCGCGGCTTCTTCGTATTCTGTTGGTGACGTGGCTGGAAGGCGCTGGACGATCTCGACTGGCGCTTCATTCTGACTGACTGCAGAGCTGCTGGGCGTGCCTTATATCTCCGTTGTTTTCGGTGCTGCGTTCCTAATGGCTACTACCGTTTTCAAGCGCCTCTGGTGTTATAATTGTGTTATGGGTGGTGCTTTCCATCCAATAGAAACAGGGTTCTAGTACCGGAAACGGCACCGCTATTTTAATTTCCCGTTAATGCCAATTGCCTCTGGTGGTTTAATTGTGTTGTGGGCGGGGTGTGCACTTGGCATTTCCGACCAGGAGGACCACGTTTCACATCCCGGAAAGGGCACCGCCAATTTTAATTTCCCGCCAATTTCCGGATGGGGAGGAGGGGTGGAGCGTCGGCACAACCCTGAGACCAAGACGTTCCCACCAAAATTCGAAATTCCCGCCAACAGGGTAGGTTGGGGGAGAGTGGAGGGGCTGGGGCCCACCTGCAGACTGAGAAAACACATGACGTCATCCGGGGTGTGATACTGGAGTTTATATTATCTCACAACTATTTCCTGTTCAACAACAAGTTTTACATTCAGGAAGATGGATTGGCAATGGGTAGTAGTCTTGCAGGCTTGCTAGGAGACATATATATCAATAACCTCGAAGACATCTTTCTTAGATCCCAAACCCAACTAAAAGATAAGCTGCTTCATTACAAACACTATGTTGATGACACTCTCATTCTCTTCAATGGAACAACAGAAGAAATAGATAATCTAGCCAAAGAAACTAATAAAATACACAATAAAATTCAATTCACAGTAGAACATGAAACACCAGAAGGCATTAACTATCTTGATCTAACAATCTGAAATAAAAATCAAAAGCATAAATTTCAAATTTTCAGAAAATCAACAACCACTAATGATACCATTAACAAATCCTCTTGCCATCCAGACCAACATAAAAAAGCATTCTTCAGAACAATGGTTAATCACATGCTTAAAATCCCAATGAACAAAAATGAAAGACAAAAAGAAACAGAAACTATTAAACTAATTACCTCCAGCAATGGGTACAGCCCTGCAATAATAGATAAACTAATCCATAAAGAAAAATTAAATCAACCAACTGCTGAACAGCCACCCACAAACAAGAAGACCACATTTATAAGCCTGCCTTTAATAGGAATGATTTCTCAGCAAATTGCCAACATCTTCAAGACATAAAACATAAAAATAAGTTTCTTCACCAACAGCAAAATACAAAATAAAATCATACACAACACCAAAACCACTATACAACAATATCAAAAGTCAGGTATGTACAAGTTCATTTGCAACTCATGTCGAAGCTTCTACATTGGACAAACTGGTAGAAGCTTCACAACAAGATTTAAAGAACACATAGATGCACTCCGTCTCAAGAACCTGAATAAGTCCAGCTTTGCCTCACATATTGCCCAACACAATCATTCTGCAAACAACATAGAACAGAATTTCCAAATACTCCATTTTGCCAACAAAGGCACAATACTTGACCTTCTTGAAAAAATTGAAATATTTGTCTACACAAATACAGCACCTGACGACCTACTCAATGATCAAATTGAACTGAGAAACAAATTTTTCCTTCAGAACTTTGAAGATCTACTAGTTCAAACAAGTAACCAGTCAACGAACCCTACACCGCCTCCCCATCCCAGCCCCAACGACACCCCCCTTCCCTCTCCTTACATCCTAACTACACCAGTGCCAATGTAATATTTTAGCACAGAATAAAACCTGTACTATATTTCTACATGTTAAAGCCCTCTACTGCTAACAAAAATCAGTACTTTTATATATATTACTTCCAGCTGGAACAAACAGAAGCTGCCTTTACCAATATTCCAGATCACTTTAATGTTAGAAGAAAAATAAAAATAAGTCAACAGTTAAAGAACTTTTGTTCATGGTTTTTAAATATAACATGTACAGCCATACAAATAGCTTTAGTCCATTACAATCACTAGAACTTTTATACATATACCTTTAGATAATATAAACAGAATCTACTCTTGCCAATACCCCAGATCATGTTAACATAACAACAGAAATAAGTCAACAGTTCATCTGAAGGTTTGTTATTGATTTAAATTTAAATATAAAGGTCCTAGTCTAACAGACAGCTGCATCTAACTGCAGATACAATAAATCTGTGGCATTGATTCGTGGGTATCCATGTTAACACCAGTTACGTTAAAGAAATAAAAAAAATGCTATTAACTGCCTGTATTATACGTAATATACAAATAAAAATAAGATATCAGATCACCTGAAGTTTGTTATTGTAGTAGTTTATTTATTTATTTTATTTTGTACTCTCATGTTATCGCCAGTATGATTAAAATATTTGCCCTTATATCGACCTTAATACATGTAAAGATGAACAAATTACATCTCTGTGCAAAGCAGTCGTATGCCATATCTTTCTGTCAAGATCTTTGTTACAAGAAACAGTTGTAAAGCGCATGCTGGATGCTGGAAAAGTCTCGCTATCAGAGAGTAAATTAGTATAGTTTCTGTGGAAGTGTGTGCAGTGATACAACAACTGGACATCAAAATGGAGGCAGACAGATGGACACTAACTAAAAAAAGAAGCCTATACTGTCGCAGTAAGTAAAAAACTAAATTTACATCCATACCGTCAGATAAGCTATAGTCATGGCGATACATTAAAGTGTGTTCCATCTTTTTGTCATAGCGACAGCACCCAGCATTATGCTAGCAATAATGATGTAACTTCCTGAAACCATCTGACGATGAACCTGAAAAGGTTGGAATAAAACACAATTATTCAAAAAAGTGACTGGTTGCAGTTTTGTATAACTTATTTACGTTTATAGTGGTTCGTTACAGAGGCAGCAGAACATCAGCTGCGGGTGATAGCTGTTGACTGAGTTTTCATTCATCCGTGACAAGCGAATTAATGTACTTCTGCGCTGTATTTCACGAAACCACATCTCTCAGTGTCCGACGCCACAGGGCGCTATAGTTTGCAATAACAGCATTATACTTAGTGTCAGTTACCTATTACTGTTTTTTGTTTTCCAGCATTTTTACTACATTTTCTCCGCAAGACTTCAAAAGTGGGTGTTCACTAGATGTACTGTCTGATGTGAATAATTTATTGCTCTACCCTGTAGCTCATCTGTATATTCACACGCTAAGTTCTTATTTTTGGTTTCTGCATTATACATTTTTAGTCTCTATATCACTTTTTTGCTGGAATCAGTAAACTCTTATAAATCTACACTGACACAAATATAATCGGAATGCCAATAAGGAGTTGTGTGACATAATCTGAAGTTGGTGGGCGTGATTCTACACTTGAAAGATTGTGGCTTTTCAGATTTCTTGCCAGTCACACAGGAGTGGCGCTTGTAGCTGTGGCGGTCGTGGGCGTTAATTACTTTAGAGATTGGGCGTGGTGAGTTGATGTTAGTGAAGACTGCCTTTAAATAGACCACGACGCCATTATCAGCACCTCACTGAGTTTGAAAGCGATCGTGTATTAGGGCTAAGAGAATCTGAATGTGACTGCTTGCAGTGGTTGCCACGAGACTGTACAGTTCTAAGAAGAGCGGGCTCGGGGCGGCCAAGAGACACTACCGAGAGGGAACACCATTGTGCTCGGCGAATGGCTTTGGTGGACCGTACCGCATCTGCAGCAGGAATGTGAGAAGCAGATGGCACCACAGTGACACAAAGAACTGTTACAAATCGGTTACTTCAAGGATAGCTCCGAGCCATTTGAGAATTTGTTTGTGTCAAGCGAGAGCTCATTGGAGGCCGGAGAGGAAGTCTCTTGTTTTTTCTGAAGAAATCTGATTCTGCCCAGGTGCCAGTGATGGCCGTGTGTTGGTTAGAAAGTGGCCCGTTGATGGCCTGCAATCAACCTGTCTGGGTGCTAGACACACTGGAACTCTACTTGGAGTTGTGGTTTGGGGTGCGATTTCGTATGACAGCAGGAACATTCTCGTTGCTATCCCATGCATCCTGATTCCAAATCTGTACGTCAATTTGGTGTTTCGACCAGTCATACTGTCACTCACGGAACGACATTCCAGGGGTTGTTTTCCAATAGGTTAACGCTCGCCCACATAGCACCGTTGAAACCGAAGACGCTCTACAGAGGGTCGACATGTCCCGTGCCCTGCTTGATCACCAGATCTGTCTCCAGTCGACCACAACGGAACATCAACGAACGACAACTGCAGCGTCATCTACAAACAGAATTAATCGTCCCTCCATTGATCGAACAAATGCAACGAGCATGGAACTCCATTCCACAAACTCTCACCCGCCACCAGTACAACAGCAAACATGAACGTTTGCATGCCTGCATTCAACATTGTGACGGTTACATCGGTTATTAATGTACCAGTATTTCATATTTGCGATGGCTTGTTTCGCACTTACATTAACCTGTGATCTTGCAATGTTCGTCATGTAAATATGTTACCTAGACAAATGTATTCCAGAAATTTGATTACTCTCATTAATTACTTTCCGTATTAAAAATTGAGGCATACGGCTTATTAGAGACTATTTTATGGATATGAGGATCGTAAGGATGTGGGAGAACTTTTTAATGCCTCCTTTTATAGATTTTTCTTCTTTTGTTCTATACATTGACACTGACGTTGGTACTTTTGGAAATGTTCTTTCAAAATACCTTCATAACATTGCTCTTATAATGTTGAGAACGTACACACTTTTCTATTTCCATTGGTCTCTGTCAACTATATCTCCACTAGGGTTCGCTAACTCTCTTGGGGAAGTCTTGCGTTTTCACTTTTGGTAAAATTCTTTGTAAGTCTTCCATACTCCCTTTTACTGTTATTATTTGGCACAATTGAAATGAGAATCCAGGATATTTTACAGCTTCAGCGCTTTCCCCTGTAGATATTTGTGGTCATGAAGTTGATTAATGATGCCGTTTTTGTAGTTGTCGTGTTATACCGTTGACCAACAAGGATGTGTTGAAACTGTGAAGGATGTTCATGAAGGTGCTATCCATTCCATCTGTTACATTTGTGTTCATGATCACACATCCACATAAAATGCAGTTATTATTCAGGTTGAGACTTACCTACAACTTCTGCTGTCTGGCGGAAACACTACCACTAGTCTGTCTATAAACTCACAAAATGGTTAATTTCTTGTTGATTCAAAGTACCGTTAATTCAATGGCTGATATTTCAAAGTGTTTATCTTCACCAACCGTGCTAAGGCGCTAAGGTAATGTCTGTATATATGCGTCTTCTGATTAAGAACTTTCAAGTCTGTGACATGTCGAACGGTACTAGTCCCAAAATCATAATTTTCTTCATCACATCTGTGTGTGCCCTTTGGTGTGTCATGGCCTACAAAATCTTTTACACAAATGTAACGGCTGTTCAAGCACAGGAACTCATTGGCTGGATTCATCCTAAAAAAAGACCTACAACTCCTACTCACGTACTTTACCATGAATCGCCCGAGACCCATCCCCTATTCCTTCGTGAATCTGCTTTACCAACTTCGCTTCCCAGCTCTTTTCAGTTTTAGGTCACGGCTACTGAAGGCAATGTGTCGATAGTCCTAACTCTTACCAGAGCAACATGCGGCAAAGACAGCTGTTGTCAGAGCAATTTCGAATGCAGCGTTAGTGTGCCTATCAGTTTCATTAAGGAGTGGCAGGTAATGACGTCGGAACAGTTCGACGAAATACACATTGTTACTTTTTCGACACGAGCCAGGGAGCCTATCGCGTCCAAGTCACGTACGAACTGTGTCGTATGCTCCACCCATGTCCAAACTGCTTCCCATCCCATCTGCTATAACTATGGCCTTTTTTTAAAAAATATCTTTCCACAAAGGCCCTAAGTCTAAGGTGTTTCTCTTAGCCCTGTCCTCTTGTAATGTCTCTTGCAGCGGTCTCTCCGCGATATTTACAGAAATTTTATAAATCATATAACTCAGTACATATCTCGAAATATCTCTTCTTATCTTACCGATTATCAAGGCAAAGTAGTTTCAAGCCCAATTATTCCTTGGAGCGTTCATTTACTCCATGGAATAGCTTCTCTGTTATCTACGTTTTGTCTTAGGAAAAAGAATAGAGGACTTCTTGCCGATTAGTCGTGAAAGAAGGATGTATATGTACGTATTGTTGAGCTAGTCGCCATATTGATGAGATTCTGTATGAGAAGGAATTTAATACATGAACTAAACTAAAGTAAGTGTGTTCGCGTATTATTTAACGGATTATTATTATTGACAGTGTCTGCTTACTACGCTGTGTTGCACGGGATCAGTGGGGAACGTCTGATTTACATTGGACGAACCTGCCGTTTTGTATGCTCAACATATCCAGTTACTTCAAATAAATAGGCTGACACGGTCTTACCAGCAGATCTCTGGTCTTCCCCATGTGATCACCGAAAGTTAATAATTATTACAAATGTTTCCAGGAGATCGACTGACAATTTTCGTCGCACCGAGACTTCGAAATTGCTTCACTGCCTTATGGAATTTAAGTTAAGCTTAATTTAATCAGGATAGAACAGTATTGAACTGTGTGAATGTGATAAGCCTGCTTTGTCAATGAAAATTCCCTTAATATACGCATGTTTTTACTATCCTAATCAGTGAAGCTAAATCAGGCCGGTGTGAGAGAGGTTTTTAAATTTTGGATCCCATACAAAACAAAAAAAAAAAAAAAAAAACATTGGGTTGTATCTGCGACCTGTTCGATTGTCTCTGAATCTGCCCCTCGCAGCACTGTTATTGAAATTTCCATTTCCGTTGCAATTGTTTCCGTTAAATCTCTGACTATTCCTAGTATAATAATTATTAAAGCCGTTTCCATTCCGGTTTGCATTTGGCGCCTCAATCGCTCTCCTCTGCATAACCGGTTGTCTTGGCCGATGTTCATCTTCCTCGATCATATCTATAGTGTCAAGCGTAGTCATGAAAGAGTCAAGGTCACACTCATTAATGTACAGCATTCTATTTCTGATGCTGGCGGGAAGTCGAGATTTTAATATGCCAATCACGTCTTGTAGAGGCATAGGCTTATCCCAATACCGCGATTTGTTTATATATTTCTCAAAGTATTTCTTTAAAGACCCACGTGAAAAAGAAAAAGGTTCCGGGTATAATACCTCCTGCCTTAAACGTTCTTGTACTCCTTCGGACCAGTATTTGGATACAAATGCTCGTTCAAAATCTTCATATGTGTCCCAAGTTGATATCATATCAGATGCCCATATAGCTCCTGACCCCTGAATATAACCGGTCAAGAAACTAACCTTTTGCCACTCACTCCAAATTTTTGGCAATACTCCCCTAAAACTTCTTATAAACACTACGGGAATAACATTTTTCTTGTCTGGGTTGTAGATCTGGAATTGGCGTTGTTTCAACATTTTCTCCTCAGTATTGCTTTTACAATTACAGGCATTATGACTACCCTCATAGTGTTGTGATTGATGTTGATTGCAAAAACGAACGTGTGCATTAATGTCCGTGTCTGTACTTGATCGGGTAAATAATGTAGCTTCATCGATAGATCTTGTCATGGGTTCATTTCCTTGCGTGGAACACAAATCTTCTCGAGATATATTTAAAGATCTCTCAATATTTTCTTCCCATTGTTTAAGTTCTTCTCCTAGTTGTTCTTTGGCTTCTCGAAAACTTTTATAAAATAAATTTTCTTCAGAACTCTCGGTCATAGATTGCATAGCTGCCCTGACCGTATGTTCAATATTGTCTGAAGAAATGCTTTTCCTTTCTAAACTTAACTGCGAGAATTTTCCCGCGAGAATGTTTACCTTATGATCAACCTCGTCTTGTCTCTCCTTTATGTTATTTATGGATTTATCCAAATTTTGGATGTCCTTCGGGATCTTGTCTTGTGATTGTCTCAAATCCTGCATATCTGCTGACATCTCGTTTACTTGTTGCTTTAACTCATCTTGAACTTCAACTAATACCGGAATTACTGCGATAGAACATTGCATCTATTCTTGTGCTTGAACTATCTGTGGGATTGACTCGACCTGCTCTTTAATAGTATCAAGCTTAGTAGCAACATACTCAGTTAGCTCTAGGCGTAACTTCTTCGCATTTTCATTACACTGCTGAGTGACTTGCTCAATTTGAGCAGCTAATTTTAATTCTGTCTTTTGATTCTGAATTTTCAATTCTTCCGCAGTTTTATTTAATTTATCATCAAGTTTCTGGAAACTCTCTACTAATTTATTATTTAATTTCACTTTATTGGCTGCTAGTTGTTCATTTATTTCCCTTTTAGTCTCTATTTGCACTTTGGTTAATTCCCTTTTAGTCTCTATTTGCGCTTTAGTTAAGTCTGTTACATTTTTGGCTAACAGTGTTAACTGCTGCATGATTACAGTCAATGGGTTTATTTCGTCCTGCTCAGATGACATCGAAACACTTAAGCTTTGTTGTGGGGTCTGAATAATGCTGCCGCTAGGCACTACTTCAGTTAAGCTAGCGTCTAATGTTTCACTAACCTCAGAAACAGCTGAGGACTGTTGTGATTCGCTCTGCTGTTGCATTGCCATTTTATAAGCCGCCCTAGTAAGAACTATTAATACACAGAACAACAAACATATAATGTCACTCGCATCTGAGTTAATAATGTCACTGACCTAAACTTTGCATAATACTCACTCCTAATAAACACTTCGTATCTAAAGCTCAACCCAATCAATCTGATTCAAACCGATAGACATTTAAATAGTTATTATAAATTTCTATCTACAAAAATTTAATTGTATATTGTCTGGCCTGAACGACGTTCTCGTAGGTTGTGGCGAAATTGTGACTTCTGGAACAGGCCTCGTCTTCTTTTGTCTCGTGCACATGCAACATGAAATTCACACAATATTTAAGTAATGCTCAAAAATGAGTCCTGTCACAGTGAAGCCAAATTTAATAAATTTTGTATGGGATCTAAAATTTAAAAACCTCTCTCACACCGGCCTGATTTAGCTTCACTGATTAGGATAGTAAAAACATGCGTATATTAAGGGAATTTTCATTGACAAAGCAGGCTTATCACATTCACACAGTTCAATACTGTTGTATCCTAATTAAATTAAGCTTAACGTAAATTCCATAAGGCAGTGAAGCAATTTCGAAGTCTCGGTGCGACGAAAATTGTCAGTCGATCTCCTGGAAACATTTGTAATAATTATTAACTTTCGGTGATCACATGGGGAAGACCGGAGATCTGCTGGTAAGACCGTGTTAGCCTATTTATTTGAAGTAACTGGATATCTTGAGCATACAAAACGGCAGGTTCGTCCAGTGTAAATCAGACGTTCCCCACTGATCCCGTGCAACACAGCGTAGTAAGCAGACACTGTCAATAATAATAATCCGTTAAATAATACGCGAACACACTTACTTTAGTTTAGTTCATGTATTAAATTCCTTCTCATACAGAATCTCATCAATATGGCGACTAGCTCAACAATACATACATATACATCCTTCTTTCACGACTAATCGGCAAGAAGTCCTCTATTCTTTTCCTAAGAGAAAATATAGATAGCAGAGAAGCTATTCCATGGAGTAAATGGACGCTCCAAGGAACAATTGGGCTTGAAACTACTTTGCCTTGATAATCGGTAAGATAAGAAGAGATATTTCGAGATATGTACTGAGTTATATGATTTATAAAATTTCTGTAAATATCGCGGAGAGACCGCTGCAAGAGACATTACACTCTGGTATGCTGCCCTAAACTTTCCAGTAATTGAGGGCCTATAGTTACTACATAACAGCAACACTTCCTTCTTCCTAACATTTTGCACAATGCTAGGCTTTCTGATACCGGCTGAAGTCTTCTACAAGTTTTCTGTTTCTATATTAAATGTATTCGCAATTGCGAATATAGACAAGCATCAGCCATAGAATAGAATGACGACAATAAAAATTTGTGGTAAATCGGGACTTGAACCCGAACTTCCCGCTTATTACGAACGGTCGCCTTACCATTTGGCTATCCTCGCATGAGTCACAGCCAGACGCAAACTTCCATATGTCGTCAACCCTGTGTCTACAATCTGTCCTCGTACATCCGTTATGTATATTCCTACACAGGCTAGACGTTTTACTTGAAAGTCGCTCGCTCGGTGTCCGAGGATAAATACAGTACGCAGTGTCGTATTTTTCCTGTTCCTAGACCTACCTGAGGCACTTCTATACTTAACTGCGGCAGTGGTTGGTATGTGTTGTCAGTATTTGTGATGAAACTATCACATTGCGTGTTCTTTTTTCCTGTCAACTGCTAGGTCCCAATCACTGCGCTCTCTTTGGTCATCCGTCATCCTAATTAGTTTTTGCATTGCTGGAAACCATACGTGAAGAAGAAGACTCCATTGCATACTCTGCAGTCCCGAGAGAATCTCCACAATATTCCCAACGTTTGAAACGTCCCCTTTGAACAATTATACATGACTGTGCTTAAACTGACACACAATATTTTTTAGCGCAACGCGATCTGACTTTCAATAATCCCTACAAAAGAATGGCCCTGACTAACATTAACCTGTACCTTTCACAAATCACTTACCTCACAAAAATCTTCGTTACTCGAACTACTGCAATACAGCGAGTGCCACTACTGCCAGCTAAATAAAAGATTCAAACTACGCAAGGCACTAACTACTGATAGCATAGTTAGCAAATGAAAGATTTTAATAGAGAACAAACAATGTATTTACCTTAATAGTCATAATATATATAGCAGTTCATGACATCCATTCTTACATATATCAAAACTCCGCCATCTCTCTCCCCACATCCACCACTGCTGGCGGCTCACCTCCAACTGCGCAACGCTACACGCTGTTCACATCCAGCTGCCCAACACTACAATGGCAGACAACAATGCAATCTAGCCACAGACTGCACACAGCACAGCCAGTGATTTTCATACAGAGCGCTACGTGGAGTTACCAATAAGGAAACCTAAATAGCCTACTTACATAGCCCCCATGCTCCCCACGAAAAATTTTACAAATTGTTTTGGGCACTGGCCAATATATATTTGTTAAAAATTTTTTCACAATTACAATAACAAAGAAATCATATGCACTCACTTATTGATACAATGTTGGTCAAAAGCTAAAATTTTCTCACCGTCCATAAAGACAGTCCTGATCGTTCATCACAGTAAAATTTCAGTGTTTTTCTCAAAGTCTGAGCAGTAAAAGAAAATGCACACGGAAGTAGTGGGTTTCCATGCAGTCTTGAAGAAGTAGTGTTGTCCTTCCAACGGAAAGACAGTGCTGACTCTTGACATGCAGACAGGTAATGCGCCACAACAGAGCAAACCCACAGCAGAGTCAGTCGAAGTTTTGAAGAATATTGGTAGGTAGGTCATCACAGAGCAGACCCACTGTAGTCCTGGTAGGGAGTATGGTATTGGTGGGCCACCAGAGGTGCAGACCCACTGCTGTCCTTGTAGAAATACTGGTATTGGTAGGCCATCAAAGATGCAGACCCACTGCATTCCTTGTAGAGACGGCCAGCAGCCATCTGTTG
The DNA here is from genome assembly GCF_023898315.1 of Schistocerca nitens. Lineage (NCBI taxonomy): Eukaryota > Metazoa > Arthropoda > Insecta > Orthoptera > Acrididae > Schistocerca > Schistocerca nitens. Next base: position 652,467,249 of record NC_064618.1, on the reverse strand, counting down.
CGACTGTGAAGGTGCACAATCACCATCGAAGAGTCTTGCGGAGGATATAGCAAGTCCATAGACCACCACTTGTCCACTCACAAAAAATTTGTTTGAAATGTCCTTAGAACCAGCAATGCTGTTATCCAGTCCTTTGCTGAATTATTAACACATGTGCGAACACTATCAGTCCCTACTTCTCACATATTGCCGATATACTATGACCAACAGAAACGTGTGCAGTGAAATGAAACTTACAAGTTACTTAATTTGATGAACTGGTGTCAATTACATTTTTATAACATAAGAATACAATAACAAAGGTACAAAATACATCATTAAATAACACAACAATACAGATAACATTTGTAGTAAAACAGGCTTGACAAAAGAATAAAAATAAACATATACATCAGTGTTACAAAAATTATGACATAAGTACATACATAAAAGATCAGAATAACTTTTGAAACATCAACTTCACACACGAGCATTAAAACAAAACAGAATAAATAATGTCTAAGCATCTTTACAAAGAAAATAACATATTATTAGAAAAATTCCACAACATAACTCATATCAGCTAAACACATGAAGACAGGAAAAACACAAATATACAAGAGTACACAAACACATAGTGGGATAACACAAGGAAAGGACAGGGTTTGTTTTACTGCAGTATTTTGCAAACAAAACTTTCTTTACTTCTTGGAGATCTCCCTTCATTCTTCATTATTTCCAAAAAGTCCTATCTATACCTGCTTTCTGTACTTTTTTCGTATAACTTCTCTATGCATTTCTTCCAATTCATCGCAACTCATTCTCTTATACATTCTACCCCCTCTTAAGCTAACTTAAATCTACTGAGCTCAGATGCTAATTAAGGGACGAGGCAATGCAGCAGCACAAAACAATTAATGCAAACAGCAATGACAAAAAAATGCCAATTGGCAAAGCAAGCAGCAGTAAATCTAAATTAACAGAGCAAATGCAACATTATAACTAATATGAGCCAATGTGCAGCAACAAGAAAAATAAATCAGTAGTAAAACATGCTTAACAGAGTAATACAAAGTGAAATTCAGTAGCACTATGCCTGGCAAACAGCAGCAGCAAATGCATTAACTTATATCTAAACATGACAAACCCACATGCAGAAAAAATAGTACACTAAAGACAACAATGCAGATAAGGGAAATGTATATTCACATCCTAATGTCTATGTAATTAAAGTGGTGCACCACAAAAACTTATTCTATGAAATAAATTAGTAAGTACTTGAAAAGAAAATTATGTATGCAGTTCCTTTGAAGGGAAATGTCTTTTTGTGCTCCCTCATTTTTTTGGAAGTATATCACAAAATTATATCTACTGGAACTGTAGACAGAAAACATTTATGTTAGTACATCTATAAAATTTTATTTTAACCAATATTGCAGTGCAGCTAGAAACTAGATATTAAACAAAATAGGAAAATATGTACAAAGGAAGGCATCAAACATCATTCACTAGCTATATGGCATTTCATAAGGCAGTGAAAAATCTCTCAACTACAAAGACAGTAGTCATAATCAGGTGTTTAGACATAAAATATTTCTCGTCATTTCATTAGGCATTTCAATAAATATTATAAATTAAGAGCTCCACAGTGTAATCATATGTTTTCAAGTTTGAGCATGTCGTATTTGCGATGCTTTCTACAAAGGAATGTCAATAGTGAGGATAATGGCTTCTTTTTTTTCTCCACCTGTGCCTCTGAAAGGCACACACTAATGGCTTTTTTCCAGGCGACTGTCGTGCAGCTTTGCGCCCACAGCGCATTACGTCAAGATCACTTGGCTTTCTTTCCGAAATATTTACGACAGCAGTTTGCACTACAGTGACAGTCTCATATAAAAAATTTCACAGGTTAAGAATTTGCGTTACAAATGTGTAGAAACAAAATCCTATTAATATAACAGTGTCCAAAAAATTTTCGTTGGGATTGTAACACATTCCCGCATTTACATACATTTCATAACTCTTATAGTACGATTCCTGGTTTCCAGCATCCTTTTTCACAAGTCAGAGTCCCTAACCACTACTCATTATTCCTTACCTTATTACACATATACATATTCATCGACACTTCTTCAGTATTTCATCATAATAAATACATAGCATAATAAACATTCCTCAACAGCATAATACACATCGTCGTCTTAATGATAACATCATAACAGATCAATCACATCTCAGAATCGTCGCAGCTTCTTTCAATAATTTCAAGACCTTCAATAAAGTCATCTACCTGAAACATACTTAAAAAATCATGATCCCTAACGAAATACATCATTCAAAGCTCTCCTAGTATCACAATGGTTCCGAAAAAAAATATGAACAGTTCACAAAGTACAGACAAAATACAGTTTCATAAGTGTGAAGTTATCCAACTGTGTCATTACGTAAACATCTGTCACTGATGTAGTAAAATAAATGTTTGTCTCTCTCAGTTAAATAATCAGATAGCTGTATAATTCTGTGTTAGAGAAACATGGTACCGATGTGTAAAGTTGTATAAGCAAATACCATATTAGCTAGGGCTCCTTGTGCTTGCCAAACACATGGTACACAAAGTAAGCGTGTACCCCCCTGAGGATTAATGTAAATATACCCTCAGGTGTTACAGATTATTGCAATGGAATGAAATGTATCACGGAAAATCTTTTTATCATTGTACTTCAAATATCTTTAAAAATAAATGTTTTAAGTACAAAATTAATCACTCAAATACGTGTACTGTAGCGCTAAACTGTGCGTCTTGTTGTGAGATAATCTCTGTGGAAGTGTCGTAGTTATCGTCCTCCGAAAGCTAAGTTCTGCAGAAGTCAATGTACTTACCTCATGATAAACAAAAGTGAAATGCTTTGCGTATAGATATCTTAGTTATTATGCTTATTGCCGTGATGAAGAAAGTACTGTGCTTTAACGTATTGTTGTGCTACGGAAAAGGCTGTCTCCTTGTAGCTATACCACAAAAGTTACTACTAAAACATGTTTTACTTTCCAGAAGAATTCAGAAAAACTGTGCAGATATAAAACAGATACAACGCTAAAGCAACATTGTAAATTGTCACTCATTAGTAGCGTCGTGATAAAATCTTGTAGCTGTCACATAAACTGACAATTGTGTCATCTGGTATCTCACAGAAAGTACTTTAAATCCAGAATGTATTTTCAAGTAAACCAAAATGTTGCATTAAAATCTCATTAGCAGTACTGGTCAATGTTCTAAGTACGTGAGCCTTATAGTCGTTATGTAATCGTGCAACTAACAAGCAAGAATGTACACACACAATAACACTGAGTCGTCTGTTCACTATAACAATGCATTCGTAATTTCTGTTTAAATAAGTTCTCTTGGTTCTTGCTGGATATTTAACTTCAAACATTGTTGCATATTGACAGATTCTAAGTCTGACAAAGCATACTAGTAATGTAAAGTGAAAAGCTATATGGCAAAGACAAAGTAAAAAAGCAGATTAAATGTGGTGTAAACCTTTACTCTTCTTAGTACGCAGTGTTTCAACTTCAACGCAGTTATCATGTGGTATACGTCGGATTCTGTAAGGTCCATTGTAAACTAGAAAGAATTTGTGACTCAAGTGTTTCCTCTTATGTGACAATGAATGAGCTTTAATGAGAAATTTCTGACCAATATATAATTTATTTGCATTTGCTTGACCGTGTAGTTTTCTCCTTTTGTCTGCTGCAGATTTTATATTTATAATAGCCAAATCAATTATGTCTTTGTGTCGAAGTTTACGCGCATTCGGGAAAGGTACAAGCTCTCTGATTCTGTTCGGTGGTTCTTCATTCTTCAGTACAAGAGTAGGTGGTAAAGCAATGGAGTCATGAGGCATTTCATTCAGCACGTTTTGAAATAAGCGTAAATATCTGTCCCAATGCTGATGCTTTCTGTGACAATAAAGTCTGCAAAGCTTATTGATTTCTTTCATAATCCGTTCGGAGGGGTTACAATGTGGTGAGTACAATGAAATACAAACAGGTTTGATTTTATGATTCCGAAGCATGCGTGACCAAACAGCAGATCTGAATTGCGGTCCGTTATCTGAAATGACTTTACCAACGTGTCCAACTTCTCGTAAAAATTTTTTAACAAAGGCGTTGGATACAGACCGTCCAGTGGCTTCACGTAATGGTGTGAAAGAAACAAATTTTGAAGTAAGTTCAACAGCGACTAGAATGTACGAAAATCCATTAGATGTTCTGACAAGCGGTCCCAAGAGATCAACAGCAGCAAATTCTTTTAATTTAGAAGGAATGATAGGAAACAACGGAGCACGATGTGAGATAGTAGATGGTTTTGCCTTTTGACAAAGTTTACAAATAGACAAGACTCTTCGAATTCTCTTTTCCATATTGTTAAAATAACAAGTCGTTCGAAGAATATGATAACATTTTCGTGGGCGAAAATGTGCATAGCTGAAATGAATGTACCAAATGAGCTTATTAACAAAATCGTCTGGAATGCAAAGTACCCATAGCTTGTCATCAACAGTGCAGCGTTTGAACAGTATGTTTTTTCTAACCAGATAATAATGCCAAATCTGTGTGTTTGTCTTTTCATGCCATTTGCTTTTGATGTCTTTCCAAATCGGATATTTATCTTGTTCATGAGCAATGTCCTTTAAAGATGTGGTGATGAAGTTTTCAAAGGCGACTTTCTGAATGTAAAGAATACTGAAATTTTTTTTGAGGTTGCCTTCTGTGTTACTTTTTTCAAGCCCAGTCGGTGCGCGTGACAGTGCGTCCGCAACAATGTTCTCCTTGCCAGGAATGTAGACTATTGTGAAGTGGAATTCTTGCAGAAACATTGCCCAACGTTTTAACCTGTCATGATTTAATTTTGAAAACATAAGAAATTGTAATGCATGATGATCACTGTATACTTTTACGTGCTTACCAGAAAGAAAGCAACGGAATTTGTTAAATGACCAAACGATAGCTAAAGCTTCTAATTCAGTAACGGAATAATTTTTTTCTGATTTTGTTAGCACTCGGCTAGCAAAATCAATGGTTTTCTGAACGGTTGTGTCATTTTCTATGGCTTCTTGAAATAAATGGGCACCAAGACCGACTTTAGAAGAATCCGTGCTAAGGCAGAAATCTTGTGACAGATCTGGATGAGCTAGTATTGGCGCGTTAAGTAGCGATTCTTTCAAAGAATTGAATTCCAACTGTGCTTGTTCGTCCCAGTTCCAAATAGTATTTTTTCCAGTGAGAGAACAAACTTTTGGTGTAACAAGAATTTGTATATTCAGAAAACGACGGTACAAATTTACGAGACCTAGAAAACTGCGGACTTGTTTTTTTGTTGATGGAACTGGAATGGCTCTGATTGCTTCTAACTTTTCAGGATCCGGCTGAATGCCTTCAGAAGAAATAATATGTCCCCAGAACCTCACCTTTGACCTACCGAATTCAGACTTTTCCAAGTTAACTGTAATTCCAGATTCTGCAAAAATACGTAACAAACTGTTGAGGATGCGATTATGTTGTTCCAATGAAGCTTCTGCTATTAGAATATCGTCCACATATAAGATGATGTGACGTTTTAGGAACTCAGGTAATATGGAATTTAGCCCGCGAATGAATGCTGCCGAAGAAATGTTCAAACAAAAAGGAAGTTTCCGAAACTGATAACAAACGCCGAAACAAAGGAAAGCTGTGTATTTTCTACATTCTGGATGAAGTTCGATCTGATAAAAGCTGGATCTGAGATCAATGGAAGACAACACTTTTACACCATTAAAATTTTGAAGAAGTTCTTCCAACGTTTGCAGCCTGTCTGTTTCAGGAATAATGGTAGTATTGATTTGTCTCGAATCTAAGACAAGCCTGATCGATCCATTTTTCTTCTCAACAACATGTAATGGATTGTTGTACGAGCTTACTGCAGGCTCAATAATGCCCTCGTCAAGCATAGATTGTATTTCTGTTCTAACACGGTCCCTATAACGTGCTGGAATTACGTATGATCTAACACAAAATTTAGTATGCTCACGAACACGAAATTGGTATTGAAATCCCTTGATTGTTCCTGTTTTGTGAGTAAAAACTGTGGAATGTGCTTGTAAAATCTCAAAAAGGTCCTGCCTATCACTGTCATTACAATTGTCAATTGTTTGAATTTTATTCTGAATTAACTCATTAGTTTCAAATATGCCGTCGATATCATCCCTGTCAGTACTTGCAGAGTGATTGTTAGTGTCTAGTTCCGTAGAAAATTCCGAACTGTTCTCTAACAGAAGGTAAAGCAGATTAATTTCTTCGTCATGATTTGAGAGCCAATCTTCAAATTTCAAAGCTATTGACTTACCTTCTTTCTCTAAACTTATTTCAGCATCGTGAAAGTTTAAGATTGCTTTGTATTCATTCAAAAAGTCTACTCCCAGTATAATTTCCGTCGACAATAATGGAACAATAAGACAGTTCATAGAGAAGCTGTGGCTTTGACAAAAGAATTCTAAGTTGGTTTGTTGGCGTATATCTACACTTCTTCCAAAGATTGCACCTTGTAATTTAATCTTACGTAACGGAAGTGTGGGGCAATCGTTCGATTTGTTGCAATTGCTAAAGGCTGTTTCACTAATTACTGAAATGGGACTGCCAGAGTTAAGTACTGCCATAAATTTTGCGTCATTTACTGTAGTGTGAATCACAGGATATGCAATGTTGTTATGTTTTACGTCGTGTTCCTGGAGTAAGATGTCCCTAATGTCTTCCATTTTTACGTAATTACTAGCTACGGCAGCTGCGTCGTCAGTTTGATAAGTACGTTTTGTGGCTGCCAGCGGTATGAGTCATTGCCTATTGTGTCTTTGTTGGCGCGCTTCGTTATTGGGATTTGGAGACCTAACTTCTACAAATTCACCTTGTCGAGAGGGCCCTGCTCTGTTTGAATCCCGCCAGTTCTGATGCAATTCAGGTCTGTCGTTACGATCATATCGTCTGTCGTCATGTCGGTAGATTCCATTGTTTCTTTCTTGTCGGTCACGTGGTGGAGAATTTCTCCCTGAATCGTAACTGCGCGCTGGAGTTATTCTGTCTCCCTTGATAATAATTATTTTGGTTCCCATATTGTCTGTTTCTCTGATTGTCTTTGTGATAGTCATTACTGCGGAGAGGTGATTAGCCGGCCGGTGTGGCCGTGCGGTTCTAGGCGCTTCAGTCTGGAACCGCGTGACCGCTACGGTCGCAGGTTCGAATCCTGCCTCGGGCATGGATGTGTGTGATGTCCTTAGGTTAGTTAGGTTTAAGTAGTTCTAAGTGATGACCACAGATGTTAAGTCCCATAGTGCTCAGAGCCATTTGAACCATTTTTTTGGAGAGGTGATCTTTCCCTGTAATTATTACTACTGTGCCAACGGTTGTCATACGGGTAGTGTCTGTTTTGGTCACGATTTACGTTGTAAGAATAGCCTTGTCGTGTACTATTTCTGTCATCGCGGAATTGTGACAGATGTGACCTGTAATTGTTGTGCTCCTGTTTTCGCGTTCCGCGATTGTCAGTGTCAATTTCCAGTTCTCCTAACAGTCCCTGAAAGTCTTCAATTTCGTCTTTGCAACGTCCTGCTAAAATAATATGTCGTAAATGTTCAGGCAATTTGATTAAGCAAATGCGGATGAGTTCTGAGGGGCTGTATAGGTTTGAAAGATACTGATTCTTATGCAACATGTCTTCAAAATATTTCATAAGACTGGAAAATTCAGATTGTTCGAAACGTTTTATCATTATGATGCTATGTTTTACTCGGTCTTGTGTAGCCTGAGACCAATACGCTGAGAGGAAGGCATGATAAAATTCTCCTTCACTGTGACAATCGTGAATGACCGATCGCGTTCTTACAGCTGGTTCATTCTCCAAGTAGCCACACATAAACTCTAACCTGTGCTCCAGTGACCAGTTGGGAGGAAAACAATGAGAGAATTGATGAAGATATGCTTGTGGATGAATGTCGTTGTTAGAATTCTTAAATGTTTTGAATTTACGTGTAGTAATGAACAGCTTATAGTCAAAATCGTCGTGTCTGCGAGTCGCACATCGCTCAATGTTACTTCGTTTCGGCGGTTCCATCTCAAAATCCAATGCGCCTTGCCTATTTCTTTCATAATTTCCGAAGTGTCCTGTGTTGTTATTTTGTGGTTGTTCCGTATTTCTATGACCCTCTTTCCGTACTGGAGCGCGAGTGTCCTCTGAAATATGTAATTCTTGTATTACTTGTGCCAACTGATCTTGTACTTCCCGGATTTCTCTTTTGTACTGTGTATTGATTTGATTTTGATTTTGTTTGAATTTTCTAATTTGTTCATACTCTTCAGTGCCCGTGAAGGCTATAGGTCTTGTGTCATTCAGATCATCATCTACCTTTGTAGATAAGTTAGTGAACTGATCTGAAAGTTCGGCTACTCTGTTAGTGAAATTATTTCCACTGTGTGTTTTTCTGAACCAAGTATCAGAGTGTCTATTTGTGTGGAAATCGTATCTACTGTGTCCTTTAAGTTTTCCTGAGTTTTTGCAAGTTGCGTAACCGAATCGGTAGATGCAACTGAGTCAATTTTAGCTTGCAAGGTGTCGTGATTTTCATGATCAATATTTTGCAGTTCTTTTATGGCTGCTTTGTGATTCTGTAATGCATTTTCATGACGCGAAAAAATAGGTTGGAAATGCTCACAAATTTGTGTTTTTACGTCATTACAGACTTTTTGACATTTCGATTCAATGTTATGTAACTCAGTAGTTAAATCTTCACGTGTTTGTTCAAGTGTGGTGTCTAACTTCCGAAGATTTCGTTCCATTGTGTCTAACATTACAGAATTTGTTCCATTGTGTCTAACTGTTGCTGTGTTTGTCTCTGGTGTTGTTCCATTGTGTCTAACTTTTAAAGATTTTGTCCCATTTGTTTCTGATTTTGTACAAGCGTTGTGTCTAACTTTTGTAGCCTTTGTCCCAGTTGTTGCATTAACTGTAATAACAGTGCACTGGTGTCTGAAACATGTTCCTCAGTGCCATTCGGCAGTGCATTTGAACCGGCAATGTTCGCATTTTGAAAAGCAGGAAATGTGTCTTGATTTATTTGAGAAAACGGTGAGGACGCAAAACCTGAATCTACAGTATTTGCAAGATTGTGTCCTGTCATTTCGGAATCCTGAGGCGAGCTGTTGCCGACCGATCGATCGATAATGCTTCCCTGTTCACTAATTGTTTCACTGCCTACACCATTATTTGCAGCTCGCTCCATTTCCCTATGCACAATTACCAAATTACTACTTTGAACATTAGTTAATTCATTACATGGTGGCGCTAACACACTGTTTTCTTCTTCACTATCATTTCTCAGTTTACTTTGGAGTCTAGTATTACGTTTTTCACACGCCATTATTGTCACAATATTTCACACGATAACACAGAAAAGCACAATTTGAAGAGCAAAAATAAGAGAACACATTAACATAGCACTGAAAATAATATCTAGTTAATTGCAAGCGCAGCTACGAAATACTTGGTGGAAATCTACATGCATGCCACAACGACAATGAAAGACTGCAACTACAAATGAGATTCTCTCTACAATTACGCGCTAGCAATAAACAAAATCTACACGAATTACACAAACTACAAGAAAAAATCAGAAGATTCCAGTGAGGTATCCTCGGCTAAGGATCGACATATGAAACGTCCCCTTTTGAACAATTATACATGACTGTGCTTAAACTGACACACAATATTTTTTTGCGCAACGCAATCTGACTTTCAATAATCCCTACAAAAGAATGGCCCTGACTAACTTTAACCTATACCTTTCACAAAACACTTACCTCACAAAAATCTTCGTTACTCGAACTACTGCAATACAGCGAGCGCCACTACTGCCAGCTAAATAAAAGATTCAAACTACTGATAGGTATAAAAGATTCAAACTACTGATAGGTATAGTTAGCAAATGAAAGATTTTAATAGAGAACAAACAATGTATTTACCTTAATAGTCATAATATATATAGCAGTTCATGGCATCCAGTCTTACAAATTTCGAAACCCCGCCATCTCTCTCCCCACATCCACCACTGCTGGCGGCTCACCTCCAACTGCGCAACGCTACGCGCTGTTCACATCCAGCTGCCCAACACCACAATGGCAGACAACAATGCAAACTAGCTACAGACTGCACAAAGCACAGCCAGTGATTTTCATACAGAGCGCTACGTGGAGTTACCAATAAGAAAACCTAAATAGCCTACTTACACGTTCTTCCCGCTTCATCCCCAGAAATGAAAAATTTGCTACTTGGTACCCCACAAGTTCCCATTGTATGGCAGCCCCCACCCTCCTTACGCAAGGTCAAGGTATTTAAATGAATAATAATTAACGTAACAGAATCTGAAGTGTTTCACAATACATTACATGAAATAACCTTATGAAGTTTGTTAAGGCTGTGTATAAGTAAAAACGACAGTAACGCATTTTGTTCTTTTGCAGAGTTTTTGTATAAGTTAGAAATATACTGACACAAGAATAAATTCGTAGTTGCTTTGTTTTAACCCTCCTCTGCTATGGTGGTTTCAGATCACACATGTACTACTACTGGGTCAGATAGGACCTACGCGTTTATTGTGTCATGCGTTAAACAAATAAACCCCTATAGCACGTGGAAAGTGGATACCAATGAAAACTAATGATACTATAGGATGAAGAACAGAAATTCGACAGAAACGTAATCAAATATAAGCGTAGTTTACGTATAGGTGGTAACCTCCTTTTGGTAATTCAGTCGTCACAGTTTCAGACAGTCTGGTAAATTCAGCTCTTACAGTTAGAGACTCAAAATATATCGACATGGTACTAAACAAAACATAAAATTCTAACGTCACATAATAAAATATGGAATTGAACGACCAAAACAACAAAAAATTGACCAGAAAAGACAAGAAACTAATCAAAATTGTTTATCACAAACATTCTTCATCGTAGGTCAAGGTACAGTTGGGGCACAATACAATTTTATGTTCGCCACACATCGATTTCCCGCAGGAAGTATGTAACGCCGGAAATGTATATCCTATATCCATCTATTGTACTATGAATTTTTTCCTTGTTTTGTTACCTGAAGATATGACATGTCTGTGTCTTCATATATTGTAATTGAAATTTACGCTGAGTCTGGCCTAGGGAAAACTATGCTATCGAACGATTACATCGATAGATCGTGTGGAGAACCAAAGTGTTTAGGATATTTGGTAGTGTTAACTCTGCCGAATGGAGCGCAGGCAGAGAGAGTCTGGCTGGAGTAGGGCGGTGGAGCAGGTGTGTTGTGTGCGCTCCCGCGAGTTGCCGCGCTTTCGGAGTTTGGCAGCATGTAATTGCGCTCGACTTGCTATGATAGTTACTGACACGGTGTCGCCGACGGGAAGCATTAGCTGGCGCACAAGAGCCTATTTCGCCTGGTGTCAGTGTCGAGAAGAAGGCGCACCAACATCCAGCTTCTGCAACAGCGACAGCCGACAATGAGTGACTGTCGCCACCTCCTCGATCGACGACTTCAAATCTTCAATCAACCAACAAGGAAGACTGAAAGCACGTAAAGTTTTAGAACTGTATGGCAGACCTCAGCTTTTCAAAGTATTCCATTAGCAAAATGCAGCAACATAGCATGAACCTTTGTTGCTCATTGTCCCAATTGCATTACCAAACAGGGTCCTTATCCGAAATGAACTCGAGTGTCGTATAAATTCAAACGCGAGCATTAAAGTAATATTATTCGATTTAGCTGCTTTAATTTCAAAGTTCAGTTAAAGTATTCATAGCTGGCTCCAATATTTAGGTTACACAAGCACAAATTAAGCTTCCATATGATACAAAACGCTACGTAGGAAGCAATTACAAGGCAGTCAATGACTTCTTGGAAAGAGTTGAGGATGAGGACAATTGGCGCAATAATCGCTAAAGTGGTAGAGGCCGTGGTAAAACCAACGGGTACCACAACAACCACAACAACGATAACCATGGGAATAATGCATACCGCAACCATGGCAGCAATAACAATAATGGTTCGGACCGTAATAACAATCGGTACAATGCAAATAATAACAGGAATGACGGAAACCAGTATCATACTAACGTGATACTGGCTTCACAGAATAGTAATAACGCCAGAGGGTGTGATAAGCCGCCTCAGCAGCATCCGGGGAGCAGATCTGCTGGAATGAGGCAGGGAAACCATTAGCCGCGCCGGTGAGGGGCCGACCGGACGTGGAGAAATTTTGGCGTCCCAATAACAGGAGAAAACCCAGGTGTCGCCGTTATGAAAATTCTGTATGGAATAATCAACGGCGTGAGAGTGTGCCAGTGTTAAGAGATAGGAGCGTGCCCACAAGTAGTAGATCAGCTGTAGACACGGCAGTAGAAAATACATTCACTGTCAGTGAGAACAATTTAAGCAGTGTTCCGGAAATCGATTATAAAGTGGCAGCTGTAACACCCACAGCGGAACTGGAGATTGAATTTGAGAATGATCCGCAATTGTTGAGAGAAGATCAGATGTCGGATAACACGTCCGTCATCGAGCGAGGGGATGCAGAGAGGGATGAGGTCTGGTTAAGGCAGTTCGGTCGCTTATGCGACGAACTTAGAGATTATAGTGGCCCGTACGGGAGAAGTGTTTATGGGGAGCGCGGGCAGGATTTGCCGCGTCTCGTCCCGCAGGAAGATAGTGTTTGTGAAGTGACAGAAAGTTCTGGCCCTAACCGGGAGACCTTACCGAAAGTTATAGTGGTAGAAGTAGCCGACCCATCCGACGCAAAACTCCAGTTTAAACATTGCGAGAGTATTAAGGAGAAAGATTCCAAAAATTTTAGTGTTAGCCGGAAACGATTGGTAGAAAAGCACGTAGATTACAGCGTGTATGAGGTTAGAGCTGACGTTATACGGTCGGACGGTAGCAGTGTGGGTTGCGCAGATCCAGAGCAAGTAATTGCAAATACTACTGGGCACATTCCTCCCGGTAGATTGGCGGATGAGATCAATCTGGCCAAAGAGGAATCAACGAAGGTGACAAATGGTGAATTGAGAGCAAAGCAACACTCACTAGTTGACGAGTTACAGGAAAAGGTTTCGGTATTGGAGGCGAAGCTACGGACTAACTACAGAGAGTCTGGCTGGAGTAGGGCGGTGGAGCAGGTGTGTTGTGTGCGCTCCCACGAGTTGCCGCGCTTTCGGAGTTTGGCAGCATGTAATTGCGCTCGACTTGCTATGATAGTTTCTGACATGGTGTCGCCGACGGAAAGCACCAGCTGGCGCACATCAAGAGCCTATTTCGCCTGGTGTCAGTGTCGAGAAGAAGGCGCACCAACATCCAGCTTCTGCAACAGCGACAGCCGACAATGAGTGACTGTCGCCACCTTCTCGATCGACGACTTCAAATCTTCAATCAACCAACAAGGAAGTCTGAAAGCACGTAAAGTTTTAGAACTGTATGGCAGACCTCAGCTTTTCAAAGTATTCCATTAGCAAAATGCAGCAACATAGCATGAACCTTTGTTGCTCATTGTCCCAATTGCATTACCAAACAGGGTCCTTATCCGAAATGAACTCCAGTATCGTTGAAATTCAAACGCCAGCATTAAAGTAATATTATTCGATTTCGCTGCTTTAATTTCAAAGTTTAGTTAAGGTATTCATATCTGGGTACAATATTTAGGTTACACAAGCACAAATTAAGAGTGCGAGTTTTGTTACCATATTTTAGCTTACCTGTGACTGCAGCTCAGCTTGGTACATACTAAATTTTACTATTGTTAATTGTTCAGAATCACTTAATTCTAGTTCAAAGTTAAATTTCTTATTTCTAAATTGCGTAAATTCAAGTAGCTTTTGAAGTGATTGTTGAGGTAGCCCAAGACTAACCTTACTTTATTGAATTTCGTAGTGCTTCAGAAACAAAGTTCACTATTAATTTCAGTCACTAAATCAACTTTCAATTTTCCGGATTATTTAATTCTTTTGCTAAATTAAGTCAGAGTGTAGCGAAATTTATTACTTCTGACAAACATTCTGTTTTCACATAACACGTGTAAACCTTCAGTTGCCACGCTTTTAGTGCTAAGTATATGGGCATAAATCTTTCATTTTCAGTTATTATAGTAGTTGTCCATAGGACTGGCGACCGTAATTTTCCCCAATTCTCAAATAGCTAATTAACGCCAATTAATTGTTAGCGTAACGACCGCACATTTACTTTATTAATTTTACCCTTTTCTCAAAATTAATTTTCACCAATTTCATTTGCATTTTTCCTTTCATTTAGATGTAACCCTTCCTCCCTCTTTACTGACAGATTAACTTCGGTGACGATTGCTCTTCCCAAATTTCCGTTAGGTGCACGCGGTTTAATTTTTCAGTGTCATTAAGGTCGATAAGTGAGGGGGAGCTAACAAGTACAATACGAATTTCCTTTCCCGTCGATGACGCAGAAGTCGCACCGTCTCCGGTTTTCGGTCGTACTGGCGTCCGAAGAAGTGGCAGGTCTTGTAAGCTTTTTGCTCAATTGTTCTCCTATATTCGTTCTCAAATACCAAGGAAGACGTTCGTTAACGAATCTCGTCTTCATCCATGGACTAGCTAAAGCAGTGGCTAAGTTTATGACAGGAGTCGAACGGATTGTATTGGGATATGGCTTCGTGTTCGTTTTCCACTTGTAAAGAACCAGGCTGCTTACCCCCGCGATATGAAGGATACCATGAAAGCAGGGCATCGGCCATCGATTGCTTTTTCTCTCTGTGGATGAAGAATGGCACAATTTGTCTAACACGTCGACTCCTCCTTTAGTCATGTTGTAAAATCGAGTTATTTCTGGTAATTTGGAGACACTGTCTACCTCCCCATCTAAATAAGTTGATGATAACAGGAAGATTTTTTTTATTTTTCTTGGGAGTGTATGCTACAAGCGTATTTTCATCATCATAAGCAAATTTTGAGGTCGAGACAGAGGCGTTGACTAATAACGATGGAGGAATCTGCAGTTTATTTTTTCGCAGAGTACCGAGATACGTTAATCCCCCTTTTTCTTTTTCTTTTTTTCTTTTTTTTTTTTTTTTTTTTTTTTGCAGCTCTTCAGTCAACTCAGCTGATGAAAACCAATTATCAGCGGTAATCTCCAACCACTGCCACTAAGTGGTTCGGTAATTTTCGCAACGTATTGCGTTATTGTCGTTTCTTTATCCACTTACGCTATTCCACCACAGAAACAAAAAAATTTCCCATCAACAAGCGACACTGTTTTTAGACGTTAATGTCTGGTTTTAATGGGAGATACTTTTAGAAAGGACAGAGTCCTCGGAATCCAGTAGGGTCTCATCGACGGTAACGAATTGCGTAGGAGCAAAATTTCGGGAACAGCTGGCATTGACTAGATCCCAAATCTCCCGAAAGGCAGCATATTTGTCCTTTGGTTTACGTTCTTCTCTTATGTTTTTATCGCAAAAGCGCCAATGTTTCAGAAGGAACTGGAATCGTGAGAGAGACATAGTGAAGCGAAAAATCGGGGGCCCGTACATTTTCGAAAACATTTCAACGGTATTCAGTGTCGATTTTTTCTAAGCGTCGCTCATAAATAGGAGGCCGACGAACGCTCTAAATTCAACGTCATTCGAGTGGCCAGTGAACAAACAGTCTTTATTGTAACTGCAGCATACGCGATCTATGTATCTCTTCATTTCTGTGTATGAGAATTGTGAGTATCATTTCACCAGTGATGAAAAGTGAAATCAGTTTCAGTATATCAGTTTTTCCAATACCCTCACCTCTTGGTCCAGGGTTCCCTTTGATGACATTTATAGGCGGATCTCTGGCGAACATAGAACGAATGGGTTTGTACCTCCAAATACTTTCTCCACCCTTTCCCAACTCAAACTGACGGTCGGCTGCACTATATTCGCGTTCATCATTTGATCTGCTTTCGATATCATCGTCCACATCAAAATTGTACGCCAGGGCAGCATTCCATCTTCATTTTCAGAAGCGACTTCATTGTCATTTTCAGTCACAACATCGTCATCATCTTCGAGGCACTGGCGTCGAAAGTCTCCCAAAAATCTCTTCTGGGATGGAAAAAATTGTGTTGAATGCAATTTTTCTGAAATTATAAATGAGGGACTTTACTATAGACATTACACACACGAACGAAAGTCCAGTAAAGACATAACAACTGTCGAACGCAAATACATCATAGATTATACGTACTACATTGGGGTCGCATCTGGCCTGATACATTGTATTGCCGTTGGCTCATATGCAACCAAAGGGGCGATAAGTGAAGAAGTGTAGATATCATATCGATGTGATCAGGTCAATGGCTTCCTCACGACTGACGAGGAGGTACCCTCGGACGACAGCATTGATCGCCCTCTAGGTTAACCGTGGCATGAAATATAACTTTGAACTGAGTCACATGCATGCGCATTAGTAACATCGTTAGCTCAGATGTTTCGCATTTGATAGCTCAAAAAAGCTTACATAAGATGCTTGTATCCAACTAACGAGTGATACGAAATGTTTTATGAACAAATATACTAGCATCTCCAGCAAAATAACATGGAACTGATTAATAAACACTATTTAGAAACACCAATTTGCTATCAATGGTGACGGTAGGCACTGATTTGTTTGTTGGCTGTTTTGAAGTAATTTACGCTGTTAATAAAATTTAAATAGATGTTTCGATATTGTCAGCACACAGATGTACGTGAAACACGAGGGGCGTTCTATAAGTAATACAAGATCTATAAGTAATACAAGGTTTTCTTCATGATTTCAATACATCATACTATTCCCCACTCTTTTGGCCAGAAAACCCTGTTGTTCAACATAATCAACTCAATGCGACGGCCTTACGCGGCCTTACTGGGAGGACCTGTATATCTGCTTGGTGCCACTCTAATGATCGACATCAGAGCCAACGTGTTGTTGCTTCAATAATCTCCCCATCATCCACGCACTGCTTCCCTGCGGAGTTCATCCTTTATTGGGCCAAGCAGATGGAAATCGGCAGGTGGGAGATCCAGGCTTCGGGCTGGATCTGAGCGGGCACACACCTTTGAATAACAAACTGGTGGACGACTATGTCAGCACTACCAACAGAGACGTCCAGTTGAGCAGCGAAGTGTCTCGTTGTGATCCGTCGATCACCAAGTATGGAAGTGTCCGCACTTTCCTATCGGAATTTCATGAAACTACAGGGGCTGGGCGGAAAAAAAATGTGATGCACTACTTATTGAACGCCCCCTCCTCTGTAGTTCGTACTACAATATTCGCGATAGCATCGGTAAATCTTCTATTTTGTAACGACAATAGACACAGCAAGAAGAACGAAAGAAGAAATAAATATAATATTATCCACTACACATGCCTAATAACTAATTTATAAGCACGAGGTATAGATGTGTGTCCGACTGGGCGTCAATTTTGATGGATGATGAAGTACATGTTAACATACTGCACATAAAATAGTCGGAGGAATTCGTCAGAGTATGATTCACTATTCGTGATAAATGACTGGAAACAGTAATAATGGTAAAATATCCGTTAGGGTGGGTGAGCAGTGAACTATAGAGTAATGGCTGAATAAAACTATATGCATAGAAAGTAAATGCCAGGCTGAAATTCAATGGAGGAAGCCTAAGGAAATGAAATTCGTCCACGAAACAAATGGCTTATAAGATCCTTGTTGTACCCGTTCTTGAATGCTGCTCGTCACTCTGTGACCATTATGAGTGGGGTCAACAGAAAAGATAGAAAAGTTCCAGTGAGAATATGAGCGTTTCAGACTCTACATCAATATCTACATCTATACACCATAATCCATCTTACGGCGTGTTCTTTCTTTCTTTCTTTCCGCTTTCGTCATAGTCCTGCAGCGATCACAGGGTCGGCGTGGTTACAATGGATTTGGCAATGTTAGTCTGAGGGATGACTGGATGCCCTTCCTGCCGCCACCCTGTACCCCCCCCACCCCCCCACGATGGAATCAGTGTACCCCAACGGTCTGCGTCTAGTGTAAATCATGGAATAGTGCGGACCGTGTTTCAAATGTCTGCGACGTGTGTAACTGAGGCGGAACGTGGGGACCATCCCGGTATTCACCTACGAGGATGTGGAAAACCGCCTAAAACCACATCCAGGCTGGCCGGTACACCGGCGGATTCGATGCGGGGCCGGCGCGCTTACCTGAGTCCAGGAAGCAGCGCGTTAGCGCTCTCGGCTACCCTGGCGGGTATTCCATCTTCCGGTGTGTTGCAGATGGTATTTCTTGTATCATAGTTTACCCCTGCCCTGAGCCTCCCAAGAAGGATGCATGGATAGAATGACTGTCGGTAATGCGGTATGAAAGTCAGTCGATGCTACACAGCGGGCGGACAATCATACCAGGTTCAGAAGTTGGCACTAGAGGCTCTGCTGTTGCCTGACCGTGGCAGTGGCAGTGACCGGCACCGACCAATGCTGTGTGCGCGACAGCCACGTCCCCTGAGTGGACGCTCCACCGGTGACACGGATCAAGTGGAGGTTAAGAGACCGCCCAGCTGCAGCTCCATCCCAGTTCTTGCCGAGTACTTGGCAAGTTGTCGAGTGGCCTCAGTTGGAGGGTCGTCATAGTACACTTGCAACTTCCCCTACGAAAGCAGTACACTAGAAGTAGCCTCAATACTTATGTTTATTCCTGTATTTCGAACTGTTAAAGTATTTAATTTATCCTGTTATTTCCTACGACTCGTATATTGATTTCATCAAGGAGTGATTGTACTTAAGTATAATATGGTATTTCTCTCAGAGCTTTTTTTTCTTTTAATTTTATTTCTGCCTTAGAGCACACGCACCGTCGCGACGGGACAGAAGTACTTTCGGGGACGAGATTTTACTTGGTGACTTCAGGTAAAGGTTAGTGTGATATCCAAATACTCTGATTTTCTAGTCGTGATCACTTAGGGAGTCGTAAGTGAGAGGGGAATTAATATCTTGACGGCTCTTCATGAAACGTACGCTCACGAAATATCAATAGTAAACTTCTGTGAGATGTTCAACGCCTCTCTTGTAGTGTCTGCCACTGAAGTTCGTTGAGCTACTCCATAACGCTCCTGTGCTTACTAAACAAGTCGGTGACGAAACTCACCGTTCTGTATATATTCTGTTTACGCCATCAGGCAGAGATAGTTACTGTTTCCAGTGATTCGTCACCATTAGAATAAATGAACACTTGAGGATATCTTCGGCTATTTGCTCACAATGAGCTATAGTTAATTACGCTCAGGATCAGTGGCCATTTTCTGCACCAATCGCTAATTTACTGCAGGTCTTACTGCATTTTGCAACAGACTTCGGGCGTTGAATCTTCCATTCTACCACAACATCCCTCGCGAACGGCTTCACGCAGACTTGAAAATTATAGACTGCACTAGACCGTTACTACACAAGGAAAACAGTAGCTGCTCCAAATACTCCCTTACAGTATTCTCGAACGTACGCTTGCATCTTTCGATTTTGTCCCGTTAATAACGAAATATTCAGTTCTACACTATGTGATCAAAAGTATCCGGACACCCCCTAAAACGTACGTTTTTCATATTAGATGCATGGTGCTGCCACCTAGAGCCAGGTACTCCATATCAGCGACCTCAGTAGTCATTAGACATCGTGAGAGAGCAGAATGGGCGCTCAACGGAACTCACGGACTTCGAACGTGGTCAGGTGATTGGGTGTCACTTGTGTCATACGACTGTTCGCGAGATTTCCACACTCCTAAACATCCATAGGTCCACTGTTTTCGATGTGATAGTGAAATGGAAACGTGAATGGACACGCACAGCACAAGAGCGTACAGACCGACCTCGTCTGTTGACTGACAGAGACCGCCGACAGTTGAAGAGGATCGTAATGTGTAATAGGCACACATCTATCCAGACCATCACACAGGAATTCCAAACTGCATCGGGATCCACAGCAAGCACTATGACAATAAGGCGGGAGGTGAGAAAAATTGGATTTCATGATTGAGCAGCTGCTCATAAGCCGCACGTCAGCCGGTAAATGCCACTCGTTCATCTCAACCCATCACGATATCTGAATATGCTGCCATCTCAAAAGTATCATGTATGTAGAGCCCATTCCAGGTGTGGAGACGCGGAAGCAGCGTATTTACGCTGCCTTTGACACTTTGCGGATGCAGGCTGGCCGATGTGAACATGTGGGACAGAACATGCTACGGCGATTACATACATGCGTTGATGCACATGGTAACCATTTTCAGCACATACTGTAACTGAGGCTGTATGGTGCTGCTCGTATTAGACCGCAGTCTCTCTAACAATGTATGAATAAGTGGTCTCTAGCATGGAAACCATACATTTCCGGACGTAAGTTCATTAGACCTTACTTGTTCCGTATCCCTTCATCGCTCGATCCCTGGAGTTTGAACACTGTAGTAAAAATCACCCTGTGTAACATGAAAGACATTTCTCAGTCATGTGTCTTCAGCCTTTACGCCTAAGAGTGGTTTTTCTCCTGTGAACCCTCTGACACAACCAGTGGGAGTGTGATGTAGTTAACTACTGTGGTAATATACAAACAATTAATCAAGTGCTTTACCGTCAATAAAAGTTAGAGTTGAGAGCCTGTAAATGATGCTTAGCCTACTCTAATAACGTTTATTAGCTACACAGTTTCATCGTGCTCAGTACTTCCTATACTTATAAAAATAAAGCATAAATAAAAGTAACAACCATTTTGTGGCATAAAGCCAACACGGGATTTTGTTATTTCTGTTGAAGTTTCGAGAACTTATCTGCCTTGAGGTGTCAAACTATATATTACTCCCTCCCACATACGTCTCGCAAAATGAAGACTTGAAAACAAATGACAATTGGATTCACATTGGGGCTTAAATACACTCATTCTGCCCATGCCCCATTCCCTAATGGCCTAACCAAGGGAAGGGCGGAAAAATATGGCACAAGAAGGGTGCGACGGACGGCAGTGGGATCTGTATTGCGATCTTCTGCGGTGATTAAATTCTGGAAGCAAGGATTTAGTATCTCTAACTGTAATGCATCCCCTTCTGATACTCTGCGATGAGTCAGCATTTGGACGGCTGTCAGGGTCCTGCTTTCAACTCTCGGAGTAGACGTCCGTTAAATCAACAACGTAAGGGAGATGGATTAGGTGTCGGGCAGATTTTAAGTTTGGTTTTCAATGATGTTTAGAAGATCAGCCACTCCTAGTAGTATATCTTTAAAATTCTATTCTCTGACAAGTGTTCAGCTAGGTGTCCGGAAACCAGTTATTAAATAAAATTAAAATTCTTAATTAGTTTACAACCTTCGAACAAGAAATTATTTGCATTTCAACTTCCTCACTGCACTCAGTCTCCT
The DNA here is from genome assembly GCF_023898315.1 of Schistocerca nitens. Taxonomy (NCBI): domain Eukaryota; kingdom Metazoa; phylum Arthropoda; class Insecta; order Orthoptera; family Acrididae; genus Schistocerca; species Schistocerca nitens. The sequence goes on along the minus strand of NC_064618.1, from coordinate 652,445,794 downwards.
ACAAACAAGCGGCATTTCTGTTTCTGATCCTCCGTTTTGGTCAGCGCCAGTGTTCACCACGGTTTTTCAACAAGTACTACATATTATCTACCCAGCCGCTGTGGCCGAGCGGTTCTAGGCGCTTCAGTCTGGATCCGCGAGACCGCTACGGTCGCAGGTTCGAATCCTGTCTCGGGCATGGATGTGAGTGATGTCCTTAGGTTAGTTAGATTTAAGTAGTTCTAAGTTCTAGGGGACTGATGACCTCAGATGTTAAGTCCCATAGTGCTCAGAGCCATTTTAACCATTTTTGTACATATTATCTAAACAACAGCTGTAAACAGCTTTTAGAAGCCCACGCTTGTGGAGAATCTACTTAAGAAAAAGGTAAAAAATCACCCTGAAACGCTGTTATATCCGTCAACCGTGCCGCGCATTATTCTCAGAGAAATATGTGTGCTACAATTTGGTAGAATGTCTTCCAATATAGGCACTGTGTTTAAAAAGGGACAAGAAATATTCTGCAACCTAGTATATCATAAAGAATTTAGACGAAGGTTTGTTTGATCACAAACACAAGCAGTCTTCAATGGACTAAAACGGGGTCATTAAGATGAGTACCACACATTGTGGCCCATACTACACAGGAAAAGTAGGTGTATCGCTACGCACCAGAATTAAAAGTAAATCATAGAAAATGCAAGCTGCAGTAAACAGATTACATCGTTGCGCAGTATTGTTTGCAAGCTAGAGATATTTATCTAGTAAGTGAAGAAATACTGCACTCTGGCTGCAATGCACAGTAACAGTACATGGTTCAAATACTGGGGATCAAGTTGCATGGAAAGAACCATCCCGAACAGCTGCTGAATGACGAAACAGACTTCCGTTTCTCTCCACTCCCTGGTACTGGCAAACCTGATTGATTACCTGATCCATTTATATTAAATCTATTTGGCAGTTATTTGTTTCACCACTCAATAACTGTGAATGAACTATTTTGTGTATTACAAAGTGGCGATTAATTTCACGATAATAGCAAATTCCTTACTGTTTCTGTTTATAACAGTAGGGACAACCAAATGTTTCTGAGAATGCTAGACACTGGGCCAATAATCTCAACCTATATTGCAAAAATGAAACAGTGAATCCACTGCAGAAAATGCGTTTTTCCAAATGAACAGTGACAGCTTAATACAAAACAATGTCATCATGGCGCTCTTTGTTTCCCGCTAGATAAACCTGAAACTGTGTGTATTCGGAGATCGTACTCAGACAATTTAATGAGGTTCTAATTATTCACAAACAACACCACCAGTAAACTGAAGCAAATTAATTATTTTGAAGCAGCATGTATCTACGAGGGTTATTCGGAAAGTAAGGAACGATCGGTCGCGAAATGGAAACTACCGTGAAAATCCGATGAAGTTTTGCACAGGTGTGTTGGGCAGCGTCTCTAGTATGCCTGTCGATCGAGGTACGTCGTTCTTTTTAGTTCTGAGCATACAGGGGGCAATTAAAGATACCTAGAACAATAGCGTCTCCCGCCAAGTACGAGGGCTGGAGAGAAATTTCGCCTGAAGCTATGCAGCCAATATTACATAACTGTCATGCTGTTTCATCTACAAGCCAGTTCTCAGCCGCATTCTGCAGGGGCAATGAAGATGATCCTGCATCGTTTTCAATTGGAAATGTTTGATTACCCACAATACAGCCCGTAATTGTCTCCCTATGAGTTTCGTCTCTGCTCACATGAACCGCTGGCTATGAAGACAACATTGTGACACAGACAGCGAGCTGTAGGCCAGCGTAGAGAATTGGCGGAAAGCACTGGCGGCTGCCTTCTATAACGAGGGTATTGTAAAGTTGCTACAACGCTACGACAAACCTCTAAATCTGATCGGCGACTATGGAGATCAGTAGCTGGAAATTGTAGCTAACAGTTTCAAATAAAACAGTTTTGATTTTCACCGTGTTTTCTATTTAGCGACCTATCGTTCCTTACTTTCCGAATAGCCCTATGTTGACACAATTTTCGAGTAAATGAAAGCGCAGCAACTCGATATCTGTTCGTGAACACATCAGTCTTTTGTCGACAGCAGATCTGTGATTCCACGATAAACGTATATCCTTGGCTGAGTCGTCTTTTCATCTTGCAAGAGCGAAATTACTCTCACGTGCAGCATTTTAGCGCTACCCTCAAGGAAAACATTACGGCGAAATCCATTTTGTGCACCACAGGCGGTATATACGCCTCTGCGGCGAGGAAATTAAAAGAAGGGAAGGAGAGAATCAGAAGGGAGTGGAAGGGCAGGGAGAGCACAGCACGGCACGGCACGGCGAATGCTTTCGTTTCCCCGGGAGATGCGCCTCGGAGAACTGCCCGTCTCCCGAAGTGGCACTGCGGTGTGCAACAGCTGTTAGTCTGTGCGCCGTACCTCCTGCGGCGGCAAAACACCTGTTTTGTTTATATTATGCCCAACTCCGGCCCTGATGCTTATCTAAATTACGGCGGGCATGTGGCGAGAGGCGAGGGGAGAAACAGGTGCGAGATAAAGCGTCGGCGGAATTGTGGAAGTGCGAAAAAAAAAACCCTAACAAACAAGGCCTGCTCCACAGCTTGTACCCCAGCTTATGACGGAGTTCGTGCAGTGGATAATAAATGTAGTTCCTCTTTAACAGGTAACGTGACATCCTCGGTACCCATCGTGGTAACTAATTTTTTTTAACAGGTGGAGATTCAATATAGCAAAATCCCGGCAAGGCAGTCGATGTTCATGGATCCATTCATTCACACGTCGTTTCCCGTAAATTCCATCGCGAAGGGCCTGGCTGGTTCAGCGAAAAGCGCTGCTGCTGGGCAAGTCGCAGGTACAAAGCCCAGATACAAAGTCGTCAAAAAAAAAAAAAAAAAAAGTTCAAATGTGTGTGAAATCTTATGGGACTTAACTGCTAAGGACATCAGTCCCTAAGCTTACACACTACTTAACCTAAAGTATCCTAAGGACGAACACACACAACCATGCCCGAGGGAGGACTCGAACCTCCGCCGGGACCAGCCGCACAGTCCATGACTGCAGCGACTTAAACCACTCAGCTAATACCGCGCGGCACTAAGTCGTCAACGAAAGGGCGGATATGGATAAAACACCGTTAGAGGAAATCTGGACTGCGGTCGCACTCTTAATAGAAGAGGCGATGCACCAGGAATGGCGGAGTGTCAGACATGCTGAAAGATGGCTTCTTACAGCACTTACAACTTCTGCAATGAATTATTGTCAAATAATAATGTACGTAAATACAAACACATCTGCGATATCAGAAAAATGAGATGCAGCTAGTGACACAACATTATTTTCAATATCTTCAGAACAGCACAAGTTAATATTTTAAAGTGTCAAATATTTTCTCATTGAACCTTTGAATTAACTACCTTGAAATGCTTCATGTGATTTCAACAAGCGATATCTCAGATGATAGCATCACACTATAGCTACCATGCCTGAATGCCACTCATCTGTATCTATTCGATTTATTGATTTGTGACGTATTTTATATCTTTTCCACAATAACAGAAGAAATGAATGCAGGATGACCTCATATCTTGTCATACTCGTGTAGTTGTTTAAGGAATATTTTACTATTTTAGCCAGATATTTATTTAACTGTTGGTTACAATTGGTAATACAAAATCAGGTGATTTCAATAGTAAATTGCTTGTGTTAAAAGAGTGCCAAAAGACGTTAATAGCAAGCACAAGTAAGTAATCATTTAAACAATATTTAACGACGATTTGTTGCCATTTAATGTACCATTGTTAAAAGAATTATGGCTTATTTATTTATGTACAAACTATTATTTATATTTAGTTTGAATGATCTGAGTGTGACCAAATATTTATAAAATTTCTTTTACTTAAATTGTATTGTTGCAGTATATTAGTTCAGTGAGGCAAGAGTAAAAATTAAGTCAAATCGTGTCTGTTGAACTTAAGAACGATGTATTTTTGGTGGGAATGGTCTTCAACCAACGGAAAAAGAAGCAGTGGGGAAACACCACTAGAATCATATGGAGACAAATACTATTCTAGTGATGATCTAAAGGCAGCGAGTCTGGTCTTTTTACGTTTGTGCTTAAAGGAGGCAGACCAACATGTGCTAGCGAGTGGTATTGGATCGTGTAGGTGACAGATTCTGAGCGATGAACGGCCATTACAACCCGTGCAGCTTTCTTGTCTTTGGGTAATGATCTTTTGTCGAGCAAACGGTTGTTTATGATTGTCAAGAATGGAGATATTGCATCGGAATACTCTAAAAGGAACCTAACTCGTATATATTCTGGTCTGGAAGGCTTGCTTTTATGGTTTTAAGTTGCTTCACTACTCTGATAATATCTACCACTGATGGCTCTCAGACTGACCGTGGCGTTGGGTGTGCCGTCGTCGTTGGTGCCCATGTCTTTCGATATCGGCTTCCGGCACACTGCCCAGTATTTACAGCCGACCTCTTCGCTTGTATCAGGCCACGGAGTACATTCGGCGACAAAGACTAGTAAATTGTGCTCAGACTCACTCAGCGTCCTTCAAAGTCTATGTGCACTGTACGCTGCCCATCCATTAGTGCGACGGGTCTAGGAAAATGGTCACTCACTCTTGGTGGAGCTACTGTGATGTTTGTAAGGGTTCAGGAAACGAGGCTGCTGACGCCGCTGCCAAGGCTGCAGTCCTCGTACCTCAGCCCACTAGTTCCTGTATTCCCTCCGATGATCTCTGTGTTACGGTTTCTCAGCAGGAGGTGTCCCTTTGGCATCGCCCATGGTCTTCTCTTCATGGGAATAACCGCAGGCTTATTAAGCCTCTCCCAGCTGCTTGGACGACCTCCTCCCGGCCCTCCCGGCGGGAGGAGGTCATTTTAACTAGGCTGCGTATTGGACACTGCCTTTTTAACCATCGTCATTTGATAAGTGGCGCTATCCCGCCACTTTGTACACATTGCGCCGGTCCACCACTTTCTGACGGAATGCTCATTTTTTAACCTTTTACGTTCCCGCTTGGGTTTCCCGTCTGAGTTATCGGCCGTTTTAGCAAATGACGAGCGGGATGTCGACCGCGTTTTACTTTTTATCTGTGTAAGCAATACGGTAAAGGCCATTTCGTTTTTAGTTTTGGACCTACGTTTCCGTATGGTGTCTTATTTAGCCCTTCTCTTATGTCAATTGGGACTGACGTATAGACGTTTTTTAACTCCAATCAGTCTTCGTGTTTTATAGTTTTAATTGGGCCCGTATGACCTAAGTTGTTTTTGCGCCCTAAAACAGAACAAAAGAAAACAAAAACTTCTAAGCTACTCATGTTGACAGCTGTTCTTGATTCGAATTTTGGAATATTTATTTCGTCTTCTTTGGTGAAGGAGTTTCAGAAGGCTGTGTTTAATAGCTCTGTTTTAGCAACACTGTCATCGATAGTACCTCCGTTGCTATTGCACAGAGAAGGCATTGATTGTGTCTTGCTGCTACCATACTGTACATACCATTGGAATCTCTTTAGATTTTCTGCCAGGTTTCAAGACAAAGTTTCGTTATAGAAACTTTTACCGCACCTGGCATTGAAGTCCGCGCTAAATTTCGAGCTTCTATAAAATATCACCAATCTTGGGGATTTTGCGTTCGTTTAAATGTAGCATGCCAATGTTGCCACCTGCTCTCTGTGAGCGATTACTGCACGCTGATGTCGAACATAGGTGGTGGTCATATTAATTTGACTGGACTGTGTCGTTAACGAAGAACCATCTAGATCAATGGTTCTCAAACATTTTTCCTCTGAGCGTCCCCTTCCAGGGGAAACATTAGCCCTCGCAGCCCATTTCATTAACAAAAATAGTGATTTTAAATTTTTTATCTAGTTCTCTGTTTTACTAAATTTACGCAAAATAACTATACGAATACTTATAACGGAAGTATGGAACAAATTGTTTATCTTTATCATGTTTCCATTTATTCAAAAACTATAAAAACTATGTAAAATTTTTCAAACAAATTTTGCAGGAGCATTAAAAATTTAAATTACAAAACTGAATGTGATGGAAAAGTTTACTTTTGAGAAGAAAGTCCCTTAAGAAGTGGTCTAACATCAGGAACAGCTACTCGAACTTCTTTGCTTACATTTCGCTTTGAACGGTATTTCGACTTCTTTGCTGCTAAAGCTGAAAAGCGTCTCGTACAAGCATGTTCTTGCAAAAGAGATCAGGATCTTCATCGCATTTTGGGTCAACGTTTGGAAATCCTTGCTGATATGTGGCCAAGACTCCATGAAAGGTACTTCAAATGGTTCAAATGGCTCTGAGCACTATACGACCTAACTTCCGAGGTCATCAGTCGCCTAGAACGTAGAACTAATTAAACCTAACTAACCTAAGAACATCACACACATCCATGCCAGAGGCAGTATTCGAACCTGCGACCGTAGCGGTCGCTCGGTTCCAGACTGTAGCGCCTAGAACCGCACGGACACTCCGGAAAGGTACTTCAGTAAATTTACTCGTCAGTGAAGTATCAAGATAAATAAGTTGTTCTTGCTCTTTTATATTTAGACGGGATGGTGCAGGAGCATTTTTAATCCAATTAAAGTTATCAACATCGTCGCTGATATGCTTTTCGCAGTAAACTTTTAGAGTTGAAGGTGAAGGTTCGCTTTCATTTTTTTCATTCCAAGATAGTACCTTGAAGTGAAGTGTTAATAATAATTAAGTTTCTCCAAAATGTTAGTGAGGTAATCCATTTTCAGTACAAAATCTCAGTGGCTGCAACCTTCTTCCAGAGAAGGAATTTTCTCCTTTAATAAACAGAAAACCTCAGTCCACAGAGCAAACATTCTTTTTAGAACTTTACCAACTTAAACAATCGAACATTACTAAAAAAGAGGACTTGAGAGTGACCAACATCCATCTCCTCACATAGCTCTTCTAAAAACTTGAATTTATAGATGTGGCCTTAATAACATCTACTGTTTCTATAACCGTTTGCAGCACTTCGTGAATGCGTGGGCTATGTTCTGTAGCGGCCAGAGCCTCACAGCCTCCCGACCTATCATACAGTGAGTCCATAATGCATAAGGAGCTACAGTTTTGAGTTTCGCTTGCAATCCACCACTAATTCCATACGGTGTGCGAGTTCCATCTGTGCATTCTCCAGTGCACATGTTCCTTGATATTAGACTTCAATTAACAAGGATATTGATCAAGCAAAAACGGATTTGAGAAGTAGCTGTTTCCAATGTCGGCTCACAGAAAAGCAATTCCTCCTGAATGCCAAACTCATCAGCGAAACGAACATAAGCAGTCAAATGAGCGTATGGAGGAACATCAATAGATTTGTCCACTTGAAGCGGAGAACAGTTGTTAAAGCGTTTAGCGGTTAAGTGTTCGAGCAAATCTTCAACTGTTGAGTAGCTGAGTCACCAAACATAGTTGGTACTACAGCAGTCGTTGCTGGTAAAACCACAGTTTCTGCAAACGTGTGTGGCTTATTGAATTTAGCAGTCCTATGCGAAATCTGGTAAGAGACTAAAAGGGCTCTAGATGTCACATTAGTCGTCTTAGCATAGTCCTTCTGGGTAGACAATAGAACATTTAGTTTTCTGAGAAAAAGTTCTTTTGATTTTCCGGTTAATTCGGGATGTTTGGTTCCAATATGTCTCTTTAACTTGTTAGGCTTCATATTATGAGGAGCTGAAATGGCTCAATAAATTACACACTACGGACGTTCTTCAACACTGATTGTAGTTTTCGTGAAGTCTAGCAATAAGTAAATCTCATCATACCGTCTCGTTTTCGCCCAAGGAGTATCTCTCTCCCTTCCACCAGTTGGAGGACCACTGGTGTCTTGATGTTTGTCACTAACCAGGAACCACTTCGTTCTGCAGTGAAGTTTACCTCACCAAGTCTGAAAGACAGTAAGGAGGCGACGAGGTACATGAGCCAAGGCTTTTACTGCGCGCTATGGTTAAGGACGCAGCCACAGTGCAGCGTACATCGTGTGATTCCACCGACCGCCGACGTCGCCCAGCTCGCCCAATCATTTCAAACAATGGTAAAAAACATGATCCCGATTTCATTGTAGTCAATTGCGTCTGCCGTAAAACCGACGTCGGGCGAAATTCACTCTAGATGGACGGCATCTTCTTTGATCGAAGAAAAATACAAACAGATTTGCACATCAAAAATTGCGGAAATAGAAATTGCTATTGATGTGCGGTTTTGATAGAATGGATTCCTAGTCAGGGGCTCGTATTTCAGCCAATGAATAGATTGTAACTTAGAAAGTGTATTTTTGTGCAAACATGCATATTTTTAAATGTAAAAGTGCCTGTTGACATTAACAAACTAAAAGTAGGGTAAATTAGAATGCTGGCAGCGTTGCAGAACTATAGTGAGAGTCCTTTACTTGATATCGTATTTTGGAAAGTTCCCACGTCAACACTTGTACAGTATCTGTCGTAGTAAAGAACAACACAATTGCATACACTAGTTAGGTGGATTCTGACCAGTGAAGAGACAGCTGACCATCATGGGCTGTGCTCAAAACGACCACCGGTAACGCTACGGAATGAAAGTTGCGTTTCAGTGGAGATGTCCGAGCAGGTTGCAGGAATATGTCACTGTATATCATCAGGTGTAGTTGGTATGTCATACGTCCTCGTAGTGTCAGTACGCTTTCCCTACAGGAAAAAGTCTAGAGGCGTCAAAACTGGGAAAAGGGTCGGCCAAGGTACAGGCCACTGCTTCCAATCCCACGATTTGGAAACACTTCGTGAAGATATGCTGTAATACTTCTTGGGCTATGGGCTGGACAGCCATAGTGTTGGTACCACAGGTTCCTCGTAGTCTACCGATGAACGTCTTTAAGTATCCGTGGAAGATGGTCTGTCAGCAAGTGCGATAGTAGCACGCGTTCAGTGTTGCGTCTATCTAAAACAGGCCTATGAGCTGTTGGTCCACTGTCCCACATGATACTTTTACACCCCGTGGCCACTGATGTTCCATCTGACGGAGCCAATTGGGATTGTCAACAAACCAGTAGTGGATGTTTCGGTGGTTTACCTTGGCTTGGTTGGTAAATGCGGCATCACGACTAGATAACACAGATGATACGTCTGGAGTATCGTGTCTTAATGCCCATATACAGAAGTTAACACTATTGTCATAATTGTTTCCATGCATTTCTTGATGGAAGGAGATGTGATAGGGATGGAGCCTATGTCGACGGAGAATGGGTAGGACACTTGCTTGACTCATGCCACTTTCCTCACGCGAATCCAACAGCAACGAGAGCCTTAATTTCTCCGTCTTCTGTCTTCACTTGTTTCCTTCTGTTACGTTGTGTACGTGTTACACGTAACTCATAGAAGAAAATGATAAGTAACTGACGAGGTTGTTGACGTCTATTGGGATACCTTGCCACATACACCATACAAGAACGAACTTCATTCTTCTTACCCTCTCCGTACACCACGAGGATGTCTGCTTTTTCTGCATTGGAAATTCTTATCATCCAGTCATGACCTACTGCTTGGTTTGTCAGATACCAGCTGACGAGCAACTCGAAAACCACTCAACTAACACACGCCGGCCGGAGTGGACGAGCGGTTCTAGGCACTACAGTCTGGAACCGCGCGACCGCTACGGTCGCAGGTTCGAATCCTGCCTCGGGCATGGATGTGTGCGTTGTCCTTAGGTTAGTTAGGTTTAAGTAGCTCTAAGTTCTAGGGGACTGATGACCTCAGTTGTTAAGTCCCATAGTGCTCAGAGCCATTTGAACCATTTTTGAACGAACACACAAGCACGTAAGCAAACATGACATAGTACTTATCATCTACACAGGTTTAATGGCGCAAAGAAGCGACGCCGTGGAAACTTTTCAAACTACGATATCTCGTACACAAATCGCTCCAGATTCCAGTAACAAACACCATCGACATTCTAATTTTACTTTTAGTCTCTTAATGTCAGTAGGCATTGTTCCATTTAAAAAAGTATGTTTGCACGAAAAATACACTTTCTAAATATTATTACAATCTTACAATGTAGGCTTTCGCGGACGATGTTGTCTTCAGTTGAAACTTCTGGGCTGAGAGGCCGTGGTCGACGTATAAAATTTCCACCTAACGTTCGGTGGAAATTTTATATATCGACCACGGCCTCTCAGCCCGGACGTTTCAACAGATTATTACAATCTGTTTACTGGCTAATGATACCACCCCTTACTGCCAATCCATTCTATGAAATTGCACACCAATAGCACGTTCCATTTCAGCAGTTTTTGGTGCAAATGTTAGGTGATTCACCCTGTATACCGCACCTACTTTGTACGCCATTCCCTTCGTTCCGCCGCCCCCCACCCCCCTTTCCGCTGTGGATCACGCCATGACATTTGAGAACCACTGGTCTAGATTATCTTCTGAAACTTTATTTTGCTGTGATTACAATAACTTCAACTGTTAGATGGATACCACATAGCAACTGAATCGCACTTTTTTGTGATCTCAGAAATACCTATCCTGCACGGACCTGCTCAGGGAACTGAAGATACTTACTAATGCCTCCTAACATTTTTATCACTTAATGAAATGTTCAGTAATAATTATCTCTTTCTCGCACATACAGCTCAGTTTACGCAACGAAAATCTAGAAATATGAATCATATACACAACCGATTTAAAGACGGTGGACAAAAAATGGAAACGCCTGAAATGCAACACATTACCAAGCCTAATACGGTTTAGGAAAACCTTTGGCATTCAAAACTATCCCCAATCGTTTTGCAATGCATTCGTACCTGTTCTGTGTGGTTTTCAAGGGTACGTTGAAAGGAGTCTAGTGGGGTACACTTTTATGTCGCACCCGATTATGATAATAACACTAATGTAACGATGTATGTCTCTGATAGACTCTAAAAGTGGATCGCTGACTGTGCACGACCGCAGAGCCATAGATACTGCTTTTGGTCTGGGATTGTAGTGTTGGAGTAAGAGAGCGCGTGGCTCACAGTCGTGGGTAGCTGCCTGTGAGCGAAAGACGATTGAGTACGCAGTTGTTGTGGAGTGTTCTGTGAGACCACCAAGTGTTAGGTTATGGTGTAGGAATTAGAGCACACGTATTATTGGAAATAGAAACTAGGAAGCAGAACTCTTCTCCCATGCAAGGTAAAGACAAATATTTATGATCATCGTTTTGTCAGTGCATTAGTGTGGATGAGTTGGCTGATGATTTACAATTGTTGCGCATCCCCAGAACGTACGTAAAATTATATGATATAAAGAGTAGTTCGTTATTTCCATTTTGTAATGTTTCTAAATTGTTAACACAGGTATATGTACACTTCTGGAAATGGAAAAAAGAACACATTGACACCGGTGTGTCAGACCGACCATACTTGCTCCGGACACTGCGAGAGGGCTGTACAAGCAATGATCACACGCACGGCACAGCGGACACACCAGGAACCGCGGTGTTGGCCGTCGAATGGCGCTAGCTGCGCAGCATTTGTGCACCGCCGCCGTCAGTGTCAGCCAGTTTGCCGTGGCATACGGAGCTCCATCGCAGTCTTTAACACTGGTAGCATGCCGCGACAGCTTGGACGTGAACCGTATGTGCAGTTGACGGACTTTGAGCGAGGGCGTATAGTGGGCATGCGGGAGGCCGGGTGGACGTACCGCCGAATTGCTCAACACGTGGGGCGTGAGGTCTCCACAGTACATCGATGTTGTCGCCAGTGGTCGGCGGAAGGTGCACGTGCCCGTCGACCTGGGACCGGACCGCAGCGACGCACGGATGCACGCCAAGACCGTAGGATCCTACGCAGTGCCGTAGGGGACCGCACCGCCACTTCCCAGCAAATTAGGGACACTGTTGCTCCTGGGGTATCGGCGAGGACCATTCGCAACCGTCTCCACGAAGCTGGGCTACGGTCCCGCACACCGTTAGGCCGTCTTCCGCTCACGCCCCAACATCGTGCAGCCCGCCTCCAGTGGTGTCGCGACAGGCGTGAATGGAGGGACGAATGGAGACGTGTCGTCTTCAGCGATGAGAGTCGCTTCTGCCTTGGTGCCAATGATGGTCGTATGCGTGTTTGGCGCCGTGCAGGTGAGCGCCACAATCAGGACTGCATACGACCGAGGCACACAGGGCCAACACCCGGCATCATGGTGTGGGGAGCGATCTCCTACACTGGCCGTACACCACTGGTGATCGTCGAGGGGACACTGAATAGTGCACGGTACATCCAAACCGTCATCGAACCCATCGTTCTACCATTCCTAGACCGGCAAGGGAACTTGCTGTTCCAACAGGACAATGCACGTCCGCATGTGTCCCGTGCCACCCAACGTGCTCTAGAAGGTGTAAGTCAACTACCCTGGCCAGCAAGATCTCCGGATCTGTACCCCATTGAGCATGTGTGGTACTGGATGAAGCGTCGTCTCACGCGGTCTGCACGTCCAGCACGAACGCTGGTCCAACTGAGGCGCCAGGTGGAAATGGCATGCCAAGCCGTTCCACAGGACTACATCCAGCATCTATACGATCGTCTCTATGGGAGAATAGCAGCCTGCATTGCTGCGAAAGGTGGATATACACTGTACTAGTGCCGACATTGTGCATGCTCTGTTGCCTGTGTCTATGTGCCTGTGGTTCTGTCAGTGTGACCATGTGATGTATCTGACCCCAGGAATGTGTCAATAAAGTTTCCCCTTCCTGGGACAATGAATTCACGGTGTTCTTATTTCAATTTCCAGGAGTGTATTTAGATGATTTGTATTTATGCTTTTTTAGTGAGGTTAGATAATTCTTGCTGTATAAATCTCGTTACTGTGACTCAATTACTAAAAAGTATATAATTTTTCTGAGTAATTTAATTTCTATTGTCAGATGTTTTGAAAAGCCAAACTTAACTTCGAAACAATTTTACTATCTAAAAAGTCAGTGTTAGTAATTAAACCAAATCAGTACCGCCTACCTGTCCAGCTCATACTTTTTTCAAAGATAATGAATATTTCTTAAATGTTTTCATTTATCAGCTGAAAGAACGCCACGTACACTACAAAGTATTTCGGCCAGCATTACGCACCGCTGAGCCTCTAGCTAGCATTTTTTTTTCGTGAGAGACCAGAATATAATGCGTTCCTCCTTTGCTGCTTTAGAGGTAAGACAGTCGGCCACACGATTCACCACCAACTCCTCAAAGTCTGGTATTCGGACATGTCTTTGGTAGGAACGCTAGCCGGGTCCCTGTGGCGTGAAGGTCACCTCTTTCGTAAGCTGGTATCGATAGAGATAAACTTCTTCCAGCTAAGGGACTCCTGTTGAAAAAACGTTCGTGCTGCCTTACAGGCAGTAGTTCCTACCACGCCGTACGTTAAATGCATGTCCGCCAACTCTCGTGACGAATAACGGTCCATGTTTGACCACACGTCACGCACTGTACACGGTGACACACCTCACCATAGAACTTCACAAGCTATCTGACGCAATGGACAACTGGCACCAGAGATAGTGTTGTGCATGTGGCAGAAGTAAATGCGCCGTCTGTATGGTGGTCCGGGGTGGACGCTGTTTATTAGCCGATACCGTCTCCAGTGTACAACAGAAAACTGGGATCTTTGCAGTGTTTCAGTAGAACAACATGCGTCGTTTGCAGTACATGGACTGGGACTGTCGGTCGCCACTTTGAACAATTATTACGACCTAGGTTATTGTAATGTTGTGTATGCTACCCATGTCCACAGGTAAGCAGCTCGTGGTCCAGTGACCAGCGTTGCTACCTCTGGATCATGAGGTCCCGGGTTCGATTACCGGCCAGGTTGGGGATTTTCTCAGCCCAGGGACTGGGTTTTTATGTTGTTTTCATCATTTCATCGTCATCCTCATCATTCGCAACTGTGGTTACATTACAATGCGAAAAAATTGGGGCTTTGTGTGGGCACTGATAACCGCGCAGTTGAGCGCCCCCACAAACCAAACATCTTTGAAACTTCCTGGACATTTCTTGCCACATTGGCACGGGATGTGGTAAGCCTTCCGTAAACTGAGGTCATCTTTGACTGTCGCCAATAATGCCCGTGTTTTACTAGAGACGCAAAAGACTGTTCTTACTTCGTGTTTCGAAATATGCACTAAGGTTATCTCATCAACTGAGACTGTGCCTCTAATCTCAGCAAGGCAGCCGGCCGGTGTGGCCGTGCGGTTAAAGGCGCTTCAGTCTGGAACCGCGTGACCGCTACGGTCGCAGGTTCGAATCCTGCCTCGGGCATGGATGTGTGTGATGTCTTAGGTTAGTTAGGTTTAAGTAGTTCTAAGTTCTAGGGGACTGATGACCACATATGTTAAGTCCCATAGTGCTCAGAGCCATTTGAACCATTTGAACCAACCTCAGCAAGGCCTGGGAAGCAGCACTGCGTCTAATCAGGAAGACACTCAGGGGAAACGAGCGAGTTGGCTCCTACTCCACACATGCTGTAGCCGGGGGACTTCGCCGGGCATCGCTGACCACAGACGCCAGCGGAGTCGCCTCTTCGGCCAGCAACACGCGCCGTCGGGCGCGTTCTCATACCGAGCGGTCCTCGAGTAGGAATGTAAACCGGTAAACAGGCAGTGTACTCGTAGCAGGTCACTTCGTAAGTTCACCTGGCGTTGGCAACAGGTCTCATCGCCAAGATATTGTGCCCCTGCTTTCCACATACTCCAACGATCCACTTCTCGCATTAGTAATGTGAGTTAAATCCGGCCGGAGTGATACAGGTAAACGTCTTGTAAGAGTGCACATTTATTTTCCGAATTTATTTGCAAAATCGGAATTCAAAAAGCCATGTTGTGAGTTTGAATCTCCAAATTAAGAATTCAACTCTTCCAATAAATTTTTATAATTTGGAATCTAAATATCGATATTTACTTTCAAAGTGAGAGTTTAAGTCCCTTATTTTGCTCAAAATGAGATATCACTGATTCTGATTTACTGGCATGTGCACTCCCAACGTATGGTTTATTGGCTCGCCAACTCCTTGTTCCAAATCTCAGTGATTTATTCATCTAGACTGCCATGGGTGACACAAGAACTCACAATACACAAATATGCTGTAGCATCTGTACTTAACTTAGCTAGAGGTCACTTGCAGCGTGTGCCGACACAAATCTTCGAACTCGCACGTTAATATGGTCATGGTGTGGTGTCTGTGCCCAGCTACGTCCTGCTGCTTCTATGCGACTGTACGTCTGCGACCGACACTGTAGACCGGAAATGACGTGAAATCTCAGATTGCTGTCGGCAGCAAAGCGCTGTCCCGTACTGACGAAATGATGACTGCAGCAATGCAAATTTTGAGACAGCCGATACGTGTAGGTAGCACTGCGGTGTGTAAAGCACCAATACGTGACTGCCATATCTTGGTTTTCTTCTTAAGCCGTTCTAGCGCTGCGAACTGCTATCAACGGATCTGATTACCAAATTTCAAGGAATGCCGGTCCAAGGCACCAATTTCCTTGTTACCGTCCTGTTTTGGTAATCGTGTCTTAGAAGAGGACCATAAATGCAATTTAAAATTGATTTTGGTCTACCAGTTGTAGTCCAGAGATCGATCGTTAACTGCTGCGCTACAATTCTAATTTTCTTTTAAGTTACAAATTTATAAGGTCTTTGCAGATTTTCTAACTGCAATATACGTAAATGAATGATTTAATCAAATGAGTTAGGCTACACTAGAAGTTACTTCAGATTTCATAAGTTCTTTCACTAAAATGTATGTCTCTGTTGTAGCGGCATAAGTTATCTCAGCAAGTCTGTAAGGCAGACAAATTCACAGTACCAGACTCAGCGTCCCTCACATGTCGTAAATAAATGATGAAACTCTTAATTCAACAATGTGTATCAACACGCTTCCTATAAAAGCTTTAAAGTTCCTCTGTGGGGTCACTCACGGGATAATTGTATGACGTTGTGTGAACTGGACTCCTGAAATAATCGAAGCCCTAACAGTTGCACTAAACGGCCCAGAAATCACATCACACAGACATTACAAACTCTCGTTCTGAAACCGGAACCCCACACTCGGTTTACTCTCAAATCCATGTTACTCTGGGCCTCGATACCCAAAACCACTTTACCATGAGTGTCCCCCACGACTTCTTTCGGTTTGTTTCCTATTCGCTGCTGTTATAGTCTCTTCTTAACGATGGCACTCCGTCCTGCTGACATTACGTTTCGCTTTAATATAATGTTTTAACCAATTGGCCAACGTTAATTAAAATAGCTTCATAATAAATTGCGGTCAAACGCAGATCAAAATTATGTCAACCACTATATGTTTAAAACGGACAGCCTGTCATAAAATAATATGACCAAGTTTTGCATGTAGTGGTGTGTATATTAAATTTTTGTAAGACTAGATTTGATGGAATTTCCACTTAAGTCACTAATGGTGAGAGTTCCATCCGTACACCAGTGCCCGCTGGCTAAGCCCTTGTGCCGGCCCCAGCTTGGCTCCTTATGTACCTGCTCCAGCTGCTGAACACTTTGACCAGTCTATACAGCATGACAAATGACATTCGGTAAAATAGTGGTCCTTTGCAGCTTTCAGAACTGGAAATATCTCACACCCATTTACACACAGAAATGACCAGACCTACAAAATTTCTGTACCAACTTGCCACAAAAGTTTTATATAAACTCAGTTGCAAGTCTGTGGGTTAAATTCATTATCTCGAATGCTCTATATTTAGCGTTTCTCATCGGAATCCTTTAACACATTGCAACTAACAAAAGACGACTCAATCTAGACAGGAATGTTTCCGTAATATATGTGTCTAAAAGATGACACCAATCCTCCTAATCATTTATAGAGTGGATACCACCGAATGAGTTGTTATTTTCACACACTGTTCTTTTCATCGTTTCCTTATTAATTGATGTTCTCGAAATCTTCATCTGTTCCTCAGGTATCGGTGTCTTCAATAGCTTTCCTCAAATATCTACTTGCTACCTTCTTTCCACAACCGCAGTTAAAGTTCCGATATGCCCAGCATCTTGTGTGAACCTATGTGGCTTCCTCTACATATCAACCCTGTCACACTAGAAAAAATTAGTTTGTAACTTACGATTGATCCACAACCACGCTTCATTCAAGAGGAAACAAGCTATGTGTGTTACGATTGGCGTTGCATGCCTCTCGCGACATCGCAGCAGCATTAATGCTAAGAGCGAACCAGTAGTTTTGTCGCATTGTCAACATCGTCGATGATGTCTTCGTCCCTATCTATTTCTTCCTGTCTTTCTATAATCTCTTTCGATATATATAGCCTGGTGCGAGTATTTCTCGCTCTTCCCCAGACTAGTCAGTTTTTTCCCAGCTTTGATTCCTTTGCACTGCTACCATCCAGTTACGCCAATACCAGAGCACTTCTATACAACAGGAATTTCATGATATTCGAAAATTACTTAACAAAATGTTTACGAGATTGACATTACTGTAATACTTAAACTCATTTCTGTAACTACTTTTATTACCTCCATTTTCACCACAGAAATTACTTTTTAAGTCTACTCTCAAGTTACTCCCACTTCCTCAGCAGTAAGCTGGTGATTCAAGTAATTTCACAATAATGATAAATGTTCTTCGGGTTGTAGGACCGCGTCATTGTCCAAAATACTTGAATTAGGAACTGTAAAAACAACGTTTCGATCCTAGTACAGCGCCTTTTCTGAGGGCAAGACTGATTTTGGTGGAAACAGGTTCATCTATTGCAGACGATCGGTGTCAATACGTTATATTTGTGAAACTTTATTGACCCTAGAATGTAACAGTGTAATCATGATTAAGGGAAGGGCATAAGAAAGAAGTTATTACTGAGCAAGCCTATTTGTCAGCGGTTGGCAACGGTTTACAAATCTGTGCTTGGTTTCTGTGGGCACATTTTCTTCCTGGCTTGTGCGGACGTACACTAATAGTTCCGCTGTAGCTACTTGTCTAGGCTGTCGCGTCCACGCTTGGTGAGGCTTCTGCCACGCGGCCCCTCGCAGCCCTTTGGACAGGGATAGCCGACAGTCAGGTCGCCAGAAGTTTGTAGCCGTCCTCTCTGTTGATAATTTCAGTCGCCTCTCCAATTTTACGTTCGTACGTCCACGACACTTTCTCCAGGGCACGGCGTTCCTGGGAGAGGTCACGGTGTTTTCCCGCTATCGCCGATTTATTACGCTGTGCTGATCGCACAAAGCGTTAATGGTCTGCTACTCGTGCGCTAACTGGTCTCTCCGCGTCCCTTATGTAGGCAGCATCTCACTCACAACGTGGTGCATTTACTCCTGTAGCATTTAGTTTGTTGACCGCATCGTTAGTAAAACCTACCGTGCTCCGGATCCTGTGGCTGCGGAGAAAGATCAGTTTAAAACCTCGTCGGCGGAGCTCGTTGCCTAGCTGTTCGCTGGGGCACCTAACATATAGTAAGTGCACATGCGGAAGGTTGCACTCTTTCTCTTGTTTATTTGGATTGGCCTTGGTTCCAATTCTTGTAGTGTTGTTGTTAGCCGGCCGAAGTGGCCGTGCGGTTCTAGGCGTTGCAGTCTGGAACCGCGAGACCGCTACGGTCGCAGGTTCGAATCCTGCCTCGGGCATGGATGTGTGTGATGTCCTTAGGTTAGTTAGGTTCAACTGGTTCTAAGTTCTAGGGGACTAATGACCGCAGAAGTTGAGTCCCATAGTGCTCGGAGCCATTTTGTTGTTGTCACAATCATACGCGGGAAAAGTGTGGTGTAGCTTTCTCAATTCTTCTTTAACGTTGTTAGAGTCACTTATCCTGTAGGCACTGGCAATCATCTCGAGAAGAGATGAATACTTCTGATCCGGGTGATGCTGACCTTACATGTGCGGGTACTGATTTGTATGGGTTGACTTCCGGTAAAATTTATGATCTTTTCAATGCACCATCCGCAGCTCTACATACCTTACACGTCCAAAAATGATACTGCACCGTTATTTTCAGTTTCGTGAGAGAACTTTATCATCTTATGCAGGCTGTTTAAATGCTGAAGGAAGCTTCCAAACTCCATCTCCACGAGTGACCAGATAACAAATGTGTCGTCTACTTAGATCTCCACAAATATTACGTTTGTCACCGATCGTTTGCAGTAAATAGAGACATCTTTCCTCCACCAAAACCAGCTTTCCCTAAGGAAGTACCTAGTAACACGGTAGAACCGTTGGTTTTACTGTTGATTGTTACAGCATTTCATGCAATGACGAGCTACAACACTCAGAAGGACTTTGCAATAGCTTAGGCAAGCAATGAGCTATTCCAGGAGAATATCGGCTATTTCAATGTAGTACTGCACCTTGAGGCTCTAGGCGGAGCACTCTTCATGTCTTCTTTTTTCCTGATGTCAAGCTACCAAGGATCACGGCGATTACACGAGTTTTAACTTTGCAAATTCGAATCACCTAAATGCTCAGCCATTTGTATTTAAATTTCTCCTGATGCGCATTGTCAACAATCTTCCTATCACAGGAACTGAGTGAGAGCTGTACAGGATGATCGAATAGTCACGAACATTGGCTAACTTTTTATTTACTTTTTTTCCATTGATATTTCCCAGGTTTGAAGACCAGGTATGAGAGATTGTTTACATTTATGTGTGGAACTGAACCTCAGGTATCTGTCCATCATAACATAGATTATTCACAGCTGTAATCTATTTTGGCCCTACATATATTAGCAGTTGGCTGATGTTGTGATGAACCAATCTGCAGGAGAGAAATAGTACATGCAGACGTTAGTTAGTGAATTAACTACAGAAAAGCGTGTTGGTGTTCATTACATTATTATCATTTCCTTTACTCTCTTATGCAGGGCAGGTTTAAAGCCAAAGTTACACAAACGGGCGCTTGGGATGCTGCACTGTGAGATGTGGCGGAGGTGTTCAGGTGCAATGTATGGCGTGTATCATAATTAGTAGCGATAACTAGAAAGCTGTAGCAAAATCAAAAGCCTTTAGAGTTAACATGGCTCCACAAACGAGTTTTTTTATAGATAATTAAGAATGTATGGCAAGGACACTACAAGAATTCATATTTCTTTGTTGTACGGTAGTTTAGTATGAAGTTATGGTTAGGATCAAGGAGCCAAGTTTTCAGTAGAGTTAACGCAAACCTAAAAAGTGCTGCTGATCTAGTTGAAAGTGTTGGCAGTTTCTTCAAGAAAGATGAGGTCAGATTAATACTTCATACTGTGGTAACGAAAGCAAAAAGTTTTTACATACTGGGTACTTACTTTGAATTCGTGAAAAAAAAAACGTCCCATTGGAGTGATGAAACAATTTAAAGGTGACTAACGATGAACCTTTTGACAAAGGCTAAGAACAACGCTCTTTTAAGACCCATTTTTTCTACCTTATTGTCGATACAGCTATCTGTTCAGTAAAAGACAGATTTTAGCTCATGTACTCTTTATAGTAAGAGCTTCAGCTACCTATCCGATATTCGTGCGTTCTTACTTTTGGAAGTTCTCCTCAAAGCTTATATTTCAAAAAGCATTTTCATTGTACTTTATTGTCAGTGTTCCCAACACTTTTGTAAGTTTCGAATGCTCTTCACTTTACCTCTGGTAGTGAAAGGAGTCATTCAAAACTTAAGTTGATAAAGACATACCTTGTGCTGACTGTACACTTTGGCAATTGAAAGCGATGCCATCAAGGTCGTACATTAAAATTCTATTTTGAACCATTTTGTGAGTTAAAAGCTAAAGAAATTCACAATGACGTTTTTACCCAAGCTGAAAACAGCCATACTAAACAAAGGAACAGTATATAACTTTACTGATTGAATATATATCTTTCGTATCGCAAACAAATCTGTTTTTTTCTTTTTCAATTACAATGTAAAAATATACGATGGAGCTGGTGGGTGGGAGGGAATATGGGGAAAAGCGTCGAGTGATATGTTACTTCAGTGGAAAAATGTTCTATAACCGGCCCTGCTCGTATTCTGACGAATACATTTGGAGAATATGGCATCATCAAGTTTATTTAACTTTATTTAATAATGTCGCTATTAATTTTGAGTGTATTTGAGCTAATGATTCGGTATGAAAATCATTTTCTTCTTCTTTTTCGCAATACTGCATTTATGGAGAGATGTATTGTCCTTAATCGCATCTGTCAGAGAACAGTCGAATTACTTTTACTCATTTTACACCCAGATGCAGCTGCTACACAGCAACGATCCTACACTATGACACTGAAAATACTAGCACACCATCTAAGTACAAAATTCAATATAAATGTCATAATTATTAAATATCAGGTTACAATTAGAGGCGACAATCTCCATTCTCTGTAATAATGCTGAGAACTGTAATTTTGAAGAGGCTTACTTTTATCTATTCGTCGGTTTTAGTTGTCTTGTAAGTGATTCTAAAAGGTACGTGTATATTGCTAAACGTCAGGACTATATAAAGATGAGCTCACAGTCTTGAAGTATTTGCTTTCTCTTCCAAAGATCATTATTTATATTTTTTTTATTCTGATAAATATAGCCACAGTGATTAGTGATTTGAAGCATCTCAAGCAACTATGAACAGTTAAGACTTTTTTGTCATGTGGACAGTAAAATGCAACTCTTATCATAATAATGATTTAAATCAGTAGTGTCATTTAAACATGACAAGTAAAGCGAAGTTTTCTCCATTTGTCTTAAATGGGTAACACTTTTAATCTAATAATTAACAGAGCGATCAATCACCATTAAGGTCTTTCCAGGATTTTCATGTGAAAAAATAAGCAAAGCCGAAGTTTGAAAGGAAAAGCTCTAAACTGAAGTATGAAAGAGTTTCTTTTTTTCTTTAACTAAAATGCCAACCATAATTACCTGAAAGCCTTTTATCTTTTACTATTTGATTATTTCTTGAACAGTATTTACAACCTATTCAGGTGTTTACTAGACTTCTTTCAAAATAATGTATATAACGAGTAGATTTTCATAGTACGGAGTTCATTTCAGAATTAAAAGTTCTGTTCCTATCACTGATCTTCGAATTATTCTGAACATCCATGGAGTACTTTCATACGGCAGTTGAAACGTATAGGGGTATGTTTATGTAGCTGATTTCTCGTTTCCCACGAGATTTCACCACCAAGTGGTACCGTTACTTTCCAAAGAAAGGGAATTTTGAAGTACTAAGGCGATAGTTTTAAGTTACTTTTCTTTAAAAATAATAGTACAGGATTTGCGTCGTGATATTTAATGTTGCCTGGACTGCATGTGAATTGCACAGGGTTAGGAAATAAAATACTGGACTTTGCAGTACCATTGTCATGCCAAAAGGAAACTAGTTTGAATTGAAGTAACACTTGCAGCAAAGCACGACTAGCTCTTCGCAGCGACTGTAAAAATAATTAAAACTAAAATGTATAAAAAACACTCCAACTCTTTCTGACACGTTTGAAACAACAGCATGGCAGGCGTAAGTGTGGGTGGTGACAACTTACGAGTTCCACGGTGTCAAGTTTGTTAGCCGCAAACCATTCGCTCAGTATGTGTTTGTATAAAATATTATCGGACTTCTGACAGCATCAATTAATGGTAAAACCTTAACTTTCGGTGATTAAATCCATCGTCTTCGTCAGGAGCAACTGACTGTAAAAACTGATGCTGTTGTGGCCATAAAGGGTCCATAGACGGCTTCCGATTGGTCGGTGCAGCGACAGCATATATATTTACTGATCAATCAGGAGCCGATTTGGACCATATAAGGCCACTACAGCATGAGTTTTGACAGTCAGTTGCTCCTGACGAAGACGATGGAGGTAATCGTCGAAAGCTCGAGGTTTTATGACGAACTGACGAGGCCATCTGGCATTTGGGATGTGGGATCTAACCCCAAGCTATGGCGCTCAGGACGGTGATTATTAACTTCGGGTCCCCGTTTCGCATCATCTTCTCTGCAAAATAATGGCAACTGAATTTTCTTCCATGAGCAGTATTAGAACGTACTACCGTATACGAACGCAGTAGCGTCCGTTA
Organism: Schistocerca nitens; assembly: GCF_023898315.1. Taxonomy (NCBI): domain Eukaryota; kingdom Metazoa; phylum Arthropoda; class Insecta; order Orthoptera; family Acrididae; genus Schistocerca; species Schistocerca nitens. The sequence goes on along the minus strand of NC_064618.1, from coordinate 652,422,762 downwards.
CAAGCTCAGACTTCAGACGCGAGTGACAACTGTAAACAAAAATGGTTCAAATGGCTATGAGCACTATGGGACTCAACTGCTGAGGTCATTAGTCCCCTAGAACTTAGAACTAGTTAAACCTAACTAACCTAGGGACATCACAAACATCCATGCCCGAGGCAGGATTCGAACCTGCGACCGTAGCGGTCTTGCGGTTCCAGACTGAAGCGCCTTTAACCGCACGGCCACTTCGGCCGGCTAACTGTAAACAGCACTAGGGACATGCACTGCTAGATAACCGGTAGAATAATTCACTTTTCATTGAGAATGGTTTAAGTTTACGAAAGTCATGTTGCAAACCACACCGACAGCCGCTAAGTGAGTAGCTCTCTTGCACCGTCAATTTCCATCTACAAGGTCGCGAATAACATTGATTCGCTTTGTAATTTCGTTCATACGTGACTTTCAAAGTTATAAATTTAGAATCAGATTTCGTGGTGCGTATTTTAACATAACTTCCACAAAATATGGGGCAGCTGCGGAACACAGTCTCTTAAATATGTTTCAGTTAATGTTTATTTCGTAACGTACGGTGGGATGTATCAGTCACGAACAACACGTTCTTTTCCGAGCATTTTTGTTAAACGTCACTGCACTCAGTCAAGTCAGCTTCAGCGCATGCAAGCCGATTCAGAAAGTGACGCATCACGCATAGGACGAGCTACCCCTGCCACTGTAGCTGTACGTAATTGCGGGTGTGGTAGCTCATGGCCAAGGTGGTAATGTATAGGGTGGTTGTAATTAACTTGCGCTACTTCAGAGGCCCCGTGAAAAACGACTGATCGTAGCACAACGAAACTTTATGGAAACATTTTTAAGGGCACATGGAAGAGAAATAACGAATAAACCGTAGAAAGAAACATATTTTAAATTCCACATAAGATGGTAACATTCGTTAATTGCGTATCACGTTTACGTTCCAGGTTACAAAAGTTGCAAGGATCATATGTTGGCGAGGCACACATGCTAACGTAAGCCGTTTGCGCTGCATGTCCTTGGTCCTCTGGGTTAGAGTTTCGCAAAGAAAAATGGACCAGTAGCGGTGCCTAACGGCAAGTCGTGACACTAACACCACTGACAACGCAAATCCTGCTGCGCACAGTCTGAACATCATTCATATAAAGTTGCGTACCTATACTGTAAATAGTTCTTCATGTACTCTGGCTCAAGTAGCCAAAGTTTTGCTATAACTTCACTGTGCATTCAAGCGCTGATAGTAACTTATGCAGTAGCCTCATTCTCCGAACGGCTAACTACATGAAAAAAGCTAAAAAGTTAACAATTTAAAAACCCAAATTTAATTAATACAATTTATAAACGGTGACGTATTGTGAAATCGGCCACAAAGGAGATATTACTAATATGTACGAAATTCGTTTCAGAGCTACAACGATATCAACTTCAGATTCAGGTATCGGACATATGAGGGAACATGGTCGTATTAAGGCCTCCATTAGCAATTAAACTATTAGTTAAATCGTTTTACTTTACATTTTTCGCTTTGTATTACACTTATAAATAAATTCGGGAGAAGAAATGTCTGTACTTTGGTGATGTAATAATATCAGATCCACTTATTTTGTACGAGGTGCATTCAAGTTCTAAGGCCTCCGATTTTTTTTCTAATTAACTACTCACCCGAAATCGATGAAACTGGCGTTACTTCTCGACGTAATCGCCCTGCAGACGTACACATCTTTCACAACGCTGACGCCATGATTCCATGGCAGCGGCGAAGGCTTCTTTAGGAGTCTGTTTTGACCACTGGAAAATCCCTGAGGCAATAGCAGCACGGCTGGTGAATGTGCGGCCACGGAGAGTGTCTTTCATTGTTGGAAAAAGCCAAAAGTCACTAGGAGCCAGGTCAGGTGAGTAGCGAGCATGAGGAATTACTTCAATGTGGTTATCACGAAGAAACTGTTGCGTAACGTTAGCTCGATGTGCGGGTGCGTTGTCTTGGTGAAACAGCACACGCGCAGCTCTTCCCGGACGTTTTTGTTGCATTGCAGGAAGGAATTTGTTCTTCAAAACATTTTCGTAGGATGCACCTGTTACCGTAGTGCCCTTTGGAACGCAATGGGTAAGGATTACGCCCTCGCTGTCCCAGAACATGGACACCATCATTTTTTCAGCACTGACGGTTACCCGAAATTTTTTTGGTGGCGGTGAATCTGTGTGCTTCCATTGAGCTGACTGGCGTTTTGTTTCTGGATTGAAAAATGGCATCCACGTCTCATCCATTGTCAAAACCGACGAAAAGAAAGTCCCATTCATGCTGTCGTTGCGCATCAACATTGCTTGGCAACATGCCACACGGGCAGCCATGTGGTCGTCCGTCAGCATTTGTGGCACCCACCTGGATGACACTTTTCGCATTTTCAGGTCGTCATGCAGGATTGTGTGCACAGAACCCACAGAAATGCCAACTCTGGAGGCGATCTGTTCAACAGTCATTCGGCGATCCCCCAAAACGATTCTCTCCACTTTCTTGATCATGTCGTCAGACCGGCTTGTGCAAGCCCGAGGTTGTTTCAGTTTGTTGTCACACGATGTTCTGCCTTCATTAAACTGTCGCACCCACGAACGCACTTTCGACACATCCATAACTCCATCACCACATGTCTCCTTTAACTGTCGATGAATTTCAATTGGTTTCACATCACGCAAATTCAGAAAACGAATGATTGCACGCTGTTCAAGTAAGGAAAACGTCGCCATTTTAAGTATTTAAAACAGTTCTCATTTTCGCCGCTGGCGGTAAAATTCCATCTGCCATACGGTGCTGCCGTCTCTGGGATGTATTGACAATGAATGCGGCCTCATTTTAAAACAATGCGCATGTTTCTATCTCTTTCCAGTCCGGAGAAAAAAAAATCGGAGGCCTTAGAACTTGAATGCACCTCGTAGTTGTCTGCAATTCAATGTTCAACCCCCTTCAAGACAAAGTGGTCACAGGTAAAGGAATCACGAGACAGAGGCTGCACGGTTTGGGACAACAAACGATATAATGCTGCATTTTCAGCCAGTAGTGTCCACAGGTACGTGAAATAATATAGACTGCACTATTTTTTATACGTAGGTCGATGAGGAATAAGTAAATCAGCGTCATTGATGAACAGTGCATTAAGGAATAATGGAAGCAAAGTGTAACTGTGCAAGATACTAGGAGCCTTAGACATGGCTAGTAAGCGTCGTCATCCTCACTAATGCACTGATTAACAGTATGAAGGCAGTGGGATCGTCCATATTTCTCGGCTGCGAATAGTGGTGCAATCCACCAATACTAGCTATTGGAAGGCCGTTGCGTGGGAGAGAACTGTAAACCAACGGCGGATTCGCTCGTTATGTGAGCTCAGGAAAATCCGAGGCCCCTTCATCGAGCCCTGGACTAACCCAAATGATTGTGTGCAGAATTTAATTGCTCACCTAAAATGTCTGCAAAACTACTTCAGCAACACAAAAATGCAATGTCTATGGTAAGTACCGCAATTTAATTTTCACACACACAGAAACACACACACACACACACACACACACACACACACACACACACACACACATCTGTCAAAACTGAAGTCTATAACGTGATCGTATACTGTTAAGTCCAAGCCAAAATGGTATTTCCATATGTAAACTGTTATCAGACATGTGTAGATGAACATACTAAACAGGTGTCACAAGTCAGTTTCCCACTTCAAATGTCTGTCAAATAAGCTGTTATTGCTTTTTATTATATTCATTATAAGGGAACTCCAAGTTCCGTACAAAAACCTATATTATGAGCAAGGCTGTAACATATATTGAGCAGAACTATGGTGTCAAGGCCCTCTAAAACGTTTCAGACTGTATTTTCACGGTCAGCTTCTAAACACTATCAAAATCTAATCACAGTGCTCCGAAGTACATTAAACATACAACATAGCCAAAGACAAATGAAATGACCAAACACCACTTTAAGTGGGGAAGAAAGGATTTTATGAGATTTTTATTGCATTGTAACACTTAAACTGTACAGTTTCATAATACATTCTTATAACTTCATAATGCTCTCAATATGAAATGAAACTTGACGAAACACAATGGTGGAACAAGATTCCACACAAAGATACGAGACTTCGATATCTCTTTACCCTGCAGGGATCTGTTCATGAACATAAATTCGATCATAATACGCAAGTATAATTACACATTTCTGATCGCATGCAAAAATTCGCTCTTTGCACCAGCTTAAAAATTTCCTCAAAATATGTAAGATTTCGAGCACAAAACACACATGGCACTATGACCGTCACTCCATTCCTCTAAAAGACTGAGAACGATACACATCGGCATCATACTGGCACCACTAATAAAAGTTACCAGTTACGATACGCTGCTGGTAATTAAAGTTCAGTTATTATATCACCTTTGTAAGCAGAATGAAACCTTAGATTAATTATTTCCACATTTAAATTGTTTGTATTGCTTATCAAAAATACACAGATCACTCACTATGGTTACTCAAATTAATTATGGACCAGGCAGTGGGTTTCATTCGATTTTTGTAACACAGATTTAAGAAATCAAAATATATATAACTTACTTATGTAGTATCACAAACCACACTAGGGCACTACAACTGATCCGACATACAGCTTTAAGTGCACTTACGGATGAGAATAGTTTGACACTTCTACCAAAGTAAACAATGCTATTTCCTCATTTTATTCGATCTAAATTCCTGTTAGTTTGGATTAAATTGATATCAAAGTCAGCCGAATATTATAGCAACAGCATGCTGCGGTATCAACTTTATATTACACTACAAATGTTTCTCATCTTCTCTTATGACGCAGTGGAGACTACCTGACACTTCAATGGAAAAGAATTCTAAACGGCAGTAATAAACATTCTTACAGGTAAGTAACGAGGCTAGGTATGCTTCCAGCCACCCACTCTCGAAGTCAATCATTTCAGCAACCCCACACTGAGGTATTAACTTTATCTTACAGTACAAACGTTTACTATCTTCCACTATTGCACACTGCAGACCAAGTGACAACTCGCACTATACAAGAACATGTTATAGCTAAATTGTGTCGAAATGCCTCATGTTACAGGAACGTTGTAATGAAATGTCCAATATCTCGCTAAGTAATAGCAAAATTATAGCAAGTTATCCCATACATTGACTTGTTAGAGGAAAACTGTAACAAATTGCCTCATGTATCGACATATTACAGCAAAACTGACAAAATTTAGGCCATACATTTATAAATTTACAAAATGCATATGTCTCCCATATACAGTGTTTAATTCTGTTTGTAACCTTCGCTTTCTCTTTTTCCTATTGGAATACAAGTAGCGAATTCAAATAAAGGGAAGAAAAACAAGTTTTGCTGTAAAAACGGGTTAATGATTTATGCTTGTCATCAACATATTTGTCCTGCATTAGAACAGTGTCAACATTGTTATAAACTGATGTGGCGTAGTAAATTTAATATATTTGACAGCTGTCCTTTCTGTCACCAACCCATCGCCCTAGGACGGAATATGCGCACCCCAAATGTCTGCATGTAGTGTTATCGATGCAAACATGATAAAGAGTTTTATAAATCTTTGTGAATCGTGTAACTGATGTGGGACTTGGGTACCAGCCTTGTATTCGCTTAGTGGGACGTGGGGAACCATCCAAAATCACATCCAGATTGCCCACTATACCGCAATCATCGTTAATCTGCCGCGTGAATTCGACACGTGGCCGGCAGTCTCCTGGTCCCAGGAGAAGTGCTTTAATAATCACGGCTACCTGGAAAAGTTTTTGATTTAAAATTATACTTAACTAAAAGCACAACATTATTTCTTTTGTATATTTCCTGTGCGTTGTCTCCATTTTTACACAATACACCACTTGTAGTAGTAGTCGTAGTAGAAGTAGTAGTAAATTATCAATTTCACGATGCCGTTTGTAAGCCACCAGTATCAAGACATTGGTCCATATTCCATACTTCGTGTTTTGTCAGTAGCACTGAATCTTGATGGAGTCATTGGCTCCTAATTTCCATTTGCCATGTCTCAATGCCTTTGGAAAAAATTAATTCCACTTCTTGTCAGTTATCCCATCTTTTAATGGAGTACTCAGCTTCAGTTCTGCAGTTAGCTAGTGGACAAAGTCTATTAGCTGTCAGATGGCTTCCACTAATAGGAATCCATTTCTTTGACTCTTGAAGATCCACTTTAGTAACCAAGCCTTACATTTTTTCCCAATGTACAGCAATGGCCGATCTGTCTTTGAATTGGATGTTTTCCAGAAATTTTATACAATTTGTTTTGGGCATTTTGTATAATGTACTAGCGCTTGCTATGGGGATCCCATTTTTATGGCTTCCAACGCACGTATCGTCTGATGTTCTTCATACTTGAGAATATTTTTCTCTTTTTTTATCATCTCAAGTTACATTTGGAAAACTGAAACAAAATAATATACTAAGCAGGGCAAGCAGTGGTAGATGACAAAAGCAAATAGCGTCCATAAGTGACAATGACTGTCAGCTACTGGATCTTAGAAACGTAATGCAATACAAGGAGCTATCATTGTGTATGTGCAGTGTGTGTGAGGCACTGAACCTTAAATAGTTTTCTAACACCACTAGGTAATATTGTGTACGTGTAGGGGAGGATAGTGTCTGTTAGTGTGTGCGTCAACTACTGGTGGTTTCAGCTACTGGCGGTGTATGCTGCCAGCTACAGGAGACGTCATCTCCTGGAGGTATCAGCTACTCGGCATGTCAGCTACTTGGGAAGGGTCAGGAAGTGTTAGTCACTGCTTCTTAAAACATTATTGCAGATAGTGTGTATGTGCAGTTGGTGGACCCAAATGTAATGTTGATGCTAGTGTGGGACAATGAAGATAGTTTATTGCGCGCAGCAATGATGGTCATCTGAAGAACTTCCTGTTAGCCATCAGTTGTAACAAGTTATACTCTGTTTTCTAGTGGATTCGGTCGCATCGATCGTCTTGGAAGGAAGAATCCTACAAAACCAAACGAACAATGTGTATACAAGGTAAAACAGTTGTCAAGTTGATCAAGGTAAACACGTAGAAGCAAATACATAAAATCTACACTAAATGGATATGCTCTCTGCTATCGATATGATAAATTCAGAATCATCATAGTCATAGAATGGTTACTGCACTACGTATAAACAGGTCATGGTTTCGGTACCAACACAAAACTCACTTCGCAATGATTAATCTCTCCTACTAACTGTGGTTTCTCTTATTTTGTTACAATAATCATTTCTCCATACACAGGCTGGGGGCCACCAAAAATATTTTCATATTCAGAGGAAAAAGTTGGCGACTGAAACTACGTAAAACGCCCTTGTTTTAATGAATACCACTCCAATCGTCTTATGGTATCCATGACACTCTCTCCCCAACCGTAAAACGAGCTGCCCTTCTTTGGCCTTTTTCGATATCCTCCGTTCATCCAGTCTGATATGGAACCTATACCGCATAGTAATACTATAACAAAAGATAGGGAAGCGCAGTCTTCTTAGTAGACTTGTTCAAATGGTTCAAATGGCTCTGAGAACTATGCGACCTAACTTCAAAGGTCATCAGTCGCCTAGAACCTAGAACTAATTAAACCTAACTAACCTAAGGACTTTACACACATCCATGCCCGAGGCAGGATTCGAACCTGCGACCGTAGCGGTTGCTCGGTTCCAGACTGTAGCGCCTAGAACCGCACGGCCACTCTGGCCGGCAGTAGACCTGTTCCATCTCCTAAGAGTTCTGCTAAAAAAAATTCAGTCTTTGATTTACCTTCCCCACAACACTATCTATGTGATCGTTCCAATTTAAATTGTTCGTGACTATAATTCTTAGGTATTTAGTTGAATAGACAGTTTTTATATTTGTGTGATTTATCACGTAACTGAAGTTTAACATATTTCTTTCATCACTCATTTGGATAACTTCACAAATTTTCCTATTTGGAGCAAACTACAAATTTCACAACAACAGCATCGTGTCTAAGTCATTTTGCAGTAGGTTTTGATCTTCTGAAGACTTCACAAGAAGGTAAAGATACTATCGTCTGCAAACAATGTACGAGGTCTGCCGAATTGTCTGTTAAACATTTTATTCATAGAGTAGGAACAGCAGAGGATCTGTAACACTTCCTTTGGGAAGGCCGGATATCACTTGTGTTTTACTCGATAACTTTTCGTTCATTACTACGACCTGACAGGAATTCACGAATCCAAACGCACAACTGAGATGGTAGTTCACAGGCACGTAATTTGTTTACTAACCTGTTGGGAGGAACTGCTGCTACTGCACAAAATGACTGCGTAAATCGGACTTCGTCCGTGAGGCGAACGAAGTAATTTAAGTATTGTATATGTAAACGTGATCGCCGATACTGAGACAAAATATGTATTCCAAATTGTTCGCTGTAATGTAATGAGAGAGAAAGTCAAAACCTGGGTTTCAGTGTACAGATGGGGTCTACATTTTACAGTTGCAGTTTCTGTCTTGTAGTGTGACAGGTTGTAATCCGTGGGTATCAGATAAAAATAGACTGACGGAAAAACTGCAGCACGAAGAAGGAGTTGTGCGACATAATATAAAGTTGGTAGGCGTGTTTCTTCATTTGAAAGGTGGTAGCTATTCAAATTTCCCGCCAATCAACAAAGGCAGTAGGAGTAATCCAATTAATTACAGGCCCATATTATTAACGTCGATATACAGCAGGATTTTGGAACATATATTGTGTTCGAACGTTATGAATAAATTCGAAGAAAACGGTCTATTGACACACAGTCAACATGGGTTTAGAAAACGTCGTCTTGTGAAACACAATTAGCTCTTTATTCCCTCAAAGTTTTGGGTGCTGTTGCCAAGGGATTTCAAATCGATTCCGTATTTCTGGATTTCTGGAAGGCTTTTGACACTGTACCACTCAATCGGCTTGTAGAGAAACTGCGTGCTTATGGAATATCGTATCAGTTATGTGACTGGATTTGTGACTACCTGTTAAAGAGGTCACAGTTCATAGTAATTAACAGAAAGTCATCGAGCGAAACAGAAGTGATTTCTGGCGTTCCCCAAGGTAGTGTTATAGGCCCTTTGCTGTTTCGTATCTATATAAACTATTTGGGAGACAATCTGAACAGACGTCTTGGGTTATGTGCAGATGACGCTGTCGTTTATACACTAATAAAGTCATCAAAAGACCAAATCAAATTGTAAAACGCTTTAGAAAAGATATCTGAATGGTGTGAAAATTAGCAGCTAGCCTAAATAACGAAAAGTGCGAAGTTATCCACATGAGTGCTAAAAGGAATTCGGTAAACTACGTTTACACGATAAATCAGTCAAATCGAAAGGCTGTAAATTCAACTAAATATCTAGGTATTACAATTACGAACAACTTAAAATGTAAGAACCTATAGAAAATGATGTGGGGAAGGCTAAACAAAGACTGAGTTTTCTAGGAAGGACACTTAAAAAATGTAACAGATCTACTAAGGAGACTGCTACACTGCGCTTGTCCATCCTCTTTGAGAATACTGCTGTGCGGCGTGGGATCCTTACCAGATAGGACTGACAGAGTACATCAAAAAAGCTCAAAGAAAGGCAACACGCTTTGTATTATCGTTTTGTGTTATCGCAAAATATGGGAGACAGTGTCACAGAAACGATACAGGATTTGAGCTGGACATCATTAAAAGAAAGGCGCTTTTCATTGCGACGGGATCCTCTCACGAAGTTCCAATCACTAACTTTCTTTTCCGAATGCTAAAATATTTTGTTGACACCGACCTACATATGAAGAAACTATCGCCACGGTAAAATAAAGGAAATAAGAGCTCGTACAAAGAGATATATGATTTCTTTCTTTCCGCGTGCTATACAAGATTGGCATAATCGAAAATCGTAAAGGTGGCTTGATGAACCCTCTGCCAGGCTCTTAAATGTGATGTTCTGTGTGTCCATGTAGATGTAGATGTTGACGTTAATAATTCACATCTTAGTGTACAACACAAATCGATTATTAAAATGTGATCTTTGCATTGCAACTTGTCTACGTTTCTCGTATAAACATGTATTCTTTGATGTATTCCTATCAGCAGAAGTCAGTCCTCGTGTTACTGTCATAATCATCGTACTGTTTTATCAAAGTTAAGTCAGATTTGTGCTGGTACCGAAATTGTTACCTGTTACATGTGGTTCTAGAAACGTTTTGTGACTGATTGCTTTTAAGTTATCCTATAAAGAGTACTGTTCCATGTCCATCGAAAGTACAGCTTTTATGTAATATCTTCCACATATTCACCATGATCAACTTGACAACTCATTTGTTTCGTCTTTTATGTTTGGTTTTGTCGTTTTAGTCTTCCTGTGAAGACTGTCATTATGACGGAAACTGATTGAAAATAAAGTGTAAATTGCACAACTCTGACATACATGCAACTCTTCCAATTCCAGCTTTATCGAGTCACCTCATTAAAAATCAGCGATGGTAAATTTAGAGATGGGGCAACGACGCCCAGTTGGCAGGGTGACTTCTGTTGATCAAACAAATAGTACTGGGACTAGTGGTATTGATGACCTGCTGAGATGATGTCTTTCGATAATCTGCATGTCCGTTTTGCCCACTTGGCGAAATATGTTTGCTTTGATATTGCATCAGTGAGGATGGGAAGGCCTCAGCAATTCTAATTGTCATGTCTCTTCTGGTTATGCCTTCTAAATTTGGAACAAGACTCGACTTGTTTTCCATTGCGTAATAATTGCTGAACAGTTAACATGAGATGCACAATACCATACCAATACCACCAAAAGGATAAACCGTTGTCTTGCAAGTATTACAATGACATACATTGCATATACCGTCAGTGAATGAGTGTTTGATCAGTCAGTTATTCTCTTTATGTTGAGGGTGATTTCTTGGAATATCCTGTAATCATACCATCGTTAGAAGTCTCAGTGAAGAAAATACTATTGTTCAATACATCATAAAGTTGAAATGACACTGGCAGTAACAGCAAACATCTTTTTGGGCATGACGTTCGATCTGGAGTTATTCCCAGTTATGATCTTCGGAAATCCCGGATACTGTGACGTATTTATGTGATAATCCAATGCTGAACATTGCCATGTTCAAAAGAAATACGTAACTGTACTCAGCAGAAGGGGATCAACATAGAATTTGTGCTCGTGATTTCTAGCAAACAGTGAAAATTTTCGTTAATATAGAGTACACTCATCGGCAGAAACGCACATTGAAGAACCTAATGAACTCTGGCTATGCCTCGCAGAAATCTGCAGATGAATAACTAAGCTGGCGTACGTATGTTTACCGTTTTTTAGGAAACTTGAAGACCAAGAGAATTCAATTTTCGTGTCAAACTACACAACCTACTGAAGATGTCAAACGAATAACTTGGTAAATGTTCTACATCAAAGTGCAAGAACATGAGTGATTTCACGACACCAGATGTGAGTCTGGAACAGTGATTATGCTTAAACTTATTCATGTATCCTGCTATATCTAGTAGTTTACAAGTAAAAAGTAATTCGTAAGGGGTGTATGTGTGTGTGTTTTCTTGCCCTATAAAATACCCTGCATATTAATGTAGTCATTTATTTAACAAAACGAGTGCGTGAGAGATAGCTCCCCTCCATAAGGACTTCTTAGTAACTGTCTGGTCTTTCAGTAATATTGAACAAAGGACTATTCAAAGACATTGAATTTTCTCATTTGAGAAGACAGAAGGAGCGATCTGCTTTATTTGTTAAAACCACGCTAAAGCCAATATCGCATAAATATTTCCTTATTGAAAACAACAGATTCTGACTGACTTTGCTGTCCTCTTCAGGTCTTAAAAATATTTTTGCAATGTAACGTGTTCAGTTTAAGTTCGACTTTATGCCAAGTGGTGATGTGGATAAAAATCACCACATTATGTAAGGTTTGTCAGAACTAAAATATTTAAAAACATAAAGCACCTTGTGAAAATTGCTATGTCCACACACACACACACACATTAACCTGGAGAATATATCATTGTAAAGTGTACTGTGTTTTTGTGACGTAATAATCATCTATGAGCGGTATATGTATGGATATATCTATTTCCACAAGGTGCTTTATGTTTTTAAATATTTTAGTGATGACAAATCTTTCATAATGTGCTGTTTTTTATCCACATGACGACCTGGCATAAGGTCCCATTTAGAATGAACACATTTCGTAACAAAAACATTTTTAAGACCTGAAGGTGACAGAAAAATCTGTCGAAATCGTTTGTATTAAATAAAAAAATTTATGCTATCTTGGCTTTAGAACCTTTTTAGTAACGAATCAAGGTGTATGAATTCTTGGTCAACAAGTTCTCATATGAACAGAGTCAAATTCTAAATTCAGGAGGAACAAGAGGAAGTGACGTCATTATTAAATATGATGACGTACAAGCATGAGCACTGATACAATCTCAAAGCATGTCTTTCTTTTGCCAAGTCGAGATAAATGTAAGAAGGGGAAGGAGGGGGGTTATGACAGTCAACTGACCATCACTTGCATTACCCTAAATGCTACAGGGGGGGAGGGCGGCAGTGGTAGTTAACTTGCAAAATGATCATCATTGCTCCAACTTGTAGACAGACCATCATTGACCCAATCTGTAAACATTGCTCCACACTGGTATCAACCATACATGTGGGGTAACGGCAATCACTCACTTTTTGTATTCTACCCATGCGACAATACTGTTGTAAGAAACAGTAGCTGACATCCACCAGAAGCTTACATCCATACCAGCTGGTACCCAGTAGCTGACCCTCTTAGTTGGTGGCAGCTCTCTCCCCTGCATATGCACACTGTTGGCATCTGGTGTTCAGACACTGTTTAAGATCCAGCAGCTGGTACCTACCACACATAAACACTGTCAATTTCTAATGTTATAATACAGTTTTAAGACCCAGTAACTATCATTAACTGTATTTTAATAATGTTCCAGTTCTGAATGCCAATTTGTTTGTGTCAGCTATCACTGCTTTGCCTGCTTAGCTTTTTTTTTCAGTTTTACAACTGTTACTTGGGATGGTGAATGAAAAGGAAAAGCAGGCTTAGGTACAAAGAACAGCAAATGACCGAAGCTTTGGCAGCTTTAAAAATCGGGTGACTACAGCTAGTGCTAATAAAACAAAGACCATATAAGAATATGAAGTATAAAAATTCTGAAAATTATCCAGTAAAAAACACAAAAAATCTCTTGTGCGCTAGGTCAAGAAAGTGAGGCTTGGTTGGTTAATCAGATATTGGGGGGTCAAAATAGTGAAGTCCCTATTAGTTGAAGTCAACTGATAGTAGATGTCCAAAAACTAGTTGAATAGTTGAAGATCGAACTCAATTCAAGCATGGGAAAAGTGGCCAGAAGTGGACAGAATTGTGCTTGAAGAGATATGAATACATTACTTCAAAAAGTCTAAACACAGTGACTCCCTCCAGATTGAATGTTACCTAAGAAAGACCAAGAAGAGAGTATGTACCCTGTGTTGTGCCATCAGGAGTTTACCAACATTAAGAGAAGTATGAGAAGATAAAATAACTACTACTCTAGCACATTCAGTAAAAATATGGAGAAAGGTACGAAAAATGTTAAAAAATGAACAATATTGTTATGTTATTTATGTTTATGAATAAATGAATATTCATTTTACAATAAATTTCACTTTCAATTCAATTTACACATCCTCATTGAAAAAAGAATATTTGAGGGCAATGAATTGTTTGCTCTAACATGATGAAGTGTGGGGTACCTGGTTAAATTTTGCGGTAACATGGCGATCTATAGGAAAATTTTGTTAAATAATTATTGTAACACTAATTGAATCCTATGGTGTTCCCACCAAAACTCACTAACCATGAGTGTGTTCCATCACAAAAGTTATCTGTTTAAGGTAATAGGATGTAAGATTCTTGTGGCCTAGCAAACGTGTGAGATCGGAAAAAACACCAAATATTGAGACAATGGGTGAAACTGACAGAATACTTATCACTCAGAACTCACCTGTTTACTTAATAAAAAAACGTTTTACATGCTGGAATAATGAATTACAAAGCGTGCAGGGGAGGGAGTAAATAATTTCATGACTGTATGTGACTGTATGGAAAGCATCACATTGTCTTGGTAATGGAAAATAGTTTCATACATATATATTAGATTGATATGGAGTTTAGTGATGATTTTATTCTACAGGAATATTTCTGCTCTCATAGATTTACGTAAATTTACCTAATTACTTATTTCATGGTCGATGACCTTAGCATTTTTGTCCCATAGGAACTGCCTACCACTTATTTCATTTTTCAAAACAGCTAAGAATTAATCTGTACGCTAAACGTAACGCATTCATTTGATAGGTAACTTTCATGGATGACTTTTGAATCACGTTACCCATCGTATGGGAGAGTAGTCACGTTGACCATATCTTTGGAATCGTGATTCTTCTGGTATAAAATGTAGCCTATGTGTTGGTTCAGAGTATAAGCTATCTAAATTTCATAGTTCATTAAAATCTGTCCTGCCGCTTCGGTGTAAAGGAGTAACGAACATACTTACTGGGTGAAGAAAAACTAAGCATTTTCTAATTCAGTACAGTGCCAATTTTATAATATTTGTATGTGTAACAATCTCACTTGCCTTCTCATATGAGCTTGTTTCCAACTGATACGCTTGCATATCATAACCAAGTCTTCCTGTAATCTGTTGCACAGCATTTAAATGACACTGTCATTGTGAGTATTCAAGCACATTAGAAGCTGTAAGGTATGCCTGACGCTCAGTGGCTAAATTGCAATGGGCTTACAAGGAAGTATGGGTTTAACTCTTTGAGAATTGTATAAACATCATATTGATTACGTTGAATCGTATAACATAGGAGGCATTAAACAACGAAAGTAATTTCCACAAATACAATACAGTTCAAATGTCGAAGAGTATATAGTTTTTCTTAAGGTAATTATTTTTGTACATTCCTCATTATACAATTGAGATCAACAAATATCTAGCACTACACACTTTTAAAAGTAACCCATGTGTTAATTCAGGATATAAGCTAATACTATTGCAATCTCTTCCAAATCTGTGCAGGTGTTTCAGCATGTAGGAGTAAGAAACATACTCACACACAACCTTTCATATTCGTAATATACATGGTACTGTGGCAGTTAGACATTGTTGGAGCAAAATGGTGATATAAGGAGAATTAGTAGTAATTTTCCTGTAAGATGGCACTACATGAAGCAATAGGTTACGATTTTGCCGCAACATGAAGCAATTTATCACAATTTTGCTATAACAGGGTGATGTAATTTTTTCTGTAAAATGACCATGTATGGGGCGAAGTGTCAGGTAGTCTCCACTGGGTGATAGCAGAAGATGAAAAACATTTGTAGTGCAAGCTAAAGTTAACAATCCACCATTGTGTTGTTATAATGTTAGATTGACCTGGATATCGGTTTAGCCCAAACTGACCCGACTTTTTGCCAAAGTTACATATAGGAATAATATTGTTTACTTTGGTACAGGATCTAACATTTTCGATTAATAACTGCACTTAAGCTGTAAGCTAGATCATCTGTACAATCTATGTGCCTCTACATCTACATTTATACTCCGCAATCCACCCAACGGTGTGTGACGGAGTGCACTTTACGTGCCACTGTCATTACATCCCTTTCCCATTCCACTCGCGTGTGGTTCGCGGGAAGAACGACTGCCGGAAAGACTCCGTGCGCGCTCGAATCTCTCTAATTTTACATTCGTGATCTCCTCGGGAGGTATAAGTAGGGGGAAGCAATATATTCGATACCTCATTCAGAAACGCATCCTCTCGAAACATGGACAGCAAGCTACACCGCGATACAGCGCCTCTCTTGAAGAGTCTGCCACTTGAGTTTACTAAACATCTCCGTAACGTTATCACGCTTACCAAATAACCCTGTGACGAAACGCGCCACTCTTCTTTGGATCTTCTCTATCTCCTCTGTCAACCCGACCTGGTACGGATCCCACACTGATGAGTAATACTCAAGTATAGGCCGAACGAGTGTTTTGTAAGCCACCTCCTTTGTTGATGGACTACATTTTCTAAGGACTCTCCCAATGAATCTCAACATGGCACCCGCCTTACCAACAATTAATTTTATATGATCGTTCCACTTCAGATCGTTCCGTACGCATATTCCCAGATATTTTACAGAAGTAATTGCTACTAGTATTTGTTCCGCTAACATGTAATCATACAATAAAGGATCCTTCTTTCTATGTATTCGCAGTACATTACATTCGTCTATGTTAAGGGTCAGTTGCCACTCCCTGCACCAAGTGCCTATCCGCTGCAGATCTTCCTGCATTTCGCTGCAATTTTCTAATGCTGCAACTTCTCTGTATACTACAGCATCATCCGCGAAAAGCCCCATGGAACTGCCGACACTATCTACTAGGTTATTTATATATATCGTGAAAAGCAATTTGTCCCATAACACTCCCCTGTGGTACGCCAGAGGTTAATTTAACGTCTGTAGACGTTTCTCCGTTGAGAACAACATGCTGTGTTCTGTTTGCTAAAAACTCTTCAATCCAGCCACGCTGCTGGTCTGATATTCCGTAGGTTCTTACTTTGTTTATCAGGCGACAGTGTGGAACTGTATCGAAAGCCTTCCGGAAGTCAAGGAAAATAGCATCTACCTGGGAGCCTGTATCTAATATTTTCTGGCTCCTCATGAACAAATGAAGCGATTTGGGTCTCACATGATCGCTGTTTCCGGAATCCATGTTAATTCCTACAGAGTAGATTCTGGGTTTCCAAAAACGACATGATACTCGAGCAAAAAACGTCCTAAAATTCTACAACAGATCGCTATCAGAGATATAGGCCTATAGTTTTGCGCATCTGCTCGACGACCCTTCTTGAAAACTGGGACTATCTGTGCTCTTTTCCAATCATTTGGAACCTTCCGTTCCTCTAGAGACCTGCGGTACACGGCTGTTAGAAGGGGGGCAAGTTCTTTCGCGTACTCTGTGTAGAATCGAATTGGTATACCGTCAGGTCCAGTGGACTTTCCTCTGTTGAGTGATTTGAGTTACTTTTCTATTGCTTGGACTCTTATTTCGATGTCAGCGATTTTTTCGTTCTGCGAGGATTTAGAGAAGGAACTGCAGTGCGGTCTTCCTCTGTGAAACAGCTCTGGAAAAAGGTGTTTAGTATTTCAGCTTTACGCGTGTCATCCTCTGTTTCAAAGCCATCATCATCCCAGAGTGTCTGGATATGCTGTTTTGAGCCACTTACTGATTTAACGTAAGACCATAACTTCCTAGGATTTTCTGTCAAGTCGGTACGTAGAATTTTACTTTCGAATTCACTGAACGCTTCACGCATAGCCCTCCTTACGCTAACTTTGACATCGTTTAGCTTCTGTTTGTCTGAGAGGTTTTGGCTGCGTTTAAGCTTGCAGTGAAGTTCTCTTTGCTTTCGCAGTAGTTTCCTAACTTTGCTGTTGAACCACGGTGGGTTTTTCCCGCCCCTCACAGTTTTACTCGGCACATACCTGTCTAAAACGCATTTTACGATTGACTTGAACTTTTTCCATAAGCACTCAAGATTGTCACCGTCGGAACAGAAATTTTCGTTTTGATCTGTTAGGTAGTCTGAAATCTGCCTCCTATTACTCTTGCTAAACAGATAAACCTTCCTCCCTTTTTTTATATTCCTATTTACTTCCATATTCAGGGATGCTGCAACGGCCTTATGATCACTGACTCCCTGTTCTGCGCTTACAGAGTCCAAAAGTTCGGATCTGTTTGTTATCAGTAGGTCCAAGATGTTATCTCCACGAGTCGGTTGTCTGTTTAATTGCTCGAGGTAATTTTCGGATAGTGCACTCAGTATAATGTCACTCGATACTCTGTCCCTACCACTCGTCCTAAACATCTGAGTGTCCCAGTCTATATCTGGTAAATTGAAATCTCCACCTAAGACTATAACATGCTGATAAAACTTGCGTGAAATGTATTCCAGATTTTCTCTCAGTTGTTCTGCCACTAATGCTGCTGAGTCGGGAGGTCGGTAAAAGGAGCCAATTATTAAACTAGCTCGGTTGTTGAGTATAACCTCCACCCATAATAATTGACAGGAACTATCCACTTCTATATCACTACAGGATAAACTACTACTAACAGCGACAAACACGCCACCACCGGTTGCTTGCAATTATCCTTTGTAAACACCTTCTGTGCCTTTGTAAAAATTTCGACAGAATTTGTCTCAGGCTTCAGCCATCTTTCCGTACCTATAACTATTTCAGCTTCGGTGCTTTCTATCAGCGCTTGAAGTTCCGGTACTTTACCAACGCAGCTTCGACAGGGAAGTTCTGATAAATACCGAAGTGTTGATAAATATCAAAGTTTCATATCTGTACGTGGAAACTTGTTTATATGTTTACTTTGGTAAAAGATCTAACATTTCTGATTAATAAGTGCACTTAAGCAGTAAGTTAGATCAGCTGCAGAGTCTATACCGACGGGCCATGTGTATTTTGACAAATATGGAGGTTTTGATAAATGTCGAAGTTTGATATCTGTGTGGAGACTTGCTCTGCCATTGTCGTCGGTCATGTTTCCAGCATGTATTCAGAGCATTACCATTTGTGTAGTACAAATATAAGTAATTTAAGCCTTACAGCTTAATAAGGTTTTGGTCAAGACGCTTTCTTCCCCTCCTAAAATGGTTTTTGCTCACTTTGTTTCCTTTTTTTATCTTGTGTGTTCAGATATTGTATTTTGATCAGTTATGATCATATTTGTTTGTTATTTAGTTGCTGCTTGTGGGAACGATTCAGAGGGCTGTAACACCATAGTTCGAGTCCGCAAATGTTACAGCCGTCCTCGAATATTTCTTTCTGCACAAAACCCCCAGTATATCCAGGTCAATTGTAATAAGAAACAATAATAGTTAAACCAATAGATATTTAAAATGAGAGAAAAAACTGTAACATTTAACTTATAATACATCAGGCGTGTGCTGTTGAGTTCTTATCCCCAAAAATGGCTCTTGCCCTGGTTTGGTTTCGTATTGTGGCCAAGATGCACAATAGTTGCATTCCTTCAGTGGCTCATAGTTATTCAGAGAACTTACTTGTTGGTGGTGCTTGCATGGTCAGCATAGTATTTTAGCCAACAGGTGTTTTGTGCAGATTTAGACTTGTTCACGTTTGTTTTGGTACATCACCTCATTTAAGCATAAAAATGAAACGCCAGCTGCCCGCTTAGGATGCTATTTTTAGTCACTCTTGTTTTGTAAAAATGTGTACTTGGGAATGTCATAGGAGCACTTAACACGAAAATCCATAGTCATTCTTTAGGCATCAATTTTGATGGACATTTGTGTGTGTGTGTGTGTGTGTTTACTGGAGGGTGGGTAGGTGTATGAAACTAACACTGGGGCATCTGATAAGCATTAAGAAATTCATAGAACAGCTTGGAGGTTGAAATATTTAATCAAAAAGTCCACTGATCCTTACACTGATTTTGGTACAAATCTCGAACTATGGACATTGACATAGAGTGTCTAAACTCTAAATTAGATCACTAGTGCGAAGTTACAATGGTACTGGCAACTGCTTTAGATATTTTTTATAAATAATCGAATCTTTTAATACACAGCATTATTTTTTAAAAATTTCTGGCGACGTCTAATTATTCCTGATGTGGAAATACTGCAGTATTGCTAATATGTAAACACATGTTTGAAGATATTGCAAATTTCGTGTGATTTGGATAAAAATCAATTTGGCATTCTGATGGCTACGAGAAAAATCTGTACGAGTCCACTGTCTTGGACTTTTTTTAGATTTCATAGGATGTTTTTACTTTTTTGGTTTTTTTATTTAATTAGTTTACTTTTTACTTCCATTTATTACTTTTTCATTTACCACTAGGACAATTGTGGTAGTACCACAATCTTACAGTTTTTAATTCCATGCCAACATCAGCTTGATAACATCATGAGGTGAAGGTTAGAGATCACTGATGACATCAGGCGTTTGCCGCCGTCACGTCAAATGTTGGTCCTAAGTCCCCTTTGTCTTCTTGGTCTAACAAAAAAATAGCAAGGAATGGACTCGCGCACAGTTCTTGATAGGAAAAACTCGAGAACTTTATTAGAACCAGCCACGTGGAACGCTCGTAAACACATCGACGTGCAAACGGTACTTATTCTAGAAGTGCTCGGGAAACAATATTTTTTATGGGTTGTAAACATTAAGCGGAAGTACGCTACACCACCGTTTTATCAGCAGGGCCATTAACTTAGGAAATGAGTGCAGGAATGGTAGATTTTAACAGGTATCTGTCGGTTTTATACACTACATTTTTACGGCTTTATTGCACGGCAAGGAGATGTGGAGGACGCTTGAAAGTTACGAAAGTTGTACTTAAGATCAACATCTAATTTGGATGACGATTTTTTTGTATCTCTGTTAGGCAGAATATACTATAATGGTAGTAGTAGTAGTAGTAGTAGCAGTTTTATTGCTACGTAGTTTGATTTTACAAAAATAATGGGCATTTCTTGGTCTTAGGGATTAACAACAACAACAAAATTCATACTTAAAAGCATATACTTACCTTTGAGCCTAATTTAACAAATATTGGGAAGGTATTCAACTGTTGTATTGTGGTACCAACTCCATTGCCATTTCTCTGAGGTAACAGGAAGCTTTGAAAAACTTAAATCACGGTGGCTTGATTATCCTCTCAAATAAAAGACTAGTCTGACTTCAACAGCACAGCCTCGTTCAGTTTATCCATACTGCACAAAATCATTTTGTTGATACCGTTTCTCGTAAAAAAAATTATTTAATAATGTACATAGACAGTGCTGCGTTACCCATGCGATACACACTATCAGATGACATCAGAGCTCTGATGATGTGTGGTTTGCAATTTATACACCATCACTGAAAATTTGCTTCCTCAAGAAATTGACTCTCCATCCCTCTACACTACGAGTGAGGTGCAGAGCTCAAACAGAGGATCAAGTTGTAGAGCTTCGGTGTATGGTTTTAAAGAGAGAAAAAAAATACGTTGTAACCTGTGTGTGATGAACTGACAGTTGTTTTATTATTGTTACTGTTATTATAATAATTATTATTGTTATTTACTTGCGTTATATTTTTACTGTACGAGTACCTCTGCCCTGTGTTATCCACGTTATCCTTGTCTCTAAAGAATATAATGCAGAAAAAATTCCATTTTGGAAATAAACTCGTCGTCAATGTGGAAAGCAGTAGGTGTGACAATTTCCCGCACAGAATGAGCTGCGTTGTTGTCATGGTGCGTAAACACTGTCTCCGGCGGCTTCCCGCAACACTTCGACTTGGCAGGTTGCCGCGAGAGATTTCCGTAGTATATCCCCTTAAGGGTTCCCATCTTACGAACATGATGCGTTAAAACCACACTATGGGAGGCCCAAAAAATATCAGGCTAGTGCGTAAGTTCGTAGCTCTCTTCCGTGTTTAGTAAACACAATAGATACACATAATACACACTTTAGTCATCAGTAATATAATCTTCTTCACTATTTAAAACAGTCCGACAACGCTGGAGTAAATTATCGATTCCACGACTGCAGAAAGCAGGTGCTTTCGAAGCGAAGAATCGTCGAACCATGTTCAGAGAGCATTTTCATCCGGAAAGGAATTTGCTTGACAGTTGTTCGGTAGAGAGCGGAAAAGGTGAAAAATATGAGTACGCAAGACAAGGTGCGGAGTGACTTCCCAAGTCAACTCATGATAACGGGCATTATCGAGGAGCAGCATCACTTCACGCAGTCTTGCTGGTCGTTCTTCTTGGATTGCGTCTGCAAGACCTCTCATTTGTTACCAATATATGTTAGCAGTGATGATTACACCTCGGGAAACCAGTTCGTAGTACACCACATCGTCACTGTTCCGCCAGAAGCATAGCTTTAACTTTTATGGATGCCCGCAGATCTTTGTACGGGGAGATGCTTTTTTTTCCCTGTGTTATGACTGGTTTGATGCGGCCCGCTACAAATTCCTACGTCCTCTGTTAGTTGCTGGATGTATTCTAGTATCTCTTCCACTACAGTTTTTGCTTTCTACAGCTCCCTCTAGTACCATGAAAGTCATTCCCTCATGTCTTAACAAATTTCCTATCATCCTGTCCCTTCTCCTCGTAAGTGTTTTTCACGTATTCCTTTCCCCTCCTATTCTGCACAGAACCTCCTCATTCCTTACCTTATCAGTCCACCGAATTATCAACATTCGTCTGTAGCACCACATCCCTAATGCTTCGATTCTCATCTGTTCCGGTTTTCCCACAGTCCATGTTTCGCTACCATACGGTGCTGTGCTCTAGATGTACAATTTCAGAAATTTCGTCCTCAAATTAAGGCCGATATTTGATATTAGTGGACTTCTCTTGGCCAGGAATGGCCTTTTTGCCATTGCTAGTCTGCTTTTGATGTCCTCCTTGTTCCGTCCGTCATTGGTTATTCTACTGCCTACGTAGCAGAATTCCTTAATTTCATCTACTTCGTGACCATCAATCCTATTCTCATTTCTCCTACTTGTCATTACCTCCGTCTTTCTTCGAGTTACTCTCAGTCAATACTCTGTGCTCATTAGACTGTTAAGCCGGCCGGTGTGGCCGAGCGGTTATAGGCCCTTCAGTCTCGAACCGCGCGACCCCTACGGTCGCAGGTTCGAATCCTGCCTCGGGCATGGGTGTGTGTGATGTCCTTAGGTTAGTTAGGTTTAAATAGTTCTGAGTTCTAGGGGACTGATTACCTCAGATGTTAAGTCCCATAGTGCTCAGAGCCATTTGAACCATTAGACTGTTCATTCCACTCAGCAGATCATATAATTCTTCTTCGCCTTCACTCAAGATAGTAATGTCATCAGCGAATCGTATCATTGATATCCTTTAACCTTGAATTTTTATTCCACTCCTGAACCTTTCTTTTATTTCCATAATTGCTTCCTGTATGTATAGATTGAACAGTAGGACTGAAAGACTACATCCTTGTCTTACATCCTTTTTAATACGAGCTCTTCGTTCTTGGTCGTCCACTCTTGTTATTACCTCGTGGCTGTCCACATATTGTATATGACCCGTCTCTTTCTATAGCTTACCCCTATTTTTCTCAGAATTTCGAACATCTTGCACCAGTTTACATTGCCGAACGCTTTTTCAAGGTCGACAAATCCTATAAACGTGTCTTTATTTTTCTTTGGGCTTGCTTCCATTGTTAACCGCAACGTCAGAATTCCATCTCTCGTGCCTATATTAAAGCCAAACTGATCGTCACCTAGCGCATCCTCAATTTTCTTTTCCATTCTTCTGTATATCATTCTTCTCAGAAACTTGGATGCATGAGCTGTTAAGCAGATTGTGCGATAATTCTCGCACTTTTCAGCTCTTTCTGTCTTCGCAGCTGTGTGAAAGATATTTTCCCGAAAATCAGATAGTATGTCGCCAGACTCATACATTCTACACACCAATGTGAATACTCGTTTTGTTGCTACTTCCCCCAACTATTTTAGAAATTCTGATGGAATGTTATCCATTCCTTCTTCCTTATTTGATCTTAAGTCCTCCAAAGCTCTTTTAAGTTTTGATTCTAATACCGGCTCTCCTATCTCTTCTAAATCGACTCCTGTTTCTTATTCTATTACATCAGTCAAATCTTCACCCTCATAGAGGCTTCCAATATATTCTTTACACGTATCCACACTCTCGTCTGCATTTAACAGTGGAATTCCCATTGCATTCTTAATGTTGTCACCCTTGCTTTAATGTAACAGAAGGTTCTTTTGACTTTCCTGTATGCTGAGTCAATCCTTTCGACAATGTCTTCACATTTTTCCTGCAGCCATTTCGTGTTGGCTTCCCTGCACTTTCTATTTATTTCATTCCTCAACGACTTGTATTTCAGTATTTCTGGGTTTCCCGGAACATTTTCGTGCTTCCACCTTTCATCAATAAATTGAAGTATTTCTTCTGTTAGCCATGGTTTCTTCGCAGTTATCTTCTTTGTACCTATGTTTACTTTCCCAGTTTCTGTGATGGCCCTTTTTAGGGATATCCATTCCTCTTCAACTGTACTGCCTATTGAGCTATTCCTTACTGATGTATCTATAGCCTTAGAGAACTTCAAGCTTTTCTCGTCATTCCTTAATACTTCCGTATCCCATTTTTTCAAGTATTGATTCTTCCTGACAAATGTCTTGAACTTCAGTCTACTCTTCATCACTACTATATTGTGGTCTGAGTCTATATCTGCTCCTGGGTATGCCTTACATTCCCGCATCTGATTTCGGACTCTCTGTCTGACCATGATGTAATCTAACTGAAATCTTCTCGTATCACCTGGCATTTCCAAGTATACCTCCTCATCTTGTGATTCCTGAACAGAGTATTGCTATTACTTACTGAAGTTTATTACAGAACTCGATTAATATTTCTCCTCTCTCATTCCTTCTCCCAATCCCATATTCTGCCGTACCCTTTTCTTTTTCTCCTTCCCCTACAACAGCATTCCAGTTCCCAATGACAACTAGATTTTCATCTCCCTTTACATACTGTACTACCCTTTCATTATTCTCATACAATTCCGCGGGACTGCTACGGTCGCAGGTTCGAATCCTGCCTCGGGCATGGGTGTGTGTGATGTCCTTAGGTTAGTTAGGTTTAAGTAGTTCTAAGTTCTAGGGGACTTATGACCTAAGATGTTGAGTCCCATAGTGCTCAGAGCCATTTGAACCATTTGAACTCATACAATTTCTCTCTCTCTTCACCTTCAGCTTGCGATTTCGGCCTGTATATCCGAATTATCGTTGTCTGTGTTGGTTTGCTGTTGATTCTGCTAAGAATAACCCATCAATGAACTGTCCACAGTAACACACTCTCTGTCCTACCTTCCTATTGAAAACTAATCCTACTCCAGTTATACCATTTTCTGCTGCTATTAATATTACCCAATACTAATCTGACCACGAATCCTTGCTTTTTCTCACTTCACTTCGCTGACCTCTGCTATATCTGGATTGAGCGTTTGCATTTACCTTTTGGATTTTCTAGCTTCCCTATCACTTTCAAGCTCCTGACATTCCACGCCCCGACTCGTAGAACGTCATCATTTCGTTGATTATTCGATCTTTTTCTCATGGTAACCTCCCTCTTACAGTGTCCTCCTGGAGATCCGAATGGGGGACTATTACAGAATCTCTTGCTAAATGAGAGATCATCATGACACTTCTTCAATTACAGGCCACATGCCCTGTGGATACACGTTACGTGTCTTTAAAGCAGTGGTTTCCATTGCCTACGGCATCCCCATGCCGTTGATCATTGCTAATTCTTCCGCCTTCCCACCCCTCGAACAAGAGAGTGCCCTGAACCTCTGTCCGTTCCTCCGCCCTCTTTGAAAAGGCCGTTGGCAGAATGTGGGTGACTTCTTATGCCGGAAGTCTTCGTTTCCTTATATTAGCGTAAAGACACAATTTTTCGTGATCAGTAGCGATTCAAGATAAAAAAAGATCAGTCAGTGTTGTTTTTGTACCAATTGATGGCGAGTAAGCAGAGATGCACATATGGCCAACCGCTGATTTTTGTGATTTTGGCTTAGAGCATGCAGTACCCAGTTTTGAAGTTTCCCCACTGCGTGTAGGTGTCACACGATGGCGGAATGATCACAGTTCATCACATTATCCAGTTATCAAGTGCACTGACGTGGATCACTATGGATTAACGCGTCTGAACGATCTTCGTCAATCCCCGAACGTCTTTCTGAAGCTATGGAATCGTTAACGTCCAAACGATCCTCCTTAAAACAAGAAAACCATTTTCTTGCCTTGTTCTGTCCAGTTACATTATTCACACGGCGCAAAACTTTCCTGCTGCCTCCGCTGCTGTTATCTCTATTCTCTATTGAACTCAAACAGAAGAATATGTCGGAAATAATCCGATTTCTCCACTTGGCACTCCATTTTCTAGCGCCCAAAAGTCCACACACTATCATCAGATGAAATCATTAAATAAGTCCATAGCAACCAGAATACTAACACGCAAAACCAAAATGTTGCAAACTTAAGCACCAACGTAATACATTCAGCATTACCTTGCCCGATGATGGGACATCGCCCATTGTGGTGAATCCACGCGTTTCCACTACTTTCTTTGCTCTTTTGTCATGGGATCATAGTGATACACTCAGCACTCGTTGGTGGTTACTAGGTGGCTAAAGCAGTCCTCTGAATTGGCCTGACAATACTGCAGCATCATCACAGCGCAGTCGGTTCGGCGAGTCGTCAAACGCTAGCACATTCTTTTGTCTCGTGAATCCCGGCACTTCAAGAAGGTGTGGACTGCATCTCGTCCGCAGCTCGTGGTCGTGCGGTAGCGTTCTCGCTTCCCGCGCCCGGATTCCCGGGTTCGATTCCCGGCAGGGTTAGGGATTTTCTCTGCCTCGTGATGACTGGGTGTTGTGTGATGTCCTTAGGTTAGTTAGGTTTAAGTAGTTCTAAGTTATAGGGGACTGATGACCATAGATGTTAAGTCCCATAGTGCTCAGAGCCATTTGAACCATATGACTGCCACTCCATTCTTCGTTATTCGTGCCTGTTTGACTACAGTGGAAACAGTGCGCAACTTGACCACTGACAGATAATGGTGCTAACTTGATGTATATTTGTTCCAACGTAGCGGGGGTAGTAGAGCCAAATGTCTTGCCTCAGTGTTCCCACCAGATCACCGACGTAAATCGCATTCGGTTTTGGCTAGCACCTGTATGAGTCACCGTCTACGTCTCCGAGTGCTGTTGGCAATCGGGGTGCATTCAGCCCTTGTGAGATCAATTCTGGAGCTGCTTCATTGAGAAGTAGCGGCACGTGTCACGAAAACTGACATCGGCTAGGAGAGCGGTGTGCTGACCACACGCCTCTCCTATCCGCATCCGGTGGCGCCTAAGGGCCGAGGATGACTCTGCGGCCGGTCGGTACCCTTGGGTCTTCATGACCGGTTCGGACGGTGTTTCTTTGTCTTTTTGCATGGATAGGTCGAGCGCTGCAACGATTCATGGGCTGTGAAGCATATAAGGGGAATGTAATTTCTCACTTTCCTTTGTAAATTTGGAACATCAATTTAGTAGCATTCAGAGGAGAATAGATTTCATTCACTGATTGTGTACAGCGAAAACCAGCAAGTATTATATTTGAATGTTATTTATTTTTTAAAACAAAAGTAGGTAAACGTCATCTTCCTCTTCTGATCTTCACTTCTTCTTTTGTCTCCTTAGCGAATAGAGGTACGTGTAATCGCTCTATGCAGTTTGTAACTACACTCCTGGAAATGGAAAAAAGAACACATTGACACCGGTGTGTCAGACCCACCATACTTGCTCCGGACACTGCGAGAGGGCTGTACAAGCAATGATCACACGCACGGCACAGCGGACACACCAGGAACCGCGGTGTTGGCCGTCGAATGGCGCTAGCTGCGCAGCATTTGTGCACCGCCGCCGTCAGTGTCAGCCTGTTTGCCGTGGCATACGGAGCTCCATCGCAGTCTTTAACACTGGTAGCATGCCGCGACAGCGTGGACGTGAACCGTATGTGCAGTTGACGGACTTTGAGCGAGGGCGTATAGTGGGCATGCGGGAGGCCGGGTGGACGTACCGCCGAATTGCTCAACACGTGGGGCGTGAGGTCTCCACAGTACATCGATGTTGTCGCCAGTGGTCGGCGGAAGGTGCACGTGCCCGTCGACCTGGGACCGGACCGCAGCGACGCACGGATGCAAGCCAAGACCGTAGGATCCTACGCAGTGCCGTAGGGGACCGCACCGCCACTTCCCAGCAAATTAGGGACACTGTTGCTCCTGGGGTATCGGCGAGGACCATTCGCAACCGTCTCCATGAAGCTGGGCTACGGTCCCGCACACCGTTAGGCCGTCTTCCGCTCACGCCCCAACATCGTGCAGCCCGCCTCCAGTGGTGTCGCGACAGGCGTGAATGGAGGGACGAATGGAGACGTGTCGTCTTCAGCGATGAGAGTCGCTTCTGCCTTGGTGCCAATGATGGGCGTATGCGTGTTTGGCGCCGTGCAGGTGAGCGCCACAATCAGGACTGCATACGACCGAGGCACACAGGGCCAACACCCGGCATCATGGTGTGGGGAGCGATCTCCTACACTGGCCGTACACCAATGGTGATCGTCGAGGGGACACTGAATAGTGCACGGTACATCCAAACCGTCATCGAACCCATCGTTCTACCATTCCTAGACCGGCAAGGGAACTTGCTGTTCCAACAGGACAATGCACGTCCGCATGTATCCCGTGCCACCCAACGTTCTCTAGAAGGTGTACGTCAACTACCCTGGCCAGCAAGATCTCCGGATCTGTCCCCCATTGAGCATGTTTGGGACTGGATGAAGCGTCGTCTCACGCGGTCTGCACGTCCAGCACGAACGCTGGTCCAACTGAGGCGCCAGGTGGAAATGGCATGGCAAGCCGTTCCACAGGACTACATCCAGCATCTCTACGAACGTCTCCATGGGAGAATAGCAGCCTGCATTGCTGCGAAAGGTGGATATACACTGTACTAGTGCCGACATTGTGCATGCTCTGTTGCCTGTGTCTATGTGCCTGTGGTTCTGTCAGTGTGATCATGTGATGTATCTGACCCCAGGAATGTGTCAATAAAGTTTCCCCTTCCTGGGACAATGAATTCACGGTGTTCTTATTTAAATTTCCAGGAGTATATTAGTGAATGACATGTCTTAATTTCATACGTAAAAGGTGTTTGAAAATCATTTGTAGAATTATTCATTTGCTCACATAAATTTGTTGTCTCAGTTTATTTATGGTCAAGAGGGGTATATATCACGATTGTGCAGTCATTGTTTGAGAGCAGAACGACCGAATGCTGTATCACGTCGTGTCGTTCATCTTACATAGGAAGTCGAACCTCCACATCTTTTACTGAAGTCAGAACTCATCCTTATCACCACAATTTCTTACGTGAAAATTAATAAAATACCATCACGGTCATAGAATGCTTTCATACAATTAGAAGTACAATATCCACCATGGTATAATGCGATGGTAATAGTATGACAAAAACTAATCGAGCGATGTTAAATGCAATAATTCAACTTCATGTGACGTATGTAATATTAATAACTCCGTCGTGTCATCGTACGTCTTCCCGAGGCAACCATTCTTACATGTTCAGCTTACATTTTTATCATGTCCAGATATTTATTTCCAAATTTTATTTTGCCAGTAGGGAGAAGCTACGTTACAGCCGCGCGATTTTATTTCGTCTTCTCTGTCGAAATGCTACGGAACTGTAGCGCTGACATTTTAATGTGTATCAGGTCTGTACACATGTAGCGGCGAACAAACAAAAAATTAATTATGGAACTTCGTTTTTACGACGCGTTAATTAAAACGTAATGACTACGCCTCGTAAAATCAACTCATTTAATCATAGTGTAGTAAGTCCTGTAACAATTAAGGGTTAGTCCATTTGGGTCCTCTGTGTATCGAGCTGAAAAGTGGTTTGCTATACATCAGTGAACTGCGTACGTTTCAGTGAGTGTCTGAGAAATGCAGACGCACGTTCCGTGACAGATGCTAGCGAGTTGTGCTCCGTTGGTCTCTTAGCAATACTGCCCGATCGGCTGTTATTGATACGCTCCCTGACGCAGCACCGACCTCTGAATATTAAAGCAGGCGGGTGGCCGTGTGCCGGCGAGCTGTCCAGCAGATGTAAAAACAATTATTCGGGCACGTTCGGCGCGCATCAGTGCGTAACAGCGCATTTGTGCGTAAATTAGCTGGAAGTTAACTGGAAAGCGTGGAGTTGCGTGCGGATTGACGTCGGAGGGCCCGTGGTAACGTGACCACCGCTCGGTGAAATATCCGCTCACGATCTAGTTCGGGAATTACGTATTGATAATAGTTTTGTAGCCGATCACCAATGTTTGGTACATTCCGTAGGGTCTACTTCAATTTTACTGATATGCTTTTTGATAGGTGCTGTCTACAACGTTTGGTTGGCCGTAACACTTGTTTATACTTATTTATATGTAAAATCTATTTTATTTAAATACTAGAAAAAGTCTCGAAGAAGTCGGTCTAATCACCCAGAGTCGAAAAATATCTGTTTAGTGAAACACCCTCTTCAGGGCAGTTCCAAAGTATGGCTCGGAAGATAGTTTTCCAAATACCGAAATAGTTTTGTGAATAATTGTGACAATGTTAGTGGCTATAACATCTCATGAGCGCAGTTCCAGCAGATTAAAGAGGATAACATCTACTTTAAGTCAAATATGAGTGAAAGCAGACTGTAAAATTATTTAGCTATGCTGTCGATAGAATGCGACACAGCTACTAAATTTAATTTCAGTGACATTATTAAATCACAAAACGCAACACAATTCCTGGCAAGGGTCATTTTTATACCCGTTATTTATAAACATTTATTCCTTCTAAACATCCTGTATGCCGGACCGGGCCTCGAACTCAAAGTCTTTGCCCTCCGCGGGCAAATGCTCCACAACTTGAGTTACTCGAGCGTCACTTACGACCCGTCCATTTCTACCGCCGGTATCTCACGTCCTACAGTCTAAACTCCACAGCGAATCTCCGGCGTAACTGGCGGTACTAGCACGCCTGGAAGAAAGGATATTGCGGATACACGGCTTAGCCTTAGCATGGGGGATGCTTCCAGAACGAATTTTCGCTCTGCAGTAGTTTTCATTGATCTGAAACTCTCGGACAGAACTAAACCATGTGCCGAATTGGCACTCGAACCAGAGACATTTGCCTTTCGCAGGGAACGGCTATACCAAGTATTTATTTATAATTTATTTAAACTGTGAATCCTCCATTAACGCTCATTGATTTATCAAGTTTTTTTCTTTTCTTCAAAAGACTAATTTTTTTAGTGAACCTCGATTTTATTTGCTAAACAACGATATCTTCTTGTAACATGAAAAAAAAAAAAGTTGTCTTAATGCTTCTTCTTGTAGCTGCTCAAATAAAATCAACGTTCTTGCGTAATAGTTGGAAGCCAGATTCTGAAAAGATATACTAATCGAGAAGTCATTCATCCTCTGTTAAAAAGAAGTCTTCCCCTGGTAGCTGAGTGGTCAGCGCGACGTAATGTCATACCTAACTTTCCGGGTTCGATTCCCGGCTGGGTCGGGGATTTTCTCATCTCAGGAAGTGGGTGCTGTGTTGTCCT
This sequence comes from Schistocerca nitens, assembly GCF_023898315.1. NCBI lineage: Eukaryota > Metazoa > Arthropoda > Insecta > Orthoptera > Acrididae > Schistocerca > Schistocerca nitens. The sequence goes on along the minus strand of NC_064618.1, from coordinate 652,391,387 downwards.
TATAATCATCGTTTTATCCCCATCGACACGAAAGGCGCCGAAGTGGCTTCATCTCGAAAGACTTGCACCAGGCGAACGGTCTACCCGACGGGAGGCCCTAGCCACACGGCATTTACATTTTTTTTTTTTTTGTTAAGGAGGATGTACAACTCTTTCTCACACATAGAATTTGAAATGTTGTGGTAAAATGTCTTTTTGTCTCTGAAATCAAATAAAAAAACATTTTCTTTTCTTTCTGGTGAACGAGATCATAAAATGTCTCTTCTCATAAAATATTTAAAGGAGAAAAAGGGAAAAGTAATATATCGAATGTTAATTCTTCATGACGATTTCATGTCAAGTTAAATTCTGTGAAGCTCTGGTCAATATTTTCCCATTAAAAGTGATTTGTAATGTTTCACATTGTGACTCAATACAAGAAAACTGTTCTTTTTTGTAGTGTTTTTGTGCTGTTGAGTAGTGAGATACGTCCTGTAGTCTTATTTGCTTCTTTCAAGATGTAATGCACCCTTTTATCTACTTCATAGCATTTTATTTTGTTGCTGGTTTTTCTACTACGTCTGGATACAGAAATTGTGTAAGTGTGATGGCTTTGGACGAACTTCCGGTAATAATCACTAATTTCTCTTCACCAACTGCCAAATGTCGTTTTGCGCCTGCACATACAAATCTACGTTCTTCTATATCAGTAAGGCTGCATGATGTGCACAAAGCTGAATTTGCAACTTGTGTATCATGCAGTTTTACAATTGGTCGGTACTTTTCTATTGACAACAAAATACCATATAGCATTCTCGATGGAAACCAACTTCCGATCGTGGACGTTTTTCCAAATTGTTGGTCAGTCATAGTTGGGGTATTTTCTTGACCTATGTTTCTTTCCTTGTTTTCCATTTGTTCAGCTGAGACATCTTTCATTACTGGCATCTTTTGCTCTGGTATTCTCGAGGAGACATAACCATATTCAACTACAAGTTTTTAAAGATAAAGTCCGTTAGATATGTGGTGTACTTCTATTGTTGGTTGTTGGCTGGCAGGAACTATTTCATGGCTCACGAAGTCCCCTATTGCCGAAATGATTCTTTAGACTGTGTAGGTAAAGCTTGTGCAACATACTTAAGTTTATAAATTAGCTATATATTGATTAGTGTGGTTTTATGAATCTCATGAAATTGCGTCAGAGTATTTGCTT